>NW_017728886.1:73996553-74022758 GCF_001723895.1 Crocodylus porosus
GACTGCCTTGTATTCTAACCCAGAGCACTTCAGTGTGCCCCTCCTCTGACCTCTGTTTTACTGGTACTGTATGATTTAGGCCCGCATATGTAAGTTAGCATAAGTCATGTCAAGTTTCCATTTTGTTTGTCAAGTCTCCATCCTGTCCCCAGGCCCAGTTGTGTAACCCATGACTCACACCTACCCCTCCTATGTAACTTGGTTCTTGAATGAATGGGGATGAATGAGGGTGCTTGAACGACTATGGCAGTAGGTCTAAAAATAGCTCCCTCTGAATGACTGAACCATCAACATCAATACTGGACCAAAGACCCAGCCCTTGGAACCACCCTCAGCATTCAAGAAACAAAACATGAGGCAACCCACCATTGTGCCAGCCTGGACATGCTCAGTAAGAATACCTGGAGCCCTCTGGGACAGGACTGACCTTGCCTGGACAGGCCCTCCCCATAAGAGATCAGAGGTAGTCTGCCCCATAAAAAGCGGTAGTGAAGACTTACTCTTTAAGACGTCTACTCCATCTGGACCAGCACCATGCCACACCACCTATCCACCCAGAGACCCTGCCAGCGACCCCCCCCTCTGGACAACACCTACTGGACCCCTTTCCAGCCTGGATAGGTAGCTAACACCCTCTATTCCCTCTTCAACCAAGGACTTGGACTCTGCTTCTCTTCCCTACCTGGACTCCAACCCTTCCACTGAGTCTCTTTCTTCTGCTGCCATTGTGAGTGTGTGTGCGCGCGTGTGTGTGTGTGAACCAATAACTTCATAGGGCTGTGTAGTATGTTGTCTGTTTAATAAAACTGTTATTTTGAAAGCCTGAGTTGGGTTTTCGTCTGTTTCCTGTTTTCTCCCTGCCACTACTTACTGCTCCCCCCTGCCCCCTGTCTCTAAGCTGTTAGCCTGTTTCCAGCCCCAAGCTCCCAGGTTTCTGCCTCTCTCTTTCTTTCCTGGCTGTCTCCTCCTTGCCACCACTTATCTGCGCCCCCACCAATACCTCAGCTGTCTGCCTCAGTTTCCAGCCCCAATCTACCTTAAGTAACCCCAAGCTTCACTTCCTCAGCCAGCTTCTCTCTAGTCCACCAGTTCTAATCTCAGTTATGGCAACTTTCACTCCCTACACTTTAACTCTCTCTCACCTTAACCTTCCCCCAAGTATCCCAGGTACCCCAAGCACACACATACATACCATGCCATCCAAGTTAGGAATTTACCTATGTGTAGGTGGGTTGTATGTGTGTGAACTGGTGAGTGTGTGTGTGTATATACATATACATATATGTCATTGTGTATATGATATATGAATTAGTGATCAGTGTATGTGTACTGAGTGTGTGGGTATGGGCAATTGATTTTTGTCTAACTTTTGAGGTCTATAGTGTATGTGCTTGAATTGGTGATAGGTATGCATGTGTCTAGGCTAGTTTGGATGTGTATGTGCCTGAGTTGGTAGTGTGTGTGTGTGTGTATGCATCCAGTTGATTTGTGTGTTTGTATAGGTGCAACTATGTCACACCCTCCTGTCTAATAGCACAATATTGAGATCCTGAGAGTTGGCCTGACCACACAGGGCAACACTTTAAGTTAATCTGTAATGTATGCGGTAAGAAAAAGTTTTTAAAAGAGTGTAGATAGCATTGTGTGGATGATATTAATGAGGCAAGTGGTGGAGGAGAATGGTATTCCCTCTCCAATAGTAGTTTCTGACAAATTTAACCACCATTTCTCGAATATGAAAAAAGGTAAGACGCCTGGGAAATAGACATTTTCAGCCATACCCACAGGGAATATAAATCAACGCTGATTTATACTAGCTGAAGATGCGGTGTTTGTTTTGCTGTAAAATATTTACTCTTTAGCTTCTGTTCTAATAATATATGGATGTAATAGATTAATGTTCAGTTGCTGCTTTTGTATCAGCTCTTACTCCCAAACTGGCACATTGCTGTAATATTACTTGAAAAGTAACACTGACATTTCCTGGTATCTCCTCGAAGTCTGGAAAATCTAAATAAATTTTAAGAGGTGAATGGTCTGTTATGAAGTGACAGTCAATTAAATAATCAGCAACAAGCAGGTTTCCTCATTAAAAATTAAAAAACTGTAAACAGCAGAATGATATTTAAGTGAAATGGTATATAAAGGAATGAAACTTTTTTTCTAATAAATATTTTCTATGAGAAACTGTATGTATAATTCTCTATCTGGAGAATGTACTAATTGTCATGAAAGGCACAAGTGTATCCTGAGGCAAGAAGATTGAAATATTTGAGCTAGAGGATGAAGATTTAAAGACAAAATTATTTTTGTTGAGGGTGCATTTCCTGGGTTATATAAATCTCATAAAAGCTAGGCGAATGTGCCATTGATGCCTACACAGTCAGATGGGTTGCAAATTGTCTAGGGGGCCGCACTTAGAGAGTGCTGGTGGATGGGTCATATTCAACCTGGAGGGATGTGGGCAGTGGAGCCCCCAGAGCTCAGTCCTCAGGCCCATACTGTTCAATTTCTTTATTAGTGACTTGGACGAGGGGGTGAATAGTACCCTGTTCAAATTCACTGATAACACCAAGGTTTGGGGCGAGGTGGGCATGCTAGAAGGGAGGGCCAGGATACAACTGGATATTTGCAACTTACTGCAAATACTGTACCATATTATGACCCATGCAGTTCTGTCATTTGACTCCAACAGTAGTCAACATCACATTCAAAGGAAGAAGGTACAAGAAAACCTATAGTTGGATACCTTGTTGGTAGGGAAGATTTCCTCCCAATTCTCAGTTATTGGAGGTTGATTTAAGTTTTGAAGCATGAGGTCTGCCTATAAAATGTGCTTATTCATGTTCTAATTAGAATGCTCCAGTGTCACCTCACCTTCATATGTATTAAGCCCTCCCTACGTTTTAAAATAGCCACAGGGGTGCTTTATCTGAACCCCGTTGAATGTGTTTTCGATAAAACATCCCATGGCCATTTTAAAATGCTCAGCAGCTAAATACATGTGACAGTTAGCCACTTTAATTAGAATGGCTATTTGGGAACCATTTTAATTAAAATGCCCCCCTTGCCCCAAGCATGTATATAGGCAGTAGGGCTGTGTGAAGCTTTGGTTGCTGATTCAGTTCAGCAGAGATTCGGCCCGATTTGGCAGCTGAATCTCTGAATTAAATTGGGAGACCAGTATAAAGGTCCAAATTGATTTGAAGCCTCTGAATCAATTCAGGAAAAATTCGGAGAGCTTTGGAGATTTGGGCAGTCCTTGCTTGCCGCTGCAGGGAGCTGGACCCAGACTCCATGCTGGTAATTAGGGTGGAGGAGGGGGCCATGGGGGGACCCCTGTCAGGCCCTATCCCTTGCCTGCTCCTCTAGTTCCCCTGAGCACCCCCTAACCTCCCTTGCTTTCCAAGCCCTATCAATGGCTACCCCACCCAGTCCCAGCTTCCTGGTGCTTTAAAAAAAAAAGAAAGTCCTACACTCACCAGATGCTGCAGCAGCTGCTGGGGCCTCTGGGGGCTCATGGGAACCCCCACCCATGGAGCACTGGGCAGTGGGGGGCAGTAGGGATCACCCCCTTCACCTGGCAGGAGCCAGTGAGTGCAGGGCTTTTTTTCTCCCCTCCCAAAGTGCTGGGAGCTGGGCTGGGCAGGGCAGCCATTGACAAGGCTGGGAGAGTGGGTTGGGGATGGGGCCTGTTTGATTTGGATATTTGGCTGATTCAGCAGTGGCCGAATCTCTGAATCAGATTCAGCCAAATCAATTCAGGACAGTGATTCGAATCACCAGATCAAATCACTATCCCCTGAATCAGTCCAATCTGAATCTGAAGTGAATACTAGCCACTTTGCACACACCTAATAGGCAGCCAAGGGTTCATGTCCCTTCCAATCTAATCTTTAGCATTAATCATTATATATTACTAAAAGCTCCTGTCAGTGATATAAACATATAATCCCATTTGGAGTCCATCTAGCAGTTGATCCGAATGACATGACAATGATTTATACAGGCTCACTGTTCATAATTAAGGTTCTCCCATAAATACTGATAAAAAATATTTAACTGAAGCTGTTTTGGATGAATAACTGGGTCTCTAACTAAATGATTTTATGTTATGTGTCAAATATCTGCTACAAAATTTGGATTTTTTGTTAAAAAATGGTACCTGAGACGACACTTTTGCCCCAAACCTATAAATTCCAACTCAGAAATAATGCCATATGGGAGGAGTTGTTTGGCTGCCTCATGTCCCGTATCTCCTCTATAGGCTGGGCCCTAATTGGATTTGAGCTCCTTATGGGTAATGCCCTGCTTTAGTGTTTGTGACTCTGTCTCCCTCCAGTGGCTGGCCTCACTCACAATGGTAGTCTGCTACTTTCTCACTCTGGTAGGAGTTTCTCTTTTGCTTCAGATACAGAAGCCTGTACTTTTAGTGCTGCAAGTCCTAGATTCAGACCTCATTAATCACGTGTGGTTATGGGTTGCAGCTTGTTATATGGGAAGCATAAGGAAAAGTGGGAGATGCATAGGAGAAAAACACACCTACTTCTCAAATCCACCACTCAAACGAAATTGCATCACGCACTATAGAAACATCTCAACAAATAACAGAAGCTACATGAACCAGCCAATTGCTGTCTGGTGCAAATCCACAGCCCCCCTTCCACCCTCCATAGCAACACAAATGACAGCATGGCAACGGCAGCTGCTACACAAAAGAAAAATTTGAGAAATATTCTCCTGAAAAAACAGACCTTCAAAATTCTTTCCTTTCCTTTGCTTTCCATAATCCACACAATTAAATAAGGGATAGAAGTGAAATCTAAACTCAAAAAAGAAGCAGCGTAGACATTGTCCACACAATGTGTAGTTCACAGCTTGGATATTAAGAAATTACCTTTCTTTGTAAAGGCAGCCCTAATAGTGCAGAATTGGTGTGAAGATAAAGGCCACGAAATACTTAATCTATCAAGTGTTCCTTTTCCCAACATCTTTTTGGTAGGGCAGGCTATACCTAAAGGTGTGGAAAGAAGGAAATCCTGACATGATTTTTCTACCTTTACATTGTTGTTAAATTAAAAGAGAACACTTTAAAATAAAATAAAAACACTCCTACACAGTTTAGAAAAGTATTGCCAAACATAAACCATACTGTTACACAATCATCCTTCATCAGAATTCACTCTATTCTCATTCAATCAAATTGACCATTGTGTTCTAACCATTTTCCATTGTGGTCAAAGAACACTTTTCATGAGTCAAGGTGGAGTGAGAACTGAGCAATGATTTTCAGGATTTGGTCTCTCTTTAGAAACATAGATAGCATCAATGGCTGGAGATGACATGAAGTAAGTCAATCCAGATCTTTCTTGCCATGAGTTAGAGAAGCCAGTAGTTTAGAATAATTCTAACAGAAAAAGAGGATTTCCTCTTTTGTGATCCCTTTCAAAAGAACACTGCAAAAAGCCAGATCCAACGAAAGGAAATGATGTTAAAATAAACTAAGGAGTTTCTCCTGGAATCACTGTAAGTCGGCCAAGATAGCGAATGATGGTGAGACTGATGTCTTGGAGCCAGCTGCAAATACTGTTGAATTCTGGCTTCAACTCCCTGCAATTCAATAGAGATAAAGAAAGATTAATTAACAAATTAACATATAAAAACAGTGTGCATAAATAATAAAAGTTGGGACCAGTTTCTCAGTCCCAATTCTGACTACTTCAGCCGTGCCACGGCACTGGGAGCTGGATGCAGCCATTCAGTCAAAAAGCATTTAGCTAAAGGATCTAGCTCCTATGTCAACCAACTCTTAGTGAGATGTAAGGGATGTGATGGAAGGTATGTCAGGAGAATGGCAAAGTGCAGCTCTGCTATGTCATTCTCCAACTTGTGTATACCATTCCACCAGCTCGATCATGTCACATCTGATCTACTGTTGCTATGTGGGACAGAGCAACCTTGGCACAGGAAAGCATCTCTGTAGATGACTAGAAACTGTCATCAAATCCCGACTCAACCTTCTCTCCTTTGGATTAAATAATCCCAATGCTTCCAACCTTCCAATTTTACCTAATCTGAAATTATTTTTCCTAGTTTTTAGAAATACCATGTAAATTACAGGTGAAAATAAAATTAAGTGCTTTCTGGGTTTCCACTGATATTTTTTAGGGACCATAGAAGCTGCAGTAAGCATAAATAAGAAGAAATTTCAGCTGTGGTTTCAATGTGGTGAATGATCCATGGCTAATTTGCTGTAGTATGTAAAAGATACAGGGCACTAGCTGGTAAAGAACATCATCATGAGCTAATGCAGAACTTTCAAATGCCAGATGCTGACAATGCTGACATCAAATAGGGCTGTTGGAATTTATATCTGCTGCCACGTGTGAATGTAAATTGCCACCTAGTAGGAACCCTCCGATTCAATTTGGAGAGATTTAGAAAGATTCGGTGATTTGGACATAGACACAGATTTAAATGTTTTTTCTACATACTTCTAGGTAGCAGGTGACTCGTGAATGCTGTGATGCCAGAGCACATAGAGTGTCCCACAATAGCATGGGGGGCTCCCCAGCGTGCTTGGCAGCAGACCTGGAAGCGGACCAGAAGCACTTCCTGTCCACTTCCAGGTCTGATGGGGAGAGTGTGGGGGGGGTTCCCCTGTGCCCCACCCACCTCCCAGCTTGGCGATTGGTGCCTCCTGGGTCTAGGGGAGCACCCAGGGGCCCCCTGTGGCTGATCACCAAGCTGGGAGGCTGTGGGGAGTCCCCCACATGCTCCCTGGAGGACCCAGAAGTACTTCTGGTCTACTTCCAGGTTCGCCACTGAGCATGTGGAGACACTCCTCCCTCCCCACCATGCTCCTGTGGGACTCTCCATCAGCCCCAGCATTGCAGTGTTCATGAACCATGCTGGTACCTCAAGGTATGTAGTAGAAAAAACGTTTAAAGCTGTGTCTATGGCTGAATCACTGATTCTCTGAATCAGCATCAAATCTTCAGATTCAGATTCGGCTGAATTGAATTATGGGCAGTGATCTGAACCAGTGAATGGAATCACTGTCCGCAATTTGGACTAAAACTGAATCCGAATCGAATAGGGCCCATTTTGCACACCTCTACTGTCTACAGGATTATGACATAGGAGCTTCATTACCAAGAGTAGCTAACAGACAGCAGAATTGCAGAACAAAGGTTAGCCTGATTAGTGGAACATCAAGACCATTAAAAAGAAGAGAGCGTCCTTAAGACCTGAGGAAGAAGAGTCTAGAAGGGATCAGATAGATGATAATGCGCCATGAAGTCAATTGACTCCCTCAGCACTACCTGACTAGAAAATCTACCTCCATTGCCAGGCAGCTGGTTTTAAACTTTGGGTGGAGCAGGAATCAAAGCAGGGTGCAAGTGTAGTTAATCCAATAAAGGATAGCCTAAGAAATCCCTACCTGTAGCCTAATTCCTGGACCATTTTAGCTACAACATCATTCTAACTCTACCATTGTTATTCTGAAGCCTTGAAATGGGAGGAAGTTTTACAACACAGAATTTTGGCTTTTCCCTCCAAGTGTTTCATAACTACTTGCTGGTATAAGGAGAATCTTTAGTTTAAATAATTAAACTTCAAAGACATATGGATAAACCTCAAAGACAGTTCAAGTTACCCTGCACAGCATCCATTTAAGGAAAGTCCCAGGTTTTTCTCTTTTGGAGAGTAAACTGTACAATTCATTGAAAAAATATCAAGTCAGTAAGGAAAACACTGAAGAGTTTGTTTTAAACCTTTGTGAACAAGCATAAGTGAGATTATAAAAAATCATGTTTGTGACGGGCTGGCTGGCAGTGACCTGACCCAGGGGTTTTGAAAGGGCAAAAGATGATTGGAGGACTTGGGAGTCCCTTTCCACACCAATCAGGCCCCAGAGACTCTGATTGGCCCCTTGGGTCACCTGCAGGGGGATAAAAGGGGCAGCACGGGCTGACTCAGGAGAGACCAGTGACAGACAACAAAGAAGAAGCTTTACAGAGCTGAGCCAGCAGGGTAGGAGCAGTGCCCCAGAAGAGCCTGAAGAAGTGGGACCCTCAGCAGCATGGCGTGCAGCTGCCAGGACAGGCTCCCCACTGGGCTCCAGGATCCCTTGGGAGAGGCTGTAGCCAGCACGACAGGCTCCCCTCTGCTCCAGCAAGGATCTGAGCAGCAGCCTGAGAGGTTCCCAGCTCTGCTTCCAGCTCCTCCAATCAGAGGCCGGGCAGCTCAACATGAGGCTGGGGCTCCAGGAAGGTCAAGACCCCTAGCAGGCTAGAGCTATATCACCAGTAGTGGCTGTGTGGCAGTATTCTTGCCTCCCATGTGGGAGATCTGGGTTCAAGCCCTACCTGTGAGAACTTGGGGTGAGTAAGCTAACAAAAAGCAAATCTTCTTGCAGTGGAAAGGGGCCCTGCTTTCTCCCCCTCCAGGTACCAAGGCCCTATATTTCCTTGTCATTTGACATTTTGCATTTTGTGCCTTTTTATATTTCACCAACCCGTATTGTTTGTTCTGCTGTTTGTTTTATATTTTGTTAACACTTTCTTTTTGTTAATGATTGTAAGTGTCTAACCTTTGCTGAATCCTGCCCCCTTGGGGCATTGTAGTGTCCACTATACCCTCTGATTTATGCCTGTTATGTTCCCAGTATTAAAAGATGTATGGTTAAGTCCCCATTGGTGGTCTGGCTCTGCTCTATAGGGGGAGGATAGTCCCTACACCTCCCACAGTGCTTGTGCATCTGTTTTGATCCCTTCAATAGGAGAAGGGGTACCTCTTGGAGTACCGCCTGGGTTACATGTTGATAATGAAGATACCCGTGACTCAATTCTACCATCTCAACACAGGCTTCCCACATCTAGATTCTAGATTCTCATCCTTGTACACTGAGATCCTGTGATTTAGTGTTTTCTAGATTTTAGAAATCACTGAATCTCAGGATCTCAGTGTACAGGGATGAACATTGCACATTGCTAGGGCTATTAAGAGCCCATAGCATGTGCTCCTTTCTCGTTTCAACTACCTACACTTGGGAATCCAAAACCACCCCTTGGTAGTGGTTAGTAATGCTAGTGAAGATAGCTACACATCACTTTTGTAAAAGATTTCAGCTACCGCTGGCTCCTAGGCCAGGCAAGATGGTAGTCCTCCATGGCACACATCTATGCAGGGAGCACTCAAAGAGAAGCTTCATGATTGTTTAGCACACTTCAAAGAAGATGGCTCTCTTTGGGTGCAGCTACACAAGACAATGCGCAAAAGACTAATTCACTGTGCATTAGCATGGCTGGCAAAAAATGCACTAAAACACTAGTATGCAGTAGACTTAGTCTAATGTACACTAATATTATAAAAAAGAGTTCATCTGTGCTAATGCGCAGTAGCACTTATTATGGTTCATTAAATTAGTACTTGTTATTACAGGTACTAAACTTAACGTGCCATAATTAGGGCGCATTAATGACTGTATAGACCATGAAGTTATTGCTAATAGCTTGTTTTATGCTTTGTGATTGGTCAAAAAATACATACAGGGCAACCAAAACAAGATCAGAAAATAACGTGTTACAAAGCCACATTAATTAAATATAATAATTAGTTTTGGAGTCCTATAACCCATAAGACTGAATATGTTATAATTATTTGAACTAAAACAATATTTCAGGGTGCAGATTCTCTTGACTATGTTTCAGTTTTTAACAATGAGAGAGAACTGACCTGTTTTATCCCTTATAAAAGTCTATTCAGTGGTGTTGAGTCATGACAGCTAAAGTATTTAGAGGCCCAGAATGTAAGATAAAAACCCATTAGCTTATTTACAGGAGAGAATGGATAGGGCAGAGCCAGCCTGGTGTTGACACTTAAGCTACGACTGTTACAAGAGGTATGTGCAAAAGAAGCAAGGAAGTCAGTCCTGCTATATTTTGTGCAAAGTCAATGAGAGCAGCCAAACCGAGACTATATATGTACAGTGCTGAGAATAAGAGGGGCATGCTCTAAGTTGGAGTCTCTCCTGTAACACAAATTATTTAAATGATCATTTATGTAGTTTAGATTTACTGTATTTAAATTGTACTTATGCTAGTAACACACTAATATGGTGTGTTGATTTAGGGAAGGGCACTTAGTAAACATGGAGTCTATATACAGTCAATTACAAACGGAAAATCGCATTGTACCATGAGTTGTAAGAAAAATGATGCCATATACTAGTAATATAAATTGAAGGACACATAGGGCCCGAGTCTGCCTCTATTTTCATTCAGAGGAGTTCCTTACTGCCACCCCAAGGGTGCTCCTTCATTAGTAGTGATTTCATGAATAGGGGTATGCAGAACCAGGCCTATACTGCTGCCCTTCTAGGTGGCAAGGGAAATACTATTTATTACAGAGTAATGAGTCCTGTTACTATTGCATGCTATAACAGGCCTATGGTAACACACAGTTCCCAAGAAACAGACTGCTGAATTATAAACAAGCTTCATAATCCAAATGAGTTTAAACATTGTGATAGTGAAAATGGGACAGATTACAACATGTAAGCGAAAGTATCAAAGGCCATCTCCAACTGAAATGGTCACAGCTTCCCAGCTCTTAAATTGGAAAATAGCAATTGTGCTGATGGTCCCTGTCACCTGATTTTCTAGTTATAATATCTGAAAAACTAATTGCACCTTTGAACTGAAAACCCAAATTAATGGTATGAGGATGATGCCAAAAGTTTTGCTCATTATCTTTGCATCTTTCCATTGTTATTTCCCAAACAACGTCTCTTTGATCTTATCTGGATTTAGTCTCAAGCCTTACCATGCTACCAGAAATAGTAAACACAAATTGCAGAAATATATTTTGTGGAAGTGTTTCCAAAGAATGATTTAATCACATAGGGCAAAAATCCTTAAGCTATCTATCTTAGACTTCATATGAAGATCATGAAATATATAATAACAAA
The DNA here is from genome assembly GCF_001723895.1 of Crocodylus porosus. Taxonomy (NCBI): domain Eukaryota; kingdom Metazoa; phylum Chordata; order Crocodylia; family Crocodylidae; genus Crocodylus; species Crocodylus porosus. Next base: position 74,007,529 of record NW_017728886.1, read on the forward strand.
GAATGATAGGCAATAAATTCAAGGATCGTGTTGATCAAAATCTTCAGAAACTGCTGTCTCCATGTTCTGCTCTGCTAAGGAAGCTTATGCAGAAAGATATCGAACTCTTTACCTGACAATTAGATCTACAACAAATGGCACCTACCTCCAGCTGTAGAATTTTGGACCAGGCTAGCTTCACAATTTATGATCGATCTGATTTTAAGTGCCAAATTTTTTAAGAAGAGGACTGATACCAGAATATTTTGAAGAGAGCAGACTGATACCTAAGGCTATTTACTATTTTTATTTGTAGAAAAGCTCTGTATCTAGTTAAAAATTGACTGAGAGGTTTCATTGGTGTAGGGTCTGTTGCTCAAATAGTATACTTTAACTTGCAATCAATTGGGAGACTAACAAAGAAAATTCCAATAAAAATAATCTAAGTTGTATAGGGGTATAGCACTGTCAGCATCTGGCAGTAAATGACTCTGAGTCTGACAACTAAATTTATTAGAAAGAAAGATCTGGGCTCCAATGGATTCAATCTTGTTGAAAAATTAATGGATTTATGAGCCTCCCTCTAGCTTTTTAAAAACATTAAAACCTATTTTTATTTATATTACCTTATTTTTAATGATTATAACCTAACAGATGAACTATGCATAAATACTGACCCTGTCAAATATCCATTCTATTCACCAGTGAATATATCTTTTAGGAACATTGCATGCAATATTTGCAATCTACATTGCAAAAGGTTATAATTGATGTGATAATATTTTTGCTACATTCATGTGTTGTGCAATGAGCTTAAGAATACTTCTATAGCAATTATTTGAATTTAGTGTAACTTAATGGAGCAGAGCTTCCCAAGATCAGATGAGTTGAACACAAAATTTAATTTGTGCTAATCTGTCCGAAGGCAAGGAAGTGTGAAATATACTGTATGGGGGAATTATCTGTTTTGCAGTATGATAGGTCAGGGAAATTTCTGCTCATTACATGAAGAAAAATGTATTTATAACAAAGCCTTTATTTATTCTCACTAGTTCCTATCTAGGTTTATATATTATTAATGAGGTATTTATTGATATAGCTAGAGAGAGGAGAAAAAAGAAATGGTCTCTAGTATTGTAATCACTTGCCTCTAACAATCACATTTTCGTTTTAAGGTAGGAAGCTAATTTTTAAAATGATATCATGAGGAAAAGACAAAAGACCAGTTTCTTTGTTGGTATCTATTACTGAAGTTCTATTGAAGTCAAACTTATACCAGCTGGAGACCTGGCTCAAGACCCGTCTTTCATGGCTGTAACCCTTCCTTTCCACTTATCCTCTTCCCCTCTTTATTTTCTTCCTTTGTTGTGTCTGCTGAGAAGCAGGGTAAATTAGCCTGCACACAACTCCATGTTGTATATAGACTGTTATAAATATCTGAGCTAGCGCATTTACAGCTACCTATAGTATGCTGCCGTGTGCACTGTAGACGCACCCTTAGTTTGACTATAGATTCCTTGAAGCATTAATAATAGGTGTAAATGAAAGTAAAATGGTTAACAACTTTGCTTAACCTGCTGGCATGAAGACAGCTGGAACATCTAGCATCTATCTTACACTATAGCAAAGAAGCTGAAAGACCAGGGAAGGAGGGGAAATTGTGCTCTAGGGCTCCATCTAGACTCAGCATCTTTCCTCATGTTGGGTATATTCAGTCCCATTGATTTACCTGAGGTGTGAGAAATCTGGCAGAATCTGGCTCTAAATAAATATTTAATCTCCTACCCTATCCTACACACGCATCAAGGAAATAAACCATAAAACCTAGCTACGCTGGTTACCTTGACTTACAGCCTCTTTTCTGCCTTAGAGCTAGGAAATAGATCTTACAGTGTAAGGGGTTTTCCTTTGTAGTTTAATAATTTCTCAGCAATTAATTTGGTATGTCACTAAATATATAGCATAATGTAATGATGACACATAAAGTATACTTGTTAATGGAGCTGGTCAGGAATTGAAATGAAATGGTTTTTGTTGGAAAATGTCAATTAATCAAAACCCAAACTGCCTGCAGGAGAGAGGTTTTGACATTAATTTTTTTAAATGACATTTTCAACATAAAAAATTCTGAGGTTCTTGGTTCGAAATGTTTTCTTGTTTGGAATGTTAAAGTAATTGTATTAGAACATTCTTAAAAGCTTAAAAGAGAAGGGGAATGTCCAACTGACCAAAAAAAAGGGTGTCTTATATTTTACATTGCTGAATTGTTAAGGGTATTCATTTTGAATTTTCCATCTTTGGACTGAGGTGGGAAAATTTTTCAAAATCTCTGAAGTTTACCCAGGTTGGCAAAAAACCATTCGTGCCAAGATACAAACCACAGCTGACAAATTACCCACTGCCTCCCACAGACAATGCACAATATATGGCATGAAGAGAGTTTCAGATGTATTTGTTGTAGTTGCTGACAGAAATTTAGTGTGTGTGTGGGGGTCGTGGCTCCGAGATGGCCACTGTCCCCCTGCGCCAGGACTGATTCCTGGAGGTTAAAGGTCGCTCACCTGCGGACTGTACGTGTCTAACTCGCCTGCCACGACTTTGATGGTAATCTGGTCCAGTGTTATTGTCCGGCGCGTGCCAGTCCAGAAGTGGGACTCCTTGAGTTTGTGGGGTCCCGTGTTGATGAGGGCTCCGTCACCCCTACACCCTTGCCCATTCTGCCGGGGTCATGGCCGCCAATTTAGGCCGGCCACGTAGTACGGTCTTTCTTTCTCTTCCTCTTTTGGGTTAATCCACAACAAAATGCAAAAGATCAACTCTAACATAATTCCAGCCAGGGGCTCTCCAGAGCTCAGATTCCCACCCTGATCCTCAGCAGTGGTTCCCCACTCTTGCCCTGTATGCCATGGGTGAGAACCCCTTTCCTCAACTCTAAGTGGGTTCTTCAGCCCTCCCTGGGGCTCCTTGAGACCGCTCAGTCCTTCACTACTGTAGCTGTGAACTCGCAGGCTGAGCTGCCCCCTTATTAAGGGCTCTATGGTAGATAGGTTTGCCAGGTGCCGATCGCCCCCGACTGCCTTGTTAAGTCCTTCCTCTCGCTGGGCTCTTCACCCGGGTTCATAAACCCTGCAGGGACTTACCCTTTCTTCACAAAGTGCGGCCGCAGTTCAGGACAGTGTGCATCCGCCCCAATGAGCTCCTGCCGGCGTCCGTCTCCTTGCTGGGCGCTTCCGGTTCCGCCGGGGCTCTGCCTAGCGCTGGCGTCTCCTTTATATTGGTCCCCTCGGTCCGGGCCCCTACTACCTCTGTACACCTGCAAGAGGTATGTTCACGCCCCGTGCTCTGGGTCTGAGAGAGGGGCTGTACCACTCCTGCGCTGGGAAAAGGAGTTTCGGAGCCTGATGGCTCCTTCCCTCCCTCACAGTGTGCATGAAGGGCAAGTGAGGTGTGGTGCTATGGCTATGGTGTCATTGGAGCGGGAGTTTTTTGTTCTCTCTCCAGTCTGAGAAGTGGATTCCAGTCGCACCAAAGAAAACCATCAGCGTACAGCATGCCTGCTTGGGCTGTGCTCCTGACACAGGACTGGTGCACAAGAGAAATATAAATCTTCCCTATTGCTTGCTCACCCATCTGGATGAAGAATGGAAGACAGCCATTCTAGGCAATTGGTACAAAAACCCCTTTCCACCTCAAACTTGTGGGAGCTGTTCAGTGAAACACTGAAAGCAGGTAGGAGTCATTAAACCACAAACCAGGAGCCTCAGTATTGTAATTAAAAATAAATCAATAAATATATATATTTTACATTCAGATAAGCACAAAATTTTTGATTCAGCCCTTTTGTGCCACAACTTACATATAGGTAGATAGATAGATGGACAGAGGTCTCCTGTAACTGTATTCAGGTGGCATTCAGAGGAACTAGAACTAGCTATAATTGACTCCAGATACTCTGTTCCACCTTGCCTCCCACATATGACATCTCTCACATATGACATACAGCCAATAGTGGAGATGCTCCCAGTAACTCTGGAGCCAAATCTTAAGGCCCATTCCAGAAACTGCTCCCATAATGTTATCAGTTTGGGGGTCACAAATAGCAGCACATACCATCTCAGAAAACTTGTCTTGTAATCTTTGACAACAAACTCACCAAGAAGGATGTGGCAAAGATGGCATGCATTCCTTTAAGACTCCAGATCTGTGGTTGGGAAGTCATTTACTATTGAATTTCTTTTTAAAAAGCAAAACAAAAACACTCTCAGTAATGGTAACTACAGCATGAGACATCACAGCAGACACCAACATTGTGAGCAAACAGAAAATAAATTGGAAAAATAAATTTCTTAGATGAGCTTGAAATATTACCTGCATCTGCCACCAAGCTCCGTGCCCTCATGCCTCCCAGACAGGCTTTGCTGAGGCAGAGAATTATGGCTGGAGATAAATTCTTTTTTACAGTTCACTGTGATAGCGTAACTGGTGCTTTCCCTTGTGGCTTCACTCTTATGATATATTGGAACAATTAATATAAAAGTTGGTCCATGTTTGAGAGGCCTTGCTTTAGGCACTCAAAGATTAGAGAAAATAGAACCTAGCAAAAGCTGTTCTCTTTTACATACAAAAGGGATCCTGCAACCAAAATGCATCGTTATTAATGACAACTTTACACATTTTCAGTCAGGTCCATTCCCCACAGAAACATTAACTGATGGACTCCCACAATACCTCTGCCAACAGTATTATAATCACCATACTATGGAGAGCAAAATGGAAGTACGGAGAGGTTAAAGGAACTGTCCAGCGTTCCTTTGAGCCACAGCCAGACCTAAATTCCCCATCTTGCCACTTTGGCAGTACATCTTATTCCCTGACCTGCCACTTTCATCAAATTGTGTTCAATATCTGTAGGAGGTAGAGTCTTGTGTATAGGATCATAGGAAAGTAGGGTTGCAAGGGACCTCACAAGGTCATCTAGTACTCGTCCTTTACTAAACCATCCCAGCCAAGTGTTTGTCCAACCTGCTCTTAAAATGTTCCAAGAATGGAAATTCCACAATTTCTCTAGGTAACCTTTTCCAATGCTTGACCACCCTTGTAGTGAAACAGTTCATCTTGATCTTGAACCTAAACTTCATCTGCTGTAGCTTAAGGCCATTGCTCTCAGTCCTGTCCCTTACGGCCACAGGGGAAAAAAGCCCATCTCCCTCCTTTCTATAATCATTCTTCAAGTATTTGAAGCCTGTTGTCAACCTTCCCGCCCCTAAATAACACTAGTTCTTTCAGCCTGTTCCCATAGGGCATGCTTTCTGGGGCTTTAATGATTTTTACTGTTCTGTGTTGGACTCTTTCCAATCTGTCCACATCCTTCTTGAAGTCTGGAGCCCAAAACTGGACACAATGTGAAACAGAGTGGAAGAATCACCAGTGATGAATAGAGTGGAAGAATCACTTCCCTTGATTTGTGAGTGACACTCCTGTTAATAAAACCCAGTATACTGTTGGCCTTTTTTGCAACAAGAGCACATTATTGGCCTATATTTAGCTTATAGTCTGTAACTCTCAGACTCTTTTCTGCAATACCACAGCTTAGCCACTCATCCCCAGTCTCTTTTTGTGCATGCAATTATTTAGTCCCAAGTGCAGGATTTTGCATTTGTCCTTGTTGAATTTCATCTGGTTGATTGCAGACCCCCTATGTGGTCTCCCCACATCCACATATGGTGTTGTTTTGAGAAGATGAGAAGTTCCTTAAGGATTCCCCTCTTTTAATAGTTTAAGGCAAAGAGCACATATTTCCTCAAGTACTGCACAGAATTTTGAGATACATAAATCACAAAAATGATGATTGATGTGTTATTAGCATTAAGTAAAACTCTGGAAAGCCTCTGAGACAATAGTGGGGATGATAACTATTGATGTGCCTAGTTTCTGGTGAGAATGATGCCTCATGGCATAGGTGGTGTCAAGTGCAGAACTCAGTCAAAATGTCACTGGCTTCATATTATGTTATAACAACATTTATAAAACTGGAAGGTGTGGGAAGCTTTTCTCCTCTTCTTACAACTGGAAGACCTTTCTGAAAGACAAGGCATATTGGAGAGGAAGCTAGGACAGCCAGCTCTTCACTCTGCCCCTGGGGAAACATGGCATCCTGCCCCATGGGGAAGAGAGAAGCATATGCCAGTATGCCTCCTAGTATTATTAAAACAGGGATGTAATTCCAGGCTCACAACATCCAAATCTGGTGACTAGGAAGGTGTGTCATGGGATGGCTCACTCTACACTCCACACATGCTATCCTTATACTTTTCCTATAGAGCAAGAGTTTGGCCTTTTGGGCTGAATCCTCATGGACCAGATTTGGACCCATCTCTGGCAATGGAGTGGTTGAGGCATTAATTCCCAGGGGTACCTTAGTCAACACAGTCAAGGCCCATACCCAGGAATTCATTAGTGGGGTAAGTAATGACAATATTAACCCCTGCAGCTCCCTGTGTGCCTGTGTCAGCTCATAGAGCTGCAGAGATTAATGCTGTAACTGCTCACCTTGCCCCCAAATTTGCAGCCCCTCCAGGAGCCTTGCTGATATACCTCCATGGGCTGGAGCCAAAAAGTGGCCCATATGTTTGACATCCCTGCTCTGCTACTTGCCACCATCAGAGACAAGGCATGAGGCTAGATGGACTTTTGGTCCAACACACAAAGATGATTCTTATGTTCTTATAAATTAATTTTCCTGGTAGCAATATTTCTCAAGTGCAACCAACTACATTGCTCCTGAGCTTGTGATAGACCACTATTGAGTCCCCACTTCGGCACAAAAGCCAAAAGGATTTTTATATTTGGGTGTGGGTGGCCCTTTGGGCCATGCACCACCTGCAGCATGTCTGACTGTGAGAATGAGCAAATTCTTGGTAACAAATCAAAACTGACAGCCGTGTCTCATGCCCACCTTTCCTCAGAGAGGCTCTGGCAGGCAGCAGTCTCCAGCGTGTTCCTGACCTCTGCCAAGATCCTTTAATAGAGTGAGAGCTGCGAATTTACTCTCCCCCACTTCTGAGGAGAGCCATCTCTTTTTACCTTCTTCCTCCAAGGCAGGCATATCTTGCAGGAATGGTGAGATGAAACTGATTTACTCCACAGTAGTTCACTAACCCTGTCTTGGCCAGGATGGGCTTCCTATAACCCATTATGCACCCTCACCTTCAAAGTGATACCAGGAGTGCTATTAACAGATGTCAGCTACATCCTCCGTGGAAGTAAGGTGCCAACCTTCCAGCGTGCTTTTCTGTCCTATTTAACTTAAAGTGAGTATGGTGGGAGTGATGGATATGGTTGCATTATTTGGAGATTTGTATCTTACATGCCACTGGGTCATCACCAGGCATTTGGATTTTCCGTTTGTCATGGAAAAACACAGTAAAACCCAGATTTTCTCCTTTAAAGGAGAAAAGCATGGGAAATGGTGGGTTTCCCCTTGCAGGCTGGTGGAATTCCAGCCTGCAAGGGGCTGGGGGTGGAGCTGGAGGAGGGCAGTCAGGCAATAGGCACCATGTGCATCATGGGTGACCGGTGGCTCCTGAGTTTGGGGGGGCACCAGATCGCTGATAGGTGGGTGGGGGGAGGGGTCCCCCCGTGGCTGTTTGCAGACTGATCACCGAGTGCAGAAGCACCAGCAGTGAATCAGAAGTGCACTTTCACTGCCACTTCTGGTTTCACAGCTGGTGCTTCCAGAGGGTGCATGGCGATTCTTAGGGGTGCATGTACACCCCCTATGCATCGCCACTGATGTGCATGTGTGCACACACATGTGCACATGGCTACCAGGCAGCCCAAACAGCATCTGCCACAGCTCCCCACAGGTAAGTGTGTTGAAGGAGGAGGTGGGGATTGAGGCCCCCATAGTGAGGGAGGGAGTTGGGCAAGGCTGGGGCTGCTGCCCAGCACAGGCAGCATGTGAGGTTTGGGGCCTGGGGCCAGAATGCACAGCCACAGGGCCTGGGCAGAGAGTGGGATGGAGCCATAGGCAGCATATTTGGGGGGCAGGGGAGAGGGGGCTGGTTCCCCACCAGTGTGCACACTCCTGGGGGAGGGGGGACACATGCCCCCCCAGATTTGCCCACAGGGTGGGGTTAGGCTACCCACTGCGGCCTTGGGCTCCCTGCCCTGTTGCCCGCCTCCAGGGCCCAGCGGGTGGGACCCAGCACGGTAGGGCGGAGCAGGGCATGGAGGCTCATTGTTGTTGCCATGAGTCCTGTGCTGCCATGGCAAAGCACCCCCTACCCACCCAGCAGCAGCGGGAGGGGCAGTGTGGGATTGTGCCCTTTGCTGCTTCCAGGCAGGGTGGGGGCACCTTGCCATGGTGATGTGGAGCTCCCAGTGGCAGCACTGAGCTTCCCTGCCTGTGACTGGACCTGTGTCCTGATAAGCAATGCGGGCAGAAGGAGCTCTGAATTTCCATGATAAAAAACCCAAAATCAAACACCAAAATTTATAGGTAGTTAGAATTTTTTTTGTAGTGATTGAGGCACTGGTATGCTTCCAAATCACTTAAAAATTGTAAATATATCAATAAAACATTGGGTTCAACTGATACCTATATATGTAGTTGTGTTTCACTTTAATCATAGAAAAAACATGGATTTGGGGAGTTTTAATCAGAGAATTTGCAATTTTTAAACAGAGAAGTACCAGGATCCCTGGTTATCACTGGCTGCATAATGCACAACCAGAGCAAACAGATTCTAGAGGAGATCAAAGTTAAATTTTATCCTATCCATCGCCTTGCCCTCCTTTTCAAAGACAGCACGTGTCTCCCAGGGAAATAGCTTCCAGTTGATATACAGTACTGTGTGCTACTTCCAACCAATATTCTGCAGTAGTACTGTCCCCCACCCCACCTCTGAGGTGTCAATCCACCCTTGGGAGGCTTCCTTTCATAGAGGCTCTCAAGCTTCCAGAAAACATGTTTTATAAGCAATGGGTTCATGGGGCTCTGGTTTAACTGGTGGCTTTGAAAGACACAAGCCTTTTTCCAAAGCAGCAATGAAGGGTATGCAGAGACAGTGACTCTACTTGCAGTCACCTATAGAAGGTCACCGTATCATTTGGTGATCCCTACCCAGACACCTTCTCACTAGATCTAAATGGCCCCAACATTACTGGCATTCAGAAGCTTACAACTGAGTAAGTCATTCATCTACATTAGTCATAGGATGACACAATACATTTCCCCAACTACTGAAATCCTAAAAAACATCAGAAGCAAAGGGCATGACTGAAAGTAGCACCTTTATTTGTGTATTTATTTATTTGTTCAACATCCCATTTTCCAATGGGAACAAGATATCTCCCATGATAAAGAGGCAGCAAAATGGCCAGGAGGCCAATTACCAAAGAGAAAGCTGCATGCCACAAAAACAGTACATATAAGGGCAGGCAGACAGGTGATGGCATAGTATCTGTATCAGCAGTATAAGTGCATTCATATAGCGTCCCTTATTTCCCTAGCTTTCCTTGAACTAAGACTTGAACAGTTTACTGGGATGGATGCTTTCTGCCTGTGGAAATGGTTCTGAAGTTTGGCAGTGAAAAAAGCCTCACCTTTCAGGTTGCAGACATGAGGAGCACAGCAGATCACAACTAACCCAGTGCTGGCATCCAATTTGTTTTGAGCCAGCACCATCTTCTCTCCCATCTTTCTTCCCCACCAAAAACAGATTTTGCTTGGTATAATTTTCTGACTTACACCAGTGTACACACAAATGTAGCTATAGCCACATACCTGCTCAGCCAGGTGCATAGTTTACTGCACATGCTCCGTAGCTGTGTGGACACTTTTGTGTCCAAATGGCACAAGTAATCAAATTGCAAACTGCAACAGTGCCAAAAATGCCACTTCTATGGCTGAAAACTGCTATGTGGTTGCATGAAGTGAAGTAGAATTCTGCCCTAAGTACGTTTATGTGTGTTGTGTATTTTTTTCCTGAAGGACAAACCTATGAGATGCTGTGTAAAATCTTGTGCAGGGGGTTGGACTGATGCAGAACTAGTCCAACCCCCTGCACAAGGCAGACTCATCCCTGTCTAAACCATCACCAACAAATATTTGTCTAACCTGCACTTAAAAACTTCCAGTGATAGAGATCTTCCCTAGAGCATCTGTTCTGGCATGTAACCATCCTCATAGTTATCAAATTCTTCCTACCAGACAGTTTAAATCTCTGGTTTTACAATTTAAGCCTTCCTGTCCTGTCCTCAGTGACCATAGGAAACAACTGATTGCCATCTTCTTTACAACATTCTTTTGTATTTGAAGACTATTATCAATTACTCCTTAGTCTTAGTCCTTTCTTCCCTAGACCAAGTAATCCTAATTCAGCCAGCCTTTCTTCATATATTCCTTGGGCATGTTCCAAATGAAAAATTAACATGAAAAAATAGCCTTGCATCTCAATCTCCTAATAAAAACCACAAAGCAATATTTTTACCTTTAATGCATTTCCTGGACTGCCCATACAGAATTCACCATGCACACATGCCATGAAATGCAGTCTGGACTATAGCTCAGTATCTGGAACCAAACGATGATTTTAGAAAAGCAGTAGACTGAGAGAACAAATCATCAGTTTCTTTTGTTCTGTTCACGTGTGTTTCCAGTCTCATGTCAGAAACTGGTTATGCTTGAGCACAGAATGGCAGAGCAATGTCCAACCAGCATGTGTAAATTATTTCATGAGCTTGTTTGGTTCTGAAACTGCTGAGGTGCAGGGAACAGGAAAATAATGACAGAAAGCAATTAGCTAAGCTTTTTGAACCACAGCTTTTTGGTGCTATTTGGTTTGCATATTAATGAAGGTTTGTATTGTGTCTTTCCTCCTGTCAATCCAGTTCACTCATAAGGATGTTTAAGAAGCTGTAATATTTGTTCCTTGCTAACACTCATGGCTCTTTTAGAAATATCTGGGCCAGATTCTGAGCTACTTGTAATGGAACTGCATCAGATAACGTCAGTTGAGGAACTGGTTTTTGGAGTCCCAACTCCTATTGCATGTAAGGTTTGAATTACACTTCAACTCTTGGGGGCAGTTTGCAGCAGCGGCAGCTGGAAGGAGCTGCTGCCACCTGGGCTGCTTAGAAAGGCATGGGGTGGGCCAGGGGCTGACTGGCCCATAGGGGTTTCTCATCTCTTATGGAGGGGCTCAGCTCCCCTCCCCTCCAGCTCCCCTGTAATTTGAACCCTGGTTGCATGTCCAAAAATACTTTTGATGAGGTCTAGAAAGGACTGGCAATTTCTTCAGTTCTCCTGTAAGCTTGAATGAGGTGTTCTCTTAAAGTAAAACATGATGAATGTTTTGTAGCTATAACAGTTTACTATTGATTCATTATGTCTGGAAAGGAAATCTTTAAAACAATTTGATCATGCTTCAATGTTATCACAATATTACACCAGGTTTTTCTCCCCCCTCCCCCCACTGCAGCCCAGTCCCTGTGAAACACAGCTACATTTGTGTATAGAGGCTTGTAAAATGCTATCAGTGCTCAGACAATACAATATTCATGAAGGTATGCTGCATGAGTGAGTCTCTATTTCCCCTTCCCTCCCCCTTCTCCCCTCCCCCGCAAGGAAAACCTGTGGTCAACACAAGACAGGAAATCTCATTTCTTGCACCTTTCCAGTTCTGTGATGAAGATCCAGGAGAATATCAGATCTTTCCTGTTCAATTACATATGAGAGGGGTTGAAAAATCAATATCCATTCCAATTAGAGCTGTGGCCCAACTCTTGCAAAATTGCAAAGAGGTTTTTACTGTCTTTGCCAATACTAACACTTAGCAGTGGCTGGTGGAAGGGGCAACAGAGTCTCTGATGGAGGCTGATGCAGAAGAGGGCTCTACATGATTTTGATTGAGAAAACATGCTTTCAGAAGCATTGTCACGCAATCTGTGACCTTTCTGTCCTCTGGCAGCATGGCAGGGGTGCGCCAGTGATCTGATGATAAGGCAAACACTATCCTAATGCAGGGAGAGTGAACTGTATGGAATAAGTTCATTTCACTCCACTGTTGATCCCCAGTCAGTTCTGCTAACAACTGACTGACCTGCAGAGTGTGCATCCATGTGGGTGCAGGCATGTGCCATAAAGGAGCACAGAGTAAACAGCTACCCATACATACATACATTAAAGTATGAAAGCCTATATTAAAATTATCTCCAGGGGAATTTATGTACTATGTTGTAACTTGACCTTCTATGTGATAAGCATTCATTATAGAACAAGAATTTTCAAGGCTAATCCCAACATGCTAAGAAGGAGTAAACTATATTATATAAAAGAGATAGTACACACTATAGCTACTTTTCTGTGAACCTAGTACTGATGTATTTATGCCCTAGGTTGGATGCATCTGAAAACTGTTTAAATCTTGTGATGAAGTTCTGAGTCCATTAAATGTCTTTATATGTTTAAATCCATTAAAATGTCTATTTTTTTTCATTTAATTTTACCAGAACAGTGAGTCTCAAGCAGGGTGCCACAGCACCCTAGGATGCCTTGAGAGCCTTTTAAGAGTGCCTCAGGGTGCCATGTAATGTTAGCACTGTTACATTTGTAAACACAATTCAAGAGATAAACCAGCAGTTTCAAATAGGAATCCATAGAGTTTAAAACCTGCTGTCCTGGTGTGGTCATTCTGAGTTCTTTGCAACAGAAGAATTGCTCTATTATTTTTCTGTAGTCAAAAATCACGTAAAAACTAGGAGCTGGCATTTGCCAGGCAGTTCCTTGAGTCTAATGAGGCATGCCTTGCACCTAAAAAGGTTGAGGACCATCGTACTAGAGTCCTCAGAGTGAGCAGATTTTGTTCTTTCAGCTATCTTAACACAAACTGGTTTCTTCTTCCATTCCCTTGGACAGTAACACCAAGTTGGTAGAATTGGCCTATTCAGTTCACAGTTGCTATTGGCTTGAAATTCAGACTGAGATATCACTGAAGGATGCTGGTTTTCACTTGCTGAAGGACCTGCCCCTTTATCTTTTGTTTCTTGAAAACTCAAGTTTGTAGGTTAAGGCAAATTGCTTTATCCCACTGGAATCCCTGTTTCACGGCTCCGGATGCTGTCTTTGGTTATGACGTCTATTTTTATTCACATGCTCATTCTGTTGCAAGGTCTGTAGGTTTTATTTACTTCACAGGTCAATCTGTTTTAACACAATCTTTTCCACATCTTGACACTCTAGTGGATCCTTTGGTTATTTCCAGTTTGGTGATAATGTAATGGCATTCTTGTTGAGCTTCCTGGCATCTACTCTGCAGTCTATGCAGAATTACAGAAACTCACAGATGTTTCTTAACTTGCACTCTCTCTATATATCACCCATGCCCAGGTGTTTAGCTGCTTCTTTTGTTAGAAGGCCCATCCTTTTCTGGTGTCATCATATTAATGAGATTGGATTTCATTTTTGTCTATACAACTACATGCAATTTATGTTCAGGTGCTGAGTTATGGATAAGGGGTGGAGGGAGTGCTGAATTCTATGCACACTTGCATCTGGTGATGCTGTTCACCTCATTAGGGTTGTCTTGATTTAAATGTAGGTCTGAGTGACAGCTACCCAGATTGGGTTGCCATGTAGCTGAAGATCCTTCTATAAGAGAGTCAGGCTGTTTTTATCACAGTTTGAGGCAAAACTATAAATTCGGAGTCTTTTGTTACCTTTATATTGTGTTCTTCGTCTTGTGCCTTCTACAACATTTTATCTTTCCATAGAAGGCATGCCATCCTATCCACAGGAAACAATAGACTCTCAGTTATTCCCCTTGTCCCTTTTACTCCAAGGGAAGGCAATTTGTAGCAGTGCTTATAGAGGCACACTTCACTTACCTTCATGCACCAAGCTCTCATTATGGCACTGCTCACAGGAGGAAACCCCTTCTGGATACCTCCCTTCTCGATCATTGTTCAACCCCAATTCTTCACACAGACCTGAGATGAGGGATGAAGGTAGTTGTACAGTTACAATGTAGGGTCCTGAAGAATGGCTGCATTAGGGCTAGGAACACTAATCCTTAGCAAGGCAGTTCTCTCCTTCTCTTTCATAGATAGATGCTACAATGCAACGTTCAGACTTGGTTGTCCAAACCCAGGCTACAAAAGTCATATTCTGTGGAAATCGTTGCTTTTCTTAAAGTTAGGGCAAATGTTTCCCAAAGTAGACATTGATTCAGATCCCTTGATTTTTGGGTGTCCAACCTGAGTCACCTTGGACCTGACTTTCAGCAGTACTGAACATGTCCCTCTGAGGTCACTTGGAATTCCTGGAACTTTGCACCTCTCCAGACCTGATGCAAACTGAGATCAGTAGCCACTTTGATAGATTTCGTCGCAAGTCACTTTTCTTTAGGTGCCTAAATATTGACCCTTAAATTAAAAATAAGTGCTGGCCTCTGAATCACAACGTACCTGTGCAGATAAACAGAAAAATCATATGCTTTTTGTGTGTCCACTCTTTGATTACATTATCCTGAGACACTGAAAAGGAGTGTCTGGCTTCCCCCTCACCACCCACAACTCAGTGCTAAATCATTTTTAATGTGATTTGCTGTTTCCAGTTGCCAAAAGGAAATACAGGCTCCAGCCTGTTCAGTTTCATTGCACTTCATGCATCCTTTGTGATCAGCCAGTGGAGTGACACAAAGTGAGGCCGTGCTCTGGGTGCGGGTTCTCTCTCTTTCTCATCATCACATTGATAAAATACTCCACCCTCATTATTATTCTATCATTAGAATATGAGCATTTTGAGTGTTTGACTAAGTGGCTGTTTTTATCTTCAGAGGAAAATGAGATGCAGCATGTCAGCAAGGTATCCTGGAAACCTGCTCCAAATGAACAAGTGATTAAAAGGTTTTTAAGTGCAGTAAGCATCTAAAACAGGGCAGCATTATCACAGAATGAGCCAGAAATAGGCTAGCTCCCAACTCCATTAAGAGCATATAGGCCTTCCTTCAGATCCCATCTAGCCTACCTTTGCTTTGTTTTAGTGGTGACTCCCTATCAGGTACTGAAACGTTGCCCCAGGTACTGGTGGTCACCCTGATAAAGTTATAGGTGGCCATCAGATCACCCCTGAGCCTACGCTTTTCCAGGCTAAAGAGTCCCATGTCTCTCAGCCTATCATCGTAAGATCTGTTTTCCTGACCTCTGATCATGCGCGTGGCTCTCCTCTGGACTCTCTCAAGCTTCTCCAC
>NW_017728886.1:74022858-74035673 GCF_001723895.1 Crocodylus porosus
TATAAGGATGCTGCAGGTTTTTCCTCCCAAGGTGGAGAACCTTGCATTTTTTGGTGTTAAACACCATGAGGTTCTCATCTGCCCATTTGCTGAGCTTGTCCAGGTCAGCCTGGATCACCTGCCTATTTAGTTTTTAGTTTTATTTTATTTTATTTTGTTAGTTAAGACAAAGCCAGTTAGTGTTGAGCTCTACTCCCCCCAGTGCTGCTTTAACCATCCCCCATCTCTAGGTAGCTTCTGGCCTCTGACAGATAGTTTGGAAGTCCTTTCTGAACTCCTTGCTTTTACCTAATCTATGTCTCCATTTAGTTGGCAGGCGGTTGGGAGCAGAATAATATCTCACCAGAAAAGTAAAAGGTGTGCAGCTGGGCTCTTAACATTTTCTATAACCAGGTTCATGATTCACGTGATTCATGCCAGGTTCAAGAATTTATTGTAAACATACAGTGAGACAGTTCCCAGTCTATACTCTTCAGGCTCTGGGTCTACAAGGAACAATTTACCTTCTAGCTTATCAAGGACTGCTGACTGTTTTGGCTAACCCCAGCACATGACCTCTTGAAACATCATTAGCCAAAGGAATTTAAGAGTCGAGGGGTCAAATCTTGGCTACAAATCTAGGACTACATGCTGCTACCCACTGCTAGGACAGTTTCATTACTGTCTGTAGAGTTATTACTAATTATTATTTAATAACTTATTTTAAGAATCTGGGGATAAGGAGGAGGACACAGGGGAAGAAGCAAAGGGCATTTCACACATCATGCCATGACTTTTGCTCATTTCTCTGTTTCCCTCTGAGAACAGAATCGGATGGTTAACTGTATGACACAAGTACATTCACAGCAGCCTAGTCCAGAAAAGGCTTTTGTCCTGGTACAGGTTCATTATTCTTCAAATAAAAAACAAAATCAAAATAAGCACATAGCTCCCTGATATCTAGCAGAAATGTATTTTCTGTTTCATTTCCATTTCTGCCCTCTTGTTCTCTCATTTTTGCCAGACTGAAAATTGTAACTCCAGTTGACATTAGCTGCCATTATGTAAATCACTTTAGATGTGTCTGGTTCAATTAATTGCTCTCACAAATCTCTCTAAGCTACTCAAAATGAAGCATTGCTTGCCTGTTCTTATAGCACATTTCTTTACGTCCTGGGCTCAGCTTTGCTATGGTTAGAATTTGGGGTTTGGTCAGGGATTGTTTCTTTTTGATTTTCTCTTCCTATTTCCTGGATGCTTGCCTGGGAGGAGGAAGATAAAATGCTGTGAATTGGACCTACCGGGATACTGGAAACTCTGGCCCATTTTCTCCAACTGCTGTTCCTGTGAAAGAATTACTCCCCTCACTCATTACACAGTTGTAACAGTCTTGCTCTGCCTACTGTCTTTAATTGTTTCAAGTCATTTGCACAATACTGCTTAGCTAAACTCTTGGCAGGCAGTGTGTGCACATAGGGACAGGCTGCTCAGACTGCTATTGCCTTTGTTATGGCTAGAAGAGTGTTAAGGGTGGAAGAACAAGGATAGATCTTTTTGAAGGAACTAGTACTTCTTCAGCCTCGGCTCCCATAATTTTGGAGAGGAGCTGTTCAATAATCTTAGATTTCTTTTAAGACCAATCTTTCTATAGGAAATTTCATTTACTGCAGTGCAAGTCTCTTTCGTGAATAAAGCAGAACTTAACACTCTGAATTCTCCTGATTTTTTAAAATTCTCTTTATACTCAGGACTGTGTTTTAACCAAAACATGGACTGTAATGCTAGCTAGCTTCATTGTTCCTACTGTACACACTGTCTATCTTCTAACAACTGGATCTTGCTCTGAGTCCATTCATCTCAGATCCTTGAAGTTGGGGCAAGCTAAGAGATGCTCATCATTGTTAACAGGCACGGGAATGACCCTGTTTCAGAAGAGCAGGAGGGACCTTAGGATGGTAATCATTGCTGTAACACAATGCTAATTTCAAACCTACTTAGTCTCCTTATTAGTCTGTTGCTGGAGAGAAGACAGATAGTACAAATTAGATAACTCTGGACAACATTGACACAGCTGGTTTCAGCAAGGATTTAAACTAAACTACCTTTGTTGGAAATTCAGGGAAGTAAAACACCTAAAAACCTGATAATTTGCCAAATAGACGATGATAAAATCAAAAGGGAAAGTACATTTTCCTTTGCAAAGTTCAAGAAGGATATTACAATCAAGAAGAGGAAAGCAAATTAAAGTACTTGACATAAGATCTGCAAAATGGTGGCTACAAAATATTTAAGTCACACACTCATCTGATGTGACTTTTTTTTCTCACTCCAGTCACCCCTGACATCACTGATTGTCACTACTTGCAGGCTGAAGCAGTTAACTGAATCTGCAGTGTTGTATGCTTATATAGTTTAAGGTTATAAATAAGTCACACTTTTTATTTCAACTTTACGCTGAAATTATTTTACTTTGTGATCATGTGGCTCTGAACCATGCTTTGCAATTGCTTGCTAATGCTCATGTTATGAAAAATAATCCACAAGAAAAAAAGGAACCACAGGATATTGAGTTTCAGTACTGAATCTTGTGGCATAGATACATCAACTACAAAGGATTTCATCTCTTTTCTTTAAAGAGCCTGACTGAGAAAATGCAGGTAATGTTCCCAGTAGAATCAGTCCTCTACCTAATCCATCACTAAGGCTGTGGGTTGACAAAGAATATGATTTTATTTCATTTTTGTGTATTGTATCATATCCCCTTTCATTTTTCTGGATAGTGGACCCTCATCCATGCTTCTAGAGACAGATTGGGAATCAGGGACTTGTGTCCTCCTGTAATTGTCTGTATCACTTTACTGGACAAGTGGGCACATCACAGAATTGATACAAATTAGCAT
Source organism: Crocodylus porosus (assembly GCF_001723895.1). Lineage (NCBI taxonomy): Eukaryota > Metazoa > Chordata > Crocodylia > Crocodylidae > Crocodylus > Crocodylus porosus. The sequence continues at coordinate 74,025,738 of NW_017728886.1, forward strand.
GCTTGCAGGCTGGCTTGAGAAAAAGGACAAGGATTTTTTTTTAAACAGCTCGATTCATAGAAAAGTCTTAAGCAGGTCTGATTTTTTAAAGTGCAGACATCTAAAGGAGCAGACACTCAATATCCTTACTGCAGAATAATCTACCTGGGATTTTACTCTGTAGTGAAGCCTGGACACATAACCAGCTTTCCCAACCTAGCTGTCTGTAATACTGCCTGTGATAGGTCTTATTATAGTTAGTGCCTGACCACTAGGTGGGAGGAGGTGGCTTGTGGTGAGCAAATGTCTACTCTGGGATGACCAGGTGAGAGGACACATGATGCATCCCATATAGTAATTTTCCCATTTGGTAAAGTTACTACACAGTTTTCGATGTGTAATTTTAACTTGGATTGAGTGATTTACTATATCATGCACCTGTGTATTCTGTCTCTGCTCCACTTTTACTATATGGTATAATCAATGCAGTAGGCGTGTCATGTGTCCACACCCAAAGCAACAGCATTTCCCCCACCAATTAATTGGGCTGAAATGAAGCAGGTACAACTCTCTGGGTGCATCTACATGAGATGTTTACTGTGGAGCTGCCTAATTAGCTCTGCAGTAAACATCTCAGCATCTACACCTGACGTCCTATTAGGTCACAGTAAAATTATAAACACCACTGTAGGTTATCACTTGTAAATGCTAGTACTATCCTGCAGCAGCATTATATACTGTGCAGCAACGCACATGTAGATGCTGACGGCGTTGGCTGGGGAAAACACATGCTTCAGTGCGGGGGTTGCCTGCTGGCTAGCTCCACACTGGAGCACCCTTGTGCCCCAGCCAGCCCCTCAGCAGCATGTTGAGGCCAGCTTGAGCAGCCATGGGCTGGCAGGCTAACCCTCCAGGTCCCCTGCTAGCTGGGGCTGCTCCAACCTAGCTCAGTGTACTGTAGTCCTGGGTACTAGAGTTATTGTTTTGTATTAATTGTATGTATATATGCACTCTCTATGAGCAGGACATCCTCTTCAGGTTCCAGACCCTAAATAGACCCCAAAATTCAACCATTCCTTCATCCTAGAGGGAATTCCCTCCATGTCAGAACTGGGCCTCCATCTGTGATACAATAGAAAGCTTAAGCTGAGGGGGGCTGGCTGGGCTTATATACAGTGGTGTATATAAGCTTAATTCTCCCTATTCTGCATGTTCCTTTTGAATAAACAGGAAACTTGATTTTTCCGTCCAGTTAACTTTACAGATGTTACCCAAAAATTTCCTAAATGATGGTATTTTAATCATGTTAGGGTTCTGATTTGGAAAAAAAAGTTATATTTCTTGATCCTGGAAATGAAACATCTTATATCCCAGCATGCTTTAAATGCTCCACCATGCTGACTGAACATGTAATAGGGAAATAGCTGACAAAGCTACGTAGCATGAGGAGCTGTCTGGTAGCTCTATAAGACTCTTTCCCTTCTGGAGATTTGGGTTAGCTGGTCTCACTCTTCTCTCTCTTGGGAACTTATTTATTGGGCCAATGCACCTGACTACACTGTACTTCCCTGACACTGTGGATTTGCAGAGTAGGCCTGCAACATAGTCACAGAGCTTTATAGGAATATTTTCATGATGTTTGCCTCCAGTGTCAGGCACTTCCCAAGGCAACCTGCCTCTCGCTTTTCTGAGAATCCAGTTCATTCCCTTATGAAAATAGCAACTGATTTTTTTTAAATTCATGTTTACTTACAGCGCCATCCATTCAATTAGTTTAATTCTAGCATGCAACTAACAAACAAATTATAGCATAATGCTGAAGGTGTTTTCAATTTAATTACTTAAGGCCAGAATTGCCTGAGTAATATTTTAGAATCTGTTGTGTCTTGCTTGCTCAGATTAACAGCTGTAGATTTAAGCTTTAAAGTTCTTCCCTGTTATAATATAGCGCATCATAACAAAAACAAACATAGCTTTAAATAACAAGAATAAACCTTATTTGAAATATACACATTTTCATATGAAATATACTTTTGCAACACTATAAGTTGGAAATATATTATAATGTATATCACATTTTTGTTCCACTCCCTTAAAGTCTATTTATGTTATTGGATCAGATGGAGGCGAAAGGTAAAACAAACCTCCCAGAGTAATGATTGGCAAATTTTATAACACAAAGCAAAAACCTAAGGAACTAGGTAACAAACTCTGTTTCACTGCGGGTGCGTCTACACATTGCCCTGCGGCAACATAGCAAAGAGCTACATTGCCATACTGTGCACTCAGTGATGTAGCGATCATGTGGGTCTACATATGACTGGCAGCTACGTTGCCGCAGTGGCACGCTCCCCCAAAAGGAAGTACTAAAGCATGGCGCCATAGCGATGTCACCATATGGTGATGTGGAGGTGTTCCCTGCTTTTCCTAAAGAACACAAATAAGGGGTTGATCCAAAGATGGACAAAGTCAAAGGAAAGGCTCTAACTGACTTAATCAGAGTTTAGTTAATCAATTTTTCTGTACAAAATAAAATTAAACAGTAAAAAAGGATGCAATATTATCCTAGGTAGTCAAATCCAAAGCAGTGAAGAGATCTCACAGAAAGATCTCACAAAACTGATTAGGCAACAAAGTGACAAAATAAATATAAGGTGGCTAAATGCAAAGTAATGCACTTGGGGAAAAATATAATCTGAACATACTTAGTTAATAATGGGCTGTGAATTAGCTGTTACCATGAGTGACTGGTGCCTCCTGAATCTGGGGGGGGCACCCACAAAAGCCACCGACTGTGGTGGCCCTGACAGGGGGGGCACCAGCTCTATCAGCAGCATCAGTGTTGGCCATTAGGGGGGGTACCAGCCCCATCGGAGGGGAGGCACGTGCACCCTGTGCACCCCCTACCGGTTGCCTATAGCCGTTACCACTCATGGCACAGATAAAAGTGACAATTTTCACCTGATCTGGCCACAGTAAGCAGTTTATAGCCATGACCAAACACAAGTGCAAGGCAGCAGACAGCTTCAAAACTGGCTGGGTGAAAATCTGAACTGTCATTGCATGAGGGTCAGATGAAGATGTTTCAAAACAGAGCATTTTCTATAACTTGTGTCTGTGCTGCCCTTCCAGCCTTGAGCTGTTTTCAGAACCGGGGGGGGGGAGGAGGAAAGGGAGTGGAGGGAGGTCAGTCTGGGGGGTTTTCAGACCCCACTGGAGGATGGGATAGGTGTATTGGAGCCCCCCCACCATGGTCAGGGGGTAAGGCAGGTGTATTGGAGCTCCCCCCTACCCCAGGCCAGCTGGGAAACCCCTAGAATGAGCTTCCTCTGTTCCTTTTCCCCCTTTCCATTCCAAAAACTTTGCAGCCTGGAAGGAAGGAAGGGGCATTGCTAGGGGAAACTGGCTGCAGGTCGGCAGTCAGCAACTAGATTCCCCTCCACCCTGGAACCGAGAGTGAAGTTCTGTCTGTTTCAGGGAATCATTGCAACTCAGATTGCTTCCTGAAAAGCGTTTTCAGTTACAGTGGGGAGCTGCACTTCTGTCTGCACCCTCAAGAAAAGGTTCTTGGAATTTTTGGGGAAAGTTCTCTAAAAACATTAGCTTAGTTTGCAGTGATGATTAAAAAAGCAAATAAGGTGTTAGGCATATAATAGAGAACAAAACAGAAGACTGCTTTTGCGCCATCCCCCCCCCCCCAAAAGGTGGCACCTGGGATTCCAGCCCCAGTCACCCCTCTTTTCTCAGTAATGCTACTGGATGCATCACTCTATCCTGTTTCTAATATCCTTCCTTTAAAATATTTTCTACTCAGTTGCATAACTAGGGTGGGATGATCAGGGCAAATACCCCTGGTACTGACTTGTGAGGGGCTGTAAAGAAGTGGTCACCGTTGGCAAGTGCCCAATTGTAATCATGATTGCAGTGGTAACCAGAAGTCATTGCTGCCCCTCTGCCCTGGACACCCAGTTGTGTCCCTATACTGCTGTTCCTACTTACTTCTGTTGGAGACAAGTTACTGAGCTAGATGAACTGTTGGTCTGACCCAGATGGGCAGTTCTTACCTTCTTATGAATCATTTCCAAGCATATGTGGCATATCTACACTGCTCACAAACCAGTTTAAAGACCAACTGGTTTAGAGAGGCCTTAACTTTTGTAGGCAATAACCTACTTCATCAAATGCTATGCCATAGGTTGTTGTCTTAGAATAATAGAATCATATAAAATAAGGGTTGGAAGGGACCTCTGGAGGTAAACTAGTCCAAGCCTCTGCTCAAAGCAGGACCATCCCCAAGTAGATCATTCCAGCCAGGGCTTTGTCAAGCTAGGCCTTAAAAACCTCCAAGGATGGAAATTCCAGCACTTCTTTAGGGAAACCATTCCAATGCTTCACTACCTTCCTAGTGAGAACTTTTTTCCTAATATCTAAGCTAAACCTTCCTTGCTGCAACTTGAGACCATTACTTCTTGTTCTGTCTTCTGCCACCACTGAGAACAATCCAGCTCCATCCTCTTTAGAACCCCCCTTCAGGTAAATGAAGGCTTCTATTAAATCCCCTCTCAGTCCTCTCTTCTCCAGACTAAATAGGTCCAGTTCCTTCAGCCTCTCCTCATAAGTTATGTGCCCCAGCCCCCTAACCATTTTTGTTGCCTTCTGCTGAACTTTCTCCAGTTTGGCCACATTCCTACTGTATTGGGGGACCTACAACTGGACACAGTACTCCAGATGTGGCCTCACCAGTGCCAAATAGAAGGAAAGAATCACTTCCCTTGATCTACTGGCAATGCTCCCACTAATGCAGTCTAGTATGCTGTTAGCTCTCTTTGTAACAAGGGCACACTGTTGGCTCATAAGCGCACAGTGTTGGCTTATATGTCTTCTGCATCACTTCAGACTAACACAGCTAACAAGCGTTCTTACTGCACAGGGCATCGTTGGAATATGCCATGCTGCTCCTTGCAAACTATCTCCTGAACTGGAAGTAGAGTTGCTTTCTTAGAGCAGCGGGGGAAGCTAACTGACCTGCTTCTATGCAAAGCTAGTTAGGCTGGGTACAGTACCAGCAAATGTGACTACACTGCTTCTGGTTCAGAAAGGCATTGCCTGGCACTGTAGGTGGACATATAAATATTCCCATTCTGACTGATTCTCAGCTAATAAAACAATGAAGCTATGGAAGTTTACCCCAGTGCAGAGATTGGCTTTTTATTATGAAGGACAGCAAATCTTGACAGTCAGAGGCTTTGAAAACCTTTGCTTTTACTCCAGTTTTATTTTTTCAGTCAGCTGGTTTCAGCCATTCCAGCAAATATTCAAAATGAGCCTTTCTTGAACAAACACTGGAATCAGATGTATAGGACAGCTTTGCTTGACTGCCTATAAGCCCTACTCTTGCATTCCTTGTGCATGGAAAATGCCTATTATTTTATTGACAAAAAACCCAGGGATTGTTGAGATCATGTCTAACAAACAAGAGGAGCATGGGACCAGAAATCAATGGACAAGAATGAGTGTATTGGAAATTACACCAAATTGGTGGATAAAAAGGGGTCATTCTTTTGTGTGGTTGAACTTGGTGGGTCAGCCAAAGAGAAGCTTAATTTGATAATGAGGCCAGGAGGGCAAGGAGCAAACATTAGTCATGGATGTCAGCATTCCCCCTCTCTTGGGAATCCACTATGGCACTGTTGGGTCTTCACTGCACCGTTCCTGGAAGGGACTCTGAGCCAGAGAGAGGGACACAGAAGACATTGCTACCTCTATCAGCTTAGGCTGAATCCTGAAAAATATCTGGAATGCAAGACTTGTACTCCTGCTGTCACTCCTTCCCTTGCATGTCTTTCTGTTTAAAAAATTAGTCTGGCTTAGCCATCCAAAACAGAATTTTTTGCAGCACTGCTGTGGGCCTGGGACCAGAGGCAGCTAAAAGCAACATCTTCAACAGTCTGACAGTGGTAACGATTTGCCAGTTTTTAGGAGCACGGAGGATAGAAGGAGCTAAGAAGACTGTGCATGTCATTTTATTGCAGCAAGGTTACAAGTAAGAGTCAGCACCAGAAGATTAGCTGCATTTTCTACCTTGGCTATTCTTTCCCATCTCAAGAGATTTTTCTCTGACCATAAAGGACAGTTCCTGCCACCTTTAATACCAAAGACTGTCAGATGAGTGAGTGTGCATAGGGGGGAATTCATTATAAAAACTCTTTGTACAGCTAAAGGGAATAAAAGATGTTGATAAATTAAAGCCTTACTTAATACTTTGCATTTCAAATACTTTACCTGCTCCCTTCCCTTCTTTTCCTGTATTTTTAATAAAAGGTTGAAGAGATTTTTAATAGAACTGCTTGCCATGGGGCTAGGGCTGAGGTCTCTGCACTTCAAACCCCAAAACTTGTAGAACTGTTCAGTGCTCCTAGGTGACAGGATCATTCTGGACTCTGGGCCTATTTATCCTATGAAAATGGACAAAAAGGGGGCCACTCTGCCACAGAGAATTTCAACCAATATCCTTCCTCTTTTACCTTCCTTTTTTTATCCCTTTTTCCTGTCTTTTACCTCTTTTCCCAACCTTTTTGCTGCATTCATAACTAAGGGCCCAATCCTGTCACCACTACCATGTGCGGTGCCTTTTATATAATGGGGTTGCTCACAGGTGGCAACTTTACACTCTGTGGTAAGTATGTGCCAGATTGGATGTTCAAATAGTAAGAATGCATGTTGATTCCATTCATTCTACAAATATGAATAAAATGAGAAGTAATGATGAAAGACAGGCTTGGGCCATGTATATGTTTCTTCAAGTTACTAAATGTAAAGCTGACCCTTAGTATAGGTTTATCTTCTATCTATACTCTGAATGAATTCAAACTATATCTGGAGTTACTGGTGTGGTGTGTGCGCGCGCGCGCGTGTGCATATAATATAGTTTAAGGAGGACTGAGCTTGGCATGAGGACTGTTTAATTCTGAAAGTCTCTTTGTGTTTTTATAAATATTTATCATATTAAAGCACATTTGCAACTCTCATGCTGTTGTGGAAGTTCAAAGATGCACATTTATTGAAATCTAGTTGGGTCTAGCCCTGCTGGATAGTCTTTGAAAAATACCTGTAAAGAATGGACCTTTCTTTGGATCCTTCACATTTCTTTGATTCTGCATTTGTGTGGAGCTTCAGTGTCTACTGTCTATATTAACAAGCTAACAGTTGCTAAGAGATAACAACACATTTTAGTTATGACTTACTCCAGGTGTAGACAAAATCTGTGGTATCTTACAAATCACTGGGGGTGGCATACTTTGAGCAAATGATAACTTTTCAATGGTGATTATTGGAGCTGTCTGGTGGCTCTTTGGGAAAGTCTGTCTGGCACAGTGCAGGGCACTGCCTGCTTGAGTACTGGAAATAGTCTCCTTACAGCAGCATTGGGCTATGCAGTGGCTAATTTACCCTTCTGGGAAGGGTAGGACTTGATAGATTATGTGATTTATATTTTTGTGCAGCAATTTCATATTTTTCTTACTAAATTTTGAAAGTGATTTGGGATGCTAAGCAGACTATCTTATCACAATTTTACACCCTACTCAAGTTTCAGACCATTTTACTCTCTAAGCCATCCCAGTGATATCAGTGGTGCTGTTTGGGAAGTAATGATCAGATTCAAAGAGGTATTTGGGCCTTTTCCCACTGGTTTCAATGACAGTTAAGGCACATAAGTAACTATTCAACATGAGCAAAGGCTTGAAAGTGTAAGCTAGACAGCCATGCTATTTTAGAAGATACTCTGATTTCCAGAGGGGATGATGTCAGGGACTGGAATGCGGGTGATAGCTGCAGGGCCAAATTTAGAACTTAGATGAGATTGTCGGATGATTTAAAGATCACAGGGGCTTACAGCAGCATGGGCTTTTCCTGGGAAAATCAAAGCTTTAAGATTTCACTTCAGTGAAAAGAAATGATGCCAAGAGAGGCACATTCTGTCCTTGCTGCATTGGCAGGCAGGTTAGTTCAGCATGTCATTGACATGAAAGCCTGTGGTTATACTTGTGCCTTGGTGCCCTTTTTCTAGCTGTTTATTTTCAGTGCTTGTAAGCCCACCTTCGGATAGCTGCAATGGTCTCCTTAAAATGTCAAGCAGAAGTTACTGGTTTCTTGAAGGTGGAAAGGATAAACAGAAAGGGACTTCAGCACGATACTAAAAGGAGATATGTGGAGTCTGAACCATAGCTGTGTCAGAATTCCATTCAGATGTCAATCTGCTGTGTTATCAAAGCTGCATATTGCTAGAAAGCACTAACTGTTGTATCAGGTTCAATAAATGGGCCTGGCTCTGGGTACTGGTGTTGAGAGATAAGGCAAAGTAGTTAAAACACATGCCTAGCCCTACGCATGTGCTTAAGGCCATCTCTATTCTGCAAAGCACTTAAGCATGTACTCACAGCCTCATTGAAATCAATAGGATGTAATCATATGCTTAACAGTTGAGCTTGTGTTTTAAGTGCTTTGCTGAACTGACACTTTAAAAAGCAAAAATAGGAAGCAGGAGATTGAAAGAGACATGAAACGGGAACTAAAATTAACAGAAAAGCAAGTGAGCTGGACTGATACATGGTGCAGATAAAATGAAAAATGGATCTTCTGTAGAGTAGTAGCAACCTTATCAGGTTCTTTAGCCTCAATCTAATTAAAAAAGATACATAATTAAAATGAAGTAATTAACTGTTCTGTAATTAAATACAAAAATAATTACATTGAAATTAAATGCGATAACATCCAATTGTCAGGACAGGATTTATTTGTATTTGAATCTGATGAATTATTTTCATTGTTTTTCTGATTGAGTTCCAGAGGAAAGAAACTGGACCTTTCAACCATGCAAATGGATACACAGAATTTTTGCTGTGTTTTTTTGGTTTGTTAAATAATGCTAGAAACCCAATGATGCAGTGACGCATTAGGAACACAATGCCACATTTTCATCTATCCATGTGAGTACAATGCTCCTGTCAGTCAGTGGAAGGCAGTACCAAGGGCTAGGTACAAATGTAGGGGTTTACCACCAACTTTTCAAATTTAGTTCGAGCCCCCATCCATAAACCTGGGAAAATACAATTTTATCTAGGTGTTCTGACATGAACAAACTTCCATATTTGCAAGCAGATGCTAACCTAAAACAGGGTTTATTACAAGGGAAAAAATAAAAGGAGCAAACACTTAACCTTACAAAAGTAACTATTGGACCTTAACTGAAACCCAAACCAAATCAGTCACAGTTACTGACAAACCAAACTTGGGAGCTACCACTGAGCCCAGTTAGGAAGACTCACCCAGGGCTGCTGCCTGGGGCCTCTACCAGCTACATGAGTCGAAGTAGTAAGTGCTGGGTTGGGAGGCCCACCCTGGAGGCCCGCTGCTTCTTGCTCCCAAGGATTGCTGCTCTGCTCTGGGGACTCTACCACCTACGCTAGCCTAAGCAGCAAGTGCTGGGTGGGGAGACTCACACAGACATTACTGCTATTCTGACAGTGGGGAGTGCTGTTAGTGTGTGATGCTAGGGCAGGGGCGGGCAAAGTCCAGTCCATAGGCTGGATCTGGCCAGTAGTGGACTCCATTTCCCAGCAGCCCCTGCCTGCCTGGCTGGGGTTGGTCTCCATGGAGACCTCAGCTGCAGCTATGCTGTGATAGCACAAGACTGGGGTTGCCATGAAGACCAGCCCCAGCCATGCTGGCAGGGCATGCCACAGGGCAGGGCAGGGAGCTGCTCTGGAGCCACTGGGATCTTGTGGCAGGAGCAGCTTGGTCCAGGGCCAGGGCAAAGCTGCAATCTGCAGCCTGCACACTCTGGGCAGAGGTGCGCAGGAAGCGGATCATAGATTTCATAGATTTCATAGACATTAGGGCTGGAAGGGACCTTGGGAGATCATCGAGTCCAGCCCCCTGCCCAAAGGGCAGGAAGTC
>NW_017728886.1:74035684-74116255 GCF_001723895.1 Crocodylus porosus
ATAGATTTAGCTTGTGCACTGAGGATCGCTTCCTTGAGAAGCAACCACTCTTCTTGAACTCCCATCTCCCTGGGGTCATGGTCCCTGAGGGCCTTACCGACTAGCCTCTTGAGCTTGTCAAAGTCGGCTTTTCTGAAGTCAAGGATCACAGTTCTTCCTCTGCTCCGGACCAGGCTGTCACCACTGCAAGGAGCCAGGGCAGAGCCACGATCTGCTGCCTGCACACCCCTGCCTGGAGCGCAAGGCTGGGGTTGCTAAGGCTACAGATTGTGGCTCTGCACTGGTGCCGGAGCAAGCTGCCACCACCACAAGATCGCAGAGGCTCCAGAGCAGCCCCCTGCCCTGCCCTGCTGCATGCCCTACCAGCGCAGCTGGAGCCAGTCTCCATGGCAATACCAGCCTTGCACTATCACAGTGAATCTATGGCTGGGGTCTCCATGGAGACCGGCCCTAGCCAGATGGGCATGGGCTGCTGGGAAATGGAGTCTGGCTGCTGGCTGGATCTGCCATTTTGCTCACCCCTGTGCTAGGGGGTGCTTCTCTGGCTATAGCTAGGGTGTAGTGCTGGGAAGCACTGGTCTAGCCACCATCTTCAGGGGTCTCCCCCACTCCTCTACACCACTGGAGGTCTCTGCTACTCCTCCTCCAGTCTTTTTTTTAGTGCCCAGCTCTTTTATACGCTACCCTCTATCAGATTCCACTTGGCACTGAAACTGAGGGCCACCCCACTGCAGACCCCTGTACAGCTTTTGGTGAGGGCTGAGCTTTTAGTGACCTTTGTACAGTTTGGAATTTACAACATTTTTGTGTCTACAGACTTCATAAACTGGGAGGGGGGGGCTGAGGGGACATAAAATCTGATCCACTCGCCCAGGTGGTATCCAGAGGGGGTGCAGTGGCACGGCCAGACTCCCTTTTCTGACCATGCCACAGGTACAGCGGCTGGGGACTTGAGTCCCAAAGAAGGTAAGAATTGTTTCCCTTCCTCCTCCTCCATGCTTGAAGATGCATCCTCTCCCCTTCCATTCCCTACTCCCCTGTCTACTTCTCATACAGTTCCCACTGTCCTGGGGGTGAGGGGAGCCTACTCCAGGTGGACTGCAAGGGGGTTGAGCTCAGGCCAGGAGCACAGGAGCAGTGGACAGATATATTCCCCCTCGTCCTCTCCCCTGGGTGTTCCCCATCAGCCCGGGAGCAGGCATGGGGAGGGGAATATGCCCACCCGCCACTGCCATGATCCTGGGTGAGTGCAGCCCCTGCATGGCCTGGCTGGAGCGGACAGGATCTCCCTTTACCCCTGGGGCAGCATGTACACTGGCAGCAGCAGGCAGGGGAGGGGAAGGAGTAGGAAGGAGAGGGAACATGCCTTTGAACATGGACAGAAAGATGCGGGGATTCTTACCTTCTTCAGGATTTACGTCACTGGCTGCTGTTTTTGGGGCACAATCTACCTGCCCTGGTGCAGCAGAGAGTGGGAGGAAGCTGGAAGAAGGGGTGCAGCCACCCTTGAAGCACGGACTCTGCAACTGAACCGTGTTTTGTAAAATCCTGGAGCCATTTTGGCACCTGCCCTTTACAACTGCATACTTTTACCACAAACGCTGTAACCCAGCCCCATTAATAGGGAAAGCAGGCATAAGTAGCCCCTCAAATATGCATAATAACGAAGGTATACACATGAAGAATGCATCATAGGCCATAACATTCTGATAAAAGAACATAATCAGAGTTACACAAGGAAGCTGTCTCTTTGCTAATGTGCCAAATATGTATTTTTGCACATTGTGCTCACCACAACATTTTTTGTGACTTGTGTCATAGAGGAGATGAAAAATACTATGTGAGCTCCAATGAGTGAAATACTGTTTATGTTTAAATATGTGAAATAAAGTAATGGCTTTTTGAACTACATGAAAAACCTAGAAAGGTTTTGAATGATTTTATGAAGATCTCCAAAGTACCCCACAGCTTTGAGGCAGAAAGATCAGATTTACGGTAATTAATATTTAGGCACATAAGTAGTGATCCAGCAAGACATTCGTGCAACTGCTTAATTTCTACTACTTATCTTTAAGGAGGCATTTAAGTGCTGGATAAGGCAAGAATTCTTGTGGGTCAAATCTTTTATTGGACCAACTGCATAGTTGGGATCAGGCCATTAAGCTGTATTGTAGTAGCTATGCATTGCTGAAGATTAAAGCAGTTACTTAGGGGCCTTAGTGAGGATCTAAGTTCCTAAATTTAGAAAAGCAACCTTGAGCATTTTGGCTCTGTGTGTTTCTTTCTTACTGTAGACAGTAACAGTCCAATAGCACTTGTCATAGGAGTCAGGTCGTAGCCCAGTGTTTTGGTTGGTGATGGAACTGCATTGGTTTATGTCAGCAGAGGATGATGGAGCCAAAGACACCTGCATGAGTTAAAAATGTGGACAAGGAATAACAAAATGAGGGTCAATTTTGGAAAAAATGCAGCCCAAAATGCTTGTGAAATAAAATCTCACATATGAGGAATGTGGACCTTCTGCACTGCACCACAGCCAAGGCCCATCTCATCCAACATCCTTTCTCTTACGGAGACTGATAGCAGGGCCTGCAGTGAGAGGTGCAAGACCAAACCAGACAGGAGATGTGAGATATGCTATCCCCCTTTATAGATCACATTCTGGTCTTTTATACTTAGAGACTGGCTTCGGCCATGAAACATAACTTATTCCAGCATTTGCAGTCATATTCAAGTGGCTGGTGTTATATTCAAGGGGTAATTAATCTGGATAGTAGTAAAGAAGGTAGAAACCCACCAGTGATAATGGATGCAAAAATAGGCTCGATCGTGAAATGTGAAGCAGCTGAGGAAACAAACTCTCTCATTTTCCACAGTATTTTTACAACAACACATCATACAACAAAGGATATGATATGTTTATCTCTAGATGCTTTCCTGAATCTAGAATGCTGCGTGGAGCTGTAGACAACTCACTAATACCAGACAGCTGCCAGAAGGGAAGGAATTCAATGAGGAGAAGCAAAGGTAAAATTTTAGCAGGCTTATAAAAAGCAGGCTTGCAATTAAAAGAACTAAATGCACATATTGCTTGGCTAAATGATACCCTGGGGGAAGATTGTCTTCAAATATTTGGAGGGTTTGAACACCCAAGGGTAAGAGGAATCATTCAGGTTGGTGGAAGGGGACCTAAGTAGAAGAAAGAAGATGTGACTGAGCAAATTAAAATTTAGGCTGAGAAACAGGAAAGCCTTCCTTATATATTGAGATCTATCAGACTGTGATATACCCGTCCCAAGGAAGCAGTGAAATCTTGAATTATTTAAGACTAGGCCAAACAAAGCACTCAATAATATACTGTCGGATGTGAATCTGCATTGGTAGCAGATGGGCAAGATGACCTATAGGTCTTTCCCATGTCTGAATTGCTATGACTTTATGAAGTGATCTTTTTTATGAAGTTGGACTATTTGCCTTTCACATATACCACTGCATTTACCGCAATCCATTGATCCCCTGCATTCAGTAGCATTTATGCTTCAGCACTGCCAAACGCAATGCTCTGATGCAGCACATTTTCAGAGCTGAGTCACACCTCACAATGAGCTGACTCCGTGCAGTGATGAGGTGACTTGTCTGCTTTTACTCTGCAATAGGATGTGTCACTTGCTAATTGTATCATATCCTTTCATTTCACACATTCCTGCTGGCATCAATAGCAAGTTGCAATGATCTGCTGGCACATACATACACAGACACCACTGGTTGAAATTGGCCAACTGTATGCATGCAGCATTAGGAGCAGAACTTGTAACCTTCAGCTCTAAAAACGTAGGTCACTACTTGGTGTAAGTATCTACAAGCAAATTTTACATCTGCCATTCAGGGAAGAGCAGCAAGATAAATAATACAGATATTGGCCCACAGCATAATCAGACCTGTTAAGCAAAAGCAATTGTTTTAAGATTTCAGGCAGGGTAGCCAGAAGATAACAAAATAGCTGGTCACTATTCTGTAACAACTCAGGGCCATTACAGGGAAAGTGCTTCTCAACCCATTACATACTGTAATATTCATGGTGTGGTAAATAATGATACTGTACATACATGCTGAGCCAGAAACTGCCAAAGCCTATGCAGACAGCATTTTAAGAGTCTTTCCTAAGCAAATTCAAAAGAATAAATATGTCTGTGACTGCATGCTTCTTGCTATGGAGGCAAACATACTGACCCTGACTCTCTCCTACTCTTCACTTTGTTTTTTAACTGCTCAGGTGGCACAAAATGGCTGAATCTGACCCTAGCTGACTAGCTGAGCTGCACTTCCCTCTCCCACATTATGTCAGCTGGCTATTGAGCACACTGTACAGCCCTCAGCTTGGGACAGGAAAGAGAAAATAGCTTGTCAGAAGCAGAGCAGAGTGTACCTATGGTGAGCCCAGTCACAACTGATATAGGGTCCCACAGAGACCCCAGCCAGTCAACACAAGACAAAACAGCCACTAGGATGCTGTAACTCAAACTAATGGGACGGAGCCAACACAGATCTCTGTGCTCACCATCCCTATGTAAAATGGATCTCGGTGCAGAAGAGAAGCCAGGCTGCTGGCTTTACTTCTTTTTGATCTTTAAATCATTTGCCTACTTATAAATGAAACCTTTTTATGAGACAGGAAGAGACAGGGTGAAAAAGGAAGGAAGGATAGGAAAGACAGTTTGCCTCTGAAAGATGATAATCCCTGTCTGTGTGAGATTTGTTGACGATGTCTACTTTCTCCAGTCTTACAAGAAGATGGTTTTATCATCTGTGTCCACAATGCCCAAGAGCACTCTTTACCAGTAAACTGGATCGTCTTGACTGGCTGAAAAAAAGCGAGCAGCATAAACGTATCAATACAATTCTAGTGATTTGTCAAGCACCTGTAATGCAATAGTCAAGAGGTTAGGGGAGGGGAGGGAGACAACCCTGCCAAGAGTCAGTCAGCTGGAAGGGAACTGCTGCCGGTGCATAATGTTGCATCCTCTTCCATCAGCAGGCAGAAGCAATACCTTTTCAAGAGTCATTCAGTAGTGTAGGAGTGCTGGCTCCACATACAGAGAGCTTTGGCTGTGCTCTGCAAAAGGATCCAACCAGTGTTTAAATAGATACAGGATTAAATCTTGGGCTGACAGGTCTTGTTATTGCCTTTCTTCCTCTCCTTGAAGCTCAGTGCTTGGCTGATGGTCTTGAAGATGGCCAGATTGACCTGGTAAGGGTGTAGAGTGGCTTCTCAGCTGCTCCAATGCCTGGAACTAGTATTGGCCCCAAATAGGGCAGATGAGCTTCTTGTCTCTTTCACACACATTAGACAGGTCCTGGCCTCTCTGTCTCCATCATAGGAACTATCAGGGCTGTGGGAGGAGAGAGAGGGCTCTTCTGGGTATCAGTCAGAGCCCTGATAAAATAATTAGGTGAAGAGGGCTGGTGCAGGGGAACACGGGGACAGAGAACACTGAACAACAGCAAAGGGCACTAATTACTGTGATAATGCAATTCTGTGGAGGGGTCCAAGCTCACTTCAAATAATTTAGGATTTCATTTTCCAAAAAACTTCAAATTGCATAGTTAGAACAGTGGGTGCATTTTGTAGCACTTAGACCTCCAAGAAATTTATTTATAGGCTTGCTTGGTTGTGGGGGCAGGGAAAGTTGAACTTTTTTGTTGTTTTCATACATTCTGTTCCTTTCCTTCCCAGTATCGCTCTCTCTCCTATGACAAGTTTACTTTTTGGACTGCCCCCACAGGACTCTGGTAGGTGCAAATGAAAACGCATGTGAATAAATATATTACTTGCCAGTAGAAAAGTGCAAAATGGAAAGACAACATTTCTGAAAACCAGATCCCAAGTTTCTTAAAATGTACAGGGAAATAAACCTAGGATTAGTGCTGGGGAAAGTGTACTTCAGACAAGCTTAGCTTCCTGTTACTGTTAACTCTCTGTAACTTATTCAGCAGCCAGATTGGATAAGTGTAGTATTGATTCATTACCTTGGAGTCTTTTTTTTTTTTTTTGTATTACATAGTCACCATACGAGGTTATCATTAATGCATAAAGGAGCTGAACAAGCAATAAGGCCAAATGGACTTCAAAACACAGTGAACTGTCTCCATACAGCTTAGACTGATTTACGGCAATTACATTTTGGCAGTATCATCAAGACCCATTAAGGCCTGTGCCTGGCTGTAACTTGCCCATTCCTTTGTGCCAGAGCCACAATGACTAATATTAAGCTACTCTTTGAAATGAACTCTTCATGATAGAAGACAAGATGTAAAATAATGTAGGGTGTATTAAGGAAAAATTAATAGACTGTACAACACAAACAGACCCAAACTTTAAGGCAGGACATTGTTTCAAGTGCAGCATTTCTTTGACCAGACCTCTTCCTGGCTATTGGAAAAGAATCACTGACAAAGATCAGAAACATTAAAGTCTACAGTGCATTTTATTACATAGCTACCTTCTGCTCTGTTGCTGGAAGTTGGTTAGTTGTTCAATTGTTAATTTTATTTCCTTTTTTTATTTTTACTACTGAATATGGAGATTTACTTGTTTGATCTTTGTGTCAGCAAGGTGGATATATGCAAGTCAGAAAGAAAGCAAGAGAGAAAAGGCAAGATAGTAAGTCTCATGAAATATTATAATTTGGATAAAGCAACAAGGTTTCAGACAGAAATGAGGCCAAACTTGAAGCTGAGGTCTGATATCTGAAAAAGTTCACTTTCCCCCTACATATGTATCATGAGTCTCACATATTTAGCTATCTGTAATTGGGACCAAAAGTGAAAGTACTGCAATACAAATACTACAGTAACTTGTTTTTTTGTAATGGCTTGCAGAAGGAAATCCTGAAGTTCTCAGGAGAGATCCTTATTTTGTGAGATTTCCAGACTAAAGTGGTTTTGGATATATTCAGCTATATCTCAGGATGCATGCTCACCAATGGTATCTTTAGCCTTAAAGATCATCGAGCTGTTAAAATTTACTCAGTGTTCCAAAACTTTTTTTTATGGGCTGCATAAAATTTACCAGAAAAATGTCAGACATCAGAGATTGTATTAAATGTAAATATTATCAAACTCGCACTCTGCAGTTTTTATCGTAGCTCAATATGTTGCACTGGTTGTACTGTATGTTTGAATGGGATTCTCCAGAGGACCCTCTACTCTTTAAGCAGCTGCTTTTATAGCAGGAGAGACCTTCCTTTCTGGAGATATCATCCTTTCCAGAGTATCAGCTTGTTCACAGTGACACAGGATCTTGCCTTAAAGACAGATGGAGTTGATCAGGCACCACCTTGGTACTGTCCGATCAAGGGGATATATACCTGGTGGTCATAAGGGAGTGCCTCTGGAGTGTGAGAAAGGAATAGGCTTGGAGGGACATACTGGATGGTAAGAAAGAGGTTTGGGTCAAATGTCACTAACATGTACCAACCCTGCAGCCTCAGAAACTGGCACAAGCAACAAGGGGGAGTTCCCACTTTTATATAGAAAATCATAGGGGATAGGGTCACAAACCAATGGGTCAAATGGAGGGAACAGGTAAAAGGTAAAGAAACATCAACACTATGGTAACATACACTCAGCACCTTAAACTCCACCTCCCCACAGACACCTATGGAGATACCCCCAAGCAAGCTTTTAGTCCCTAGAGCACTCAAACAGCAGCCTGAAGCTGCTCCCAAGTCTCAGTCCAGCTCCTCCAGTCCAGTCCTGGCTGACTGAACCAGGGAGATCTCCAGCTCTGCTGTGCACTCCTCTGTGTAGGGCTGACCAGATTCCAGGTGTGCGCTGCTCTTCCCCTTACTCCAGCCTCAAGCTTTCTCTTCCTTTTTCCCTTGCTTCCCCCAGCCCCTGGAGGTTTCTGGGAGGTATAGTCCAAATTAACAGTCAGCACTGCTCTGCAGACTGCCCCCAGTTGCACACACTGCATTTACATTACACATGTAACTGATGGGTTACATGTCCCTGAGGCTGGGAGAGAGGCTGAACTCATGCCATATGGTGCACATCACTGACTCCGTGAGTCCCCTTTATCTCCATCCCACCTTACAACTGTTGTTTCCTTGCCACCTTCTATACTTCTTCTCTACATTCTCTGACTCCCCATTGTTACTCAGTGGACTCTCAAGGCATTTTCTTGGCGACTTCTGTTTATAACTAAAAGCAATGAGAATGCTGAAGACCTTGGAGAGCTCCCAGTGGTATGAAACGGAGAGAGAGCACTGACGGCTGCACAGCTACCCACTGTAACTCATGGTGCGTCACAGGAAACCATGAATTATGACCATCCCCCAGACTCAACAGACATTCGCTGTTGGGTCTGGAGGGTTGGGGAGTGAGCTCCAGTTTGTAGTGGCTGCGTGTCTGCAGCTTCTTTCCCCTACCACTGCCCTACCGCCTCAGCCCTGGTGCTGTCTTCAGGATGGGATGTTACTCAAGCGGACTCTAGACCTCAGTTGCAGTCAGATCTCCATGAGTAACTGAACCCCTCCCTTGGCATTTAGTCAATAAAGTGTTTGCACAAGCACACAAACAAACCTATCAAGCTATTTCTCCTCCTGACTAGTGAGGAGAAAAAGAGACATACAATAAATTGTTATTGCTACTTCTATTTTAAAATACTTGGAAGGAGCTCAAATGTCTGACAGTGATGGAGACCATATAAGTACCTACAGAGACAGAACCATTATATGAGCTTCCTGGGAGAAAGCATTTATTTCAAAGCTTTCTTTCTGATTGCTTAGTAAAAGCCAATGAGATTCAGCCCAGACTCTTTGTGATTCTTTGTGACTTTCCACAATAACTTACCACAGGCAAGGTTTAAAAATACATGGCACACTGATGTTCTTAATAGTTCTATTGGACACTTCACCAGCTTAACATTTATTGCTTGTTTTGTCTGGTCAGTGAAACATTTTTTTTTGGTGAGATGTGCAGGATACCATGCTGAATAATACAAATTTATTTCTTTTGCTAGGCCAGTTCAAAGTAAATGAATCAATTTTAGTATACTGCTGGTAGTAGCAGAATCTGAACCAGCATGTTATATTACAAGATCACCTCAGTGTAAATGGCATTTTTACTGTCTTTTTTCCCTGTGCATTACTTTAATGTTTTTAGACAACTGTTGCAGTATAGATGGACCTTGCTTTAAATATTGTTTTACCATCCTTTGAAATATTTCAAATATTTGAAAATATTTTCTTTCAAAGGACATAACTTCTGCCTATGAATGCTATTGAGAAATATGATGAAGTCCAATGCAACGGAACTCTTTCCCTAAAGTATTAACTTCAATAAGTGTGTCATGATGACTGCATCCTTTTCCTTGTACCAGTGAGCTTCCCAAAGCAGATGCATGCAAAGATGCAAAATTCCATCTTGCGATATGAGTCAGTCAGACTATGCCTCACTTCTGTGAGCTAGAACAGACTTTACTGTCATCCAAGTGATGCTCAGAAAAGCGTGAAATGCTTTCCTGCTTTTGAAAATATCCAAGAGATTACTTCGATTCTGATCTTTGAAATTGAATGCCTCATTCTTAAGTAAGAGGAAAGTACACTGTCACCAACAGGAAATGGTTTTGGGAAGGCAATGAACCCTAAATCTAAATTTCAGCATGCTTAGCCTAGCTTAAAAGATCAACCCTATGATTTTTCATGTCTTGTTTTGCAAGCTCAGTAGTATGTTATATTTGGGATTTGGGGATGGGGAAGAGGGTGGTTAGGAGAGGGGAAAGTAGGGTAGACTATCCAGAGAGAGTTAAACTGGCCAGTATTCTTCATGGACCTTTGTTGCATACTATGCCCTGAGAACAGAATATCTATGATGCAGTTCAGAGAAACATTTCCCTAAAATCTGCAGTTGAATGAAAACGTGCTGTTCTTACAGAAGTCCATGAGGAGTTGTAGCATGCATTTACCTAAGATAATTTATATGTACTCTGAATTTACAAAATATTAAACCACCACCTTACCAACAACTTCCAAAACATGAAACCACTTCTCAGCATCAAACAAGTGATGATGATGGTACCTGTCAAATTCAGCAAGGCTACTAACATGCTTAAAGTTCAGCATGTGCTGGAGTACTTGGCTGAACTGGGACCTTGCAATTTCTAACAGTTAGTTTTGAAAAAATAAAGTGGTGTTTTTCTCTGGAATCTGAGCTGCCCACCTCAAACTTCTTAGAAGTCATTAAAAATTGTTAAAATGAATATACCCCTCCCATGCCTATATATCTATCTGTCTATATATATATATATGTGTGTGTGTGCGTGTGTGTGTGCGCGCACGTGTATACTGTATAGGTATGTGTGTATGCATGTATACACATATATGTACATACATGCATGTGCACACACACACACACCATGCATTTGTTCCCCCCCCCCCCGCAAAAAAAAAAATTTGCTTCTATCTGAGACTTTTACACAGAAAATTTGAATTCTGGGCTCACTTTTCCATTCAGCATTGTCAATCCTTTCAAACCAGAGATTTACGAAGGGCATACTGAGAGGCCCTTGCTGTGCCAAAGTCCACCTCTCTCCTCTTTATTGAGCAGGAGCGTAGTTTTCCCTGTCTTGTTTGACACTGTAATAAGCACATTCTGCTTCCAATCTGTAAAAGAAAGCTGCTACAGCAATAGTGAGAAGATCTCTTTGGACAGACACAGTTGAAAGGTTAGAAGTGTTTATTGATTTAATAATTCTCACATTCTCTCTCAACAGATTATCTTCCCAGAGGAAGAGCCTACAAGTGCAGAAGAGAATCTCCAGTAAACTGAGAAGACGTTGGGGTGTGGGGAAATAAGATAAGTTGCTCTGGTCCTAGCCTCTTAAGCCAGTGCAAACTAAACGAGGAAGTGGGAAATATACATCCCCATTTTCTACAGAGAATGCTTGTAAGAAGTTGATGTACATTGACCTTTCACAGCACCTCATATTGCACATTTGCTAGGCAGTCACCTATACATGCAGTTTGAGCATACAGATTAACAGTTCACCTCCTTCCATGTTTCAGAGCCACAAGTACATTAATAAAGGAGTTCTGTATTCTTTATCAAGTCACAGTCATGTGTATTTTTATAGAGTGTGGAGAAGGCGCTATCAGGGGTGTACTTGGTAGCCGTGTTGGTCTGAGACAAAAAGACATACAAAAAACTAGAACTCTTGGTTCCAAGATGATACCTTTTTTTAGACCAACTGGAAAATGGCAAGACAATTGTCCTTTTCTGCAAGCTTTCAGGACCAAAGTCCCTTCATCAGGCTCTGGGAAAAGTGTAGATGGTACAAGATGGTAAAAAGTCCCTATAAGTAGGAAATAAACTTCATTTTTGCACAGAGGGAGCTGAAGATGGAAGGCTGTCCCTCTGGGTCCATGAGAGTGTCTTTGTGAGCTGTGCTGATCAGGTAGAATTCCTTCCCTGGAGGTGTCAGAGAGACAGGTGGCAGGGAGCAACTTTCTGTGAAATGTTCCCCTTCACCTGCAGGACAGCAGATTCTACTTTGGTTCTGCCCGTGACTGAATTTCAGATTCAGGGGCTGGGCCGGTCCTCCCTTGCCTCGTTCCACGCTCAGTTCTGTCTATGACTGGCATGTTGAGGTCTTTAATGGACTGCTAATTGCTCTGATTACAACTCAAGACCAGAAAGGAACTGTTGGAATTTCAAACTCTCTGGCAGATAAGAAAATACTAGTGGAACAGTTTCAATGAATAATTCAATGGGCAGAAATGGAAAGTGAGTAAGTCTTCTTTCTACTAAAGTGAAGTTGAAGGCAGACAAGCAACTGAAAATAGCGAAAGGGAAACATGTGTTCTAGGATTTCTGTAAATGCAGTTGTGCTTTGTACAACCAGTGTGGAACGCAGCTCAGAACTGTTGTATATACAGCACACTCAGCTGTGAAACACTTGAAAAAAATCCCTCTGAGTTGGCTACAGCTACTAGATGAAAGCAGTTATCACCTATGTTACCAGATTCTCACTTGATGTAAATCCATGAAGGCTGCTTAACGTCTGTTCAGTTATGCCAGTAAACACTGCCTTTTCCTACTCTATTTGTAACTGTAGACTTGTCTGCAGAGGGAGATTTTTTGCTCCAAGGGAGTTATAAGTCCTAATGATGATGCACTTTCCCACTATAAAAAAGGGACTTTTGCTCATGTGACTTTCCCCGCTTCCAAACCAAAGTCGCATACACTGCCTTCAAGTCACTTTTCAAGTTGCAAGCAGCCAATGCTGAGCTGAATGCACCTGAGCTTGGAAACTAGCCTATTCTGAGTGTTTCTAGCTTTGGATGGGAGACCACCTTGCAATAGCAGATATCATAGATACAATCCAAGAAGTCATGACTAGGCACTGACCAAATAATAGACTTTAAAAAAATTGAATGAGTGGCAAGATTTCATTCAGACTCATCACTGATGCTAAGCTGACAAGTGGGAATAAAAGAAAGAAGGTGGTGCTGGGTGGAGGTAGGAGTTATACTGCTGCATCTATATAAACGTGCTGCAAAAACTCTCTACAAGATGCAATGATCCCTTTTTTCCCTTTACATTTTAGTATTATTGGCCGCTCTGTAGAAACAGGAGACATTGCAATCTGGTTTCAGTTGATTCTGGATAATGAATTTCAGGCATATTAATCTCTGGTAACATGGGTGCAAAATATTTCATTTGCAGAAGAGAAAGAATCTAAATGTTCACTTTAATGCCCCCCTTTCTCTCCAAGAGGAGGAATAATTGAGGGCAGCCTTAGAAGCTGTCTACACTCACGAGTCTATTGTTAGGAACATGACTGTTAATAGGAAAAGGCTGTCTGAGGCATGAGAATGATGGTTGGTGTAGAAGGTAGTGAATGGGAAGTAATCAACAATATTTGAATTCTTTATCAAAATTAATTAATGTATGGCAGAGATGTTTTCTAAACTCCCTGTCTTCTTGTGAGCTTTCTATGGTCCAGGACTGGTCAAATAAGCAACACAACTACTATTTGTGGGTAACAGATGTGTACTTCTTACTGACCTATCACTGACCATGATAAAAGTCAGGAGTCAGACTAGCAACAACTGCAGCTCAGATTTAGATGGTTGGCAGAGCCAGCTTTGAATCTCTTGCTTGATGACCCATTATCTTCTCTCCCAAATGAGACTGATTGCTCATCCATATAGTCCCTTTTGCATTTTGCTTCCTAATTTGTAGCCAAATGCTGACATCAATTTACTTAGGAGATACTGATGCAGTTTCATTCCACCTGCAAGACCTTAATCTGGAATGTAGGTCTTCAATCAAATGTTTAGTATTTTGTTTTCCTAGCAATGAGAGGCTCTTACAAGATTATTATCTGCATTTCAGTGTAGTTCTACTTACAATTGTTCAATAGGCATTTCCTGCCGCTTTAAAGCCCAGCTTTAGAAAAGCAGAGGAACAAAGACGGCTAACATTAATATGGAGACTGGACAGCTCTCCCTAGTCAGGGTAAGATTATCTTTAGCTGGGAGCTTATGTTGGTGAAATTACATTGTGAAATTCTTGCTCTTACTGTTTCCAAACTTACACATAAGAAAGCAGCCATGCTTGCCACTGAGTCCTTCTTTAACAGAAATAAATGGACGACTCTGATAAGGTGCATTGCAGTAATTATTTCTGTTTTGTGGGGAAAGCTACACTAATCTGCAACCAGGAATTTTGCTGTAGTAGTTGTTAAATGGCCTCATCTAGAGAAGGACCTGCCAGGCACACACACTGTCTCAGGATTTTCTCCATTTTCCCTCCCTAGTATGAGACTGATTAAGTATGTGTAATTTTGTGGGCCCAATTTTGAAAAATTATGGCCCAATTTATGCTCCACTCATAAAGAGTTTTAAGCAAAACTGATGCGCTAGGAAATGTATTTAATTGCTCAGAGGACCCATCTGCCTGACATTTTACATGATTTTGAAACTCATACTAATGAAAAGTTTGTCACAAAGAGGAGCTGACCTCATTGTTGAAGATGACACAAGATTTCCACATCTGTTCCTATTTCTAGTACACAAGCCAGAGCGTCTTGGGTTGGGCAGATATATTATCTATCAGGAAGTCCCCATCATGCCCCTCCTCAGTTTTATAGATTTATCATTGAAGGAATAGGGATTCTTTGAGCTTTCATTCCACAGTCTGATTAGGCACCTGTACTCACATGGCATCACCTCATGGACGAAAGCTATTTCTGAAAGTGCTAACAGTACTGGGGCTCAATTGGATTGCATGCCTCCTTCATTTCATAGCTTGTACTATCCTAGTTTGGTTGTTTTGATAGTATTCAAAAGCTTCACTCTGATATGCTAGAGGAACACAAGAAGGACTCACAAAATGCTGTAAACAGAATCCAATTCATGTTAGACACTTGTTGAAATTGTTTTTACTGCAGTGTTCCAGAAGATCTCTCATTGTGCCGAGTCTTTACTTAATGCTTGTAACAGGAACAGGGTTTCTGAGCTTATGGGATTGTCAAGCCACCTAGTCAAGCCTCTTACTAAAAATGAGTAGGAACCAAACCCTCAGACCATTGCTTTGGTGGAGGTGGAAGTAAACTTTGGGCAAGAATGACACCAAGTTCACCCTGAAGTCAAACAGTCCACAGGGAAGGGGTGAAGATATAGAGCTATATGGCCAGGGACAGAAATTACACACAAACTGGTGTACGTGATCAGAAACCAGTTCAAATCTGTAATGCAGCAGAAGTTCAGTGTACATGAACCTTTCACAATGGCTGAACCCAGTTTAAGATAAACCTGGATGGAGGTAGTATCAGACTTAACTGATTTAGATTAAATTGGTTTATTGAACTTCTGTCCTAGATTCCCCTCTAGATTCAGGTTAACTCTCAGTCCCTCAGCATCCCAGGATGCTTTGCACCTCCTCTGCAAGCCCTGCCCCCCTTACAGGGTGTGCAGGCTAACCTTGGCCCAAGCGTTCTGTTCCAGCTGAGCAGGGAGGCATGCTCTAATGCTCCTCCTGCTTCTGGCTTGGGCCACTGCAGGCATGTGGCTGCATTTCTGGAATAAAAAATGAATGTCTGTTCACTAACTTATTGGTTCAATCTATGCAGTTTAGACTAACCTGCAAAGATTGAATCAATTCAGCCTTGAGCTTTTTGACTATCTGTACTTAGCTTGTGGGACAGAAGTTTTAATACCCCCGGCCTAATTCAGACCTAGTGTAAATTGGTATTTATTAAAGTTGCAGATCTGAATTTAGTCTGAACAAAGAAAAGGATTGATGGAGAAAAGGCAATAGTACAACAAAAATAAATATTAAAGGAAAGGCTTGTGTAAAGGCCAGGGAATGCCAAAGTGTTTGTTGATGCAAATGAACTTGCAAACACAATCTATCTGCTCTGCTTCAATACTTTTCTGACAGTTCAGTGCATTATTTCTTTGGTTAAATATTTTCTGACCTTCCAACAACCTTCCTACCCTTGTTTCTGTGCAAAGAAAAACTTGAGTGATTTCCAAAAGAAATGTAAAAAAGTGCATTAAAAAAAAACATGGGCAACAATGTGTTAATAGCTGAAAAGTTCTCTTGAGCATCCCAAGGTGCTGCTCTTCCAGGAATGCAGAAGACGGAAGGAAAGACTCAATAACAGCAGTAAATAATTAATCATTTCAGGGGACTTCCCCCTGGCTCTCCAAGGGATTTTATGTACTAAACCTACCCAGCCACTGTGGACTTGCTTCCTGTCTAATGTTGCACTAAGTAGCAGGATATCCGTTACCTGCCCTACCTTAAAGGAAACATCAGAGCATCACATTTGTTCTTCTTGTCACCACCACAGCTGACTGGCAGTGATAAACACATGCTAAATGCCGGGCATAACTGAATGATGCATGCGATTGTGGGGAAGGCATGGCACTATAGCTGCACTTCACTTTTCAAAGCCAATAGGAAGGGAGAGTCGCTGTTTGAGCAAGAATGTTTGCAGTTTTCGGTTTCAAGAATGTAAAAAGTTTTAAAAAAATCTCACAGCTGTTCCTACTGCTCTTGTATGTGACTCAGAAGGGAGCCTATACGCTATAAATGGAAATGGGTTACTTACAATTTGACTGATAATATGTCTTAGTTTTTGCAAGAAAAATGTCTTTTGAAGAAATATTATAGTTGGGTGGCAAGCTGTACCATATGTTCTTTTCTGCAGCTGACTTTATAATACATTTCAGTTACACTTTAAACTATATAGCACTGATTGCATTGTAGCTGCTGTGTCCTTTGCAGATAAAGTTATGTTAATATACTCCATAATAATTGTACTTCAGAGATCTCCCCCAGCTCAGTCTCTACCATTCCAATCAGCAGGCAACAGAAGAGCACCTGCATCCACAAACTTGCTCCCCTTGCTTGCTACCTCTCAATTTGGAGCAGCAGATTTTCACTTCCTCTATTGACAGGGAGCATCAATGCTGTTTATGCCAGCAGCCAGAGTTTACGGCAGACAGATTTAGGCCTGAGGATGTTGTGATTTTGTTTATATTTACTTAATATAAATGGGCTGAGAGCTTTTGCCCTGACATTGGACAGTGAGGATTCTGTGCATGGAAGCAATGGCAAGCATACGAATGCGTGGCAGTTCAATTCATTCTCACAGATGTTCCTTAGAGATGAAGTCGACTAGAAACTCAGTATGAAGCAGTCATCACAACCCACGCCAGCTGCAGTTCTCACCCATAAGAAAAAGGAGATGCTTTTTGCTTTGTCTTATATTCCCATAGACGAACGTACATCCCTCATAGCAACCTAATACATATCAACCCCTCACCATGGAAATATTGACAGCTCTGTGAAATCTTGACACTGCTAACAAGCCCATTAAAAATAGAAGTCTTGGGATTTTTGTGTGCTGATACATGGAGGGGCCAAGTTAGAGCCTGAACTTCATTACTTGATTCCCTTGGCAAGGAGAGCCTGAAAATTCTGCACAAGGTGGGCTGTGTTCATTGTTGCCCTAGGCAGACCCAAAGGTGGACTCTGTGGCTGGCAGTACAGGTGCAAAGAGGATGTAGGTAGCATAAAATTCCTCTCCAACCTTCTCAGGGAACTGAAGGGAGTCTTTCTACATGGCACAGCCACCACTGCCCAGCCTGTCCCCACAGGAGCCCCTCCTCCAGGCCAGGAGAAGTGGTTCTATGCTAGCTCAGGGAATGGAAGTAGGTGGTGTAACAGGGGCCTTCTCGGGGCCAATTTAACCATGGCCCTCCCACCTGTTTCTGGGCTAACCCCCCACATCCTTTCCTGCCATGCCTTGTTAGTTAGTTAGTTAAAATGATGTAATTAAGTGGGAGGCTGCCTGTTTCCTGCCCCAATACCAGGGAGCACTATCTGCGGCTCCATTCCTCCCCTACACCACAGCCCAAGCCTCACTGATGGCATCTAGATGTTATCATCATCACTGGCCCCCACACTGGGCCCCAGAATCCTCCTAATTGAACCCTGCCTGGATTCCTCTGCTCAGGCAGTCTCATCTGCCTTCATACTAGGCAGCATAGCTCCCTGAACCATCTCCCCTTCGGGTGTGTCCCCCCGGGACCTTTGGCTCACTAGCCCTGGCCCATGTCCAGGCCAGCTGGAACCCCAGGCCCTCAGCTCTTGGGTGTCCCTCACAGTAGGCCCCCGGCCCTTTGACCCTTCCAGTCCTGGCCCCAGCATTGACCAGTCAGGGGAAGTTCAGACAGGCCTGAGTCTATGGCCTTTTCTCTCTCTCTCTGGGGGTCCACCCTCCAGGCCCTCCAAACAAGGGGTAACCCACCTGGTTGTGGGGGCTAGGGGTTAAGGTGCCCTGATGCACCTTTCACCGGGGTGGTAACTGGCCTGGTATTTCCTGGGGGCTCCTGTGCCACTGAGAGCCCCACCGGGCCACCCACTCTTGGCAGGTGCAGTTTTAGGTCATGCCCAGGACCAGGAGCCTCCTTACTGTCCCCTACAGCTCCTCCCTTATCTCCAGATGACACCAGCAGCCCTCCAGCCAGGCAATGTTGTTGCCTGCCCTCCAGCAGCAGAACTGCCTTGTTCATATGGGCAGCCCTAGGTTCAAACTGGCTGACTCATCAGGCACCTGGCAGCTGCCAGCTCTAGGCCCTTAAAGTGACTGGCGCAAACAGCCCTGCCACACTGGTCAGGACAGCTCAGGGAATAGGCTAGCTCAGGGAATGGTGGTAGTCATGACCAGGACAAACCTATGCTGCAGCCATTCTGTTGTCCCATCTCTCCACCAGGGGACAGGACACTAGGGGACATGTGTTAGGGCAGCCTCTGGGGGGCCTTGTTACACGTGGCACTTTGAGCTGCACAAATGTTGATGGGCATTAGTGCAAGCTTGAGTTTGGAGCAGTTGCACGTGTAAGCTAGCAGGGGCCTTGAGGACTGAAAGGTAAGAATCCATGCTCCCTTCTATTCTGGGCTTCCCCCTGCCCCAGGAGTCACCCCTCCTGCCCCTCAGTATTCTCCCCAGCTCTTTCCTGTGTCCCCCCAGTCCTTACAGCTCACCCCCCTATGTACCCTGGCTTATTTGTAGTCACCTGCCCAGCCTGGAGTGGCAGTGGCGACAGTGGCTGGGCAAGCAGGTTCCCCTTCCCTGCCTGTTCCCCTGGGACTGCCAGAAGCCAGGGGTAAGCCAGGGTGGGAAGAAGGTTGGGGGAATGGTAAGCAGAGGGGAGTGGGGTACAGTGAGCCTGGTGAGTGGTGGAGGGGCAGCAGGTTGATGAGGGCTGGTGGGAAATGGAGACATATTAAGGAAGGCAGCCCAATGGGGGTGGGGGGAGTAGGCCTGATCTGGACTAGCATGGGATGGGGGCAGGTGGGGTAATTACACTAACATGTAACCCAGAGTGGCTACATGTTAGTGGGACATGAGCTGGGTAATACAGATCAGAGAGAACCTAGCCCAGTTTCATGTGCCCATGTGTAGACAATCCAGGGGTTAAGAGGTCCAGTGCCTAAAATTTGTGTCTTACAAGGGCCTGAGACTATCCTAGTCTGCTCCAGGAGCTAAGCCAGTCCCTAGAAGCCCTACACAGAGGCAAGGCACCCTCTCTCTCCTGTGCCCTGTCTGTGCCATGACCTTAGTGTCTAACTAGGGAGGAAGCCCAGCTCCTGCCCTGACTTTTAAGGAGTGGGATACCTTTGGATCTCAGTCCCTCATATGGCCCTTCAGCAAGCCCTCACAGGTTCCTTCAGGCTTCCCCAGTTAGAAGCCACCAACCCAACTGTATGACTGTGCTTGGTAAAGCACCTTGTATTCATAATGGGAGCTCTCCATGAACTAAAACAAAGTATTAGAACTGTTCAGGGTCTTTGGGTGACGAAACAGAGGGCTGGAGGAGACACAAGCTGAAAAGACACCCTCAAATCCCAAACTCATATTAGAACAATATTAGGCCAATTGTTAAATCCCTGAATTCTGCTCTACTGTATTTACTGGAACTGCCAGCACAATCTGTAACAG
Organism: Crocodylus porosus; assembly: GCF_001723895.1. Taxonomy (NCBI): domain Eukaryota; kingdom Metazoa; phylum Chordata; order Crocodylia; family Crocodylidae; genus Crocodylus; species Crocodylus porosus. The sequence continues at coordinate 74,055,207 of NW_017728886.1, forward strand.
CTGCAGCCTGGCCAACGCCCCCACAATCACTGCTGTATTAAAATTTGATATTGAAAAAGGTTGAAATCATCTGAAGTGCCGCAGCGCTTTCTCCAGTCAATAGCTTGCTGTGGTTTTAACTAACAGACTTTTGCATCACTCTGTCTGTTGAAAGACAAACTGGCACAATGTCTATCTGCACTTGAAAGGCTCACTATTTATTGAAGGTGGGAATTGGGGGGGAACCTTTCATGTTAAGGCTGGCAGCAGGGATGAGCCTTTATAAGAAACCTTGAGTGTTTTAGTTTCTTTTCTCATGCCTGAGTTTACACTGAGGAGCCAGATTCTGCACTGCTGTGCGTGCTGCATTCTAATTTACAGCTGTGCAGAATGGTTGTCTAATCAGACTGCTAGCCATGGGATTTAGCACCACCCCAATATCAGACTATCCAGTGCTTTCAAGGCATTTATCTCATGGGGTAGAAAATGCCATGGTTTAATTTTACAGGTACGGAACGGTGACCATGTCTACATGGTCCAGCAGTGCCACCTTCAACCATAACATACTGTTGAACTTGGACTGCCACCTAAAGCAGAAACAGTGTTGTCGATCTACAGAGTGTCGCGTGTGAGCTAATTACCAGCAGGTTACTGACAGGCTGGCTAACTGGCCCCTGGCTCTTGGTGATGCTAATTAGTCCACCCAATGTGCAGTGCAGAAGTGGCTGCATAGTTTCCAGCTGAGGAGGTGATCTGCCCAGAGCAGTACAGCATAAACAAGTGCACTACTGCTATCGTGATCAATTTGCTATCTAGACCTAGCTCAAGGCACGGAGAAGGAAAGGGTGCCCGTGAGTCGGCAGGGTACCAGACACCAGGCTCTCACATTAGAAGCTAGAACGTTCTCTGCTAGACTTCTCCATTCATTTACACTTGGCCCATATATGGCTCCCTGAGAGGCAAGGCAGTAGGGAAGCAGGCTCACGGTGAGCAAGGAAAACCCAGTGAAACATTAGAGTATCAGCTCTTTTTCCTTATCCACAGTAAAAATGACACCATCAAAAGGTCTATAAGGAAGCTTCCTATGCTCTGAAGAAAGACCAGTCCACTATGTAGATGGTCCAAGAGGCCAAGGCAGCAAGGAGGATCCAAGGTTCTCCACTATGACCGGCTCAGGGTCATGTTCTGGGTTGTAGGTGAACTTCAGCAGCAGAGCTCAGGCATGTATGCACAAAAAGATGGCTCTTCTGGTCCTGGTGCAGCCTCCCTGCAGGGCCAGTGTCTGTGCTGAGTTAGCACAGCCTGAAGATTGTGCTAGTCAACACCAGCAGAAATCACGAGAAAGGGCTGGACCCATAGCTGCAATGTGTGTCTAAGCTACGCCCCTTTCATTCCTACATTTCCTTTCCACACTGGCAACAGGGGCTGTCAAAGGAGCCCATAGGCTGGCTTAATGTCACCAGAGATTGTCACAATGATCCACTCAGGGCTGGTTATAGTGGCCATAGGGCCAGATGCTGCTGGTCACTGGTGACTGCACCACATCTCTTCCTGCTGTATTGTCCTTCAGGAAATCACTCTGATAAGTTATCATTTCATATACGCATTGATTATAAATTGTGTTCCAGGATACACAGCTAAGCACTGACAACCAGGAAACAGCTGTGAAATGTGGCAATGTTTATTGCATAAACAATACAGTGTTATACCTCTCATTCATATGTAGCATCCTCAGTGTTCTGTATTATCAAATGCTTTATAGTGAGAGGGGTCCACAGGCTAGGTAGAAGGGAAAATTTAATATGAGATTTAAAGAGTGACTCAGTGACTTTCAGAGATAATTCCAGATATGCTAGATGGATCAGCACAAGACAGAAAGAGAAAAAGAGAGAGAGTGACTCACAGTGGTGGAAAATTGCAGGAAGGAGACTGAGAACGGACCAGGACTGGAAGAGCTAATAGGGTTGAAGGTGGCTTTAAGATCAGGCAGGATGGAGCAAGCCTACTTTAAAAGACAGGAGGACAATTAGGAAATGAATTTGGGGTAGTGAGGATGCCACAGGAGTAGGGGAAGGAGACGAAGGACACAGTCATACCTTCTAGAGTTAGCTGGTTGCAGCATTCAAGACCTCCTGCACATTAGAGAACAAAAATTTAGGGGAAAGACCATGGAAAAAAAAATTGCTGTTGTATAAATTAGCCGATGTCCAGCTCTCTTTGTTAAAAGCTCCCCCTTGTGGTTGAAGGGAAGAAAAAGTGAGATGTCTAGTGAAGCATGATCCTGCAATGGTCTGAACACCATGAGTGAATTCCTGAAGCTTTAAAGGAAGGTTCTTACAAAATCAGATCCCTTCCCCCATCTTGAAACATCAGATGTGTATGGATTATGCAGCAACACACTGTTCAATATGGTGATAATGATATGCTTGTCTCAGTGTTGCATTTAAATCCAGCAACTTGAAGATTAATATACAACCAAGTCTATTGCATAAGGTTGAATTTGAACATGGGGTGACATTTGGGTCCCATCTTGGTTAATTAATCCTTGGCACCTACTCTATTTCTGTTTGCTAGGAGTGCATGATGCAGCCCAAAGAGGGAACACTAGAGCCGTAACTGCACCAGTTATAATCATGAGCTGCTTGAGAAAAATTGTCCAGGAACTGGTAATGGAAAATTCTTTCCTGTCTTTAAGAAGGATGTTTCATGATGCTTCACTACCCAGCAGTTCAGAATTCACTCACTGCTCCTTACATAACTGCCTTGTAAACTCCCACTTTCCTGCCTGTCACTGGAAACGATTTTATGAGAAAAGAGACATAAAAAAGGAAATGCTGGTTAAAGAGACCAATAACATAGACTCTGTAGAGGTTATTCAGTGGGGGGAAAGAGGGGAGGGAAGCAGGTTGATTATACCACAGTAATGGAGCAACTGAGGTGCCACCTACTGGGGAAAGTGAAAATTGATTGATGTGGGCTAATATAAATATGCAAATATCTTTTTAGCTTGGAAGCTCTTTGGGGCCCTTGTCTTGTTGTACACATCTGTGGACAGCACCCAACACATTGTACATGCTACCATGACACACATAATTACTGAGAGCTACAATCAAGAATATATTTATTGTTGGCAAAGCACCAATAATAACCAAGTGCTGCACAGGACATGGATATGAAGGCAATTGCTATTCCATTGCTTAATTCCATTGGTAAGTATAGCAAATTGTCTTATTTTTAAAGTAGCTTTAATGTGCCAGGGCTAAACTGTCTCTGTGTGTCCTGGGGTTAGTAACCAGAACAAAGATGACAGGACAGCTTGGGGAGATGGAAAGAGATGAAGATCCTGAGCCTTAAATACTTTGTTAGATCATGGCCTAAGGCAAGAACAGGATTTTGGACAAGAGTAGAATAAAGATGAGTTCCAGCAATAGCCCAGAGACAGCAATAGGCTGATTTACAGAGAAAAGAGATAAGGAAGGATACATGAAGTTCACATTCAAAGATCCCTGTGAAGATGACTTCTTACCTCTACCACTTCAGTCTTCAAAGCCCTCAGTAGTTGACACAAAAAGAGAACCAGATCAATGTTAGAGATTAAGGCCCTGTGAGTTACATAGTTTGGTGTTGACCACATGGAAGCAATAGGCAAGGTTGAAAGTATTAAGGAGATATCTTAAAAGGAAAACTGTGCTGGAGGTGGTGTAGAAGGCTGGGGATGCAGACTTGTGGCAATCCCATGGCATCAGGCTTCAAACACAGAAGATGGAAAGAGTAATGGGAACTGACCTAAACAGGAGCCAAGTGCCTGTCTCTCTCAATCCTACTGTTTGATGAGAAAGCAAAGAAGCCTTGGTTACAGATAAAAAGGTGTCACTACCAACTGATTGGGGTTTGCAGAAATGGAACCATTAGAAATGTATTGTGAAAGGAAAATACATTAGAATACAAATGTAAATATTTATTGCAATATGTTTAAATGCTATGGAAAGTCTCTCCTAATACTGAGTGTGAGAGGTTTTAAGAAACTGCTTTCTAGAAGTAGGTAATTCCTGTCATATCCTAGTGTGATTATTATCTGTGATTCACTCTTAATGTAATTTTATTGCAATTTGCCAGTAATTAAGTTCCATTCCTCTCTCTTTTTTGTGGCCAAGTACACACACATCTGTATTAAAATAAGGCTAATGAGCTACAGTAGTAAAATAATATTTATATAGCTCCATTCATCCAAAGTAGTTTCTACAAATGGGTCTTTACACCCCAACTTCATTGGGGACATGGAGATGCAAGGAGATTAAAGATGTCCACACTGGTGGCAGCATGTCTAGCATGCTTCCTGCTCACCAAGCCCAACCAAATGCCAAAGTATGCCAGTGAAAACACACCAGGGTATCCTTCTTCTGCTGCTCTTGAGATACGATTTATAAGGAAAAGCTGAAAGAAATAGGACTGCTTAGTCTGGAGAAGAGAAGTCTGATAAGTGATATGATGACAGTCTCTAATGTTGAAGAGGCAATTATGAAGAGGATGGAGATGGAACGTTTTTCCTGTGGCTCTAGAGGACAGAACCTGGAGCTATGGCCTCGAATTGCAGAAGAAATTTAGGGTCGAGATTAAGGAGAACTTTGTGACTATGAGGCTTGTTCAACACTGGAACAGACTACCCAGACAAGGTGCGCAATCTCCATCCCTGGAAATTTTCAAGAGCAGGTAAGACAGATAGGTGACTGGAATGATTTAATCTGGGGTGCTCCTGCCTTGAGCAGGGGGTGACCTAGATAGCCTCCTGAGGTCCCTTCCAGCCTTACTTTACTATGATCCTATATATCTTGAGTGATCTAAGTGGCCAACAAGTTAAAAGAGCCAAGCTTTCTTCTCTCATATTTTCAGCCCCTAACATACAAAGTCAGTGTTACCAGCTCCTTTGGGGTGAACACATTAATAAATTTGCATTATTTATGAAATGAAAACATTTTCTTTAAACATTTGCACCATAATACATTGCTCATCTGAAAAACAAAAAAGCCAATAGGAAATGGTAGAGATACTGTTGGGTCTCAGCAAGACTAATTTTTCAAATGCAGATTTGGCAAATGCATTTTTCCCCACATTTCTCACTACTCTGCATCTAGGGCCCCATTAGCAATTGTGTCTATGCAGCTAAATATATATTTTTGTCGTTGCCTATGAAACTACAGTGTCAGAAGAAAAAGTAACCCCAGTTAGAGAACTTTGTTATATCTTGTCAATATTAAATTAATCCATCACAAACCTCCATTTGTTTTTTTTTGGTGTGAACAATTTCTTTAGAAAAAGTGTGTTTGTCCCTCTGCACCACCATCATTAAGATATGATTTAATATCAAGACACAAAGGAGTAAAGGCCTCAAAGACAGCAAAAAAAGATTTACAGCACTGCTGCTGTCAGTAGTTTCAGTCTAATTAAACAGCTCCAGCCTCCTTGATACAGTTCCAGTGCAATGGAGCTTGACTTGTTAAACATTAGGGAAGTACTCTGGTCAGTCACTGTCACTAATACCCATGCCCCAACGTGCAGATTATTTGACCAAAATAAGTTATAAAAACACGTTGTTGCTTTTTAACAGCCCTTTTGAAAACACTGTATCGGGAAAGCAATGAATAAAATGAATTTCTGCACTAGGATCAGTCAGGAAAAAGAAAGGATCAATAGGTTTCCTTTGGAACTGGACTGCAATTTCATTTGCCCTGGAGTTGCACCTCATTTAGATCTGCATAAATGACATAAGAAGCAGACACTAAATGGGAAGTGGAAGTATTTGATATTATTATTACCCCAGTGGCTAAATTAAAGGAGGAGCTGACTTCTATCTTTCCCAACCTCTACCCTCACCAGGAACCTGAAGTTCAGTTCCTTCCTTTCATTCAAACAAGCCTTCCCCATTATAACTATATAACCTAGTCCTCCAAGAAGAAGATGGAAGGTCTCTTCACCAGAGCAGTCATATTTTAAAACTGCCTCCCATTAGCTCTTAGCCCATTTCCCAGCATGAATCCACTCAAGGTCCTGTGCTGTTTTTCTCAGACTACATCTTGATTGCTCAATAAGTCCCTACCTTCTTTCCATTGACTTCCTGTATTAAAGGAGCAAACAACTGTCAGTGGGAAAGCACTTTGGAAGCAATGGCTAAGACCAAGGTGGGTCTCATCAGGAAATCTAGGTAGGAGACCCAGTCCAACCCCGGGGCTCATCAGCTAGAAATCTCCTCCTCTCTTTGCACAAAGCTGCAGCTTCTAGATGTTCCTCCTATAACATCTCATAATTCACCCTCTGTTCCCAAATAGCTTCCCCATAATCCTTGGGCAAATCCACTTTGCTCTTTCCCCAGTCATTTAAATACTAAGTCATCCATTGTGAATATAATGGCTAATACATTCAGCCCCCTTTTTTCTACTTAGAATCATAGGGAAGTAGGACTGGAAGGGACTTCCACAAGTCACCTAATCCAACTCCCTGCCTGAGACAGGATCACCCCTATCCAAAACATCCTATACAAGTCTATTGTCTAACCTCTTAGCATAATCACACAGTCAACCCTGACACAACACAAAACAGAACACCCTAACCTCCCACAGGTAAAGCAGGGGAACCACAGCAGCCAACATCCTGCTTCTGTAAAGTTGTTAAGGTGCACTCAAGAGATCCCAGGAAGAGAGCCACACTCCCCCTGCTACAGAGAAAGGCGAACCCCCACCCCCCCAGTCCATACCAATCTCACTATGGAGTAAAATTCCTTCCTGACCCCAAATATCGATTTGAACCTCAGTGGAGGAGCAAGACTCTCCAGCCAGGAACCTCCAAGTTTAAGTCTCAGCAGGAGCACTGGCATACCCCAGTCAAAATCCCTGGCCTTGACTGCAGCCAACATTCAATGCCTCTGAGGAAGACTTAAGAAAAAAACCTGACACAAGCAGCAACAGTGGGAGGGGATGGAAACTAGTCCCTCCTAGTTGTGTGTGGCAGCCAGCAAAACCCAGAAGCATGGAAAATACCCATAGTAAAACACAGGCATAGTTATGCCCAGATCATCCCCAATCAGTGGCTGTCCAACCTCTTCTTGGACAGAGATCATCACCTCTTGTGATGAAGAGCCCTCAACTTCCCTTGACAAATCTATTCACCTGCCTCTCTCTTCTAACAGTGAAGCATTTCCTAACAGCCAGTCTAAACCTATTTTGCTGCAAGTTCAAGCCAGTAGTTCATGTCCTACTCTTTACAGCAAGAGAAGAAAGGTATTTTCACTCTTTACGGCAGCCTTTCAAGTATTTCAAGACTGACAACATGTCCCCTCTTATATGCCTTTTCTACAAGCTGAACATGCCTAGCTCCTTTAGCCTCTCCTCATATGAGTTACCTTCCAAGGCTTTTATCTACAAACAGGTGAGAATTTAAATTAATTTGCTAATTACCTCAATTGAGTGGTCTGTGAGAACAACACTTTTCTATGGCTTAACAGACTGATTGCTATTAGTGGTCAGTATTCATGTGATATGATTGGTTATTAAGTCACATGCTATTGTTTCTAGTCCCTGGTTGGATATCTTAAATTCTACAAACAAGTCCCTACCTATTTCCTCCCCCTGTTTAGAAATGATACATGAATCTTTGTAACTTCTTGACAGTACTATTGTGAAGGAGCTTTTCAAAATGCCAGTAGAGGAAATCTAGGGTGAATACTACCACAAATATTTACCTGTGGAAGTATTTTGCAACATTTTATTGTGTACCAGATGTAATTACGGCATTTATCCAATAGCTATGATTACTTTTGTTAATGAATTTAAATTTAAATAAATCATTTCCAAAAACACCTATCAAAATTTAAAAAACCCCAAATTCCAGCAAAATAAATACCTACAGTTCTGGAAATCGTTGCAACTAATTATAGCTCCATGACACTTAGACACAGCAAAAATGGGTGGTTCAGAACTACCCTAGAAGAGAATAAACCACTACAAAATGGTCTTAAATAGAATAATTAATAATTTAATAGAAATTTGCTGCTTCAGTAATTTGATGGCACAAAGGAGGACAGAGAGAATGACTTTATGGCTTGGAACCTGAATGTTTCAAAAAGCAGAATAGGAAGCAATGATGAAATATCTTTAAAATGTGCTGTTTTCAAGACTGGTGTTTGATCTGGATATTTTTGTCTGAAGTCACTTCTTTTTGCCATGTAATCAAATGCTCCAGAGCTACAACCAAACCATCACAAAACAGTTTAAAACTTCCAGCCAAAGAGGTGGTCTGAAATATGCTGCTTCAAAACCCCTGCCCAAGGAATGGTGCTTTTTGGAAAGCCTAGATCTCTGAGGTGCTGAGCAGGCTCCAATAATCAGCAAACTCGATGTTGCAGATACTCAGAACCTTTTTGGATCAGACCCTGAAACACAGAAGAAGAGAATGTAAATACCGGACTGGAATGGATGTCCCAGGACTTCAAATCTAATTCTCCAGCATCACAGACAGCTCTATTATTTCATCTCATATGCAAACCCATCTAGTGCCATTTAAAGCCTATCAGATTTGTTCGCTAAAAATCTATTCCTGACCTTTACTACTGAGAAGGTGGCAATGCAATCTTGCAAGCACATGTCCCCTCCTCCTTCCCTCTCTCCGCAAAATGTTGTTGTGTGATTAGTCCCACCGAAGTCAATGACTTAAGCCAAGGAGGGCCAGCCTGCAGCACAAATGGCACATGGCAGATTGGAAAAGGGACAGGCAGCACAACGGCAGATCAGGCAGGAAGCAGAAAGACCATCAGATCAGGTAAGGAGCACAGGGCAGGAACCAGAAAGAGGAGCAGCAAAGTGGGCAGGGAGCAGATAGCAGAGCAGCAGATTAGACAGGGGAAAGGAATCAGAGTGGCACTTGAAGGTGCAGGGCTAATTTGTGGCGCTTGTGCCAAAAAGGTGGTCCCCACTGACTTATGTGATCAAAGATAAGTGCATAAGTATGAGTTGGTAGGACTAGGCCTTAAGGGACCACTGAAATCATTTTTATGACTGACATCAGTCTGACCAGGACTGGGCACTAACTACCTTCCGAGTACCTCCTCTGAGACTGAAACCAATGTTCAGAACTGCACAACACAGGGCCTGAGAAGCACTGTTAGGCTCTGCATGGAGAAATCAGACCAGTGAGAGAACAGCACCTGTGTGGTTTGGAAGGTCACTGTGTGATCGCTTCTTCTCAAATGTGTGTGCTGCTCTTCCCTTGGAAGTATACAATGGCTTCATCAGTAATGAAAAAGGCCTTTTCTTTCAGCTCTGTAGTCTTTTTTGCACCAAATTAACTCTTTTCTTTTCATGCATTTAGGGATTTTTTGTTGTTTAAAATTGCCTTGAGCATTTGGAAGAAGACAGACCTTTTGATCTTCTAGATAATGTAAAATGAACGTGATTAATTGCTTTATGTTTAAAAATGGATGCACCTGGAAAAGTGAAGGAAAAATAAAATGTTACAACATCTCACATTTGCCATCCACAGCATGAGAACTGCTATGCTTCCCTCAAACCAAACTAGGATTACTCCAGTCTATAATACCCAGAGGTTGGCATAGGCACTTATTGATTTTTCATGACTGAAATAAATTAGGTCCTCTCCCAGTGCAACCACTTCTACACTAATCCTATTCTAAGGCCAGAATCTTAATGTAATCTGGTCCCTTTGCACCATTCAGTGAGGCAAATACAGCAGGATCCAGCAGTAACTAGCCATCTATGGATTTGCCATACTTATGAGAGGTTTTGGAGGGAAGTCCAGGACTCTGTCAATCATCTTTACATTTAGGCTTCTCTAGCTTGTATTAGACTTAGTTCAGGACTACAGCAACACTCAGAACTGGGGAGTTGTACATGCTCTATTGTGCTATACCAAGTAGGGCCATAAGAGAAAGTGTGGCCCTATGTATTTTCTGTTCCTATCTCGAGCAGAATTAGAGGAGGAGGAAGTTTTCCTTCTCCGGCTACTTTCCTTGAGATGGGAGCTACAAGAAAACACTTGGTTTCTAGATAATTGGAGAAAGACACTGAGTTCTAATACACTCAGGGGAGTGTATATACTGCAGCAGCCACATTTTCTTTTGTTAGAAGGTTCCTAAAAAAGAAGCTCCCAAAAGCCCAATAGACTAAGTCCACCTCCTCTCTCTTGTCCTGCTTCCTGGAAGTTAAAGGTTTGATCCAGCTGCCATTTAAATAATTTGAAAGACTCCCATTGGTTGCCTCTAGGGAACCAGGCTGGAAACCACTAAGCTATAAGCTATGTGCTGCGGAAATCCCTCAAGAGCTATGAGAACTGTGATAGCCTAATGAAGAAATAAGCAACTCCAGGGACATCAGTACAGCCTAGTTTAGATGGGTGGATAGGGAAGTAGAATCAGAGGAAGGGGACATCTCCAAAATTGCCTTCAGAATGGTTGAATAGAACTAAAATCAGAAATGCTTCTGTGCTGTAGAATTACTCGTATGCATACCCATCTAGCACCATCTTAAAGCCTGTCAGATTTATTTGCTAAAAAGCTATTCCTGACCTTTACTACTGAGGTGGGAATGCAATGCAATCTCGCAAGCACATGTGCCTTCCTTCCCTCTCTGAGCAAGTCTGAATATTCTTTGCTCATCTGCTAAACATGCATGCACATTTTTCAGAGTTGTGTTTTGATGCATGGATTTGCCTGGAATGTTTTAGTCAGGGATGATCCTGCCTTGAGCAGGTGGCTGGACTAGGTGACCTTGTGAGGTCTCTTCCAGCCCTACTTTCCTGTGATGCTGTGATTTTCTGAATATGCAATGCCTATATGCATTCCTGGGTGAAAGTTAACTAAAGATTCTTGGACTGACTGATCCTCCTTAACTGGTTTTGAAATGCCAGAATTCTCAAAGCAAAAATTTTCCTCTGGCTGTCTGTGCATGAAGTTGATTTATGACTAGTTTTCTGTTCGAACCACTGTAATTTTGTGAAATGATAGCAGTATTGATTCTAGAAAGAGTTTCACTTTACTGAAACTACCAGGGCAGAGGGACTAAATGGAAGCTTGGAGTGAATAATACAACTTTCTACTTTATCAATTTCATATGTTTTGCTCCCCATCTTTGCTTAACAACCAATGTTTCTTCTTTTCCTTCTCCTTCCTTCTCTCAGACTCTGGTTTTTGCTATGGTTCACAGATATAAATTACAGGGCAGATTTCTTACCTGTGAACTTTGAGCAGCAATTCTATTCATATACATTATTTTAAAATAGAATCAGAGCAGGAAACAGGCTGCCCAAGATCTCAGAACTGTTCATGCTTTAGTACCCTCTAAAGGAGTTGGTTATGCTTAATCCTGACTCTGAGACACTGATTTGTGAAACTGATAGGCTATTTCCTACAGAATTATTAGAAAGTGTGTGTGTCTGCGCGCGCGCACACACACATACACAGAGATGTTTGATTTAGTTCACATAAAATGCATATGAATGCTCATGGTTACATAGGGAGAGTACAAGATTCTTTTCTGTTATGGGTTAGATTATGCTGTTAGTTATGTTAGTATGAATTAAGATTAATTTAAAGGCAATGAATTTAAATTATAGGGTAAAACTGCTTTGAGGTTTTTAAACAGATGGGCAAAGCTAGGAAGAATCAAATACAGCTTTGTTCATGTGAAAAAAACCCTAAATAGGTTGGTTATATTTCTGGCCTACTAGTCTTGACAGTGTCCTTTTAAGGAGTTAGAAAAATCAAATATTGAATAGGAAACCTACAGTAACATAATGTGATGTTTTCATATTAGGATAAAAGAAATCAGGGCCTGCAAATTTGATACTAAAGCTGTGTGTGCATAAACTATATTACCTTGTCCTTTTATAAACTTAACCAGGACTGAAAGTGCTGTTTGGGCATTTGACTGCCTAACATGGGTGTATTTTTAAAGACAAAAATTAGACGACGAATGGAATGATATACTATCAGGTTGCACCATTGTGATTTGTGCTGTGTCATAGATCTCAAACATGTACCAAAACCTAACAAGAAGTCAAGCAGTTACACAAGGGTTTCACCAAGTGTATGCAAAGTGAACATTTCAATTATGTTGCTTTTTAAAAAAAGTCTCCTACCAACCTTCCAAGTGGCTCTTCCATCTTGAGGACTACGTAGCCACATTAGACGTTTGAAGATTTGGCCTCAGATTTTCAAAAGGCAACTTCTCCTTCTCTTGACAAAATTTGTGTCTGTCTTGTTCCATATGTACAACAAAATTATTAGTCAAACCAATTGATTCAGAAAGCAGATCCTACCATGCAGAGAGCTAAGTAAGAGATCTGCATGTGCTCTAGGGATTTTTGCTTATAATTAAGGATGGCTCATAAAATATGGTCAAAATTATAGTAGGCAGAAATTGCACTTCCCTTAAGACAAGGAAGGATAGAAATCCCATAAAAATCCAATTTGATAGATTCACTAGCTCTTTAGATAGACATCTGTTTGTTAAAAAGTCTTATGATTTTTTACTATCATGTAACATTTTATTTGATTTATTTTTCCTCTCTGCATACTTAGCACAAATGACAGGATACATTTTATTTCAAACTTTCCTTTCCAAACAAATCCTCTTATAGCTGACACCAAGCATGGAAAGTTTAAAGCCAAAGGAGACTTTTCAAGAAAGTTAGGGAAATGATAAAATAAAAGGCAATCATAACATTTGAGTTACAAACATTAGCTCCATATTTGCTGTCTGGAGGACGTAATGGAGCATTTTGAATGTATGAATGGTAGGATGTGAACTCTTCTTAGATGACTGGGAGGTGAATGTCACACCATTTATCATTGCAAAGATAATTTTCCCCTTCATCTGCTGGAAGGCCTGAGATTTGGCCTATAACTTCTGTATCAAGAAGAGTTAACAATATTCATACAGGTAGTGTGCAGAGAAACCATTGTCCCAAAATGATGAGTTCTCTTTAATATGCTTGACTTTCATGGTCTCTGAGGTCATTTGGCACCTCACAGGATGAGGCCCAAACACCTTTATTTTAGTTGTGCTAGGTCTGTATTAATTTACCATATTAAGCTCAGCAGTACCACACATTTTAAACTCCTTGTATCACTGAATATATCTGTTCCATGGATGAGTGGCTCTATTAGTGACAAGCAGTGTATTAAAATGCTGACAGGGAGCTGTACTGGCCAGTGCTCAGCATTTACAAACAGTGATTCTGGAGGGTGGAAAGAAACATTAATGGCTTGCAGTTTGTTTTTTTTCCAAGTGTATACCAACATCTGGCAGATGTAGGGAATTCTACCTATGAGAAAGCTACTACCTCCTTCCTCAAAAACCAGTTCCACTCTTAAAAGGATCTGCAAGTACATAGTGTGAGATTTCATGTTTATAATCTTGCTAATTTTTCCATAACAGGGAAAGGCCTGTTTATAAGTAAGGAGGGTTTTTTTTCCTATCACCTGCCAGTTCTGCAAACTCAGCTGGGATCTGTAGGCCCTGCTGGGTTCTCTCTTTTCTGAACACCTTCACCAGTTACAGAAGTTCTCAAGTCAAATGGTCCAAATGTTTTTGTGCTATCCCACTATCTCCAAACCATGCCCTCAGTTACAGCTCTGCAACCTTGTGACTTCAGCTTCTGCCACCGGTGGATCCAGGGGCTATGGCAGTATGTCCCTCCTATGGTTGTGCTGAGCATGCACAGTGAAGTCTAAGCTCACCAGTTGATCAATGTGAACACTAGCTGGAGCCAGTGGTTTTGTGCACCTCCAAAGCCTGGGGAGGAAGCGGGGAGTGCTGCCACTGTTTGTTCTCTCTTCTTGCCTTCCCCTGAGCTGCTAAATTCAGTAGCAGGGGAGACAGCAGTGGTGCTCACCACCTGGGCTCTAGAGCCTCATCAAAAGGGTGCCTCCAGCAAGAGTTTGTGTCAATCATTGAGCTAATGGAGGGGATATGGCTGCACGTGCACCACCCCTCTTCACCCCACTTGTGGATCCCCTGTTGCTGACATCTCCAACTGAAGGAACCTCATCTTGATTCAGGACACAGAAGGGTTTGTCTAGAAACCAAGCCAGGCATGAAATGAAGTGTTTTCTTTCTTTCAAATAAAAATCTGTATCAGGAAGAAAATGTAAATTCATAACTTGGAAACAGGCTCTGAATCTCCTTGCAGGGACTGGAACACCCCACCTGCTTAGCACCAAATAAGCTAACACAGTGGCCTGGTTTACCCCATTAAAATGTTGTCCTGGCTGTAGAATTTTTGCTACCGTTTTGTAAAACTGAGTGAAATGACATTTTGCCAAATGTGGTGACCTGCGCAGGGAATCACAGCATGCACACATGATCAAACCATGTTGCCACTTGTCCAAACATAGTAATATTCTCCTGGGTCTTGTGCTCCCAGTTCACTTAGGAAAATTCCACTCCATAGCACAGACTAGGCCTACAGAGCTCTTCAGCAGTTGCATAACTAGAGCAGGTATCAGCCCCAGGAACTAGCTTTCAAGGGGGCACTGGATTCACTCCCTGCCCCTGGGAATCCTTGCCACAGCACACGCAGCCCCACAGTGCCCCTGCCCAGCTGTAGGAGCCAGGCACAACTTATCTGAAGGGCAGGGGGCAAGTTGAATGGTGCTTCCCCCACCCCCAGAGAGTCTTTGCCACAGCAGACACAATGCCGTGCCCAGGAACCTTTGCTCTCCTGAGGGCAGTGGCAGATAAGACTTCACTCCACCTCCCTTCCTCCTTGCTCTCCAGTGGTTGGCATGCCCTGTGCCTCCCCGCCGCCCCAGGTGCTGAAAAAGCTTGTTACACCTCTGCTCTTAAAAGCCAAAGAAAGGAGCTACACTCCTGAATTGCAGCAAGCTGAACATTGTTTGAGAGTCAATCGGATGCTGAGACACAATGCTTCCACGGGTGGTTTCACTTTACAAGTACTTTTTCCCCAGACAAAGCACAGTAATAATATACAAGTGTGTAACAACTCATCCATAAATTTCCATGACTCTACCCCACACACATTTTTAATTCATTTTTTTTCTTTAAACATGTAATTCCTCTAAGTTTGAGTTGCATCTTTTATACTTAATTGATGAGTTTAGGGGGATAGAACATGGGCTGCATAGTCGCACTATGATTGAAGCCTCCTGTATTCACTGCTCCAGGGAGGGTGCCAAGAAAGGCTGACAAGGAAGGGTGCTGATCCTCTACCTTGCCAAGTCATTGCCAAGTAAGTGTACAATGCTGCCATTCCCGTTACATTTTTCAGCCTGTAAATGACCACCCCCAAAAAAGTCGGAAGGCAGTGGAGAATCAAGCCCATGATACCTAGTTGTAAAACTGGTACAAGGTAGGCAGAAGATCTGCAGGCTATATTTCTCTGTCTTCCATAACTGGCCTGTGGAGATCATACCTAGTTTTAAAAATGCCCTTGCCTGTTGCTTCCTTCTGGAAAATATCCCCAGTGTAGGGGAGATTTCTCAGGATCTGTGCAATCTGTGCAATGACCTTCACCATCAAATCCAGCAGAGGAATTGGCTGGGATTGCAGTCAGGGTATGCTGTACTCCAACTTTTCTGGGGACTGCTTTAGTCAGGAAACCCTAGAACACCACAATCTTAGAGAAATGAGCATGAATGCTATAAATTCAACTTGCCTGCGTATGTTGATCTATAATGACCTCAGATTAGCTGCAACACAGAATTGTTAAGACCTAGATACTGTTCAGACTCAGAAACCAAAATCTCTCCTTGGTGTAACTCCACAGATTTCAGAGGTGTAACAGTAGGTTAAATTTGGCCTATTTTGATTGTGTCTGTCATGAGATTGCAAAATCTCACATTGCAAAATGTGAGCAATGCACCATTACTGGCACCTAGGGAGTTTCCATCATTATGAGCCTGGGCTGGACATGAACCAGGGAGCTAGATGCAAAAGGCTGCATCCCATTATCAATACCACAGAGCCATTCAGTCTCCCACCTTACTCTGACCAGCACATTATGTACCCATAATGTCAGAGCAGCAGAGTCATTGCTTTACAAATGACTCTCCTTCATGGACAAATTGTGAACAGCTCGCCTGAAAAATGATTGTATCTGAAGAGACCTTACAAAACAGTGGAGAGAGAGAGAAAAAAAAGAAATGAATGACGATAATTTCAGGAACCACAAAGCCTATGGTTGGAAGCCATCAACATCTTGCCTGATTGAAGAGAAAGTTAAAAAAAAACACAAAACCCCCCCACACCTCAGCTGGCACCATAGTGTCAGTGCTGGTCAGTGATACTCAGTCGAAACTTTACTTTAATAAAATTGCCCATTTTTTCTCCCAGATTAAAATCTTCATGGAAAGGTTCTACAAATATGAAATGCCTCTTTTTTGAAAAACAAATTTAAGTCCAATTTTCCCCCTCTTTTTGTATTTTTCCTGGTAAGTACTTGCCTTCTTCCCTTGAGCACTGTGTGTTATGTACTGCATATTTTAACTCCATGCTTCACAGCAAGACATAGTAATCCAGCATCTAACCTCCAGCACATTATTGATGCTCTTTACGGGATGCTCTTGACTATTTTTGTCATGGATAACAGGAAGTTGAAACAAAGTAAAAAAAGCAGAGCTCTGACAAACAGCTATGCTGTATTCCACTCTTTTAATGATAAGTGAACAGGAATCCCCTTCTATCTGAAATGGGTCTATGTATGTTATTGCTGTAGTCATCAAGAAGCAGCTTGTCTTTTCGTACATTAGTGTTCAGGTACTGGTCTTCTAGTTTATTCTTTTTTATCCAGGTCAGATAAATGCCACGAGTGTTTATGTCCCAACTTTGTTCACTATAAAGATTATACAAAAGGAAGCAACAATGACTGCTCTTAGGAACAAACAATCCTGTCTTCCCAGTTTTGAAAAATTACAATATGCTTATTGTTACACTGCAGAAGACATAAAAGTAATATTAGGAAAGTATGCAAAACTTTCATGCACAAATGAAAAACCTAGGTAAAACTTGAATACATTCTCCCTTTCTAAATGCTTGTTCTCTGGAAACACACTTAAGGCTTGTCTTCGCATACTCATATTCTTCCTAGCTGCATTGTTTTCGTCTGAAACTATGCCCACTGGGGCTGGTACTCAGATGCAGCTGCCACACATTTACTGTAGCTTCTTTGTGATCTAATTAAGTTTCTGAGGTTTGGTATATTAAATCCATATTAAAGCACCACTGGATTTGGAAAAGTGATCAAGTACATATGATAGCATTTTACTCAGCAAGGCTGCTCCTTCTATCAACCCTGAATCTAATTTGCTTATTTAAAATGACAAGATTTTATTTTTCCACTCCTGTCAGAGGCAATACAGCTAAAAGAGCAAGAGCTTGGTTTTAGTTTGCCTTGAGCACAAACAAGACAATTGTCTGCTAAGCTCCAATCACCTATATCTGTGCCCAACCCATAGGATAGGGATAGACATTACACATAAACTGGTTTAAGTGATCAGAAACTGGTTTCAACCCGTAACAGAACAGATGTTCAGTGCACATAAACCAGTCTGAGAATGGCTGAAACTGGTTGAATGTAGTATCAGACTTAACTGATCTGGCTCAAAGCTGTTTATTCAATGTCTGTCCCAGACCCCTTGCTGGTTTAAGATAAATCAGATTCCCCCAGCATCCCAACGCGCTCTTGGGTTGCGGGCTCTCTGCTCCACAGCAGGGCTGGCCCCTTCCCTGTGCTCTCTAGCCAGAGCAGGGGAAGGGTGTGGCCAGACACTGGCCTGCCATGGCCCCTGTGGCAAATTTCTCCCTCCATCCCCTCTCCTGCTCCCTGCGCCCCTGCTTTGCTGGCAAACCCTGGGGACTGCAGCTGCTGCTTGCCAGACCCTGCCGTACCTCCATGGTTTCCCTGCAAACAGGCAGGGACAGAGTTAATCACTCCCTCTGTCACCTCTCCTCCAGAACAGGGCTTTGGCTGCTGTCTGTGTGGCTTGCACAGGAGTCCGGGAGCAGGGGAGAGAAGCGACCAGATCTGTGTGCAGATCCGAGCTCTGCTGCAACTCTGATCCCAGAGCTAAGACTTGCAGGACCAGACTGAAAGGTACAAAATGTTGGCAAAGACCTGACAATCATTCATCAGTGATCACACATGTTGGAGATTTAATTAAGACAAGTTGCACCAAAGAATGCAGAGAGCTACATTTACATTATAAAGCCGAACATGTAAACAAAGCCTTGCTGAATGCCTGGCTGTAAGGAGGCACTCTGCCCTCAGGATTAGTAAAATTAACTCTTGTCTTTCTGGTTACATATTAAGTTAGACTAAGTTGTATATGCTGTGTTTTACTGTGCTGTATGCTGGCTTAGGCAAAGATTTTTGGTAGTTCCCTCTTGTATGCTTTGCAAGTTGCTGTGTTCAATACCTTGCTTCAGAGAAAGGACTTTTTCCCCATCCCCTGTGTTATAGCCCGGGCTAGTGCTTGGCCACACTCCCTCCATTCCGGCAGGGAGGGGTCTTGCTTCCCTCCCCTTTGGCAGTGGCTGGCGGGCATGCTCTAGTGCCCCCTGGGCTTCTGACTTGAGTCACTGCAGGCATGTGCCTGCATTTCCTGGTTTGACAGAGCATGTCTATCCAGCTATTAATTAGTTTAAACTGCCCAGCTTAGACTAACCTGCAAAGAGTGAATCAATTCAGGCTTGGGCTCTTTGAACATCTGTCCTTAGCTGTAAAGGCGATGGTATTGCAGAGGTAGCATAGTATACACTTGAAGGTGTGAAGGTTCCTGCTCCTGATTTTCAAAACCAACCAACGATTTTGGGCTGAGACACCTTAAAAGTTCCCGTCTTCTGGAAAACCTGGCCTCTTTGAAATATCTTAGCTGGGACACTCAGTGCCCTTTTGAAAACCTAAGCCAACTCTGCTTGCGCTCAGTCTCTTTACATTTAAGTCCTTCTAACAGCCCTTGGGTTTTGATGCTGCCTCCCTCACTACCTCACCCCATCCTGTTCAATGAATTCAACATTTCATGGATGCTCTTTGTTTTCTGAAAAAACAGACAGACAAATTCCTCTTGATTGTTGAGGTGCTGATGACAGCAAAGCTCATCAGTGATGGGCTTCCCCACTGAAGCACTTAATCAACAAACCACTTCTGCTTCTAGCAGTCTGACTCCCACCTCAAAGGAGCAAATGCCAACTGAGACCACATCGTGACATAGGCTAATTACTGACAAATGAGACTGATGATAGCACAGTAGGTGCTGAACAGAGGCCTTATATGAATAAAAGTGCTTGAGTTTCTTAAGCTTCTGCAACTGCAATAGCTTCGTTTCCAGTGTTAACCCATGGGCTGCTTTTAACACAGTCATAAGGCCCCACACCATAAAACCCAAGGCTAGAATCACTGCTGTGAACAAACATAACTTCGCTGGCTTGTGACTCATTTATTTATTTACAACAGCACTCGGTTCGTGCCACGTACTTTCCAGACATTCAGTAGAAAGGTTTCTGCTCTAGGAACTCCACAGTCCAAGGACAGACAGACAGACAGAGGTTGGGGAAGAGGAATGAAAGTAAGCAATTTATAATACAAGTCAACTTTATTCTGAACATCAGCAGTTTCACCTGTGAGATGTGAATGTATTGAATAAGCACATAGGAATCTAAACTTATTTTCTGTTGAATTTGCTGATGGCAGCTTTTGCATAGCTCACAATGTATTGCATGCTGGCAAGCCTGGTAGCAATCGTACCCACACTTGTGACTGGAGTCATCTATATTTCTGAATGACCTCGAAAAAAACACAACAGCACCCACTTTTGCCTATGGTGAAAATAACCTTAGAACCATTATGCCAATTTGCTCTTCTGGCAATTCAGTTGTTTTACCAATTCATTTACGTACTGCCCCATCTTCCCAGAAAAATGTAGACTTTTTTCAAATGCATTTATTTGAATCATGATTCTAATATTTTCCCCTTGACTTCACCAACCTGACTACACTGTCTTTCTCACCACTCACAGTTTACTACGCTGAACACTACTACAGTGATGATGTGGCTATCCTCCCAATATTACTCCAGGTTGGATGATTACAATCCCTGTCTCCTCTGGATAAATTGTCTTTAGTTGCTCAGCAACCTACATGCCAGGATTAAATTAACTTTGATTACAATTACAGATGGCATAAATCTTAGGCCTGCACCTTCAGAAGAAAGCAGAGAGCATGCTGTTTTCCTGCTGGATTTTCTTTCCAACATGCTGCTGAGGAAGAGGATTCTCTGAGGAAATGGCATCTTTTCCCTAGGTGCAAATGCACTATTGTACATTCCCTTAGGCTATGTACAGACATTCAAAAACCCTGAGGTGGAACTGATCTATGTTGTATGGTTTTCTGTAAGCAGCATAGTTTAGATTCCTAGCAAACAGAACGCAGATTTGCCTGGGGGGTACAAATCTTAGACCAGGTTCCACCATTTTTAAACCAATCTCTGTGTGCTGAACTTCTGTTCTGTTACAGGTATAGACCAGCTTCCAATCACTTATACCTGTAAAAAAGTGTAATGTCTGTATCTAGCCTTTGTGTGCTGTAGTGAGCACAGATGCATGGTGGTCACACAGCCATTAAAGGGCAAGTAATTAACCAAAACCAAAAAAGGAAATCTACAACCTTTCAGGCCTTCTTCATATATTAAAAGAAACAAATAGAAAAAAGACCAATAGTCTGATTTCTTTTCCTCTTTAGGTCACCTTTAAAACCAGCATATCCAACCTTTCCTCATCTCAACAGTCCTAGAATTGCTCTTATTGGCTACAGGGTTAGAATCTGTTCTTGTATTTTACAGCCTTTTTTTTCTAAGGAATCATCTTATTTTTCCTTTTTTTTCAGAAGTGTGTGTCCATGTCATGCATTTTTTTTCAGGCAGATAAATCCGACTTTCAGAATATGAAGGACTTTAGTTCCATTTAAATGTTTATTCGCTAACACAAAGGCAAGTGCCCCCATAATTTAATATTCCTCTGGAAGTAATTGGATAGAAGTCCTTTGTTTCTTTTCTTCCTGTCAGATTCCATTTGTTTAATTTGACTGTCATGACCCAAAGTGACAGGTTCCATGTTCCTTTTTTTTACAGATAGCAAAATTCTAGGATTCTATTTTATACATTGTTATAAATTTATGTATTCTCCCCATTCACTCATACATCACTATTGTGTCAGATGACTGACCCCCTTAAGAATAAATGCATTTTAATACAGCTGACCCAGAAACCTCCCAGAAGAGAGATAAAGTGTAGTTCAGAGAGCCAGCTGAATTTGCTGTAGCTTAAAAAGGAATAGGAGAAGGGTCCAAAGTTTCCAGTGACTCAAAGCCATAGCTATTTCCTGCTAACAGGAGCCTCCCTGAATGTCAGTACTTCCTGTTCCTTAAAACATCCAAATATTAGGGATCTATCAACTCTTCCCAGGAGAATAAGAAATAGGAAAATGTTAGGAGGGTCCTTATACAGCTTTCCTTAAGTCAAGGCTGTCCAGTTTCTAAGCAGGTCGAAGTCAAATGCCCAATGAGAGCCACATGTATGTGGGCACACCAGAGGAAGCCATGGGTCACATGCTATGTGGGCTCTCCCTCACCACTGCACGGTGCAGAGGTTGGGGCTAGACAGCAAAAGCCATAGGATGGAAAGGGAGCCTAGAGACTCTGGGTGTCGTAGCAACAGAGCTGTACAAGGAGATCTAAGTCAGATCAAGGAGTACATCCACTAAATGCCAGGTAGGTCTAATGCAAGGCACTGCTTTCTTGCTGATTCTGGGCCTCGTTAGCTCAAAGACAGACTCTCTGGTAGAGCCACAGCATTAGAGCACCATTGCCAAGAATTACTTTGATTGTCAATGCCCTAGCACACCTCTTGAGAAAGACATAGGGAAGCAGCACAACAGTTAAATCCCTTGGGAAAAGCACTGTGGAATCAAATAGAAATTATAGCCTTTCTTCAGGTTTTTGGGCCTTGCTGGAAAAAAAAAGATAATTTGCCTATTTAGCCAACTAGATGACTCAGGTGAATAGTAATGAACTACACTACAGAATGTCATCTCCAGTCACCACTTTGATTCAAACATGGGTCAAGTTGGTGCAAGTGATCAAAAGTCATTCTTTTTTGGTGGCTGGTAAGTAGTCTTTGGTGATCCAATGAATGGGTGGTCAGTTTGGTTTCTAAGAAGTGGATGCCCATCTCACAAAATACACTAACATACACTTTTGATGTTTTGTCTGCTGTTGACAAGGACAAAGGCTGAATGGGCTTGGAAACTATAGGCCAGATCCTCTTCTACCTATTAGATGTCCAGGTTTAATTAGGCATCCAGGGGTCTATCGTTAGTCCTGGGTCCAAGCGCCTAAGTGCAAACCACTAACATAAAAGGTGGAATAAAAACTAAGGGTTTGTCTGTACCTTGTCAGCGGTTGGTCCTGAGGAAGACAGGACTGAAGCATGGGCTATCCACAGACACACTCCAGAAATGGAAGTACATATAAGGCCTTTTCTGATTGTCTCAAGTGCCTGCTCTCAGGCCTGCTTGAGACCAAGGGCTCAAGAGTGGGCACTATGGAGCAGCCTTGTTGGTGAACTTCTAACTCTGGACTTAGATGGTTGGGGGCATACTCAGTCCCTTGTTACTGGGACATACTCCTGGTATAGAAAAGGCCTTAGACATTTAAATACCACTTAGATGCCTAATAAGGTGGAATAGGATCTAGCCCCATGCCACCATCTTGCCCAGAGAAGTAGTGCATCTTGGTTAGGACTGGGGGAAACTGGTGAGGAACTGTGGGAAAATTTGTGCTGTGGTAACTATGACAAGTAGATGAATTTAATGAAGGAACTTATAGTGATAAAGTTTAACCTAACCTGCAACCTGTGTGTTGAGGTTTATCCTCATGCAAATTATAATGGACTTCAGTGGGCTTTAATGACTCTTGTAATGGCCCTTGTCCCATAAGTACAGTGTATATTCATGGTCACCACTATTTTAACAATGTGTCTTCCTTTTGGTTACCATTGCTTCAGGCCATTTCAGGCCCTTCTATGTGGCTTGTATGGCTGCATGCACCTCAAGGACAGTGCTTCTTACTGTTGAGTTTTCTATGCAGCATCACTGAACTCCTTTAGGAAAAGGCTTCCCTTGATAACATCAGATATAACGATGCTGCTGTGCCACAGCATTTATGACTCCAGTGAGTGCAGGCAGCCAGATGCCATTTAGTCTGAATCACACAGAGCTCATCTAACAGCAGTGGTAACCTACATGAATGCTCTCTAACTTGCTCTATCAACTACTTTTAGCACATTGACTCATCAATATTGAGTCCAGCCATTCAGTACATAAAGGCACTTCCAGCAAATAATTAGAGTATGAGAGTAGGAGAGAGAGGAAAAGGAACAATTTATCAGATTAACTGAACAATTTTAACCATGACTGTGACTGTGTTTGGGGGCATGGGTAAGAGCTGAGACCTAGCAAACTTTGGCCTTTGGATTTTCAAATATCTTGTAGATAGTAAGTTGTTAGTGAATGGTCAGAACTGATGTCATGAAGATGTTGGGGGAGAGAAAGGACAGAGGTGCTTGAAGCTTTCATATGAAGTTTTATACAGATCTAAAATGCAATTTTATGCCTAAGCCAAATACATCTAACATGGAAGAAGCGTTTATCCATTTTCTAATGCTCACATAGGTCATTCTTAAAAGAAGGAAGACTGATTCTAAACCTTTCAGCACCGGGAGTTCAGTCTGATTGGTCTCGATTGTCTGGCATTTGAGAACATTAGAATTGTCTGTCTATAAATGGGATGGATAAAGAGGAGCCCTGAATGTGAGCCCCAGTGCAGCTCTCAGGCTCTCCTGAGACAGACAGACAGAGCAGGACCCTTGGGCTATCTGCTCAAATCTGCATAAGCCCTATATGCTGCTGCCTTTGTGGGCTAGGTCCACACAGGTGAGGACATGCTTCTTGGTATCACCAGGGAGACAGCACAGACTCATCATAAGAGCACACAGTGTTTACATAAAAAGTGAAGAGTCGCTGTTTGCTGTAAATTCATCTTCAACCTGTGTAGTTAATCGCTGACTTGTTAGCCAAGTGTCCGTGGCAGGGGCTAAATCTCCTCTCTGCTACACTGCTATCCCTTATTTCAAGACAATGGGATTGAATTGATGCAAAGTTGGTGTGGGGTTTGCCCTGCAGCATCTCTAGTATTAGTGATGAATATAAACACAGGTGAAAAATTTACATTGTCTGAATTCTGGATCCCAGCTTAAATTTGTAGGACTGGTAACAAGAAAGAAGTATCATCCTTTAATTTGGAGACTAAGACCATCGGCTCTGGAAGTCATTGCAAGAAAACAAAGAAGGAACCATATGAGGTCATTTTCAAGGTCAGTTTTCTGAGCAGAACTGCACTTTACACAGTTACTGATATCTGGATAATGTTGGTCCTGCATGTGAATAATACAAAAGTATGCACTGCATAGAAGATTATGAAATGATCATGGTAATATTATGGAATAATTAAGGATTTGTAGAAAAAAATGGTTATTAAGAAAGACTTATTTCTGAGGTTTCTCTCTCTCACACACACAGACCCTGGCAGTATTTAGATCTAGGCTCCATTAAACAATCTGGCTTTAAGACTCACAAAGATATTAATCTGGCTCTGTAACTATATGTGCTCGAGGACACCTTGGGAATTATATTTGAAGTTACCAAGTGTTTCCAAGATGAGTTACCACATAACTTCCAGTTTTAACTGGGAAGGAGGTAGAGGAAAGGTTAACGGGTCCTGTTAGTAGACCAGAAGCATAGGATTATTACCTTGTGATTATACATTAGGTGTGATATACTTAAAATATTGACAGTTGCCACAAATTTACAGACTTTTTGCAAGATGGATATGTGCTCTTTGAAATACTGTTGTACCTGACTAATTCCTCCTGATGACTTGGAATTTCCTGCTCAGATGGATGAGCCATAGTCCATATTTGTTTTCAGTGGATTAAAAAGTAGCCAGTGTTATCAGAGATTCTGAACTTGGACACCTGCCACCGAAGTCAACTGATGCTCATCCCCCATCTGTTGCAGTGCCTATATATGGATTGAAATGCCTAACTGCAGGGTGCCAAATTTGAAAACGTTGATTTTAGGTTTGAATAGCTCTCCCAGGTCATTTTAAAATAAAAGCCTATTTTCACAAGTGAAAACATTTAATGTCTTCCAAGTACAAGTAAAGTGTAAAGTACAAGGCCACTGTTTGTTAACCCATTACAGCTGAGTTTAATTAGAAACAGTGGGAAGTATCTCTTTACATGTGAAAAAAAATTCTTAGCATGTTTTAAAAACAAAATTACTAAAATCCTTGCACCTCAGCTTTGTCTATACTCCACCCCTTGTTGCCAGAATGAAACTGAATTTCAGGCCCTGAGATTTTTTGTAGCCTCTTGCATCATTAGATAAAGATCAGATAAATATTTGATATATTCTCTTTTGGGAAATTCTCTCTTTCCCCTGGGTGGTTGACTCAATGATTTACTTGGTCTTTAACATCTTTATCTTCTCTATGCACCCATACCCAAGTCAGCACCAAGTTTAAATAAATAAAAACCATACATATATACACGTAGGCTGGGATTTTCAGAGAGGACTGATGGAGATAAGCACCCAATTGGCATTAGGCACCTTTGAAAACACCAGGCAGATGCCTTGTGCCTAAAAAATCTTAGGAGAAAAAGGGCAAATAAAAATGCACATTAACTGATAAAAAATAGTCATAGTGCACAATAGATCATGACTGCAAAAATAAAGATAGAGCTTTGTATCACTGTCAGGAATTGCTAAAATCTCTGAAATAAGCTAACCTCTCTTGTAGAATCCACTTATGTTATCCATTTTGCATGAATAAAACAGCTTGGGGCTAAGGGCTAATCCAATACCCACTATAGCCATTGAATTTCAGTGGATTTTGGATCAGGTCCTCAGTGATGGTACTTACACCATTTACATCAGTGGGGGCTCACCATTGACTTTAGGATTAGGCTAGAACTTACACATTTCATCTGGCCCGGGTCAGATGTTGGCTTGGTGAGGCCACATGCCATACGAGAACTCTGAATGTGACTCTTGCTCTCTGGACCTTGTGCTGGCAGAAGCAATGCACACTCACCCCTGTTGTGGGGATGAAGGGAGGACTGTGCAGCTTTGGGAGGAGGAAGGGCGTACAGGTAATACTGAAGTCAGAACATAGACAACTACCTCCTCAGATAGAAACAATACCCTCATTCACAGAAAACATCCTTGATGTAACTCCTCTGAATTTATCAGTGTTACACCAGGGATGAATCTATTTATCATTGTTACACCAGGGATGAATCAATGTTAAATAGTGGAGATTGTAAAGTCTCTGCAGCAGTTAACCTTCCCAGTAAACACCTAATTAGAGAAATAATTGACTGCAGCAATATAAAAAAGGCAAAAGATTAAGAAACCCAATGTAACTGGAGAAATGCACCTACAGCAGAGTCATTATGGGGTGGGGGGAGCATTTTTGGCCTGCCCTCATGTTTAAGACCCCAGTGTAAGTAGAAAAACCTTACATGAAACTGCAAAGGGCAGGGCAACAACTTCCTTGACTGTAGCTCTAGCAGTTGGGAGGTGCCCATCAGCACAGCTACCCTCATCAATTCTGCATCTTCCTGAAAATGTACTTTTAAGCACCTTAATTGCATTTCAGAGATAACCCTGCAGGCAAAGTGACAGGAAGAGAAACCATATAGAGCAGTTTGGCGGTCAGGCTCTTTGTTTTA
This sequence comes from Crocodylus porosus, assembly GCF_001723895.1. Classification (NCBI taxonomy): domain Eukaryota; kingdom Metazoa; phylum Chordata; order Crocodylia; family Crocodylidae; genus Crocodylus; species Crocodylus porosus. The sequence goes on from NW_017728886.1 coordinate 74,082,054, forward strand.
AATCAATCAAACATCTGCGGCTAATGCAGCTTTGGGCTGCTCCTCAGGAAGCATTAGCCCTATTAGTCTGTGCTGGCAGGAACGCAAAATAATATATTTATGGACAGTGCACATGTTCCTTACTGCTGAAGAGCAAATGAAGAAGGAGAAGAAAAACTGTGGTCAGCACTTTTACCTTATCAGGGGTCAGCTCCAGAATTCAAAGAGCAGGTACAGAATGATCATCTTGATAACCCCCTCCCCTTCTCCCCCCAGCACTGCAGCCAGAGGTATCACCTTCTTAGAAGACACTTCCTTCCCTTGAACCTGTTATCCTTAACCAGGATAACAGGTGCAGGATAACAGGTTTTGCCTCCCTAAAAGGGCAAAAGATACCCATAAAGAAACAGTGCTTTTATTTTCTTAAGGCAAATGAAGTTCAACTGGTGACAGCGTGACACAATTTGTCACTCATCACTGCCCCCAATGTGAATATAAACTCAGAATAAGCAGAGCAGGAAGTGCATCCTCGAAGGGAAGACAAGGGGCAGGGAGTACCTGTTGCCTCAGTCTGAGACAAGCACAGAGATGTCTATGTAGATCAGTAAATATAGCCCTGTAATTGTTCCAATTTGTTGAAAGATCAAAGCAAGGGACCTCTAATCAGAGAAGGCAGAATGCTACTGTACAGTACTGAAATAAAAGCTTCCTTGCACTTAGCAAACACAGGGCAAACAGAGCTTCACACACAATTTCATTTTAAATATGGACAGAGGTGGTTAGCCATGTTTATTGGAATCAGGCACAAGGTAGGGTAAGGTGGCACCTTAAAGATTGCCTGGTTGATTAGCTAGATGAAAAATGACAGAATAACTAACTATTGCTATTCTTCTCATCTGTCAGTTTTATACCTCCGCTCAGATGGGGATCACAGGTTCAAAGAAGAAATAAGAAATGCTACACAAGATAGTTTTACTTATGTGCATGTGCACATTCCTCCCCAAAACACACAAGTGTGCACAGGTGAAGGACACCCCGCCCCTGCTCCCCGCCCCCCCCCAAAAAAAACCAAACAAAAAGCCAGGCTGCAGCTTGCCAGCGTATCTTCAATGCATCCAAATATTGGCAGACAGGGTTCTTTGTGTGAATCTGATATCTTTCATTAGACCAACTTAAATAGTTGGAAAATAATTATTAAGGAAGCTTTTGGGTTCAAAAACCCTTCGTCAGGCTAAGGAAGTTTCTGCAGTTGGCGTGTGCTCTTCCTGGATGGAATGAAAAGTAAAGAAGCCAGAGCCTGGGCTGGTATGCGTGCGAGACAGGTAGTCAGTGAAGATGTAGATTGAGGAGTCAATGGGTGAGGAACAGGCCAAGTGGGTGGGGAGAGAAGGGGGATGAATAGTGGAGAGATACCCCGAGGAGTCAGATGTATGTAAGGCAGGTTATAATGTGTCATAAATCCAATGTTTATATTTAGTCCATGATTTTTAGTATCCAGGAGGTTGATGAAGTGGAGTTCATAGGCTCATCTCTGGGAAGTCTGTAAGTTTCCTTTGAGGATCAGGACTGAGAGATTGGAGACAGAGTGGTTTTCTTGTGAGAAATGTGCCCCCACAGGTAATTGGGTATTCCTGTCTTGGATAGATTTTCGGTGTGCATTCATTCTTGTGCGCAGTTGTTGTTTGGTCTCTCCTACGTATTTTCCATCGGGGCATTTGGTGCATTGGATGAGATATATTACATTTCTGGAGGTGCAGCTATAAGATCTGGGACTGCTGATGGCTCTGTTGTGGGGTGCAGTAATTGTGGGGCTGGTGGAGATGTGTTGGCAGGTTTTGCATTTCTTGTCATGGCATGGTCTGGATCCATTTGGTGTGTTCTGGGCTTGAGGAAGTTTGCTTCTGGTGATGAGGTTAGCAAGGTTCGGTGCTTGTTTGAAGACTAGGATGGGTGGCTCTGGGAAGATCTTTCTAGTATGGGTTGCAATTGTTTGAGGATTTTCCGTACAGGTTTGAGGGAGGGGTGATACGTCATAGCCAGCAATGTGCAATTTGTGGGGGGTTTTCTTCTGTACTGCAGCAATTCTTCACGTGGTATCCAGGTGGCTCTTTCAAACGTGCAATCTCTCTCTCTGGAGGAGTGTCCTTGTTGGGTGAAAGCCGTTTTCTGATTGGTGAGGTGGCAATCCTGGGTGTTCTCTTCAGTGCAAATTCGGTGGTATCTGAGGGCTTGGTTGTATATCACAGCTTTTTTGGTGTGTTTAGGGTGATTGCTGGTTCTGTGCAGATATGTATGTTGATCTGTGGGTTTCTTGTATAACATGGTCTGTATTTTATCATTCTGGATACTGATCATCATGTCTAAAAAGGAGATGTTGGTGCTGGAATATTCTAGAGAAAGTTGGATGGAGGGAGGGTGGTTGTTGAATTTCTGATGGAACTCAATCAGAGATTGCAGGTTTTCAGTCCCAATGATGAAGATGTCATTGATATATCTTAAGTATAACAAGGGTTTGATGGTGCAGTTCTTGAGGAAGTCTTCTTCCAGGTGGCTCATAAAAAGGTTGGCATACTGTGGGGCCATTTTGGTGCCCATGGCTGTTCCAATCATCTGGAGGAAGTGTTGATTATTAAAAATGAAATTGTTGTGTGTGAGGATGAAGTGTATAAGGTCAGTAATATCTTTGAATATTGGAGAAGATTCTCAGGAACTGGAATGACAAATTGTCACTACCAGCAGCGTAGCAGTGCACTGGGGTGGTGGCAACTTCAGCTGCTGTTACACCACTGACATGACTGTAAGGCTGCTATCTCCCCCTCCAAGCTGATGCTTAAAGTGGTTGGCATAACTGAAGTGGGGTGACCACAGCACCGATACTTATTTAGGAAACTCAGATAACTGTGGAATTATGTGGTACCATGCAGATAACTCATTCCATAATCTCAGTTTCGTGGTTCTTTTTTTCCTAAATCCTGGACAACAGCTCCATGAAGGTGTCAGGGTTGTGACTGCAGATCAGTAATCTGGGATCAAATACATTATAAATATTATGATTATCCTAAAACCAAATGTTATCAGTAGAAATCAATACAGGTTTAAGACTGAATGTCTAGTTAGAACACCCAACAACCTCTGCTATGTAGCCACATACTGCAATATGGCTACAAGTAAGACATTGTAATTAGGCTTGTAGCTCAGATTAGACTAACTAGATTTCTAAAGATAAATTAAGGTTTTTTTTTTCCTCTTTTTTTGCCCTTTGTAGTGTCAGTACTAGGTAGAGTTAAGACTTTTTAAGGTGCCCTGGTTGCACATTTACATAATTTCTAAAAATTAATCTTAACTCTACATCTCCTGGGTTTATAATGCTTAGTTCTAGAGAAGGTGCAACATGCATGTAATTGCTGGTGTGAGCTCTCAAACTGAACTCCTTAAAGCTGTTTCTTTGTTTTTTGCTCCCCCATTAGAACTGTCATAACTGAAGAGTGAACAGGAAACCAAAGAGACTATTCCCATACAATGTTCTTACCAATTCAGAGATGGGCAGCATCAACTGTAAATCATTTTTCACTTTTTAACTTTTATGGCCATATTCATTAACATGCTCTGGCTGTTTTATGCCACTTTGGAGCAGCACAAAGCAGTTAAGCTGCATTTAAAGAGGAAAGCAGCTGAAGTGTATGCTATACTTTAGTCCTTACCCAGCACTCCAGATTTCCTCTGCCCCCTATACACTCGCCTCCCTAATCCCCCTTGCCCACTCCACACACCCCGGGGCACATGCACACAGCAACACTCTCACCAGTTTCTCTCTACATTCCTAGCCTTTATATCTGAGCTTTTCTGTTTGAGTTTTCTGTTGCTTTTTTTGCCATTTTGAAAGTTTATGTGTCTATAGAAGCTGATGCATGAAAATATCCTTCAAAAAAAGCCCACGGAAATTGTGCTGCTTTTTCAAAATGTCTGCCATTTGCTACCACTCTCAAAGGTACTTACACCACAGCTGCCCAAATTTTAATGTTCCCTCTTCAAGAAAGCCAGGTGAATGAGATAAATGCCCTTCTCTAAGTGGTCATCTAATTGTAAGGAAATTAAAACCACTGTCCTATTAAGAACAATGGTAGAAGTTAGCTATTTTGAAACAGGGAAGCCCTGTGAAATTCTCTGTATTCTCTTACTGTCGATACCTGGTGAGAAGGCTGGCTATGAAAAATAAAGGAGGGAAATGGCCAACAATCCTAAAAAGATCCATTATTTCAGAGAGATTTCAGAAGTTTGAAGTATCTGCACTAAGAAATTTTGAAAAAGAGGAAGTCTGACAACAGGTATTCAGTTTCTTAAGGGACCCATTTTTAATCAAATTTAAATGCAAATATCTTAACCAATTTATTAATGCATGATTATACAACGCACACATAACAAACTAGTTGAGTGCCTTCTGTAAATGCAAAAATATTTCATTTAGTCATAGAACTATGACGAGTGCTTGTAAAATGTAAAGAATGACTTGCGTTCAAAAGCTTGTCTAACTTCATCTCAATTACATAGTTGGTTCAATAAAAGATATCACCCTAAGAACTCCTTGCTTCTTGTATAATGGAAGGCACTTCCAACAATAAAATCCAAGGAGTCACCATATTCATTTAGGACAACAGTAAATTTAGGACTAACATGAGGAAGGTTTGCAACGTACAGCCGTGGGACAAGGGAGAGTATCAAACATTGTACTTTCTATTTTTTGTTTGATAGCTACTTGGGATGGCACAAAGGCAAAATAGAGAACCCGCGTGACTGGGAACAAAGATAAACGCAAGTTTATTTAAAAAATCATGCTTATAGTGGACTCTGAATATTTACGGCGTCCTGCAAAGAATGTTAAGAGCAACTTTAACTAGCCTATTCTACGGCAGCCATAATGTATAACAAGGAAAAAAAAAACACTTTTATTTTTGAGCTGTGCTCTGTGGAACGGTTTTATTGCAGTGAAAACAGTTAGAAACAATGACATCCACCCCTCCTTATAAAACTGCTTCTGGATCTCAGTGAGCTTGTGATCCAAGGAGGAACATATTGCTAAAATGGAATCATCAGAGGAGATTGCAAGTTGTAGTTCAACAGCTATGTACTGTAGACATGCCTCTCAAGTAGACCATTTGGGATCAGTGTCCAAAGTGAAACACTAAAGAAAAATAATTTTGCAAGAAACTTTAAAAGACATGAAATCTGTACTTAATTTAAGTAACACCTGTCTTGCTACAGTTTCATGATTGTGGTGCTCGTGACTTGCAATAAAAAGGCAGATGGTGCCAGCAAATATGCATGGGGTGCAGATACATTTGGGTCTGCTGACAAATGTCTTACAAAGGTATGCTAATCCCAATCCAGATTAAATAGGTTTGGATCAGTCCTACAATGAAAGGCAACTAGCAGCACAGTTATTGGCTGCTGGGGAAGCCTAAACTGGATTTTTCAAATTTAGAGCATAGGACAGACCAGTACAAGTGAAATGAGTTGAGAGCCTGATTCCAAGCTTATTGAAGCTCCTGGGAGTTTTCCAGTTGACTTCAATAGTTTTTGGATGCAGCCTATACAATATGTACATGCGTTCCTTCTCCTTACTTCCAATAGTTTATACTTCTCTCCACACTTCTAATAAGATAGGGCCAGTGGAGAGAAACTGAGGTACAAAGTGCAGACTTTCTAAACTGTGTAACAAAGGATAACTGGAGGTCTCAAAGAAATGGGAAGCATATGAAAAGCCACAGTTCAATTATTCTGGCAAGGTGATGAAAGCAAATGACAATTGGACTTTTAAGAGGAAACAAAAGTCCCTTATATATGTGGAGCCCAAACTGAGTCTGCTTAATGAGGTAAGGATCTTTGTTCTTTGGCTACGAGTGCATCTCACGTCAGAGAAGTGCTATGTATGAATCAGAGCCTGGTGCAGAATACAAATGACAGTAAACAGGCTGCATGTCTCACAGCCTTTTACAGTAGCCAGACTGAAAGGAAAACCCCAATGCATGGTTCTGCCACCTGATGATAGGGCACTTTCTGAATGGCCGAGGTTAATCCTACCCAAAAAGTGCGTAGCTTTTATCAGTAAGCGTAACAAGTTCTTAGGGGCAAAGGCATAATGGAGGTTCCCAAGGGGGTTCTATTTGTTCTATACATTCTGTTGTACTGGGATGTACGGGATAATAGATATAGCCGGTAATCCAGCAAGGCTCTCTGCATAACCTCCACCCCCGCAGCTACAGGCAGCTCTTGCAAGGGAGACTGATCTTGCTGCAGTACTTACAGCCTTGATTATGTAGCATTTACAGATGACCAGGGTACAGATATATTAATACCTCCTTTCTTTTCAGGAAGTGTTTTTGCGACCATTAGGCTTACATTTTCTGCTTGAGGTTTTATCTTGATCTTTCACTGAACCTGATCAGTCAGCCAGCCAGAGTGCTGAACAGCCCTGTATACTGTAGGAGCTATATTTGTGGAATAGCACGATACATACCGGCTTATTTCTCAGGTATTAGTAGGACTTCCCACTATAATACCTAGGCAATACAGTCTTTTCTATGCTTACACGACTGCCAAAAGCTCTGCCACTACCACCCAAGTGTCTGAGCACTTATGTGCTTATGCCCTTCTGCAGCTCCACATAGCCCTGTTCAGCAGCTGTGGGAGGGCACAGGTGTGGAAGAGACCTTTACGACCACCTTGGGGTGCAGGATTATCTGCATCTATGGACTGCCAGGTTCTGGACAGCAGCAGTAGCCTCATTGCACTCAGCAGAGTTGAAGTAACTCTGCCAGCACAAAGGAGGGTTGTGCTGCTGCAGAGGAGCTTTGGATGTGGCTGCCCTTCAAGAGTCATAGATTCATAGATTGTAAGGCTAGAAGATCATCAGGTCCAGCCTCCTGCACCAAGCAGGAAAAATAAGTTAAAAGATTTCCAGGGTAGGTGATTGCACCACCGCTGGAGGGACCTTATTCCACAGTCTGGACACCATGGCTGTGAAACAGTTTTTCCTAATGTTGAGCCTGAATTGATCTTCCAGGAGTTTGTGGCCATTGCTCCTGATTTTCCCTTCAGGTGCCCTGTGAACAGTTGCTTACCAAGCCCTTGATGGACTCCCCTAGTGTAGTGGTAAGCTGCTACCAGGTCCCCTCTCAGCCTTTTTTTCCTCAGGCTGAAGAGTCCAAGATCCCTCAGCCTTTACTTGCATAGCTTGCCTTTTAAGACTCTGATCATATGAGTGGCTCTTCTTTGGACTCTCTCAACCTTGTCAACGCCCTTGTTAAAGTGTGGTACCCAGAACTGGATGCAGTACTCGAGCTGTGGTCTCACCAGTGCTGAGTAGAGCGGAAGAATCACCTGCCTGGTTTTGCTGGAGATGCATCGATTGATGCATACCAGAGTATTATTTGCCCTACTGGGTACTGTGGTCAATTATTACCCCCAGGTCCGTTTCATACGTAGTGCTAGTCAATTTGGTTCTGCTAAACCTGGGGTTGGGGGTTACTTGTCCCAAGGTGGAGCACTTTACACTTCTTGATGCTGAACTTCATCAGATTACGATCTGCCCAACCTGTCTAGGTCTGCTTGTATCTGTAGCTTATCTTCGAGCGTGACTATGCTCTCCCATAACTTGGTGGCATCTGCAAACTTGGCCAGTGAGTTCTTTATCCCCATACCCAAATCAGTAATATAGATGTTGAAAAGTACTGGACCGAGCACTGACCCCTACGGGACACTACTGCCTACTTCTTGCCAGGATGAGACAGATCCTTTCACCACGACTCTCTGGGTCCTATCCTGCAGCCAGTTTCTCACCTACCTGACTGTCTTCGAGTTAAGCCCTCAATCCTCCAATTTTCTAGTGAGGACATTGTATACTTTGACTTCTAAAAGGCCTTTGATCTAGTATCCCACAATGTCAGCCTGCTCTTTCATGTCTAGGTGGCAAGTTACCTGGTCATAAAAAGGAGATGAGGTTGGTAAGGCAAGATCTGCCCATGACAAAGCTATGCTGACTGTCCTTCAGAATCTTACCTTCTGCAAGCTTATTGCAGATAGGCTCCTTGATGAACTTTTCTAGAATTTTTGTTAGGACAGAAGTTAGGCTGATTGGCCTATAGTTACCCGAGTCCTCCATCCTGCCCTTCCTGTGGATGAGCACAACACTGGCCCTCTTCCAGTCCTCAGGGACTTCTCCAGAGCGCCACGAGTGGTGGAAGAGTTTCGCCAAGGGTTCCGCAATGACTTTGGCCAGCTCCTTCAGCACTCTCAGATGAAGATCATCCAGTCCTGCTGACTTGTATACATCTAATTTTTTTAATTGGTTATACACCAACTCTATGGCAATAGTAGAAAGGTAATTATTCCTACCATGCTCATCCTGTACTTTACCTGCCACGGTTTTCCCCTTGGTTCAGTGAAAGACCCAGGCAAATTAGTCATTCAGGCATTCGGCTTTCTCCTGGGTGCTGGTAACCAGCTCTCCTGAGTCACTGAGCAATGGCCCCACACTCCCATTTGTTTTCCTCCTGTTCCCTGTGTACCTAAATAAGGACTTCTTGTTGTCCTTGATTCCCATTTCTAATCTAAGTTCAGTTGGTGCTTTAGTCTGTCTTATCTGTTCCCTGCAAATGTGAGCTGTTGTGGAATAGTCCTCCTTAGGGCCCTCCCCGAGCTTCCACCTCTTTCTTCTTTCTTAAGTGGCGCATGATTTCCCCATTTAGCCAAGAGGGCTTCCCAGCTCTTCTGTTACCTTTTCTCCACATGGGAATGGATTTCCTTTGTGCTTCAAGGATTGTGTCCTTAAGGAACTGCATGCACACCTGTTGCTTTCGGTCCCTGGTCTTGCAGCGCTTGCCCTGCTGGAGTTCTGTGGACAGGGGTTTTCTGGAGTGCTACCAGCAAAACTTTGCAGTGTTCAACTAGGCCTTTGGCTGGTGCTTGCAAAGATAACACTGACGTGTCACTAGGAATTGGGTGCCTAATTCCTTTGTGCTCCTTGGATCAGCCTGTTTCCATCTGTATTCCACACACTCCCTCTTAGAGGCTGCCCTTATGTGTAATGTTTTGAAATAAATGAAATTGCAAAGTGGGAAAAGCTTGAAGGTGTGTATGTGAGAAGAGACTAAAAATCGAAAATGAAATGGTGAAACAGCAAGAGGTTCTTCTGATACAAAGGGACTATTGTCAGTTTTGTAGCTTGGATCTCCAAGCTTGGCCTAGTGTAATTTGCCAGTCAACTTCCATATTCATTAGACTGTCCGTATGCTAACTTGGCACAACTTAGTGCTCTTTACTCCAGGGGCTGCCAGATAAGATTAACTGATTGAGGGCTTTTTGCATCTTCACCCCTCCAACATATCACTTTGGGTGGCTTCTTTGAGTTTTGTGAAACTCATTGTCTAGCAGCAGGAAGAATGTCCTTAACCTTCCACCTTCTTTAAGAATAAAAATTAAATAGTGCTTGTTTTCCTTGGCTTTCAACAGATTTTCACTAATTATTAACTGTGCAGAATGGATTAGCATTTAATGGGAATGTTATTGTAACGGCACTGCACTAGGATAAGCTACCCTAAACATTACAGCAAAGTTTGTTTGTTTCTCAGAGTTCTTCTAAGATAAGAAAGACAATAAACAATGGGAAGCCAATGATCCTCCTTTTCTCTTCTGACCATTAATTTGATTCATTGTGCTTTTTGTTTGCCACTCATGAGTAATGAGCTATTTCATCTTCACCCAAGATCTACTGTAGGAATGTTAGATACATATCATGCAATGTAAATGAGGTATACATTTAACTATTTTATCCCTGTATTAAACTACAATGTACTGAATATTATATTTGCCTTGAAAGTCATGCTGCAGTGGGAATGACTTGAGGGATTTCTTCAGTCTATCTTTGATTGAAGACGGACAGACATTTTCAGAATTACAGAATGCCAGAAGTGCAGTATTAAACAGGTTCTCATCGTCTAAACCAGCAGCTACATGGCAGGTATCCCAATGTCAGCTCAGTTTTCTCTTTCAAGGTTATTCCATTATATGAAATTGCACTGTCCAAGGACAGGATTAAGAAGGCAAAAAGAAGCGCAAAGCATGAAGCATTCTGCAGAGCAATGATATTTAGAACTGTTCATTTTAATGTTTCTTTTTTCAGGTGTGGATTTGTTTTTCATTTTATAGAATGATTTGCATTCCCACTATCAAAACTAGAAGGTAAAAGCTAAGCTAAGCTAGATCAGACCAGTGATTCAGCTCATTCAGCTGCCTGGACAGGATGATCAGCATAGCTTAGCACCATTTGGAGCCAAGTAGAATAGGTTGCTGTAATTCAAGAAAGCCTCTCCCAGAAAGTGGGAAAAGTTCTATTTCCAGCTGCAGTAACACCCCCTCCTCCACAGCTGCAATCCACCACCTCTCTCATGCACTCCTGAGTCACCAGAGAGTGTGAATATGTGTGGTGAATAATAATGGCATTGAGCTAGTGACCATCTGGATTTTATCCATAGCCCTGCAGAGCTTTCACTAACTCACAGGACAGTGCTGAGATGAACCTGGGATGACAGGAGTTTAGGAGTACAGGGAAAAATCTGTATCCCCATCAGTTATCTATTTATTTTGTGAATGTTTTTCTCCTCTTGTTGGCAAAGGGAGCTGTTTATACATTTTGGTGATACATGGGAAATGACAACTGATCTTCATTGACCAAAGCTTCCTACCAAAGCTAGGGCCTCTGTAGAAGGTGTAATATGTGCTAAATGTAAAAAATGTAAGCAGGAAATTACATTGGTAGTTTCACTTGCCTTTAATTGGGCAAAATATATGGTGCTGAGTAACAAAATTAAAATGGAATCCACTTATGAAAGATATTTTTCCCTGAGATGGAAAATTATAGAGAGGTTTCTCTTTTCCCCTAATGGAAAAATGTTCCTGTGGAAACTTTCTGACTAGGTCAGTAATGGTTTATTTTAGGGTGTGTGTGTATGTGTGTGTGTGTGCACGCACGCACAGTGCAATTGCATATAATGAAATAATCTTGGAAGAGAAATCTGAGCTGAGACTGGGATACCTGCCATGTAGCAGTGGGTTTAGACTATGAGAACCTGTTTAACACTGAATTTCTGGCATTGTGTAACTCTGAAAATGTCTGTCCCTCTCTAATCTATCTATCTATCTATCTATCTATCTATAAAAAGGATATATCTATATCTGTCTATCTATCTATCTATAAAAAGGATATATCTGTATCTATCTCTCTATCTAGAGAGAGAGATATGGCTAAGCAACTCTATATAACTGCTCAGGTGTTCTCCTACCAGGAGAAGTATCAAGAAACTTTCAGTTGATGAAGAAATTCACCTGAAACTGAAAGTCCCAGGCAACTCAGGCCAGGACTGAGGGGTATTGATGAGAAATGCCCAGGTGACATAATTTCCACGTCTAGAAAATCAGCATCTGTCACCAGACTACAAAAGGCATGCATGTAGCAATGTAATTTGTTATGATTTCATTCTCAGTATAATGTAGCTTTAAAATCCTAGGCCTGTGCTATGTTTTGGAGACGGCTGTGGCCAGGTGGGGTGCATATTTCTACAGAGGAGATGTACCTTTCACTAGGATTTTACTTCTGTACAGTCTTGTCGTCTCCCTTCATCTCAAATGCACTGTTAGTAGAACTTGCCAGCAAGTTTTCATCTGAACGTTTTTCTCCATCAGGAAACTCTGATCTGTTGAAATTAAAACATTCCACAGGTACGAGTCAAATTCAACAAAACTTTCACTGGAAACCAGACCTAGTTTCTTCTTCCTTCCAGCTTACCTGATTCCTAGTTCTTTGTCTCCTTGTCTTCCAGAGCTACCAGGGGATGGGTAGATGGGCTAGCAGCTTCCTCAGCTCCTGCCTAGCCCATTTCCTGGCCTACCTGAGATCCCTTGCTTACCTGGATCCATGGTTTCCTGGTTCCAAGGCAGTCATCTTGTTGGACCCAATTATTTTTTTTCAAAACATTTGAAATTTTTCACAGGACAGAAAAATGGGTTTGAAGCTAGCTCTAACCATTGGTCTGAGAGAAATACAAGTACACAGCTGCTTTAGTATATGGAAAGCATTACAAATACTGCCATAATTGCCATTTTAGTTGTAAGTCTTAGAGACAACTGAAAGACAGGTTAAACTTGGAAGCAGAGCTACTCTTATGCCAAAACAGGTGGTCTGTCCACAACAAGTTTACAGCACAGTTATAAGGATATTATTCATCTTGCAAATACGTGGAAAATTTCTTTTTCCCAGATTGGTGGCCTCACAAAATCTGGAGGCCTCTTCATCAGCCCCTGCTGGCACAATCTGAGCTTGCCAACTGCCAGTCTTAATCAGGAGGAGGAAGCAGAACAGAGGTGGGCTAGCAAATGGGGAAGATGGTTGTCTGTGACTGTGGGGATAGTTTTTCCTTCTTTGGTCTTTTTGTATTCCTTTTTGCAGTAGGTGGCATAGTTTTTGATTTCTGCTTGTTGTCCCCTTTGAGCTCCTCTGCTTTGATTTTCAGAGGTATAGATATGCTTTGGTAGAGGTAGACAAAAACTAGAAGCATATGTGAAGCCTTCTCCACAAAATGTATGTCCTATAGGGAGAGGTACCCTGCCTTGTGGGGCATACTTTGGGGGCACAGTGCACTGTGGAGAGGTTCTTCTTCTGTGGAGGAGTGTCTCTGCTCTTAAGAAAATGGTGGTCCCTAACAGGAGACTGCGGGAGTTGGGAAATAGGAGATGGTCCCTAAGGCAGTGTGTTGTTCTTCTCATTCACTGTATGCCTGTATTTATTGAACCTGATGATCGCTGCACAGACCACATTAAAGAAGCAGTGCTTTTTCTCCTTTGATCACATTGCTGCTCTTGAAACTGGAAGAAGAGATGGTTGATATGGGCTAATGAGCAGTGCTGGGCGACAATGCCAATTAGTCCGCCCCAAGCTAATTAGTTTACCTATATAGCTGTGTGGATGAAGCTACATTGCTTCCAATGTTTTTAGGCATCTCACCGGAAGCAGTATAGTGTGCCTGAGGGCACTGCTGCAGAGAAGGGTAAGTTTACTGTGTAGATACAGCTGCAGCAGTGCTCTGCTTCTTGTGCTGCTTTTCTTTTTCACTTATGCTTGCCCATGCAGCAAGCTGTTGGTCTGGTCTGGATTGGCCCTAACTCTACTTTACGTGACTCTGGGTGTGTCTACATGTGCATTAATGTGCTTCTCCTAATGCACATTAACTTTGGAACCTCCAGTATGATACTAAATAAATGTGCATTAGGTTGTGCTAATGCACAGTGGCACAAGCACATGCTTTTTAGCCCATTCTACTGCGCATTAGCGTATTGCACTTTTTTTTACACACCGCTTTAATGAGCAGTAGAATAGGCTACTGTGCATCAGTGCACATGAGTAGACACGCCCTCTGACACTCTAATGTAGTCATAAAGCAAGGTTCTAAACTGTATTAATCCCTCTTGAAGCCCTCTTTTTTTCGGTGGGACTGAGGCTCAGCACCTTCATTACCCAGGGCTGGTTCTTTCTAAAGAGTTCTTGCTACTTTCTGCTCAGGTTACTCAAGCACTGGGATTGATTGCAACTAAGCATTAAAGAGCCCAAATGGGTAATATGACAGGGCAAAATGTTGAGCAGCCAAAGGTTGAAGAAACTGAACCCTGAGAATACAGACTGTCCCTGGAGGGGAGGCATGCTCTGGCTTGCAGCATCAGCTCAGCTATCCAAAGTATTTGAAGAGGTGGGGGAGAAGAGACACAGGAAAGAGTCTTTCTTCAAACTGGCTGCTACCCAGAAAGGGAATAACTAGCAGGGAAGAAAAAGACAACAATGTGCAGCCATTAACTGCAGCAGGTGCCCTTGGCTGCCCAGCCAGCACCAGGGAAGTTCTCCTCTGGTCTAAGGAGACTTGTGGCAGCATCACTGTTTCCATTACCAGGGAGGCTGTTGCTATGGACACCTGGCCAGTGCAAATGATACATGAAGGATGAGGGCCAAAAAAGGAGGAAGGAAAAAGAAACCTGAAGATAAGTGTGTTTTGAAATCTTGCCAGGAAGCTTTTCCTTAAAAAAAAAAAAAAAAGAAAAAAGAAAAAGAAAAAAAAGAAGGTATTTTAATAGCTTTTTATTTTTATTCATCATGCCAGTTAGCTTGAGTTTATGCTGCGGCACTTTCATTAGAAATTCCCAGAGACTTCAAATCCTCCACCTTGCATCCTGGAAGAATGACTTGCAGCTTTTTGTAAAATTGGCAAGCAGCCTCATGGCTTTAATATGGGAGTGACTTTAACCTCTTCTTTCTCCTTCGCACTCTCTCTTTCCATTTCACCCCCTTCTTCCCCCAGATAAATTATACTGCTGATTTACTTGGGAACTGAATAATAGGAGGCGAAAAGAAGGAAATAAAATTAATGACATTTACTTTCACAGCTCTGTGACTCAGGATAACTGGAAAAGGGCTTTGTACTGGCAGACTGAAGTCACATCAGTTTGATGTCACCAGATCAAGTCACTCGCACGTAAGTTTTGGAAGGGTAATTACTAAGTTAGTTTTTAACAATTTAGGAAACAATTTAGCTTTATGTTTTCCACATTTCAGGGGTGACCTGGAAAAATATTGAAAAGTGCAAAATATTTTGAAATTTATTATTTTCCAGCTGTAGATTGAGAGGAAGGAGGGGGCAGGTTGACCTAGGAAGGTTGCATGGGAGTTAGGAATCCTGGGTTCTTTTCCTGGCTCTGGCACTGCTTTTCTGTGACAGGGTGATGAAGCAAAATGTAAGGGGAAGTTTTCAAAAGTCTCTTATTTTTGCAGGTATACTTTGCAGGGGCAAATATGTCACAGCTGTAAATCCAAAAGTCTGCACATCTGTCTTATTTGCATCTTCAACTCATGTGCAAGGACACAAATGAAAGTGTAATGTGCAGCTGCAAAAAAGAAGGCTGCACTAAATGCTCTTTGCTTCCATTAACCATATTTGTAAGATGGATAAGGCAGCTTACCTCTCTGAGGGCTGCTGGGAAGTTTCATTAAATCTGGATCCCATTAAGGCAATCCAAGACTCTGGTGCTCTGTGCCCTCAACCCCATGGCTTCTCCCAGTACTGTGGGCTTATCCTCATGGGACATGTCTAGGCTTCCCAGTATTGGATGAGTAGTGACATGGGGTCTCTTTCCTTATAGAAGCAGAAGTAATGATATCAGACCTCTCTCTTCTTCTGGAAAGGCATGGGTCTTTGGAAGGGAGACTCCCCCTGCACCTGCTTCATTCTCCTTCTTTCCTCATACATGCAGTGTCCTCTGCTGGACTGATGTTCACAAGACTTCCTGGAACAGTGGTTCCTCACTGAGGATGCATAGGGGGAATGTGCAGGACCAGAATATGCAGCACTGTTTTCCCTGGGGTAAATTAGAGGATTCCAGGCTGGGGCTCCTTTAATTTATCCCTGGGGCCATGCTGGAACTTTAGCAGTCCAGGCTTAAAGAGGTGGTAGGTGAAGAAAGATGGCATTTTCCACCTCTGGCCCCCACATCCCTTCTCAGGTGTGCTGAGCTCAGGCACAAGGGGTTGGTCCAAGCCCTGCATGCTCTTTGCCCCTAACACATGCATGCAGCATTTCTCAGCAATATTTGCCAATAGGTGTGGCAGTCTTTATGCCCTAACAGCACCTGACTGGTCTCATGGTATCACCCACAGTCCCATAAGTCACCATGCATGGCAAGTTTGAACCGTGTGTGGGTGGTGGTGAGACAAGGATGCTTTTTGTCTGCATCCTTAGAAATGAACTAAAACAAAGGCTGCCTCCTCAGCACTGCAGTCATGAACAAAAAAAATATTGCTAATAATATTACAGGGATGGAGATCTGACTTATCAACGCAGGCACAAATTCCACATGTACAATGGGCTGTGTCCTTAGGGTCTACTCCAGCAATACTGAAGTGGCAGTCTTACCACTAGTTTCAATGACAGCAGGATTAATCGCTTAAAGTTTGCTTCTTTCTGTTCCTATGTCTCTGATGGCCTCAAACCAGTAGTCCCTCTTCTTCTCTGCTCCCAGCCAAGTCTCTCTCCATCTCCTTCTCCATCTTCTTCCTGTCCCTCTCTCTTTCCCCCTATAAAATAGTTGCCTCATTTCCTTTGGCCTTTCTTCACTTCTTTCCCCAACACCAGTGTCTCCCGGCGTTGCTTACTATGTTTCTTCCTGACACTGACATACTCCCTTTCTACACCACAATGGAGATGTCCTCACTGCTTGCTGCAGTGATGGTGGCCAGAGTTCAGCCAGTTTTACTGTGTCATCCTGGACACTGGCTCATCAACATGAAAAAAAGCTGCACAAGGTTTTCCTGACCCCAGAAAATTTAAGGCAATTCAAATTTTCCTTTGGCATACTCGCTCAGCCTTACTCCGTAGGTAATCACTAAATTATGACTCCAGAGATTCATAGTTACACCTCTGCAAGAGTCTAATAAGGAACACAAGCTATTAAGAAATGGAACAAATTACTTAAATGAGAGAGACAAAAGAAACTCTGAGGTAGATGCTTTATTATTATTAATAAATCATTATGCTTCTCTTTTCTCTGTTTCAATCAAATTGATTTTAAAAAGCTGCATGTGTATGGAAGTCATCTAAGTAATACAAAGTGGGAGGCTGGAGTGTAACAGCCTTATATCAGAGAGACTTTAAAATGAAGGGATGTTCTATGCTTTAATAAGCCACTGCAGTAGTTTGAGGTGTCTAAAATAAGTCTTCTTCCTGAGCTGCATTTTCACACCCCGGTGCATTCAGAGTTAATGAATTGCAGCAGTAAATGTTTGATTCTTCCAGGAACCAGCGTCGCAAAACCTGCTGCGTTCACGGAATGTCATTTGGATTCTTTGACGCAGCCGGGCACAACTGTGCTTTGCAGCCATCACTGAACGTGGCTGTATCAGTCTCTTCCTCCTGCAGGTTCATCAGCTCTCTGCAGCTGCTTGTCTGCATATTAAAGATTTCCCCATACTTTCCTATTAAAAAACCCCCAGCAACCTAACCTAGACCAAAGACTGAATGGAACATGTAGGAAGCAGCAGCTAGTGAAGAAAACAAATTACAGATAGCAAAGCCAAACACCACTGATGTGGCAGATTTCTGTTTCCTTTAAAGAGTTTCGCATTTCACCACAGTTACACAAAATGAAACTAAGCTCACATAATCATAATGTTCTAAGTGTCCACTTCCCATTATGGATTCATTGGCTGTTCCTTATCCGCTTTGATAGTAGGAGTTGTAGTAGGGTTATTTATTATTTTGAATATGCTGCCAACAATCCAAACAGAAGAATCACTTGCTGCCCACTAGGAGTTAGGGGTAATTGGACATGGGAAAGAGGACAAGTATATAATGAACATGCTCCATCACTGGCCTGGAAGGGGAGATGGAAAGGGTTGGTGAAAGATGTTTCCCACCTGGTGGCTAGCTTGGGGAGTGCTGGCCACCTTTGCAACTTCACAGGCCTAAAAAGCAAATGACTGCATTTTTAGACAAGATAACTAAAAGCAAGAGGAATAACTTCAGTAATGGAGTCGAAGAAGTTGCTTGTTTCTTGTCTAAAAATATATGGCCCCAAATCAATAAGCCAAGCTTTCTTATTGTTATTTTTAAAGTTTCCTTAAAATAACTCCCATGGTTTTAAGATGTTAGGTTACTGGAAAATGAATTTAAATTGTGGTTGGAAATATTTCTTACACAAAAAATATCAGTCTGCAAATCAATTATATATATAAAAATGGGGAGAGAGAGGAGAGAGACTTTTAGACTACCATTTTATATATAGCAAAGCAGAGAGTAGATCATACATATATATTTACAAACCCAGAAAGGTGGGTGAAGAGAAAATGGATGGAAGTGAACAATAAGCAGTTACGGAAGCAGATAATAATACAGGCAGAAATCTCAAAAGTACACACACCAGATTGCTGGGACAATAAGATAACTTAATGCACTGATCCCTGCATCTCATATGATGAGATGACAAGACAGTGTGTGTGTGTGTGTGTGTGTGTGTGTGTATACAAATATGTACACACACACACACACACACACACACACCTATTTCTGTCTCACTAAGCTAAATCCCACACTTAGCAGCTTCATTCACATCAGTGGCAGTTGAACTCGCAGAAAAAAAAGCATCTCAATTCTCTCTTGTGTTGATCTTCCCCAGAGATCCACTGATGACTCCCTGGTTCCTTGCCCAGCTTTGGATTGGTTTCAACCCCTGAACAGTCTGCTGGCTGCTCTCAGTTCTGCAAGATGGTAGTGATACCTCTGGTACTGTGGATAGCCAACACCCAGTGTATGTTAGCCATTCTGACCTCTCACCTTTTTCAATTGTTGTGCTAAAGATGTGGCTGTGGGGAGAAGCAGCAGTCAACAATGGGGTGTGGCCAAGTCTTCATCTATTGGGAATTCATCTACATGCCCAGCTGGGCAGGTATAAAGTAGTGCAACTGAGTGTTGCATATGCAAAAATAGCTGCTGCTGCAATAGAGTCTGGCTGTGCCACCACCACTGGTACTGCAATAGCCAGCACTGCTGTGTGAGCCCTCACTACCCAGGTCATGGAGCTACCCTGCTACACCTCTGCAGGTATGGCTTCTATTCAATTTGTACTGCTCACCTCAAAGAAGCATTCTTTTCTCATATAGCTACTTGCTGAAAAGAGCTCCTGTCCTTTTTTCTCTCCAGAACTGGAGAAAATCGGAGAACTGTATTCCCCCTTGAAACTTTATCCTCACAGAGATTTAAACAGCTGCTAAAGAGACTAGTAGTAGAGTGGAATGTTGAAAGGAGTTTGAAACATTATTTGAATAAACATAGTACACATGGCTACGCTTGAGATAGCAAGTGATGCCTTCAGAAGCTGACAATGGTTAGGCTATGGGTGTATTTTGACCTCTGCCTATCATGCTGAGCAAAACTGTCTCCTTATAGTCCCCCATTAGCTTGTACCCATCTGCTGTCTCTTGCCTTAGGTTATAAACTTTCTAGTTTAGAGATCATCATTTTGTTCTGTTTGTACAGCACCTGGCACTGTGAAGTCCTGGTCCAGGAATAGGAGCTATGATAATACAAACAATCAATAATACGTTGGTCCAAAGGGGTGACAAGGAAATCCCATACTTCAAAGCAGATGCTGATCTCTCAGGGCAGTCAAGGGAAAATTGACTGGCCAAACTGAAAAATGTGTAGCTTGTTTTTGTTTGGTCATTTCCTCCTTCAGCAGTTAGCTACTGCTGACATCAATATATACAGCTAAATAAATCATAGCTTGCTGTGATACAATAAATCCTATGATAATACAGTACTGCATTCAACCTTGCTTCACTACAGGTGGACAAATGAAGAAGATTCACCTGTGTTCTATGATATGCAATGTGGCCAACATATTTTAAGATGTGTTGCTATACCATCCACAAGGACAGATTTGTAATTTTCTTGTATTTTTCACATTAAAAAGATAATAAAGAGTAGGTTAAAGCAGGTTATTTTGTTTTTATCAAGCTGCTAAATCTATTTGGTTAGGTAGAAGTATTCTATTGTGAATGAAAAAAAGGTAACTTAGCACTGCAGGTGCTTCCTGAATGCTGAATTTAAGTCACAAAAAGAAGATAAATGTCCATGCTATGAGCAGAGCTACATCTCAGTATCAAGTATTTCTTTATAATTTCCTCTTTTTAATATCCTGTTGAGACAAACAGCCTCTGCATCTGTGCTAGGCAGGCAGGCCTGCTGAACAGCTGAGAATCCATTGCTGACAGTCAATGTAGCATCTCTATGAAGGCTCAAAGAAAGTGGCAGGAATCATTATTTTTAGGAACTAACCATTCCCCTAAGCCTAAGGAACAATCACCAAGGAAAGCAGCCCCACCTTTAGTAAGGCTGGCACTCATACCCTATGGCTCAGTCCCTACAATATGAAACACAGCATTTATTCAAGGGAGCCAGCTTGCAGTATGAATGCAACCAGTTATATGCCTTCACTCTGACGGTGTCATGGACACAGAGGAGGGTTCAGTGTTTGCTTTGTGCTATATCACTGGATATCCCCATCACCCACATAGAGCTGGTACCACAGGAAAAAAAAGTTTATTGGCCTGTTTGAAGCCACAGTCTTTGTAGTCTGCCAACTGACAGTGTTTTTGCTTCCTGAACATCCATCTTCACAATACCACCTTTGCTGGGCACAGCCTCAAGGAGGAAGTCATCATTCAAGTGCAGGACTGAAGCATGTGTAAAGGACTTGGTGTGCAGCTAAATATCTTCTGCAGGTTGCCCATTATTAGTGCAGACTGACTGGGCCCAGTCTATCCTTGCTGTATCTCTAATGGAGTCAAGAAGAATTACAGCTGGGTGGAATTTGGCCTGTTTCTATACATCCTCTTTCTCCCGAGGAGCATTCAGTTGGTGTGAGAAGCAATGTCTTAAGGGGAGAGGAGACTGAAAAATGGCAAACTAAACTACCTGAAGTGGAATTTGGTTCTATACACTGAAGCATCCTTCTCATATAGGGATCCAAGAGTGCTTTGCAAATCAGTGAGTTAGATACTGGCAGTGACTTTGCAAACAATGGTGGGGAGACATATACACAGGAATGGCTCAGCCTCAGCCCTGAACAGCAGCAATTATATTACTGATGAAGGGAATCTTGGTCAAGATACAAGATTGATATAATAAAAGGCCAGGAGATCTTTAGCTTCCACTTGGGCACCAGCCAGAGAAAAGCAGAAGGGAATTCATAGCTAATGTAATAGTGTTATCAGTTTAGGGCCAGCAATCTCTGGCACTTCAGTGTAACTGCTGCAGTATTAGTAAGTAATAATGTAGTGGGGTACGGCTGCCTGTAATTTCACTAGAGATGAGTAAATCAGGCTCTTTATGCAGAGGAAGGATAGCCTAGTTAAGGAAGGTTCACCTGAGCCAATTCCACAGCCTAGCAGGTCCATTTTGAGGCTTGGTAAGCCTTCCCATTAGGATAAACTTTCTGATGATTGCAGCAGAGTGTCAAACAGTAAGTATTTTTGATTTGTTGGTGGGTAAGTGCTGGCTCACTGCCCTCCAAAGTGCTTATCACTGTAATATCTGAGTGCCTGGAGAGTAGCTTGAACACTTGCCCCAATAGGCCATCATCAGCATGACAGGTAAGAAGCTTGTCATGTGGTGTGAGGGAGTGAGACCATTTGAAAACACCTCAGCAATACTGCCGTCTGGGTTTAATAGCCACGCAGACTCTGTCTATGGCTCACTTGGCAGGACTGATAATGCTGATTGCTAAAGATGGATGTTCAGGAAGCAAAAACACTGTCAGTTGGCAGACTACAAAGAATGTGGCTTCAAACAGGCCAACAAACTTCTTTTTCCTGTGGTACCAGCTCTATGTGGGTGATGGGGATATCCAGTGATACAGCGCAAAGCAAACACTGAACCCTCCTCTGTGTCCATGACACCGTCAGAGTGAAGGCATGCAGTATCTCTGCAGCTGCCGAGCAAGGGGGCATCTGCCAGTCTATACACCACAATTTACCCATCAAAACTGATCTCCTTGAAAACCTTATTTAGACTCTTACAGCCTGACAGATCCCCAAATGCTTCACAAACATAAAGCACTGCTAAAATGAACCAGTTGAAACAGGCAGCATGGCAGGCAAGGCAGTAGATGAGGTGGGGCGGGGGTGAAAGAACTGGTTTCTATCTCTGACACTGATCTGCTGGGTGAGCTTGAGAAACTCTTGCCACCTCTCTACACCTCAGTTTCCCCATATGTAAAAACAGGAACAGTGACACTGACCTCCTTTGTAAAGCTCTGAGATGGGGGAAGGGTACCATAGAAGAACCGGCTGTAACTATTATAAAAGCAATCTAGAAACTAAGAACTGCTTAGATCTAACCTTTGCTGTGCCACTGACTGGCTGGCACAGCCAGGGTAATATGTCTGTACCACTACTCTGGTAGTGGTGATGTTAAGAACCAAGCTTGCACTGCCACTTTAGAGATCTTTGTCTCTGGCTCACTGGGAAGTGATGGGGGATACACTCATGGTGGTCCGGTGGCCCTATTACTGTGTTTGGTAGGTGTGGGTAGGTAAGGCATACTTTTTGACACTATTCTCAGGGAAGTATGACAGATGCACCTGCAGCCCTTCTAATACACATCCTACATACAGATTCAGAATCCAACTGAAAGATATAATCTCAAAACAGGAATATCAGTCAGCACAGGAAGAGAATTTGACATGTATACACACACAAATATTTGTGCCAAAAGTATAGGCATCCTAATTAGCATACAGAAATGATACCCTGGACCATACAGCTGATCAGTGTACCTTGAACAGTGAACCCTGAATAACAAAAAATTATAGGAAATGGATTTAAATCAATTATAAAAGATTAAACAAAATAATCAGTGTTTTCTATAATGAATGCATCTGAGGAAATCAGAATGCTTGTTTACATGTTGCAAACTGAAGACAAGTTAAACTCAAAACAAATCCTTTGCTGCAAGTTATTCAGTTTTACTTATTGGGAACACAGAATTTTTTGTTTATTTCTGAAATACTGACAGGACCCGCAGGCAGCAATGTTGAATGGAAAATACCTATACATCAGGAAAGTGACTGCAATTGAACTGCATGTTTTGTTTCCTAAGACTGCCCATTTATCTCTGTCATGTTACCAGTTTCATGTGTTTTGTTGTACTGTCTTGTGATGAAACTAGAGTCTAAGAAATGGTCCTTTCATCATATACAATTTGGTTGCTTGATCCCACATCTAAGGGGAAAGGAAACCTTCTGCTTACATGTTCAGGTTAACATTGAACTTTTCAGGTGGGATCAGGAAGGATTTTTTACCAGGTGACACTGGTAGACAGTTTGGGAGCCTTTTCTCCTACAGTAAGGGATATGGATCACCCCTTGGGATCACCTGGGCAGAGGCATAGGGAGCTTTTTGAGCACCTAGGTAAGGGAGGGGATGGGGAATGTGGGAGTCTGTCAACCACGGTAGAGGAAGATGGTATATGGGAAGGATTACCTTCCTTGGCTACTGCTGCCACTACCGCTACTGTAGCAGCATCAGCTCCATTTCGATGGCAGCAGCCCTGTGCCTACGCACCCTGGTAGCTGACTCTGGTCCCTTCCTCCACCCCTGATGCAACGTATTGGATGCAAACGCTCCCCAGAGGAGGCAAGGGAGAAATATTTCACTTGCTCCACTTACCCCCTGCCCCAAGATACGCTGCTTGGTGCAATACTCTGCCTGGCTCCTATGGCTGGGCAGGGCAGCATAGGCTGCCTCTGCTGTGGCAGATTCCCAGGGAGTTTCTGGTGCCCCCTCCTAGTTGGCGCTTGGGTCTTGTGCCCAGCTCACCCTGCCCTAGTTAAGCTACTAACCTGGTCATATTTTACCTAATCAAGACCTTGCTGTCCCAGATACTTTGGTCTCAGCTATTGCTCTCCCCTCTTCTACCCACAGCATGCAGGTTAGGCCATATATATCTACATGGTAAATTTACTGTGGGTAGAGGCATCTTCAAGCAGACTACAGTGTGCTAGGAGGGCTGCCTCTTAAATTTGAATCACTGTAGCTACTGTGTTGCAGTGCTCTCAGTGTCCCAATTAGCATGGCTGAGTGACAGTGCCAGTTAGTTAGCCCCCAAGCAAATTAGTTTGGAAGACAAAAAACATGTTTGGTTTCTAGCACTCAAAAATTCTAGAAAGACAGAACTTCTTCAGCTGAGCACCTCACTGCCTCACCAAGAGGTTTTATCAATCTAGTGCTCCCTCCAAGGTCAATAAAATGTCAGAATTTTTTAAAGCAATATACATACACTGGGCACATATGAACACCAACCACATTCACAAATGAAAATATGTATATATACAGAAGAACACAAAAGACTAAATTCTTAAACACTTGTGTCTACTGACTACACAAATTCCTATGGGCTTTAATAAATTATTTTAGAGAAAACAAAAATAAGAACCACTTTCTACCAGTGGTCCACCACACAGTGCACACAGAGGCATTCCACAATGCAAAACCATACACTCCTACTTGGTTTTCAGCATAGTTTATAAAAAACACCTGCACAGTCTAACCTAGTTTGAAAGAGAGAACTTTTTTTACTTTTCTGTCCACAAACACTCAACAAAAATATTCACTTTGTTAAGTTAAACTGTGATTGTTCAGAGTTAAAGGCATCCATATGGAATGTAGGAATATAGAATTATTAAAATGATTAAGTTTGAATTTTCATACATAAAATAAAAGCAATCAATGGTGTATTAAAGTAACATACATTTAGTATTTGGGAGGTAGAAAAATCATCATTTTAGCATCTGATACATATTCAGTTCCCTTGCATATTAGGAAAATACAACCATTAAAAGTCACAAAATATTTAGACATAAACAGCTCAAAAATGAAAAAAGTAATTAAAAAGTATGAATGAGGATAATAATCCTTTTTCTTTTGATTTTATGGAAACTTTGATAAATATCTGAAATCTTTGTATAAAGAAGCAGTTTTGTATCCATTATTTAACATCATGTATTAGCAAGGATGCGTGCTTGTCATACAGAAAATATCCTAACCACATGAAGCACCATGTTTCCCCACTTTTTTTTCCAGTTTTTCTAATCACTTCTTAATGCTGTGGCTGGAATAATAAATAGCATTTACAAAAGCTTTGAGATGATTGGGCACATGTACTATGACAAAACTGTAAACTTGTTCCTTACAAGGATGAAAAATGTTTTGCCATAACTAAAATGGTTCCTTGTTTTTACATGTTTAGTTCTGTTTTATTAAATACAAAAGCAACAATTTTTGCTTGTTAGTAACCCAGTACATATAGTGGACCCTGAATGAAGATCAGGTACTCACCATGAAGGTTAAAATTATAAAAGGTCCAAAGCCATCAGCAACTCTGTACAACCACATCTGGTCAAAATGCCCAGCCCAGAATTTTTTAATGATGAAAATGTCCTATGATGTAATAAATCTGCATCATATCTTTACATTATGGTGACAATTTAAGGAGCTACCTGCAAAAGAATCATTTTCCCCATTTAATTTTAATTATCATCAGAATGAAGTGGCTGTAAAGAATTAATTTTCCTGTGCTTATATTAAGCTTTATATGTCCTGGTGTCTTTGATACAAATGATAAAAGGTAAACTATTCCAGAAACACCTCCACACATACCTACTCCATATATTCTCCAAAGGAGCAAGTACCTCTTTTTCAGATAAACAGTAGCCTACCAACCTGTATAAGGTATAAAGGCAACAAAACTAAGTGCAGGTATCAAAATTCTCCCTCCATCCTTTTTGACAACAATCTTTATGCACTAATGCTTCAATCAAAAAGCCTTTCTTAGCTAGGAACTGAAGTCATCAGACTTTTGAAATGCAGTCCCTAACCATTGGGTGAGAAAGTACCATGCACCTCCCACTTGAAAGTTTGCTATCTGCTTAAAAGACCTAATGATTAAAAATGGGAATGGTTACAGTTCTTGGAATCCAGCCTTAACACAACCCCTAGTCAAACAGATCATAGCTAGCTGGTATACAGCCAGAGTTGTGGAATCCTAAGAAACAAATATACATTTGACACAACCAGAGCTTGAGACACCAGACCTAAGCCCTGCAACTTTGGTAATTGATGAAGACCATAATTGCAAAGAGATATTAAAGAGTACCAGGAAGCACCATTTGCTTGCCTAAGTTTTGTCTGAGGTTTCAGAACAAGACTAGGGGATTCAATGAGTTTAATGGCAAAGAGTATAGAGGTACAGAGGCTGATCCTCTGGCTACAGCATTTTGCTTCCCACCAAAATATTCACTGGATGCATCTACAGTGCCTATTTAAGGCATATTAGCCATTTTTAAGGTGCATTAAGGGCATGGGTCTACATGTGCATGCCCTGAATGTGCCTTAAAAATGGTGATTTTAGGCTATTTGCTTTTGCAGGTATCGAATTTAGGCATGAATACCTAAAGTGTCTTAATGCATGTGTAGATGTGCTAAGACACATTAACACTGTGTATGTCAACTGATTTGGGACTAGCTTTAGTACCCTTAGCGTGTGCACATGTAAATGCACATTTAAATTGCCTTAATATGCATTAAGCAAATGCGCATTAAATTTAGGCACATGTAAAAGCATGTGTAGATATGCCCACTGAGAAAAATTCATGGCTTTAAAAAGAGTTGGTGGGGAAGATGCCTCAAAAAAGTTAAGGTTTTAATGTGTGGTGTGAAAAATGAAATAGTACCTTATGTGCATTTCTTATTATAAAGCTGCCAACAGCTGTCTTGTCTTCATAGCTCTCCTATCACAGTCCTTATGCTTAGTGGATCTTTCCTCATATCAGCACCAGTTCTATTTTATGGGGTTGTGTTTGAGGGTGCCTGGCATGTAAGAGTAAGAGATGGTTCATATTTTATTTACAAAATGTCTCTCCCTGATCAGTGCCCAGGATGCAGTATGAGTTCAGTTTTCCCTGTTGAACCATGAATCATGCCCTGTTGCTGTAATGTATTCTTCTTTAACTGACACTTCATCCATCATGTGGTCTGTTGCCTATTTTAAGACAAAAATCCCAGTCCAGTGCAGAGAGGCAGTGAAAATATCAGGAAGTCAGGCCTCTCTAATGTAGGAAGGATCAAGACCACTGCCACTAAGAAGCAGCAACTGGTGGGGGTTGTTGGAGACTCCCTTCCTTGGGGGACGGAGGGATCTATCTGCTGACTTGACCTGTTGTCTTGGGAAATTTGCTTCTTGCCCGGAGCCCATATCTAAGATGTCACAGAGGGATTACTGAAACTCATTTGGCTGTCTGATTACTACCCCATGCTGCTTATCCATGTGAGCATCAATGAAACTGCCAGGGGAGACCCTGAGCAGATCAAAAGTGACTATAGGGCTCTGGGTGCAAGGGTGAGGGGGACGGGGGCTAAGGTGGTGTTCTCTTTGATCCTTCTGGTCAAGGGAAAGAGCCCTGGCAGGAGCAGGCGCATCTTGCAAATCAATGCCTTGCTATGCAGGTGGTGTCGCCAGCAGGACTTTGGCTTCTTTGACCATGGGATGAAGTTCCAAAAAGGATTGCTGGGAAGAGATGGTATCCACCTGGTGAAGAGAGGGAAGACCATCTTCACAGAGTGGCTTGCTAACCTAGTGAGAAAGGCTTTAAACTAGTTTCACTGTGGGATGGAGATCAAAGCCCTAATGTAAGTGGGGAAGTGAGTGACCAGGAAGAAGAATGTGCAGCAGGGAGGGACAGGGAAGGTGTTCTCATTCTT
Source organism: Crocodylus porosus (assembly GCF_001723895.1). Classification (NCBI taxonomy): domain Eukaryota; kingdom Metazoa; phylum Chordata; order Crocodylia; family Crocodylidae; genus Crocodylus; species Crocodylus porosus. The sequence continues at coordinate 74,109,436 of NW_017728886.1, forward strand.
CCTGAGAAATCAGGGCAAGCAACTAGTATTTTAGGTGCATGTACACGAATTCACAGAGCCTGGGAAACAAGTAGGAAGAACTGGAAGTCCTTACACAATTGCAGGACTATGACATGATTGGAATAACAGAGACTTGGTAGGATAGTTTGCATGACTGGAGTACTGTCATGGATGGATACAAACTGTTCAGGAAGGACCAATAGGGGAGAAGAGGAGAAGGAGGTGCACTTTATGTAAAAGAGCCATAAAATTGCTCAGAGCTCCAGTATGAAGCTGGAGATAGGACTGTTGAGAGTCTCTGGGTTAGGGTCAGAGGGGAGAGCAATAAGGGTAATGCTGTGGTGGAGATTAGCCTCATCCACCACTTCTTCCTTATCTAGTGGTCTATAGCATTCTTCAAACAGCTAGTGGAAGTTTCCCAGTCACAGGGCCTGGTTCTCATGGGGGCAGGGTGCAATACAGCAAGGCACAGACAATCCAGGAACTTTTTGGAGAGTGTTGGGAACAACTTCCTGGTGCCAGCGCTGGAGCGGCCAATTAGGGGCCATGCTCTTATTTCACCTGCTGCTCACAAACAGGGAAGAATTGGTGGGGAACATAGTAGTGGATGGCAACTTGGGTAGTAGTGACCAGATGATTGAGTTCAGGATCCTGAGGAAAGGAAGGATGGAGTGCAGCAGAGTAAGGGCCCTGGTCTTCAGAAAAGCAGACTTCAACTCATTCAGGGAACTCATGGAGAAGAACCTCTGGGAAGCCAGTCAGAGGGGGAGAGGAGTCCAGGAAAGCTGGCTGTACTTTAAAGAAGCCTTACTGAGAGTGCAGGAACAAACCATCCCAATGTGCAAGAAGACTAGCAAGTATAGCAGGTGACCATCTTGGCTTAGCAGGGAAATCTTCAGTAAACTAAATCACAAAAAAGAAGCTTATAAGAAGTGGCAACTTGGACAAACAGCTAGGGAGGAGTATAAAAGCATTGCTCAGGCATGCAGGGGTGAAGTCAGGAGTTGCAGCTAGCAAGGGATGTGAAGGGCAACATGAAGGGTTTCTACAAGTATGTCATTAACAAGGTGAAGATCAGGGAAAGTGTGCGTCCCTTACTGAATGGGGAGGCAACCTAGTGACAGGGGATACAGAAAAGGTTGAAGTACTCAGGCTTTTTAACCTCAGTCTTCACAGGCAAGGTCATCTCGCAATTTACAGCACCTGACAGCATGGTTTGGGGAGGAGGTGAACAGCCAATCAGGCCAAAAGAACAGGTTAGGGACTATTTAGAAAAGTTGGACATATACAAGTCTATGGGGATGGATGGGATGCACGCTGAGGGAATTGGCTTATGTAACTACAGAGCCACTGGACATCATGTTTGAAAACTAATTGTGATTGGGAGAGGTCCTGGATGACTGGAAAAGAGCAAACATAGTGCCCATATTTAAGAAAGGGAGAAAAAAGAGGATACGGGGAACTACAGACTGACCAGCCTCACCTCAGTTCCTGGAAAAATCATGGAGCAGGTCCTCAAAGAATCCATTTCTAAGCACTTGGAGGAGAAGAAGGTGACTAGGAACAGTCAGCATGGATTCACCAAGGGCAAGTCATGCCTGACCAACCTGATTGCCTTCTATGATGAGATAGCTGGCTCTGTGGATGCGGGGAAAGTAGTGGATATAATAAACCTTGACTGTAGCAAAGCTTTTGATACCATCTCCCACAGCACTCTTGCAAGCAATCTGAGGAAGTACAGGTTGGATGAATAGACTGTAAGGTGGATAGAAAACTGGCTGAAGCATTGGTCTCAGGTGGTAGTAATCAATGGCTCAATCTCTAGTTTGAAACTGGTATCAAGCGGAGCGCCCCAGGGGTCAGTCCTGGAGCCAGTTTTGTTCAACATCTTCATCAGTGATCTGGAAAATGGCACAGAGTGCACCCTCAGCAAATTTGCAAATGACATCAAGCTGAGGGGTGTACTTAGATATGCTGTAGGGTAAGGCTAGGATTCAGAATGACCTAGACAAATTGGAGGATTGGACCAAAAGAAATCTCATGAAGTCCAACAAGGACAAATGCAAAGTCCTGGACTTAGGACAGAACAATCCCGTGCACCAGTACAGGCTGGGGGCTGACTGACTGGGCAGCAGCTCTGCAGAAAAGGATCTGGGGTTACAGTGGACAATAAACTGAATATGAGTCAACAGTGTGCATTTGTTGCCAAGAAGGCTAATGGCATATTGGGCTGCATTGGTTGGTGTGTGGCCAGCAGGTCAAGGGAAGTGATTATTCCCCCCTATTCAGCACTGGTGAGGCCACATCTGGAGTACTGTATTCAGTTTTGGGCCCCCCATTACAGTAAGGATGTGGCCAAATTGGAGAGAGTCCAGTGGAGGGCAACAAAAATGGTTTGGGGGTGGGGGCATATGATTTATGAGATGAGACTGAGGGAATCAGTCCTATTTAGTCTAGAGAAGACTGGGGGGGGAGGGGGCGGGATTTAATAGCAACCTTCAACTACCTGAAGGGAAGTTAAAAAGAGGATGGAACTAGACTGTACTCAGTGTTGGGAGTTGCATACACCTGTGAGACAACAAAACCCTAGGCTGAAGTGGAGCCATGTGGACTAGCACTGAAGACCTGATGCAAGGGGAGACAATAGGTATTTAATTCTGCCTGTGCTGTAGATCCCATACAAGAAGGAGAAAGTAAAAGATATACTGTCTCTCCTGATGTTGCTGTTCTGTTCACAGTAAGGCACAGAGGGCTTGTAGGTAAACACTTAACAGGACAACAACTTGAGCCGGAGCCCTGTTTGCAGTCCAGACCCACACCTAATATGGAAGGTGACCTTTAGCTTCTGCTGCCATATCCCAAACACAATAATGCTTCTCTGGCCAGTAAGACCCAGCAGTATTAGTCAGGCCAGGTCTCATTACAACGATAGGTGCTAAAATGGGAATGTTAATGTCAGATTAATTTAGGGAGAATGAACTTTTCAGTAGTGAAAACTAACCGAAAATGATACACCATGACTTCACTTACGGTGGAGCAGGCAGCTGGGGACCAAGAGCCAGGAGTAACTGAGTTGTGACCCAACTATTACTGAAGCCTGAAGTGTTTCCCTTACCTACTTCTACAGTTTCCCACTGTAGAACAGGGTTGAGGGTAGTTTTTGTTGTCTTATCTCATACGCATGAGGCAGTGCTTAGTACAGAAAGTGCTGTCTCATTAACCAGTGCTATCTTATGAACACGTTCAAGAGTTCATGCAATTAGATTGCTTAGAGCAATTGCTTTAGAGAAAGTGCTAGGACTTCGAACTTACCTAGCTAGCAGGGTTTACTTCCTACCTCTCCTGCAGTGCAGTTAAAAGACTTGTGCCCACCAAATGCAATTTTTAGTCCTCAGTAATTGGTGAGAAATTGTATATTCTGTACTCTGGCAATAAATTCCCTTTACAGGAAGTCACTGCACACTAATTTCATGTGGGCACACTTGTACTTGTCCTATGTTAGCAATCCTTCAGCTGCCCCTGACCCCTCACCAGCTGATCTGGAATTTTAGATCTCAGGACTGGATATCATCTCCTTTAAATGCTGATGTATGGCCAGGCTTGGTTACAGACCCCTGAAGTCAGCATATGGCTAACATCTGACAAGTTATCAGGCAGAGGGCTAGTGGTGGATTGGGTAAGGTGTCTTGTTGCAACTCCAGATACAGGAGTTCAAGCCTCCTCTAAATTTGTACAAAAGGCTACCCCTAGCTATACATGGGCAGCTGGACATCTGGGCTGTGGAGTCCAAGGTGGCTGAATGTGATACTAGCCATATCATGCCCTTTGTGGCTTGGTCACAGAAACTCATATGCTTGACTGGACCCTTCATACGATGCTTCATGCACCTACCTGGAGCTGTGCAGAGATCCAGGATCTGCTTTTCCCCTGGGAAAAGGTAAAAGTTTAGGAGGACCTGGAGATAAGACATTGTAGCATGGATATATTTGACACCATCAATAAAGGAATAGCTGCAGGGATGGGTGTGGGTGAGGGTCACAAGTAGGATGCCATACCATTTTATACTGAGGAAAAAAGCAGGGTAAAGAATTAGTGTTAATAAATGGAGTGTATTCAACTCCCTTTAAAGTTAGGCCATTTTGTTCAGCTGCTTAAGTATAATACTTAGACAAGACAGCAGGCGTGGCAATCACCAGCAGCGACTGTAACTCTATTGGGAACTTTACTGCAATACAAATGATTACTCTTTTGTGCCGCTAGTTGATATTTAAATGCTGCTTGCATACCACGTAGCTAATGTCTAGATAGTACCATTTATGCAAATAAACTAATATGTTCCCTAAATCTAAAGTCAGAATGGAGTTTCTTTAAAAGTTTGCCCTTATTAAATAATTATACCATAGTTATTTTCACTTGCTGTTATTCTGTGGGTCAGCTTATCATAGCACAGAATGCTCATTTTTCTATTCCTGTCCCCTCTCTCCCCCCATTTTCTCAAATACAGTCAGTCTTCTTGGGTGTCAATCCTATACGACAAGAAAAAAATTCTAGTAAATAAAACAAAGCCATAGTGTGACATAGTGGTAACCTTTACAGTCCCATGCTATGCTCCCATTTCCCACCTGCACTAACCTCTATTTAAAAAGGGCATTTCAAGTAAATTAAATGCCTGCTTCATCTTCCTCCACGTTTTCCTTCTTGCCTAGACTTATTGTTTTACTTATCAATATATTGTGCCTGGAAAAAGGAATTGCAGTACACAGGTTTTCTAAGAGTCCCCTGCAGAAGCTGAACTATATCAGCATGCATGGTAATTGGGAAAAATGTTTCAGAGCACTGGTTCTCCCTCTAGTGGGCAGAGCAAGGAATTAAGAAGAAGGTATGTAAAAAGAAAGTGGAGATTAAGTGCAGACTTGCTTTACCATTTCAGGCACACACACAGTGTAGAGCTATCAGAGAGGAACACACTGTTCTGTATTTGAGTTGGCTCATGTAAAAGCAGCCATTGGAAAGCTTTTGTCACTATTAAGCTTGTTTATTAAAGATTTGACTTGATAGGAGTTAAGATGCATGGATGCATTTTCAATACTGTTTCAGGATATTGCTGGAAAATAAGAAAGGGCATAACTTTTTGCAAAGCTCTGTAGAGTATAAACCAATTCCACACTAAGATCTCTTGTGAAAATATTATATTTATTCTATAATAATCAGCACAAATACTGCAGAGTGGCTATTTTTAAGTTGCCATTTTTTTACTATAGTACACCATAGGGATTTTTTTGTGATTGGTTATTTTTGTTATAATTGAATAAGAAAATGTATATTTGTAATATCATGGGGAACTCCTGTGTGTCAAGACATAAGTCAAATGTCTGCCTGATCTGAACAGCCCATCAGGCTAGTATGGTTAAGGTATACTGGACAAATCTACACAAGAAGTTTATTGCATGGTAGATTTAATAGGTGTGCAGTAAACATTTCACGTCTACCTGTGCACCCCTATTAGGCTGGAGTAAACTAATTTACTCTGTGGCAGGATAGCACTTGTAAATACAAGTAAGTACTATTGTGCTGCAGAGTTTTTTTATTCTGCAGCAGTGCACATGTAGGCACTGCCCTGGCTGGCTGGGGCATGAGGGTGCTTCAGTGTGAGGGCTGCCTGCTGGCTTGCCCCACACTGAAGCACTCTCATGCCCCAACCATCACCTCCACAGCATATTGAGGTGGGGGAAGCAGCCCTGGGCTGGCAGGCTGACCCCCTGGGACTTCCTGCCAGCTAGGTCTGCTCTGACCTGGCTCAATGTGCTGCAGTCCTGGGCACAAATGAAGATGTGGTGCCCAGAAGCAATAGACTCCAGAGCACGGGCGGGCAATTATTTTGGGTGGAGTGCCATTTACTGAGTTTTGGCAAGCCATCGAGGGCCACATGACAGGCAGCCAGGGGCAGATAAATATTAATTTTCTAAATTTTTTAGGGGCCCCACAGCCAGATGGAATGGCCTGGCAGGCCACATCTGGACCACAGGCTGCATTTTGCCCACCCCTGCTCCACAGCAGTAAGCCATGGAGTTTATTCATGAGCATTAATTGCATGTTTAGACATGCCTACCCATTCCCAAAGCCTTTCAGAGGAGTAGTTTAGCTGGCATAATATAATATCTGGCCACCTTTGGCTCCCCACTATGAATGATAAGGTATCCATTTACAGCTAGGTTAACAGGGGTCAGCTTTCAGCACAAGCCCAGAGCAAAGATTGAACTAACATCTCTGGAGTCATGCCAAGACGCCCTAACCTTTCCACCTCTGCACCCCAGAATCTGGCTATGTACAAGTTAAAATACATCAATTCATCAATTCGCTGTATAAAAAACCCCTGCTCAGTATGGACTGATGTAGCTATTCCTTGATGCAGCCCATGTTGCATAGTATACACTAGTGCTGTGCAAAATTTCTCTGGCAGTTTCCTTTCATCACTGTTTTGACTCGTTTTGAGCTCGAAACAGCAAAATTGAAACAAAACAGAGCTTCAAAACAGCCTTGAAATGAACTAGGCAAGTTGAAACATTTCAAAATTTTCGAAACTTTTTTAGTTTCGAAGCTCAAGTTGGGCTTGCCTTCAGGGAAACACGAACTAAAGTAAGGAGAAGGAGGGGGAAGGAGTGCTCTCATTATTGACTGTGTAGCTGGCCAGTGACTGTCATCCTTTCCTGAGGTCCCTTCCAATCCCAGTGCTCTGGGGGAGGGATGGAAAAACTGCATAAAAGGCAGCATTGTTTAAACTGCCCTGCTTTCTGCCTTGGTGTCAGTCGAGTGAGGGTGC
>NW_017728886.1:74116455-74127476 GCF_001723895.1 Crocodylus porosus
GCCTGCAGTTTTGACCCTGCTGTGGCTTAACACATACACGTGACACGAGTTTTGCTTTCAAGAATTTGAGGCGCATTTTCCCTTGAAACTTGGCAGGCTTCATGTCCTCAGAAGGGGCTACCATTCCAGCAAGTTTCATCCAAATCAGGCCAGAAATGACAAAGTTATAGGCTGTTTCAAGCTTCCCCATTATAGCCTATGGGCAAAACAGTGAAACTGTTTCGGCAAAATGAAACAGAACAGCAGTTTCAAATTGAAATGAAATTCGAAATGAAACACTGTTCCATCAAGACATTGAAACGGAACGGTGCCGTTTCATACAGCCCTAGTACACACCCAGTCTGAGAGCTGTTACAAGACAATGAAACAGCAGTGACAACAATTAACATACTAAAAAGGTTGGCCAGCCTTGACTGGGAAGAGGGCAATTTCCTAAAGAAAGCAAATGTTACAAGCAGGTGTAACAAAGACATGTGCTGTCTGAGCTAGAAAAACCTGTAGAGTGCCAGCCAAACCAGAGTGAATTAAAGGCAAGCTTTTTGAAGAGGCAAGGAGAGAAACTAAGGGCTGAATAGGAGAAGGTTTTAGGGCTTGAAATGACTAACAAGAACTTTGAAAGCTCCCAAGAGTGTAAAGGACACTGGGAGGAAGGGTATTTGTATACGGGGTATTTCATGTACACATGAATCTGTAAGTCTCTCAGGCAGTGATTCTCAACCGAAGTGCCACGAGACCCTTTTAAGGGTTTCATGAGGTGTCACACAATATTATGCTCATTGGTATGCAAAAACCTGTGCATACTTAACAATATAAACCCAGAGATTTCAAATAGGAATCCTTAGCATCAAAAACATTCATATCTGTTGTAGTTTTTCTGAGTTGTTTGCAACAGTGAGAGCTAAGACCTGGCATTTTCTGGTGCCTTGAGTCTAAAAAGGTTCAAAACCACAGCTCTAAGGCTTTCTCTATGAATAAAGTGAGAATATTCTCCATTATTTTACAAAGTGTTTGGGCTTTTTGCTATAACAATCACATAACCCATAAGGTTTAAACTGTATACTGGACTTCTTATAACCATGAAGCTCTTAGAAAGGGTATCCTTAAGCTAGTGGGGAGACTTTAGGGTTCAGCATTGTATCAGCTTGACTGCAGGGTCTCATATCTGAGAAAGGACACTAGATGGGGAGTCTGCACCATAGGCACAAACCTATCAAGCGAGAGGCAGTATACAGGTACATTGCTTAGACTCAGCTGGCTTAGAAGCCCGGGGTGTCCTGAACGGAGAGCCCAGCTAGGTCTGTGACAAGAGTGCTGTGCACAGAAATGATTCTATGACAGATGCAAATAATGCCTTTCCTTCACAGAGTGGCTTGATTGCATCTAGGTAGGTGCTTTTCAGATCTGCACTTGATGTCCTATTTAGTCTAAGTTTTAGATTTGTAACTGCATGATATATACAACATTAAATGAAATCAAACTGAAGAAATGCTTGGAAATTGAAAGGATAGCAAAAAGGCATGTCAATACTGTGCAGCTACAATGAACACTTTGTTTTCAACTTCCTTCGTGTCCAACTCCAGTCAATCACAGGTGCTTTATATACACTGAAGAGAGAGAAAGGTCCAGATGTCTAGCCCTTTACTGAGACACTGATTTCATAAGTGTTTAGAGAACACATCTACTGGTTATTGCAGACTGGTATAACATAACTTTTGTTTTCACCTTCCTTCAACTTTCAATAGCAGCTAAAAGCAAGCATATAGTTCTTTATGAGCATTTCCCTATAAGAAACTGTAAATGTGTTTCTATTATATGCCTGAAGAATGTTTTTACTGTTGGTCTTAGGGTTAGAAACACTTCATTACTTCTACTTTAAACATTAGTGTTTGAGAGCTCCAAAACAGAACCAATTCTGGATGAAACTTGATGGTGGCTTTTAACAGCGCCTATAAAGTTTAGGGTAGGATTTTCACACAATGTAAATATAAATAGAATTTAGCCAAGATTCAGGGATTAATACCTCTTTTCATACAGAGGGTGGCACAGGATCTTTAAGGACCAGGCTGGGTCAGGACCTTGGTTTGTTCATCTTAGCTTGGAAAGCCCACTGCCCTCCCATCACCACAGTGGGGCAATAAATCACAACCAACTCGAAGGAAAAACAACAAATCATCCCTTACTGTCTTCTGTAGTGTTATTTTGAACGGGTTCATTGTGAATTGGTGCAGTGATACATGCAGACACGAAGCATTGTGGGACACTGGTCTGGTCAGCCCTCTAAGTATCCCACTCTGCATTGCACTGCTACCACCTCTGTGAAAACACACACATGCAACTGGCATGTTTGGTATGTGGTCAGGGCTTCACAGCCCCCTTTTTCCCTTCTGATGGCACTTATCAATGAGCTTTCTTGTGATGCTTGTTCAATACTCTTTTAAGAAATGTTTGGATGCTTATCTTGCTGGGATCTTTTGACCCTGACTTCATGCCCCTGGGGCAGGAGGCTGAACTCAATGATCTTCTGAGGTCCCTTCCAGCCCTAATATCTATGAAATCTATTATATAAATCTATCTTTTTAACACCCAGTTGTGTCCTCACTCCCCATTCAACCACAGCCCCTCATTGTGCCATCCCACCCAGCCCAGGGGAAACCAAAAAGCACTCTCTTGCCAAATTAGGCATTCACACTGAAGACTTCAGTCATTTGCAGGCTACTGAAGATTACTGAAATCATATTTAGGAAAGAAGTGAAAAGAGAAAATTGAAAATGCCCCCAGCCACAGGTTTTCCACCCCCCAGCACTTCCAAAGCATGGATGCAAGCACTCCCACCCCATTTGCCCATTATAAGACATGCTGGACTGGGTGCTCCTTCTCACCCCCTAATGCCAGAGCCACAGAATTTCATGATTGTGAACTGACTTCCAATTGAGGACATTATGAAATGGTCTAATTGTGAGTCTGTATCCTCAAATAAGCTTAATAGCAGAGTGCCACTCTGAGGCAGCTACATTGCCTCATTTTTACAGCTTGGTATGCACAGAGCTGGAAAAAAAGGAATAGCTAGTATTTCATAGCAGTGATTTGAGGCATGAGACAGGTATGATGTAGACATCAAATTTCAGCGATGTGGCAGAGAGTGATGTGGCAATTAGACATCACAGCAGACTCAAAATTGAAAGACACAAGGAAGAAGGGAAGTTTAATTATAACAGAAGGAACTTTGGTTAGAACCTCTGGCCTACTTCAGCCTAGGATTTTATCAATTTAGGTGGGTATACAACAGAGTAAGAGGCTACCTCCCATTCCTGACTGGAATGTCACACCTTCATTGCGGGAGTTCCAGTTTAACTGAAGAAAATGGAAGAGCAAGTGTGCATGGGAGAGCAAGTCTGAATTCTGCTGCTATTCATAGATTCATAGATGTTAGGGGCTGGAGGGGACCTTACAAGATCATTGGGTCCAGCCTCCAGCAGTATTCATCCCTGCTCAATCCCCGCCCCCCCTCACATGCCGGGAAGAGCCAGGGCTGCGCTGGGTGGATGGTGGTGGTGGCAGTGCTGGGAGCGGGGCTGCAGGGAGGCTATGGTAAAATCTGGGGTGGCTGCAGCCCCCTCTGTAGCCCCCCTCCCAGCACTGCTGCTGCCTGCCCTGAGCCCAGCCCCATTGAGAAGAGGCCGGTGCAGCCCTGGCTCCAGCTTGCAGCTGCAGCCTGCCTGCCCCATGCGGATCTGGGTGAACAGACCCGCCCGCGTCCTCCTGAGGTGCGCGCAGCGGCGGGAGCCACCCCCCTTCCCCAACAAGCCACAGCTCCATCCCGTGCCCTGCCTCACTCTGGCTGGGCAGCATCTGCCACTGCCCCTGTCTGTCTCTCCCTCCCTCACCACAGGTAGAAGGTAGAAACTGTTTTGGAGAACAAGTCTCTAAATCTTAGTTTTATCAGATTAATATTTTGGATCAGTTTTGTATAGCCTGGCTTATGGCATGAAGCCCATGTTGATTTTAATGTTGTAACAGAAGAAAAATGTGTGTGCATTTAACCCTGTGGTTTTTGTCCTCGTTTACAGCACTCCTATTAAATAAAAACCATGATTGCTTTACACTGAGGAACCTCCACTCATTATATTGAAGCAAACTATTTCAAAGTAGTTGAATTTCATCTTTTACAGCTAGACTATAATGAAACTCCTTTAAGATTTTCTAGCTTCCAAACAACCTCAATAAATGGCACTCAAAATCCATATGGCCTCTCTAAAGTTCCTACTGTGATACTTCATTAAGTTATGTTACATTTTGACACTATGGGATAACAATATCCCAATCTGATAACATTTAAAATAATAATATTAACTTTCAGGAGAAGATCTAACATTTTCTTTTAGTTTAAGAGCACTGACAAGCACTTGCTTTGTATGTGCAAACTGAAAGCCTCTAGAATTGTGTCACCTGTAAAGAATTTTTGGGGTGGTATCTTTTATTGGACCTGACATTTGAAAGCTTGTCTAACTTTATCCCAACCATGCAGGTGGTCCAATACAATATATCATCCCCAAAAATCCTTGCCTCTTCCATAATTGCTGGACCAAGATGGCTATAACATTACTCGCATGCTACCTGTTAAAACATGCTTAGGTTTCCAGGTCAATACAAGGTAAAACTAAACAGTGTGGAGAATCAACACTCCTTATAACTTTCCTCATTACATATTTTTGGATGGTTTAAGCTCAATTTGTGTAGTTACTTTTGATTTGCAGACCTTAGTCACATAAGCATTACAACAGAAATACTCTTCACTGGTAATATTCTTAAGCATTAAATCAGACATGAGCATTTAATGAATATTTTTATTGTGCAAAACAAAAGAGTGAGTTTTATTAGTACAATGAACTGAAAGAACAAGGTTTTTTCCATGCTTGACATAAGTTTTTTCTTATTTTACATTGTTCGATGTGGCAATTTGGATAGAATGCTGAATATTAAAAGTGCTAAATGAAAATATTAACATGTTCTACCTTTTAGTAGCTGGAACAAAATGCTGTATTTTGATGTCAACTTTTTGTATGTAACTGCAAATATTCCACCAAGCCAATTAATGCAAATTGCACAGCAACAATAATAGGAAACAGGAAAAAAAATTACTAATCAACAAGAAATTCATTAACCTATCAATCATGCTGCCATTTAACTTACATTCTACATATAAAATAGCTGATGTTCTTAATCTCAAATTGAACTTCAATTTTTAAAAGACTGATTTTGTTTTAAAAATCCAATATTTTCTAATTAACTATGTGATTGAATTTGCTATTTTGATAAAAAATATTTAGATTGTTAGTTATTACTAAGTGCTACCAGTAAAAGCAGTCACAAGGACTGGTTGATATTTTCATAGCACCATGAAAGCAGCATTTCTTTGAGGAGAGATTATATTCAACTGGAACACAGTGTGAATGACACGGATAGCCATGATTTCTTTTTAAACCTTTAGAAGGTGCTAATATTAGGTCATATGCTTTTTTATATAAAAGTATTGAGATACTTTCAGTAGTCATCCTAACATTCAAAAACAAACCAATAAAATCTCATGTAAACTTTTTTCTTTTTTTAAATAAAACCACATAATTTGACATAAAGTGACAAAGTACTTTGTTTAATGAATCTTACTAAGCACCTGAAAAATTAATATCAAACTAGATTTTTATAAAGAACCAGAGACTATTAGCTCTGACTGTGAAATACTGAATTAAAACTAGGCATTTATATAAAGAATTTCCAAAGTATGGAGATATTGTGTTCTAGTGGTAATGTTTAGTCCAGTAAACTCCTTTTTATAAAGATGCTATGCATTAATTGAGAGACAGTAGTCTAATGCATTTCCCAATTAGCTTCAATACTGAAAAATATGCATTTGCCAAAAAAAATAGTAGTAGGCTTAATATCTAAAGAAAACGAGAGAATAAACTCATTATTGAGAGGAATTTTCTGCTATTGATCAAACTTGCTAATTTATCTATCTAAAAATCAAGAGATTCAGGGTGGCAACAGATCTTGCAATGATTATACCAACATAAAAACAGGTTCTGTTAGCTAAATAGGTCAATTCTATATTTCAAGTTATCAAATTCTACAGATTAAATCTATTTATGGAAGCATGCATGTCAGAAATGTCCCTCTGTAACTAACTGAGCTTCCTAGGATGTTAGACACATGAAAAAAAAGATTTTGAGATGAATGTACTAGAACCCAAGAAAGAAATATTTCCCTCCTATAAAGCCTTTCCTCCTTAAACACCAAATACACCTCATTCCCAGTGGTAGATAGTGCTTGCTATTTTGGCTCTGGCCTGCCTCAAAAGCCTACTTTGTAAGTTGTTATCACAAAATACAAGGTACCAAAATATTGTATGTGAAGTCTCAGGATCCAAATGAAAATTTAACACTCATTTCAAATGTTTACTTTGAATGGAAATATGAATGTTTATACATGTGCGTAAAGTAACCAAGCTGCATCTTTATACCAGTAGATTGTTTCTTATATAATGGCTGAATAGAGAAATACTCATCATAGGTGTTGAGTGCAAAATTTAATGTTAGTATTCAAAATGTTGTGAAGTTCAATCATAATTTTAAAAAATCCAGTTTAAAAACAAGGTATTTATATTTTCACATTAGACAATATCCTCTCTAGACATAGAAAGCAAATTCCTGAATCAAACTGTACAAGGTTTTAGTTTAAAAGACTCTTTACCCTAATCAAAAGGCACAAAGTGGTTTAAATGTGCAAGTGATTTCTTGGAAGAAACAGTGCAAAATTGAGCCTGCCTGACTACCTCTGCATTCCTTAGTTTTTGTAATAGTCTCCAAAATATTGCTATGATACTTTCTCTATGACAAGAACTTCAACAGAAGAATCCCAGTCAGTCCACTGAATCACAGATCTCTTTTACTTTCTGATTGAAGTCTTCAGGTTGATCAGCATATACATAATGACCAGCTCCAAGGATAGCCTGGAAGGTGAAAGTGGAGAAATAGGGGTAAAAAACACAAGAACATCACAATGCTTAGTATCTGTTGTGATATGAAAAACATACCTTATCAAAACACCAACAAAACCTTTTTATATACAATCACTAATATGATACAAACTAATTCTGGACAGGAAAAGACTCTGCCTGATTCTGGTCAGCAACTTTCCTTTAGTCACCCTGAATAAAATTACTGTCAGGTCAATGATTTCTCTGAATAGGAGCTTTCAGTTTGTCACCGAAAGAAGACGCTTGATTTGCATGTGTGCTGAAGTCAGTGTTAGATGGTCAGCACTTCTGAATGCATTTTAAACACCTCCCCCCCAACTTATTCACATGTTAAATGTGGACAGAGAAGCACAAATTTAGGTTATTTAAAAAAATACTGGCTCCAGCAACTGTACACTAACCATTGTTAGAAGGTGCTTTGGACAAAAACAGCCATTAGTTGATTACACTCATTCTATCTATGACAATGGCTTCTAGTGGAAGGAGGTATAAAACAACTGACAAGAGGTGTAAATGCAAGGAAAAATAAAGGGAAGTTTCTGCCTTTTGTCAAGTGACCATTATTACATAGAACTAAGCAGGAAAGGGTAAAACTACCCTTGATTCAAGAACCTGCTGTATTTCCTGCTTTAATGGAGGTGAACCACTGAAAAAACCTTAAAAGATTGTGCTGAAGGCTAAGTACATGAAGTCAAAAAGCCCAATGCTGAATCAACTCAATCTTCACAGGTTAATTTAAGCTGTGTAGATTGAACCAATAAGCAAGTAAAAAGACATTCATTTTTGATTCTGGAAATGCAGCCACATGCCTGCAGTGGTTCTGGCTAGATGCCGGGTAGTGCTAGTGCCTGCCTCCCTTCTCGACTGGAACAGACAGCTTGGGCCAAGGCTAGCCTGCCCATGCTGCATGGGGGTTGGGGATGAAGGGTTGCAGGGGAGGTGCAAAGCATCATGGGATACTGGGGGACTGAGCATTAACTTGAATCTGGAGGGGAACTGGGACAGAAGTTCAATAAACCAATTTAACCTAAATCAATGAAAGTCTGATACTACATCCATCCAGGTTTATCTTAAACTGGTTTTGACCAGTTTCTGATCACTTATATTGGTTTATGTGCAATTTCTGTCCCCTAGCCCTTATGGTTATACCCAGCCCACACATCTCTCTCTTCCCAAGCCCCTCAAAATCCAGATCAGTGGATTTTTTGGTAGGCATGCCACAATTTAAGCCCTGCACTCTCCAAGTGCCACTCAGATCCCCTTCCCCTACCTGATCTTTCTGTTCCCTAGCCCCTCCCAGATCTGGCACATGAGCCACAGACTGGCTGCCCCCGACCCAAATAATACTTCTTTGTTTCTAGAAGTGTTTAAATGAAAGAGAATGTCTGAATGTTTTTCCATCTCTTAGAGAAAACATTTTGATTCAAGATTAAGAAGTGAAAACTCAAACTGCTGAGGATTTTCTCAACAGCAGCACCAGTTTATTGGTATTTCATTCCTCAAATTTAACTGCTGTGCTCATCAGGGAAGAGGCAAATTCTGTAGGATGAAAACAAACAAAAAAACCCACTTTTGAACCCCAGCCTGAATACATTATTTCAGTATAAACATGCAAGTAACTAAGGGTCACTGCACCCACACCTAATATCCCTGTAATTCAGCTATCCCCAGGCCCAAGCTGGTACGAAAATGTCAATTTTATAATATTGTATAAGAGCAGCACATTTACCCTTTGTTTTATACTCAAGCCAGAGTTCACTTACACTTCAGTGAGCAGACCCATGAGCAGCACCTACTCCACCCCCTTCCTTTCTGCTTCTTCTGTCCCTCCCATACTCTCCCCCCTGCCCCAAGCTGCAAGACTGCAGGGCTTCCCATGCACTTTTCTCTGCTTGCTGGTGAATTTGGTTTGTTTGTTGTTTGGGGTTTTTTTTGCAGCAAGCCTGCCAAAATTGCAGAGCTTGCCGCTTGGGGATGGACTGAATCCACGGCTTAATTAACCTGATCAAGCCTGGGGAAGCCATTAATCCAAGCTTAATAACACATGGAATAGTGGCTTCCCCAGGGCTTAATCAAGGTAATTAAGGCATGGTTTCACGCCATGTGGCAATCCATGGGGAGGGGTGGGACTGCTGGGGCCCCTTGGCCAGAGGTGTGGTGGGCGTCTGTCACACTCGGCCTGTGAAAATTTTGGCCTGTACCAGGATCTGCCTGAGAAATCAGCTGGCTGTCTCCTTGAGTTCAGTAGACCCCACCTATGGATGCCATTTAGCATCCCCATATTTTTCCCTATATCCCATTTCTCTTTCATAATCTTCCTCTAGCTGACAAAATGCTTATTTGAATTAGCACAGGACATCAGCTCATACTAGACTGGCAAAACCTGTCCCAATGACTCATGCTTATCCTACTCTTCACTCCTCCCTACCCAGAAGTAATTTTGTTATATTTTGTCTGTTTGTTAAAAGCAGTAGGCACATTCATATTCAGATATTGCAGCTACTGTGCGACACTGTGGGTGCACATACATGTGCTATTAATGCACCTGAGACACCTACACAGTGCTTGAACATGCACTTGGGGGCTGCAGCATGCTGAGCTGGGGCAGAGCTACCCTGGCTGGCAGGGGACCCAGGGACATCAGCCTGCCAGCCCAAAGCTGCTCTGCCTCAGCTCAATGTACTGTGATGGTGATGCTTTACTGTGTTGCTAATTACGGAACTGTACACTAAAGCACACGTGTAGATGCACCCTGTGTAAGCAGTACCATAGTGCATTTAATTTGGTTCATAAAAATACCCAGTGTTTGTGTACTAAATCCTCAAGAACTAAAGTACTACACATGCATCTCAAACAGAAGGCTCTTAAATACAAAAACAGACCATGTTTGCTGCAAAGATAGGCTTCAGATACAGGTGGATCTAGACAGGCTAGCAAGTTGTGCAAGTCAGAACCAGATGAAGTTCAACGTTGAGAAATATAAAGTGCTCCACCTGGGGATGAACAATCCCCTGCACACCTAAAGGCTTGGCAACGCCAACCTAACCAGCACTACAAATGAAAGAGACCTGGGGGTAATAATAGACCACAGCATGAATATGAGCTGGAAGTGCAACTCTGTTGCCAGAAGGACAAATAATAGGGCTGTGCAAGGCTTCAGACAGAGCTTCGGATCCGGAGAAGCTTTGGATGCTTTGGGGTCCAAAGCAGCACATCCGGGTCCAAGTGCTGGCCTCATTCGGCTTCCCGAAGTGGTTCAGAGCTCCTGATGAGCTTTGGAACTGCCTTGGCGATCTGGCCATAGGGTATCATGGGGAAACAATAAAATATCTGTAACTTCGTTGTTTTTTGTCCGATTTGGATGTAATTTTCAGGGGTGGTAGATTCTGCAGATAGGATGAAGCCTGTCAATTTTCAAGAAGATCGGTGCAGGGGTTTGGGGGACCGGCACCCCAAATTCTTGAAAGCAAAACTCCTGTCACGTCTACGCTTTAGAACACAGAGGCGTCAAAAGTGCAGGGGTGGTAGCTCTTATTGAGGCCACAAAGCCTGGCAAGTTTCTGGAGATAGGTGCAGGGGTTTGGGGGGAACTGCCCCTCAAGCTGCGGACAAGCAAAACTGGTGCCATGGGTGCCTGTGGGACTGTCTGTTTTGGGGCGGGGAGTGGAGATACTACTGCAGGCCTGGCTGCTAAGCTACTGTGTTACCAGTTGTCACGGAGTCACGTAAGTGCCCCGTGACTGAGTATGATTGGCAGAGCTGCCAATCACCCGGGCAGCTCAGGTGCCGGTTACCAGGGTGACCAGGCGGGTCACGTGGCCAGAAGGGGGCAGGGCCAGGCCTTTATAAACAGCTTAGGCCGGAGCCTGCCTCACAGTTCCCTTCTGGCCGCTGTAGGAGCAGGAGCTCTGCGGCTGAGCTGAGTGGCCCGAGTTAGTGGTCGCAGCCGTACCACACTAACTGGCTGCGATGATGCGGGGAACAAGAT
>NW_017728886.1:74127821-74141090 GCF_001723895.1 Crocodylus porosus
GATAGCGAGCCGGACCCAGGGGGCGCCAGCGATTAGCCGGACGCTGGCGAGAACCCGGCCCAAGGGCGCCGGTATTGGGGCGGCGGTAGCGAGCCGGACCCAGGGAGCGCCCGCAATTATCCGGACGCCGGTCAGAACCCGGCCCAAGGGCGCCGGGATTAGGGTGGCGGTAGCGAGCCAGACCCAAGGGCGCCGGGATTAGGGCGGCGATAACGAGCCAGACCCAGGGGGCGCCAGCGATTAGCCAGATGCCGGCAAGAACCCAGCCCAAAGGCGCCAGTATTGGGGGCGGCGGTGGTAAGCCGGACCCAGGGGGCGCCAGCGATTAGCCAGATGCCAGCGAGAACCCGGCCCAAGGGCGCCGGTATTAGGCGGTGGTAGCAAGCCGGACCCAGGGGGCGCCAGCGATTAGCTGAACACCGATGAGACAGGCCCAGGGCGCAGGGAGCGGGCTGGAGATAGGAGCCCGGCCCAAAGGGGTGCCAGGTGAGCGAGGAGCCCAGGGGCCCGAGAGAGAGAACAAGGGCACCCGAGGGGCGAGGGACTATACAAACGTCCCCCAGAACAGCTGCGAGGCTTGGGGCGTGCTGAAGGGGAGGTTTGGAGGCACGCATAGCCCTTAAGGTGGGGCGCATATAGATACCCCATTTAGGAGTAGGGGCAGGAACATCAGTACCGTCAACTGGGGAACAGAAGCAGCCTCCCATACAACTTATTGGTCATCAAAGTTGTGGCGGGCGAGATTCTGAGGGTGCTGAGTCCACCCAAACGTGACGGTAGGGGGCGCTAGGGAATTCACGGCCGCCCCTAGGCCCTGCTCCCTCACACCATTTACCAATCAATCAATCATGATTCACTCAGGGTCTAGGGACCAGCTCAATACACAGGACCTAGCTACTACATAACAACTTAATAAGCATCAATTAGCACCTACAAAACCAGGCTAAGGAGAAGAAAGCCTCCACACAGACAATCAACTGGCCCAAGACCAACACAGTCTTGGCACAAGTTTTGTCCAGTCAGCAGCTAGGGGTGCAGGGCCCCAGAGCCCTCCTGCACCGATGTGTTCGGCAGCTGGCAGGCATCGTGGCCTCAGCAGGGCCCACTACCCCTGCAGCTGTCACCCCACTGCGCCTTAACACACTCAGTGTCACCCATGGCACGAGTTTTGCTTGTCCACAGCTTGAGGGGCAGTTTCCCCCAAACCCCTGCACCGATCTTCTTGAAACTTGGCAAGCTTTGTGGCCTCAGTAAGAGCTACCATTCCTGCCGTTTTGACTGGCCCCCCGCCCCCGTGGTGTAACACACAGCAGTGACAGGAGTTGGGATTTCAAGAATTTGGGGTACAGTTCCCCCCAAACCCCTGCACTGATCTCTTGAAACTTGGCAGGTTTCATGCTCTCAGCAGAGGCTACCATCCCTGCAAGTTTCATCCTAATTGGACAAAAAACAACAAATTTATAGCTATTTCATTGATTCCCCACTATACCCTATGGCCGGATCTCCAAGGTGGCTCCGAAGCTTTGAAGCTGCTTCACCCAGATCGAGGCAGAAACCCAGTCTGGAGCTCCAGATCGGATTGTGGCCATCAGAAGCGGCCGGATCCGAAGCCTGATGGGATCGCTGCTGACTTGAACAGGCCTAGCAAATAATACTCTGGTGTGCATCAATCAATGCACCTCCAGCAAGACCAGAGAGGTGATTCTTTCACTCTACTCGGCACTAGTGAGACCCCAACTGGAGTACTGGGTCCAGTTCTGGGTGCCACACTTTAACAAGGGCATGGTACAACTTGAGAGAGTCCAGAGAAGGGCCACGCATACAATTACAGGCTTGCATGGCAAGCCATACAAGGAAAGGCTGAGGGACCTGTGACTCTACAGCCTGAAAAAGAGAAGGCTGAGAGGGGACTTGGTAGCAGTTTACCGCTACGTCAGGGAAGTACATCAGGGGCTCAGTGAACAACTGTTCACCAAGGCACCCTTGGGGAGATCCAGGAGTAATGGCCACAAACTCTTGGAAGACGGTTTCAGGTACAACATTAGGAAAACCATCTTCACAGTTAGGATGTCCAGACTGTGGAAAAGGCTCCCTCCAGAGGTGGTGCAATCACCTACCCTGGAAATCTTCAAGAGGAGACTGGATAGTCACCTTGCTGGGGTCACCTGACCCCACCTGTCTTTTCCTGCCTGGTGCAGGGAGCTGGACCTGATGATCTTCTGAGGTCCCTTCCAGCCTTTCAATCTATGAATCTATGAAAGGCAAAATTGCATATTTCTACAATGATGCAAATGAGAGCACTTCTAAAAAAATTTCAGAAGTAAATGCATTTACCATTTTCTCAATAAAAATAAATGAGACAAAAATGATTGGAACAGTTTGTCATGTGGAAGACTCCCTAAGTAATATGTAAACTTAGACATTTAGGCTATGATTTCTGTTGTTTGTGTTTTAAAAATACAAACACGCTGCACTAGAATCCTGCACAGTTAACATTTTTTGCAAAATGGAAGACAGCCTTATTCATAAGGCATTACAGACTGAGACTTAAGCAGAGATTTAGATCACTTCCTAGGACTATAACAAACTACCCTAAGCGACTCGCCCAAAGTCAAAAGCAATGTCTGTCCACTGCTACTAGAGCTGCTCTCAGGCCCACTCTCACCTCCACAGCATCTACATTACAAACCTCTAAGTTTGTCCCCTTAAGCATCAATCCAGCTCACCTCCAAAAGTGCTCCTGAATATCATGACTCAAGACTAAGCTTCTTTCCAGCCCCATCCCACACTGGATTTGCAACTGATCTGGGCCATGCATGGTATAGCACAGGAAACTTGCCATCAGCACTTCTGCTCCCCACACCCTGTCTGTACAGGCCATTAGTAGAGTCAAATTAGTAGAGTCAAAGATACAATTTTGCGGTATGATTTCTAGAAAGGCCCAATCTGCATTTCCTGTTCCTATGTCTAGGAATCAGTTTGTCTACTATTTGTCTCGCCTTCTGTGCTTTCTGTAGGCAAGCTGAAGTTATGGTTATGTAGACAGAAAGGACTTACTCATGTGACTCAGGACAGACATACTCTTACCTTCCCATATCTCAGACCCTCCCAGGTTTAAAAAAGACTGAGCTAACACTTATTTTTTTCAGTACCAGAAATAAGATCAGACTCCCTTATCCAGTTTTTTAAACCACATTACCATCAACTCAGAGGTGACATCAACAAAGGGGCAAATTGGATAAAATCTAAACAAATACACAAAGATAAACCAAATGGCAAAATAATAAATCACTTACTATTGTCTTCACATATGACTTTGGTCGTAGAGACTGGATGGTGCTACCAGAATTGCCATCTATACAAGATCGTGCTCCATAAATCACAGTGATAGGAATATCTTGATCCATGAGAGAAATCCGCTGTAGCATTGGCCTTTTTGCCCATCCATAAGGAATAGTCATGTTCTTGAAAGCAGTTTCACCGCTTCAGGTTAATGGAAAAAATTAAACACAAGGCAAAAATATTCTCCTCCACTGAAACCTCGTATTTTCCCCTCCACTATCAACCATGCCTTGTATTAAAATGAAACTGGAATTTCTATGCTACATAATATTTTGCAATGCATAGATACAGAAGAGCAGGATTTTGAGCCAGTTTGAATGCAATAAATTTGTTTTTGTAACTTGCTTTCATTTTTTTAGATTAAAAAAGAGAAGATTTCTACAGTGCTGATTTGATTATTAAAATATGAAATAGAAGATTCTGTAAGTGTCATTAGAATGCATTTACAAGGTGGCTATAACAATGTCTTTTGGACTTAAACTTAGTTCCCACATTTAATAAGAAAAATACCAAGTTTTTCCGGTTTACCAGGATGTCAAACTAAGGAGCATCTCATATGAGAAAGCTGTCAGAAAATAACTAAAAATGTTGTAATAAAATGTTGACCAAATTTCAAATCACAAAAGTGGGTACTGTTTTTCCTTAAATTTTATTCCATTTGTGGGAGTATGCATTACACACAGGTGTAATTTATACACTGGAAATCACAGAATCATAGAAAATTAGGATTGGAAGGGACCTCAGGAGGTCCTCTAGTCCAGTGCTTTTCAACTGTTGAGCCACAAAGAGCTACCTGGTGTGCCATGAGAATTTTGGAACAATGAAAAAAAGTTCTCCAGCTGCCTAGCACTAATGAATAAGCTCTTGATGAGATATTCACAGGAGACTTGCACATGGGTTGGCTGTGGGCAGGGGAGAGAGAACCAGCGGACTAAAAGGAAATTCATCTACTGCACATGTGTTGGGTCTGGGGGAATGTGCAGTTCATGAACCTCTGAACAGCTGTGACATGTAATTTTGCCGTGGCAACGAGCTACAATGAGCTCTTAAATATGGGGATGGGGAATGCCTTAACAGGCATGCTATGGAAATTTTTATTAATGTAAGTTGCCTTAGGCTGGAAAAGGTTGGGAAACACCAATGTAGTCCAACCCTCTGTTCAAAGTAGGACCATCCCCAACTATATCATCCCAGTCAAGGCTTTGTCCAGCTGGGTCTTAAAAGCCTCCAAGGATGGAGATTCTGCAATCTTTAACTACAGAGTAACTTGTAATTAAATATGGATATTCAGCTGAAAGAGACACGGTCAAGTTCAGTGAACCTTAAATGAGGGTTATTCTTGATTTATCTCTTTGCAAAAATCAGGGAAGTTAATACCATTTTTCTTTTTTTAATGAACACCCCAAATATCAGCCTAACATACAGCCTTACTACAACATGTCAATATGCATATATTCCTAGAGGCACAAGGAGTGGTAAAAGTGGAAGAATTCTTTTCAGACAAATTTTGGCCAGCTAATAATTCTCACCTGGGTGACTGTACATTGCAGTGATAGATATATTCAGCCACAGTGTTATCATCAAACATAGAAGAATACTTTCGCTTGAAGTCTGGTCTTAAACGCTGTACAAGGCTTAAACCTGTTTAAAAAAAAAGGCATGAACAATTTTTTTTCAAAGTAACTCAAATTTCCCTTCCTACCACTTTCATTCTTTAGGACAATTCTGGCATTATGCTAAAATTAGAACTAAACAAAAGCATGAACCAAACATGGGAATAAATAGTCATTGGTCTAAGACCAACAGCAACATCACTACACATTATCTAGGGAGTGTCTGAGTGTTGCCAGAACAATTATAGCAGAAAGCAAGTATGGAGGGCAAGGTAAAAGAGTTTAGTTAGATACCTCTCCCCTCAGCCACCTCTCCAAACCCAGTACATGACCCTAACATTCACCTTCCACCCTGAAAGAATGAGACGGGGCAGATACACCTCAACTTTTGGAGAGGATCAACGGAAAAAATAAACCAGGTTCCTTTTGATGTTGCCCTGATCTCTGCACCTGTAGAAAAGAGTGCAAGATTCACAGGGCCAAAAAGACAGTAGGTAAGAGAAAGCCTGATTCTGTCAATCCAGTAATGAAAGCATTCCCCCTAGGACTCCTGGGTTCCAGTCACTGCTCTAGGGACTGTTTATGTACTTTTCATTAAAAGTCATTCAATAAAATGCATAAACTGCCCTGGGAACCAGGACCGGAATCCAGGATCTCCCAGGAAGCCCTCTCATCACAAAGCTACAAAATCATGCTTTCTCTCACTCTCTCTACCTGAAGTTATGAATCTTACATTCTTTGCTCACAATGACAGTTCTGTTCCACACACAGAAACAAAATTTTAGACGGCTCAAGGATTTTACTTGTAAAAACTATAGGGGCTAGGAATTCTTTAGCCCCTAAACATTTAAGTAAGGCTTTTCCGGTTTTTTGGTAGATTGCACTTTGTAGATTTCTGTTAATTTTTGCTTAAGTCACAGTTTAGATTCTAGAGTGCTTTTTGGAATTGACCATAAATCTAAAAAAAATCAAGATATGGAGTTTCTACCTCATAGATGGACTTAATTATTGTCTCCTGAACACAAAAACATACCACTATCTACAACAAGATGTTCAGAGATAAAACAAACTTTTCTCCCTGTTTTATTTTATTTAGTTATTACAAATAAGAAGACAGCTGGTTCATGGAGATTCACAACAGATTAATTTATTTTTACATCTGTGAGACATGACTGCACAAGTTCCATGTCAGAATAGTTCTTCTTTAGCCCAGCAAGATATTTTAAATGAGAAATTTTACAACCTACCAAAAATAAGAAACACTGAACTGAATTAAAGTTAGTGTGTTATGTGTTTGAGTTAATTTCTGATAATCTCTTTGATAATTAAGAAGCCCTGCTAACTAAATTAGAACAGATTTAACTCCAAAGAATAATTTTGTGTTTGGTGTAGTAACATAAATTGCTATGTCCAAAATCTAATTAGTTTAATCATGCTTAAACCACCCCCCAAAACTACCCCCCCCCATATTTTTCATGTCTGCATTCCAAAAAATACATAGTTAAGTAACACAGGTAGTTTAAATGCAAATGAAAGCTTAAAATCCCACTAAGATTTAATTCCCAGTTAAAAGACCATGACAGAGTGATGGTAGCTTGAGAAGTGATAGCCCCAAAACTATTTTTAAGTAGGGAACATCTTAATAAAATATTTGCCTTATATTAATTTTTAAAGTATTAAAAGTAGTACTTTAAAAATATTAACAACACTCACCAAAGGGTCCTGCTAACCGGAGCCCAGCTAATGGATTGAATGGACTCAGCATAGCTCCTAGTGCTTTGATCCAGATTGGAATTGGTCTCTCTTGTTCATTGTCCGGCCTCTCTGGAAAACCCCATGGCTCCACTAAGATAAGGTGTTTTACCCTGTCGGCAAAAGAGGTTCTGAAGTTTAGTGTATGTGAAACCAACCTTGCATAACTAATTATTGAGAATGATCAAGTCTTAGTATCTGTAGATGATGCAACATATGCTATTCATCATCATCTTTATATCCTATGGCTTAGCTTTTGATTCCTCAATAACTGGCATCAGAAAACAAACAAACAGACAAATAAAAAAAGAAAAGCAGCAACAGATGTTTTCAGTATTCTGTCTACAAGCATTCTATTAATCTTTACTAGCTGCATGTAGACATAAACCAGAGCTGTAGTTAATTGGTTCCAAAAGAATACCAATGCTAGAACAACAAAGAAGTTTCATGTGCATATATGCAGGTCTTTTCAACTGCATTCTTTCACACAAAAAGCATGTCTGGTTCTCTGCAATTTCAGCCTGCACAACTTGCCTAGCAATGCTCTACAATTAAAATAATGCTCTGTTCATTCTGGAAAAAGAAATGCACACCAATAATTAGGAGTAAACAATTACAGCAAAAGCACCCGATCACCAAGCCCCCTACATGTTGCCAAATGTTAGTCATGATAAACATTCCCGGCTGGGCTGCTCAGGAAGGGGGAGGGAATAAACAGAGCATCCTGCCAGGGTCGGCCACACCCCACTAAGCTCAGCACTATGGATGGGAAGAAAGGGCTGCTGTAGTGCCCCTCCAGCTTCTAGCCTGACCTACTGCAAGCATGTGTCTGAATTTTTTCAGTCCAGAGGGGATGTCTGTGCAGTTACAAAGTGATTTAGTTTAGCCAGGTTAGACTAACCTGCAAAGATTTAATCAATTCAGGACTCAGGCTTTTTGAATATCTGTCCCTAGCCCATATGGCTTCAGCAAGTTGATTTCCCTTTTTTTTTGGATGTGCCCCCCTCTTTTAAGCAAGACCAAAGACACTAAGTTTAGATACACTGACCATGCTCAAAAAGGATTCCAGAGGAGATTCGGAAAGCTGAGTCTGGCTATCAGGTGTAAAAAAGAAAACATAACAAACAAAAAAAACACCCCCAGATTTGAAATACAATGATATTTCTTAGCTGTCAGTTCAAACATGATCATACTTGCAAGTGACATAAAACTAGAGAAGTGAGACAGTGCAGTACAGAATTTAAGCAATGGGGGCCATGAATGTGGTACTAATAAAGGAATCAGTGTCCTACAGCCAAGAGGAAAAATAGTATATCTAAAAGCTGTACATAATCAAAACAGCAAAGAACACCAGAGTAAAGGATACTTATTTTTCTTTTGATTCTTAATGCTACCCTTCCTTGGCTATTCCTTTTTTAAAACTAAGCACTAGAGACACCGAAGAGAAGATGACTGATAAGAAACTGCCTTTTTAAAAAGGGGTTCAACATGATGTATAATGTTAAGAATCTCTGTCTTTAAGAGGTCTTTGGATTAAGGCCATTGGGCTCAGACATTACTATGTCCCAGGCACTACGTTGGCACCATGTAGTAAATTTACAATGCAGTCAAAAACAGATATACATTCATAGCAACATAGTTCTCTTTTTATCCACCTGATCCTATATGCTCTTAAAATCTTCCTCCTGGTTGTTCTGATTTGACATTGGGTCCTGGATTTTATCTGAAGAAAGATATAAGGTTTGGGATCAGAGAGCACAAACTAAACAAACAAATCCCAGTTTAAATACAGGGGCCTGAAAATACAGAATTTCATCTTCAATCTAAATCAAAGAAACAAAAGAACTGCAAGGGAGACCTGTGTTCCATCCTGTTACAGTCTCCTATTTCCAACAGTAATTTTTAGAAGATGCTTCAGAGAATAATTATGGAATAACATGCTCCTATGGATTCTTCCCAGCCTGGTGAGTTAAAGATGCATCTTTATACTTCAGCTCGTAAACCAGTATCCCTTCTAAACCAGAACCCTGTATCTCAGTTTCCTGAATGCTGGCTTCTAACTGCTGGTTACATGCTATTACATATGAAAAGAAGAAGCCAAAGCATTTTTGGAGAGGCAGAGACCATGTATTACAAACTATCTGAATTCGTATAATGCAGAAAAAAAGAAAAATAATATATATTACATGGAATAGAGTGAAATAGCAAGGAAAGTATATCAGTGCTTCTCTACTACCTAAGGTAATTATGTCAGTTTTTCTCTTTGGAGGAACACCTGCCATGAGATTTAGAAACCAGAATTTTATTCATTAATTTTAATCCATCTAAATTAAAATGAAGGACAAAAACTGTATTAGAAAACTGAAAAATCTGAAAATGTAATTTCAGAGATTGATGTTTCCTTGGGTTGAAGTGGGGAAGAAGAGAGAAGTATGTTTAACAGGGAAATAACTTTATAAACAACTCCTTTGGCTTTCCTTACAGATCAAGCACAAGCCCACTTGAGAAGCATATCCCAGTTAAACCAACACTCATCCTTGACAAAGCAAGATTTTGGTTGGTAGGACATGCATCCTCTAAGTGGTGCTATGTGAAGGCTACAGCAAAAAAAGTATCTAATCAGTCAAAAAAACCCAACCCCCCCCCAAACAAGCCCTAACTGTGAAGCATTTTATGTCTGATTAGTGGCAACAGATCAAGCTACAGCACTGCCAAAGACAATTGGTTTTCCAACAAAGAAATCTAAAGTGGTACATTTAAGACTTAAGTCAAACAGTTGCTAAAACTATTATCCAACCATCGTAGTAGCCCTGGCTGTCTTCCAGCCTATGGATACAAGTTAACTAGGTGGATTGAGGTCAGAAATGGACCTTGAACTAATGAAAGTTCAATATTATAATGGCAAATATAATGCTTTTCTTTGATATTTATTTAGTCACAAGGACCTATCAGTTAATTGTGGGGCACGGCCCATTGTTTTATTACCAGAACCATGACTTGATCCCTGACTTTGGCCTAAGTATTACTGCAATGAACAATTACTCCAGTACACAGTGTTCTGAACAAGTGCCTCTGAATGAATTAGTTGGTATAAGGTGCCACTCTGCTCTGCCTTCTGCCTAACTTCAGATTAACATAGCTAACTACCGCTAAATACAGTAGTAGGACATCACATATAGAAATGTACTTTTTAAAAAGTTTAAACAAAGTCACCATAGAATAATGCTTAGAGCAAAACAGCTACTTAGAACCAGAGATTTTATATTAGCACAACCCGTGATAAATGTTTTAGAACAGTGAGGCCAATCTTTTTGATAACAATGTCACATCCTTCCCAAGTGCCACTCTGATCCCCTTCTCCAGCCCAACGGGCAGCTTTGCTTTCTGTTCCCAGAACTGTGCTCCCTGCCTAATTTGCTGCTCTGCTTCCTGCTGTATCAGCCTCTGTGCTGCATGCCCCCTACTAGATCTGCCATGTGCCACACATGCACGCTGCTTGTGCCACTTGTGGCACTGGTGCCATAGGTTGGCCACCCAATTTAGAATACGCCTTGTTTCAAGACCATTGTAGGAGAAGGTAACATTGTTTTGTTCAATGCAGATTCATAGCCACCTATCAGAAATGACAGCACATCTGGAGTGCATGCAGTTTGATGATCACGCATCTTATTTACCTTCAAGGAAGTCACTTGACAACCCCAAAAGGGAGATCAAAGACACAACAAAAGATCTGCACACAAAAGAACAACCCTTACTCATTCAGAAATACTTCAGGGGAAAAAACCACAAACAGCCTACAGGTCTAGGATAACTTACAGCAGGAATTTTTAAAAATGATATGGGTTCTGCAGCAATGGACTCCTGTATCCCTGTGGGATTTCCCTACATCCATCCTGTATATTTATGCTCCTTATAATAAATTCCTCCATTGGAAGGAGTAAAACAATGTATTGTATTTTTGCTCAGATATCATGAATTAGCTTTTCATACAAAACTGAGCAAAATATTTTTCTTCCATCACTTGGCAGAGAAGAATCCTTAAAATTACAGGGAAAACAGCCATCTTTTCTGTTTGTCTGTTACCTGTCACAAGTCACAAGGGGAGGATACTAAAAACAGAAGTGTAAATTACTTTTAAAAAGATACATTTACCCAAACATAATAATTTGGGTATAATATTACATTCTAATTGAAACAGTTGAGACATGCAATACACCTATTTACAGAAGAACAGGGGAAATAGAAGACGAGAGTAATGGAGCCTAAATATCAGAAAAATCTCCTAAAGGGACATTAGTTTGTTCATTCTGCTTATTGAGGGAAGCATACCAGTACAGTTTATAGTATGTAAATGCAGCTGTGGCTTTGGAGGTATGAAAACAATCTGTAAATATGTATTGATGTTTTGAAATGTAAAGTACATTACCACAGAATAATCACTCTACAATATGTAATTAATTCTGATTATATACATTTTAAAAACCAGAACAGTGGCTTGACTATTTGGTTCTCATGCAATTTTCTATTTAGGTTCACACCATTGTAAGGGAATATTTAACAAAAGCTCTTAACATGTAAACTTGGAGCTTAACACAATTTGTGTTTTAGAGCTAAAACTAGGTGATGGTTTAAGACTTGATTTAAAGAAGTACTAATTGCTTCAACTTAGTCATATATCTAAATTAATTCATAGAGAGATTAACTAAATAAAAGTACAGATCAACAATTAGTAAACTACAGCCTTTATCTTTGTTTTTACATACCTTGACGGGTACTTCAGTGAGTAAGCAGCAGCCAGGAATCCTCCTAGGTTGTGTCCAAGGAAAATCATTTTGTCTAACCCTACTGCCTGTCTCCATTCTTCTATAGATTCTACAAATTGATTTTCTGCTTCTTCCGCATCAGTGTCAAAGTGTGGTCTACTACTACGCCCAAATCCCAAGAGGTCAATTGCATAAACGGTTCTATTTTCACAAAGGTCTTCAAAATTAAGAGCCCAAAGTCCAACACCTCCTCCAAATCCATGAAGGAGAATAAGTGGAGTTTTAAGTGAAAGGTCCTGAGAGAATGTGAGCGTCCATATTTTATTTCCATTGGATATGTAGACATATTGTTTACTGTATGTGCTGGTGATACCTGAAAAAAGAGAAACGCTATTTTGATACTTTATATTTCATTAGTCACCTCTAACCTATGAAAACCTAAGGCTGGAACACCAAATACCTATCAGAGCAAAATCAAAGGTCCCAAGAAGGAACTTACTGAGAATTCCATATTTATTTCATTTGATGCAAAAAAATAGTTAAAAAAAATAAACCAAAATCCCCAAGTGATTGTTCTGGATAGAACTTTAAATCAAAAGTAGATGTACTTCTTCATATGCTTCACTATAATGTATACAGAATAAAAACAAATACAAACAAGGAAAAAAACCTTACGCTTCAGTATTTTCTCTTCTGCGTCTTTAAGATGTGGCAAGGATGTGGGACACCATGCAGGAAGCCAACTGGACAGCCATCCTGACCTAGAATGACAGTAATAAAAATAAATGTTCCTTTGAGCAAGATGACTTATTTTCCTGCATTACGTGAAGTTGGTGTGCATATAAATTAAGACAAATTAACACTTAAGCAAATGCCTTTAAAGCATTTCAAAGGAGCAGCTGGACACATACAGGACCTTTAAAATGTTCTGAAAGTGGCAGAAAAACTCCAAATTCATACCTCTTTAAATTCAGTAATATTTTGGAGTGTTTCACTGTTTGTGAACCCAGAAGCACAATGAAGGAAGACTGGGGCTGATGCTGGACCTGGGCTTAATGACTTATTAGAAGCCTAGGGCCCCACTGACACTGAACAGCCTTCCACCCTCAATTCCCACTAAGGGGGAGGGGAAATGTTCATGGGACTTGAGAATGCTATTGGCTCTGCTCTCAGTTCTCCCTGCTCTTATCCTTCCTGTCCCTAGTTAAGAGCAGAGCAGCAGGTTGTTGCAGTCTGCTCTGGTCCCCCTGGCAGGCACTAGAGGAGGCTGCAACAATGAAATAGTCCAGCCAGAACCCCACAGGGCCACACCTGTGCCCACTGGCCAAAATGTTTACTGTTTGAATCATTTTCAAGTGCATTTCACTTGGAAACATTTAAATTGTTACATCTGTCCACACCACAAGCATGTGTTCTATTGGGGTAACACGTAAACTGCTAGCTGACACCAGCCCGGACATAGTGGGGATAACTGAAACTTGGTAGGACTCAACGCATGGCTGGGTGGTGAATGTCAAGGGCTATAGGCTGTACAGGAGGGACAGGATAGGAAGGAGAGGTGGGGGCGTCGCACTCTATATTAAGGAGGAATACACATCCTCGTCAATTAGCAAGGAGTCAGGGGAGGGGCACTCTAAAGTGCTTTGGGTTAGAGTACAAGGCAGTCGAGGGGAGAGAGACTATTACAGACCTCCCAACCAGGGGGAAGAGTTTGACCAGAAATTCTTAGGTCAGCTTCACAGAGGTAGTGAAGTCTAAGGATGTGGTAGTCATGGGGGACCTGAACTTCCCAGACATCT
>NW_017728886.1:74146804-74155670 GCF_001723895.1 Crocodylus porosus
CCCCCCAACCTCCCCATCACTCCCTCAGTCCCCCCATGACTGCCCCCACCGTCCCAGCTCTGGCCCTTTAAGAAAAAAAACCAACAACGAGAAAACCCCCAGGATTCATCGCTCCTGCAGCAGCCTCCCCACCTACAGCAATGATGAGTCCAGGGAGTTTTTCTCTCTTTTTTTTTTTTTTTCTTAAAGGGCCGGAGCCACAGTGGGCAGGGCAGCCATGGCGGAGGACTAGGGGAGCAGGGGAGAATCCAGAGGGGTCATGCAGAGCCCCCCCATGCAGCATGGGGCAGTGGGGGGCAGCGGGGATCACCCTCCCCCACCCAGCAGCACCCGCTGAGGTGGGGCTTTTTTCCCCCAAAGTGCCAGGAGCTGGGTCAGGTAGGGCAGCCATTCCTGGGGCTGGGAGAGTGGGTGAGGGATAGGCCTGTCTGATTTAGACATTCAGCAGCAATCAGATTTGGCCAGATTGTTTTGGGACAGTGATCTGAATCACTCAATTTAATCACTGTCCCCTGAATTGGCCGAATCCAAAGTGAATACTAGCCACTTCACACAGGCCTAATTCTAATGTCACTTCCAAAATAGCATTAGTCATTCTGAAAAATTATAATGCTTCACTCATTAGGCACCTCTGTACTTTAAGGAAGAATTCAACTTGCTCTAAAATGCCAATAGAAACAATTATGGACAGACACTTTGTACCTGCTGTCCAAGACACTTTGTACCTGCTGCCCAAAAGGCATGTGTGAAAAAGACAATTTGCTGAAATAAAATTACATGAAGAATTTTAAGAAAAATAGAATTACTTAAATTCAAGTTTATTTCTTCATCCTAATATTGGCAATTTATCAGATTGGTCACTGTATACTGCATGAGGAAGAACAACCAGCAACTTGATAGTAACCTCTGGTACTTATATACTTCCTTGAGATAGGCAAACTTTCTTCCTTCTTCAGAAGGCAGAGTTCCTTTTGTTTCTCTGTGCTAAGTCTGTGTTTTAAATGAAAGCAAGAGGCTTCATTTTAATGGTTTATCATTTTCAAGTCTGTGAAACATCTAGGGTAGAACAGGCTCTGTAAAACTGGAAAGAACAAGTAAATCTGCTTCTTCCAGTAGGAAAATGAAGTATGAAAGAAAATGTAAGGTTTGCAGTTAAAGAATTTCTTCATTTCAGATCTTCAATATCCCAATTTTAGACAGATGAAATAGTAGCGCTTATATTTTGAGAGATAATAATTTCTTAATATAACCAGCAGCGAAACCCAAGACAGAACATATCAAGCAGATAAAGTAGTAGCAATGGCCAAAGCAATTATTAGTTTCATACTGAGCCATTCATGTCCCACTGTCAGAACATCACACAACTGACCTGTTTAGAGGTCCACTGATATCCCATCCTTCTACAATGTCTTTGGTCTCTAACTTAGTTTTTGCAATGATAGCGGAAAGATAACAACTACGTTACCAATATTGTCCTCAGGTCTGTGCAGGACATGCCCATACAAATGCCTCACTGAATTTATCCTTTTTGAGAAGTTTAAATGGAATCTGGGGAATGCAAAGGATATTGATAGCAGCCATTTTAAGATCTACAGTTACTCTTCCAATAGTGGCAAATACTGATGGTGGCTACTCGCAGTGCAGGGTCCTTGTGTACACAATCCTTTTTTTTAGAAGGATTCTTCTGTTTAACACCAATGCAGCTCCACTGCACTAAAAGTAGTTACAATTCTAAAGGAGACAAGGTTCTGCTGGCCACCAATATTTTTTACAGAGTTTTTATGCAACTGTATTCAGAGGAGGTCCTCTCATCTATGTAACAATGTTAACAAGATCAGAATAGTAAACTAGTTTTCACAAACATTTGCATGCTGCTGTCAAGATTTCCACAGAACTACACTATGGCTTTATAACACTCAAATAACCTTTACAGCCTTTACATACGATCTACAACAAAAGATTATTTCCCTTATTTTTAAAGTTGCATAAGTCAGTCATTCTTTAACCAGAAACACTACACAAGCTTGTGTGTTTGGTGAGGAAAGGAGACAATTAATAACTACCCTTTTTTAAAACAGCAGTAGAGTTGTAGGTAGGCAGGATATAATTACCTACAATGGGGGAACTGGCCCTGACATGAGGGGTTACCATGCCTACTCTTGTGAAAAAAATTACCACAGTAGCTGGCCTTGATGACCTAGATATCCACTATTTATTAATCCTAATGTCACAATCAATTTCAAAGCTGTGTAGAATTATTTGACAAGGGCTAGTTTTGAAGAGTTCATTTACTCCAATTCACACACTGAAACATTAATTTCCCTGTCAGCCCTTGGCAGATGAACAAAACAACTCTGCTGTTACTCCCCCTATGACTGGATGTATGTATTGGCTGCCACTCCTCAGTTGCATACAACAGCCATAAACCTAATAAGACAGGAGGACCTGGAGCAACTGAAAAATTTGGGGAAATCCAGTTTGACAAACACACAGAGATGATCACTTCACCGCCCTGTACAATCTGGAAATAGAATCCATTACCCTAATCCAAATTATTTGCACAAGACTGGGAAAATGAAACTTAGATGTGCAGGCAGACTTGCAACTTCAGAGCATGATTCAAAATAAAAGTCAACAGGCTTGATCACCTATACACGTGTAGCAAGGCTGCTTGGACACGCAGCAATTACAGTGTGTCAGAGCAGACTTGATTTGAGTCTGTTGGAGCGTGGCAATTGTCACGCTCCTGCAGTCTCCAGTGTCCACACGCTAAAAATGGCGGCTGCGGCGCATCAACCAAAACTTGTTCAATGAGCTTCAGTTAAGCCTCCCTCCACTCCCCCGCCACACACTTTTCAGCATGGGGAAGTTGATACATGTGATGTTCTGGGCGCTTTAATCTAATTAAAGCACCCCCCCACTCCCAGAGCACCTGTATAAACTCCCCTTGTACCTGATTCATTGATATCATTACCTGTTTCTTCTGAGGGCTTAGTCACAAGACACAGGGCATGCAATCCTGACTGGCAGAAAGAGATGGCACATTTTTCTCTATTTTTAGAAGTATTTTTCATTCATCATTTGCTGTGTTAACTTCATCCCACAAACAGCAACAGAAACTGACTTTACAGGAAAAAACAGACAAGCTCACTAGGCTAAATGGTAGCAAATACATTAAGTAAAAGGATGTCTCTGTGACCTACCAATTGTATTCGTTTTAGATGCTGCTTGTTACACAGTAGGGAAAATAAGTTCAGTGAAGCATGACTAAGTTGGTCACATCTCTTTAATGAGCTTTGTCTTTATAGAAAGCAATTAACCCATTTTCTAAGGAAGTTAAAGTTTACCAGCAGATTTAAAGAAATCAGAAGTCTCAATTGGCCTAGAAGGCAGGAGAGCTTTTTAAGTAAAATTAACCAAAGGAAACTTAACTGGGCTGCTTAAAAGAAACACATTAAGAAAGAAACCTACTAACCAAAATCCTATTCAAAGTCTTATTCAGGAGACTACTTGCCTGAACTTTGAGGAACCCCAAACTCCTCCCTTTTCTAGTTCATTTCTAAGAAAAATTTCCTGGCAGGGCCACTCCTGGCTTACTATCTTTCCTGGAATAAATGCCAGGAAGCTCTTCAATCTATCCAATAAGACACAGAGGCGAAGCCACCTGAGAACAGAGCAGGGTTAAAAAAAATTCCCCAGGCGCGTCCAGACAAGAGTGCATGAGGTATGCAGCAGCACAGACTTGTCTGAGGCACCACACATGCAGGCCTCCCTGCACTTCAAAATGGCAGCAGGGATTATTTAACCAAACCTCATCAAATGAGCTTTAGTTAAAGCAGCCCTGCTGCCATTTTGAGTGCAGGGATGCTGATAGAGAAGACATGAAGGTTGAATGGAGTGTGCTAATTAACACACAACAGACTCAATTAATTAACTGAGACTGCTCCAAAGCACTATAATTACACTGTATCGCAGCAGCTTCTCTGCATACCTACAGGCATCCTTGGTGGCCCCCTACATGAAACCTGATACTGCATCTTATTTTTTTGGCAACATAGTATTGAAAGACTAAGCTTTTCAAAATCCAAAAATGAGGAACAATCCTAAAGAACAGTTCCAATATTGGATGCCTTTGGCATCTCTAAACCTATAATGGTGGCTGCCAGGGAGCGTACTAAATAGGGGATAGATTAATGCTCTCCCTGTATCTATAGCACCACCCCGACACTGTCAGAGATGGAATACTGGGATAGACAGACAACTCGTCTGACCCAGTATGGCACTTCTTATGTTCTAATTTCAAGCAAGCTGTTCTGTGCAATTACTTTGTTGTAACTGAATTACCCAAGTGTTTCACAACCTTTAAAGCATGGCAAAATATTTTGAAAACTACTGCACAATATTTCTAGGAAGCATACAGCCCTCCCAATTTCATCAAAAGGACATTAGTAGCTGATTCCAGAATATTGCTGCATTAGGTCAGAAGTAAAAAACAACACTTTCCTCATGTATTTAATGCATCTTGAACTTTGTGTTCAGAACAGTTAGCTCCTATATATCAAAGTAAAAATACAGGCAGTCCTCGACTTACAACATTTTGAGTTATGTTTTACACTTACAATGTTTATATATCAACACCCTCCGTCAATTTTACCAAGCCAGTTTCGACTTACAACGCTTGATCCGATGCAATGCCACACCAGTGAAAAAGTTCACTGTGTCACTTATCTTCCTGGAGAACATCTGTCCAAACTTCCTTGGACACTTTCTCCAAGAAAGCAAACAAGACTCCAGAAAAACCCGCAGCCAAGACTCCTGACAAGACTCCAGCCAAGAACCCTTCAAAAAGTCCAACCAAGAGCCTTTCAAAAAGTCCAGCAAAGTCATGTCAAAGAAGTCCTTCTAAAACAATATGATTGCTATTTACAATATAAATATATTAATGTAGCTATATTACTCATCTATAATTGATCGACTACAAAATTTTGGGGTATTTTTGGTGAAAATAGGGTATCGGGCCTCGGTTCAAGAACCAATCCGCCATTTATAACACTGTTTCTTATGAGAAAATTAGTTCTGAATTACATTTCAACTTAAGACGCAGTTTTCAGGAACCAATTGTGTCGTAAGTCCAAGGACTGCCTGTAATTCAGAAACCATGGATTTTGCTAGTTGAAGTTTCCTTTATATGAATGTTACTGATTTGCTAGTAACAACACTAAAAAAATTAAAAAGATGGGATGTTCACAATGACTCTACTCTGATTAATTAAAGTGATACTCAAGTCCACTATATTAGGAATGACGGCAAGAAGCTACATATTCATGCAAGAAAGACTACTACAGTTGTATATTTCCCCAGCTGTTAGTTAAGGTCCCCATCTGAAATGGAACAGCTGATGGACACTATTCCTACTTCCCAAACCTTTTTCTGTCCATCTTTTTTTCTGCTTCTAACACTATCTTTTTCCCCGTGTATGTTTTTTGGTTCTCAGTTTTTTTTTTTTATTATTTCTAATGCCTTCCTTTGGGATTTTCTCCTTTCCCGCTTTCCAAGATATGTGAGAAGGCATTCCCTGATGGATCTGGAATCAAGCAGCCTGCTTTCAGTTACAAGGAGTATCATGAGAAAAATGGTAACACCAGCTTTCTGTAGTCCTCCCTGCCTGCTTACAAACCAGACTGTATTAGAGGCTAATATAGGAGCAAAGATGGGAGGCCACCAAGCAAATCCACAGCAGTGAGGGAGCCGCATAAGTGCTCAGCCAGATTTTCCTGACTTCTACAATTCTCCAGTGGCACATGCTCCAAATCCCCAAACAAATCTGGTGTCCCATTCCTATCCCTATCCTGAAAGCTTATAAAACACTGCTCCATTGCTTATGAAACACATACTTCATCTAGAGGGTCTACAAGTACCATAAAGACTCTTAGAATTCATTCTAGCAAGTTTAGAAAACAGTCCCTTATCTAATCCAATTCTAAAAACGACTTAGAAAAAATGCAAGGCTCATACTTTACAAGACCCAGTACAGAATAGCAAAAACAATGATGTAAGGTGTTTTGTATTTTCCTCTCTTCGTGACTAAGCAGGACTTCTACTGTACTTTTATTTAAACCTGTAAATCTAACCAGGTACCTAAAAATATTAGCGGGGGAGGGGCTGGGGTTGGGATGGGAATCTAGCTACTAGAGACAAGAGAAGGACTATTTATTTACTATAGCAAACTTAACATGACAGAATGCATCCCTGGAAATATCATATGTAGACTATTCTTGCAATGTCAAGCCCTAAAACACTTTTCTAATGGCTTTGCATGTCACTAGGATCTTTATGAAAGAACCTGTACCTAAAACAAAGAAATGCTCATTTCAATTAATCAAAACTTTGTTTGCAGATTGCTAAGTTATGGAGCTTTATGATTGAATATACCTTCCAACTCTCTCTCAAGTCCAGTAACATTATCACCTCTAGTAGTGTTGGGACGATGTAGCTATGATGGACTAGGAAATATGCAAAAGGTAAGGAGTTTTTTGTGTGGTATCTTTTATTAGACCAATAGCATGGTTGGGATAGGCTTAGACAATATTTTGAATGCAATGCCTTCTTCCAGTTCTAGCCAGTTTTCAGGAGAACCACCAAAAGAATTTCTAATGTTGTCATAAATTCAGTAAAGTCATAAAAATATCTGAAAACACAGCCATTCATGCATTTAAGCATGCAAGACATTTAAGTTGAGCAAGAGCCTTGCACTTCTTTGTTTCCTAAATTCAAAGATTGAGTTTAGAATCACTGACCTTCTTCAACCAAGTTATCTTATTTAAAGGATAAAGCACAGAGATAGTTAATAAAATACAGAATCTGATTAAGTTAAGCCTCCTGCTTATGAAAGCATGCATCTCTGATTTAATTAGTTTGCAAGGTGCAAATCTACCCTGCCTTCTAACTGACTTCAGGCAAACATGGGTAACAACTACTATTTAACACACAGCCCTTTAATCTTCAACATAACTGAGACAGATATTACTTCAACTTCATAGACGCCAAAGCTGAGACACAGATGTTATGAGACTTAAACCTGAACAGCAGGATTAGAATTAAACATCAGGGCTACGAACTCCTATTCCAGGTTTATTTTATCAGACGCACTGCTTCTTCATTTTCATAATATTTAATACCTATTAAATGTTCAGCTGATGTTCGGTGCTATCAAAGCAGTTAAAAAATCGGTGCCGTTCAGTTAATGCAGCTGTTTCCTTTCAGCGCATGCTGTAATCTTAAAAGTGCACAGCTTCTACAAGCTTGAGACGTGACATGGGTTTAGGTCTAAAGAGAAATTAATGAAAGTCAAACAACCTCAAATGACTTTAAATGTTTGGCTTTACACCTGGTTAAACTGTTACTTGAAAAGTTAGAATTTCTCCCTACCTTCTCTGCATCCTACCCCAGCTTCTCCTGTGAAAAGCCCTGCATAGTTTCAACCCTGCTTTACCTTTCCTCCCTAATTTCTCATCTGGATACTTTAGACCACTGATTCTCAACCAGGGTATAATGAGATCTTTTTAAGGGTGATAGAGGGTACTATGCAATATTAGCGCCGTTACATGTGCAGATACTTACACAATTCACAAGATAAACCCAGCGATTTCACACAGGATCCATAGTGACAAAAACATTCTGACTTGTTTTGGTCTCTGCAAGCTCTTTCCAACAGAAGAATTGGTCTGTGGTTTTTCTACAGTCAAAACATGAGTGAAAGATAAGAGCTGGCATTTTCTGAGGGGCGCCTGCAGTCTAAAAAGGTCAAGAACGACTGCTTTAGGCAGTCACTGTTGCTGTGCCACTTCCTCCACCATGGCTTTGAAATTTCTTGTGGTACACTTTAGGTATCACACAATTTCAGCCTCACAAATGCTACATAAAAATTCATTCTTGTGAGTTCCAGCACCAACCACATGCTGGCCCTCTCTGCAGAAAGTATCCTTGGATTATGTCAAATTCAGAAGTCCACAAAAGTCCTAAAAAGATGCCAGCTAAGATATAAGTAGTATATCATATGATCCCTCAGTATTAATCTTGTTCATGCAAACTACTCTTTACCTATTCTTTATCATTTCCTTTGCAATGCTGTGTCTGATTTTAATAGCAAGTCCCACAAGATAGGGACATGTAGTACTTGTTTCTCAATGAAGAACCACGAGCCAATACCATATAAAAAGTTAATGTAAAGCACATAATATTTCACTTAACTCCCACATGTATTGTATGGGGACCACATCTAATCCTTTAGCATGTTGTGTGGATACATGCTATGAAGCCACATCTGCTTTACTGCACACACATCCAGTAGTTCCCGAATGGTGGTCTCTATTGTAACACCACTTCTTTTCCACATGCCATTTCAAATACAGGGTTTACTGCTTTGAACTCCTGAGTCTAGTATTAATGAGAATTCTCTAAGGAGAAGGATCAATCTAGCGTCTACATAAAAAGGTACTACACATCACGCACCCTCATTTCTAAGTATTTTAGGTTACGTGAAAAGAGAGTAAAACAACTGAAAGAATCTGGAGCATGGGTAAATGGGTCATTGCTAGACCACTTCATTAACAAGCACTGGATTAATGGAAATATATAATATATGGCCAGTTAACAAGTCTTTCAACAAGTCTTAAGATTCATGTACAGTACTTAGTAAACCCAATCAAGACATTCCAAAAATAAACTAGCACCAATTTAGTCCCAACCATTTCTTGGCACAAAAGTCCTCTCTTCTCCCCCACCCCGCCCCTCGGCCTCCTGACCACACATAAAATATGATGGACTTTATAAACTGCAGTAACAGAACTGGTATTTTTGTGTCTTT
>NW_017728886.1:74155681-74178731 GCF_001723895.1 Crocodylus porosus
TATTTTAGGTTACGTGAAAAGAGAGTAAAACAACTGAAAGAATCTGGAGCATGGGTAAATGGGTCATTGCTAGACCACTTCATTAACAAGCACTGGATTAATGGAAATATATAATATATGGCCAGTTAACAAGTCTTTCAACAAGTCTTAAGATTCATGTACAGTACTTAGTAAACCCAATCAAGACATTCCAAAAATAAACTAGCACCAATTTAGTCCCAACCATTTCTTGGCACAAAAGTCCTCTCTTCTCCCCCACCCCGCCCCTCGGCCTCCTGACCACACATAAAATATGATGGACTTTATAAACTGCAGTAACAGAACTGGTATTTTTGTGTCTTTGCCATTCATTTTAAAATTAAGTTGCCTTAAGTAATCTGAAATGTTACACATGTAAGCAGTCAACTCAGAAGTATAAAAGAAATAAAATGTGATGGGGCAGGCTCACGCTATCCAGATTTTCCTACTTTTATTCCTTTGGTGGTTTCTATTCTGCCCTTCCTCACAGGTATCACTTGAAAGTTTGTTCTTAAATTCCTCCTCTTTTTTCTTTCTACACCTTAGCCCAGAATCACCCCATTGCTTTACAGAACTTCTGTGATTCAAAAATCTTGCTCTTCCTCAGACCCATTTTCTGCTGTTCTGTCTCTCACCTGCATCTTTCCAGCTCAAACCAAATCTGGTAAAAAATACCATATTTACCCGAATCCAAGATGACTCTGAATGTCACGTACCTCCAACAATAATTAGACTCTATCCATGGAAAATTTATAAATTTGTTATAATTTTCCATAGATAGAATCCAGTTACCGGAAGGGTCATCTTAAATTCATACCCACTACTGCTGCATAGAAGAGGTAGTGGCATGGGGGCATGTACAAGAGGATTCAATGTGACTGCCTCCTGCCCCCACCAAACACCTTGCCCCTTGCCACCTATCCACCCAACCTGCCCTCCATGCCTGCACCCCAACTACAACCTCAATCTCTCCCCCCAGTCCTACTGTCACTTACCTTCTGGCTCTGGCCCATGACATGGAGCACGTGGTTGCTCTGGCTCCAGCCCAGCCAGTCACACAAGTTCTTGCAGCAGCAGCAGCTCCAGCTAGGCCTTAGAGCCAAAGGCAGGGTTCAAGCAGCCACTGCCACCTTGTACTCAAATCTTAAATGAGGGGCTCCCCATCCCATGATACATGGGGGTGGGGACTTTGTCTTGGATACAAGTAATTATAGTACTTGTCTTCCTTCCTACACCACCTTTTTCTATCTGTTAATATAAAATAAAGGAGAAACCTACACTAAATGAATGTACAGACTGCAAAATCAACAATTAAAAGTCAAGAAATACTAGTATTAGAATTACCCAAGTAGTAGCAGATAAGTGACAACTTATTTTCTTAAATGGGAAAGATCCTCAGGGGCTCTTCCAATATGTACCCTCTATTTCTCCCAAAGACCCTGTATTGCAGTGATCTTCTTAAGCTCAGAAGGGCTAGATGATGTTCTTCCCAGTGATAATGGGAGAAGAACAAGGAGATAGGGTCAGTTTACTGCACTACACAAAAGGGTCTAAACCTAGGGGCAGAATTTCTCCCGGCACAGCTGCAAGCTGCAAAGATGGACTACCGAGCCCAGAGTGAATCTAAATGTATTTAGAACTGGTGTGCTGGACTGAGGGTAGACAACCCCCCAGC
Organism: Crocodylus porosus; assembly: GCF_001723895.1. Lineage (NCBI taxonomy): Eukaryota > Metazoa > Chordata > Crocodylia > Crocodylidae > Crocodylus > Crocodylus porosus. The sequence goes on from NW_017728886.1 coordinate 74,157,375, forward strand.
ACAGGTGCCAGAATGTGGCACACAAAAGCATTTTGCTTGGCATGTGCACCTCAGGGTGGGCAGCAGGGAAGTGGCCAGGGCTGCACTGCCACAACAAGGATTAGGCCCCTTGTAGTTCCCCTACCGTCTACCTCAGCACACCAACAACTTACAAGTCAAAGTTGTGGGTGTTATGCCCAAAAACATTCTGCCCAAAAACACTACCAACCCCTGTGCACGGCTATCAGTCTGGGGGATGGAAGTCTTTCATTTTTCCAGCTTACTGGCAGCAACAGATTTTGAAACACTGCTTTCCTGACATGCAGTACTTCCATAAAAGCTTGAATTGAAATTTAAGAGAGTTACAGGCTAACTACTACTATCTCCCCTCCAATACCTTTTACTAAGGTAGAAGGAATTTGAGTCCTGATCTCTTTTTCCCAGTTCAGGAGGCAGCCCATGCAGAGCACTGTGGCATGCTAGAGGGCACCACAACCTGACATAGGAATTTCTCTGCATAGGAGTAGTTTACACAGACTGATGGAGAGTTTTTGTCTCAGTTTGACAGTCCTCAGTCCATCAACCAATGAAGAGAGAGCATGATCCTCCACTTGAAGTTACAGGAAGCCAAGAACAGGATTTGAAAACAACATGTCATCTGACAACATACTCTGTATTTACATGTTCCTATGATAGTGACCTAGAGCACCCAGTGTGCAGCAATGCAGCATGTTCAATTATTAAAAACACCTGAAATTTGGATTTATTTTAAACCATAAAATTTAAGTATAAATTAGATGCATGGTTTTTATCTTCTTTCAGAAAGTCTTTTTTTTTTTCACTTGTGTCTTGGGGTTTGCATGAATCCCAGGAAGTAGGCTTTACCAGTAGACCTGACCATAACAGCAGGAGGGATCTACCTGGACACTGCTCAGCCTCAGACTCATTGCTCAGTTCTCCAGTGTTTTCTTCCAGTCCTGTGTAAACTTCCACTGCTCAGTTCCTCTTCCTCATTCCTTTCATTACAGAATTACTGAAACTATACTTAATGCCTCCTAATTCCTGCAACCTGTGGAGAGGTCTGGGGGCTGCCCTTCCTTCTACCCTTTAATCCAGTGGTTCTCAACTGGATATCCTCAAGGCACCCCTCCTTGATGCCAGCTCTTAGCTTTCATTCCTTTTCCAATTATGGAAAATGGAGGAATTCTTCTGTTGCAAAGAATTTAAAACACTACAATAAGTCAGAATATTTTTGACGCTATGGATTCCTATTTGAAATCTCTGAGTTTATTTTATGAATCACGAGCAGGTGTTTTCACACCCAACAGTGCTAATACTGCACTGCAGCTTTAAAAGGATCTCACAGCATCCCAAGCTATTGCTGCACCCTGACTGAAAATAACTGCTAAAGACAAATTATTGGAATTTAGAAGAGAGGGAACAGAAAGTCTTTAGCCTAGGGGTGTTCTGCTTGAGGCCCTCAAACATTTAAATTACGAGACTCTTAAGGCAAATGGTGTTAAGAAAAAAAACCCAATAGTTCCTGATAGACAGAAATGAACTATGCCCTGCAATTTCCAAACTGAGGGGTATGAAATAGTCCGTCCTGCTGTGACAGGGAGAAGGTTCAAGGGATTTCCTCCCACTGTTTCCCTACAGCTCCAGGAGCTGCTTTAAAATGAGCCTGAAGTGCTCAGGGCACTTCATTGTGGCTCTACCCATGAGTGAGAGAAAAACAAAGGAGAGGCCACAGTACTTCCTTTCCTAGATTATATAAGGGTAGGTGTAACAGTGAAAACTGAAAAAAACCCAGTTTGTATGTGAGCTTTCCAGACAGCATGGCAATGCAATGCAGGTACATTAAGTTAGTGAAAGTGTTCACTGACACCAAAATATGAAAGGCTACAGGGAACCCTATCACTGCAAAAGCTAAAACAGGAAAAGAAGAGGGAAATTTCCTTTACTCTAAACAACAGAGAATGGACCTTAAAGTGTATAAGCACATCCCAGTGCATCTGCCAAGTTTCATCAAGCCTTTTAAATTGGAAACTGTAGGTAATGTTGCTGCCATCGGTCATATTACCACAGAAAATTGCATATATGACTTCTGGCTTCTTAGAAAAAGGAACAGGCAAGGGATATCTGGTAGGGATCTGATAGGGAATCTGTTGCAAATACAGTTCAGAACTAATGCTCCAAACAAGCACCCAAAGAGAAGTTAAAGCAGAGGTATTATAAGGTTCATGGCAACCCTCAGTCCTCTGGATCATGATGTATAACAAGTCTAGTCAGGTTCTGTGATGAATGAGCTTGTAGGTGATGAGTCCAATTCGAAAGTAACACAGTTTGTTACAAGTTTCAGAAATCCATACATTGTCTGAGTTGAAGTTCAAAGATACTTACTGGTAAATCATCAACAGGAGGCTTTTCTGATGACATGCATTTTATGAATGTGAATGTGAATGAAGAGAGGAAGGTCATTTGACACGCAAACAAGGAAGGAAAGGCACTTTCAAACAGAAGCTGCACGGCAGAAGTTGTAAAAATGACAGGAAAACAGTAGTTTTAAAGTTAGTTAGGGACAGAAGGATTAAGAGCAGAAATATAGGCTGGGCCACATAGCGAAGTGTTTTGAATGTGAGATGTTTGAAGCATACATGGAAAGCAAGAAGAGGTCAGTAGAAGGATGTGACGGAACAACAGCTTGGGAAAAGGTGGAAGGTTCAGATTTTCCCAAGCTGAGTTTCAATTGGGAGTTACAAAATGAAATGTCATAACTGATAGAGGGGGATCTGAACAGACAGAGACCAAGGATGCAGATATCTGAGATTTAAAACCATAGTGATCTCAGAGATGACGATATGCAAAAGAAATACAAACCTATCTGTGGCCAGTCATACATGAAGTGCATTTTAATGTTAATTAAATATTTAGAGAATCAACTGCATTTATCATACACCAAAGCAGAATTTTCTGAAAATCTTAAGAAAACAATGGAACAAATTGTAACTGTCAAGTAGCTCTCCTATGTAAAAAAGTGAAAGCAGCAGCTTTCAGACTACAGAGAGCTGCTTAACAGACAAGTGTGCAAAGCTGCAGTGTGAGAAATATCTTAGTAAAAGTTTAGAGACATTTGGGGTTCCCAGGAGAAGTAGTAAGGGAGAAAAAGCACACATTTTGGTAAGACAGGAAGTATGCAAGACAGGAAGTATGCAAGATATGTACACTTGGAAAACAGGCTTATATACTTGCCCCATTTCTTCTATCACTGAGTACATGTACATGTGTGGCAAGATACATTATAAGAGACAGGGAACAGGTATAGATGCATGTGTTATGAAGGTAGAATTACTGAGGTGGAATGGAGCAGCATAATTTTGGAATGATTCCTGGAAGATCAAAGAAATTTTCATGTATAGCGGGAAGGAATAGACTGGGAGATGGTGGAGCAGCACATGGTCAGGGAAGCTGTTTGTTACAGCCGAATAGAAAGATCAGGTATACAGTAGAGATGGGTGATACAGGACAAACAAGAGAAGGCAAAATGGGGTGCGGATGAAGGATAGAGGTGGGAAGCAGGCCAGTAAAAGAGGAGAGGAATACACACCGGCAGACAAAATGCAGCATCTGCCAATGGGAAATATGTGGGGGGAAAGCATGGATTAAAGGGGTTATTCTGGATATTAGGGTGTGCACACAGGGAGCGGAAGCTGATGAAGAATGATCAGAGGACACAGCCGCGGATATGCCAGATGCAATAATTTTTCTGAGTTGTATCTTTTAAATGATCAGAGGACACAGCAGCCTATACGGGAGAGGCAAGACGTCTTCTAGGTTGTATCTTTTTACTGCTCCAACTGCCCGGTCGGGGTCAAGCCGGACGAACTTCTCAACACAAGCCAGGCCCGAGACCTCGTCCGCCTTCGCTCCGAGCCCTGCCCGTGACAGGGATTCCCCGGCTTCCCCACAACCCCTGCGCTATCACCACCGCAACACCGCTGTCCGCGACAGAGCGAACCCTCCAGTGCTGCCGCTCTACGAGGGCCACGGGGTGAAGGGGAAGGGGGGCGGCAGAGCCCCCGGGCACTGCACGCGGCCCCGCGCATGCGCAAGCGGCGGGGGGGGGTCACAGTTCCACAGGAGCCCGGAGCCGCAGGAGGGGGGGGGGGCACCTCGAGCACCAACTGCCGGGGCGCCCTGGCTGCCTGCCCGCTGAGGGCTCCGGCCTGGCCGCACTCACCCTTCGCTGGCGGTCTCGCTGTCAGACATGTCGCACGCGTGGCGGCCGCCGGCAGCGGGTGACTGGGACGCAGCCGGGAGCACAGCAAGTGACAGCGCGAACGCCGCGGCCCCGGCCATCACTGGGCCCTCCCTCCTTCCCCACGAGCTGCCCCCGCCGCGTGACGTCAGTCCTCGGAGCCGCCCACCGCCACCATCACCGAGTGACGGGGCAGGGTTGGCTAGAGAGGCGTCAGGCGGGACTGCTCGTGCGTTTACACCCACGCCGTCAGTGCCGGGTGGAGAGGTAGAAAGTTAGGCGGCCCGTAGCGCCTGAGTCCCGCTGTAAAGATACAGACAGACAGGGTTCTCTGGGTAGATGTGGGCTCTTCTATTACACCGACTCAATAGTTGGAAAAATTGTTCTTTGCAAGGGCCTGAAAGCTTGCAAAGAACAAGTTTTCCAACTATTGAGTTGCTCTAATAAAAGAGACCACATCTACCCAAACAGCCCTGTCTGTGCACTCTGTCAGGCCACCTGGAGCCAGTGAGTCTTGCCCTGTTGACACTGGAGGAGCCCCTTGGAAAGTGCTGGCTCTTTGTGTTCTCTCTTTCGGTGTTTTTCGCCTCCAGAAAATATAATAGAGGGATTTTTTTGTTACTAGGCATCGCCATTGGAAATCTCTGGGTTTATTTTGGGAATCACGTTTGCAGCTCCTCATGGGGCTAAGGTGGCAAGGCACCCTTGAAAGGGTCTTGAGGCAATCCCCGGGTACTGTAGCATAATAGGGTGCCATGAGATCCTTTCAAGGGTGCCACACAGTTGTAGCAGTGTGAGACAGACGAATGCTCAGGTGTGATTCCCAGGACAAAACATGGAGATTTCAAACAGAAATCTAGGGCCTCCAAACCATTCTGCCCTGTTGAGGTCTTTCTGAGTTCCTTATAGCAGAAAATTGCTCATTTTTTTCTTGTTTCCCTAGTCAGAAAATGAGTGACAGCCAAGAGCTGGCTGTCCTGAGTCTTAACAAGGTTGAGAACCACTCACTTAGAGCAAACCTTTTTTTCCAAACCTCTTCAAAACCAAGCAGATATCTCTGGCAGCATGTGCCAAGGGGAGATGGGGAAGTGGGGAGGTAGGGAGGAATGTCACTGCCCTGTATAATAAATCTAGCTCAAGAGCCCATACTAACCATGGCTATGAAAATAAGAGAGAGAGCTCATTTACTATAGGCTTTACTATAGGCAAACAGTAGTTCCATTATAGTTAAGATTGAGAATCCTTTTCTGTTTGAAGGCTGACTTTCCAAAGTACTCTAAAATCTGTAGGCCTATCTGGAGTGCCTTGAAACCTGCTGTTTCTCTTTCTTCCTGTGCTCCTATGATAATCATTCAAATGTTGGGTAACTGAAACAAGAATTGCTAAGCTATTGGTAGAAAACAGTATTTAAGGTTGACAGATTCTTCAGACAGTTTTGGACACATTTGTGGATCAAGCTCTGGCTTTGGTCATGTCCCAAATGGTCTCAGTTACACATTTGCCCTATCTAGTTCATGGCATCCTCCACCCCTCTGGGAAAACAAAATTGCAAACAGTGGTTGAGAAAACCAGGCTGTCTCAATACACCCATGGCTAATGCTTATGTGGCAACTTAATTACACTTTGCATACAAGAACAAAGAGGTTCTGGTAGAAATTGCAGGGGAGGGGAGGAAATTATAGGCATATTGCTACAACCTGTCTCTGTTAAGGTTTTATTTTATTTTGGGGAAATATCTGAGTACAGCAAAAAAGATTCAGAATTTACTCCATTTTAAAAAAGAAAGAAATTAAAGAAATTAACTCATAGGCATGAAAGGAGGAAGATTAGGGAATGAAAAAGATGAAGGAATACAAGGAAAAGGGCTTGGCACTGGGGCAAGGGCAGAAGGAAAGATGAGAGGGCTAACTGAAGGTGAGGGGAAGAAAGATTGAGAGACTCAGGCCAAGATGGGGTGGAAATCAGGTGTACTGGGAAAGAATGGAGGGGAGATAATAGGTTATAGGGTCACCTGTCAGCTTTACATCTCCCTTCCTCCATATGTGTTGGGATCTGGGCTGTAGGAGTCTTAGTTTCTCTCCCCCTTGCAGGTAACTTGGGATCTGAAGAGCCTTTGGGGGTTCTGGATCTAAGGAGTGGCTTAGAGTTAAGGCATATTTAAACCTTTGAAAACCAGGAAACATAAAGTTAAAGTACATGACATCAGGTGTAGGATGGAGGATCTGCTTGGGGTGGGGAAAAGGGAAACAAAAAGGAACCCAAGTAGGCAAGCTGGAGGCCTGACCAAGAAGGCCTGGCAGAGGCAGGGGTCAGGAGCTTGAGGGATGGGGCAGAGGCTGGTATGATGTACAGCTTGGTCTAACCTCAGAAGTGTTCAGCTTTCCAATGAATTGCTGCCTGTGATATCCAGTGAAAAGCAGACAGTTAGGGAAAACCTTTTACACCAATGGCTTCATGGAGTGGGGAAGGATTCATGAGATAGAAATGGTGACAGAGTGGTTCTATGTTGTTAGGGAAGAAAGTTGAAGGAGACAGACACACTAGTCTTCTCTCATGTGTTTAAAAGTACCTTAACCACCATGTCATAAAATTGTCAAGATTTTGAGGCATAGACCATGTTGTGATTGTTCTCATTGGCCCTCTTAGCAACTGGACACTTCAAATATTTCAAAGAATGGCCATAATTCCATTCTACTATAATAAACTATAGAGGATAGAGGTGTCCTTAAGCTTCACAAATTGCCTTTATCTAGCCACAGCAGTACCTCAAGTGAAAACCTACATAAATACAATAGCCTAAATAATCCCTAACTCCTATACAAAAATCCATTTGTCTTTCATTAGAAGTTATCAAAAATTATGAGAAGACTTAATTTAGCACATAGTTATGGTGCTTCAAAAATCTTGAGTTCAATAAAACCTAAAGCAAAAACAAAGAGAGCTTAAGTTCAAGTTTACTTAAAACAACAAATACAGAGTTAAACTGCATGTTGACATAATGTTAATTCTGCCCTACCTGTGTGATGGCCCAATATGTCCATAACACCCACAGTCACTGTCATTCAGTTTTTATGGTCTACTGTTTACCAAATACAGTAATGTTAAAAAGGGACTAACTTGGGGCAGCAGCTCAGGGTGCTGCCTTTGGGGAGGAGTGTAGGGGGCATAAAAATAGCTGCCATTGCTGGCAGAGGAATGGACAGTGTTCCCCCACGTGTCACTGTTGCCATGGCACAGGGTTGCCCCAATATAGTGTTCAACCACCATTTCTTGACTTGTAACTGTGTGCTTACAGTTCCAATGTGATCTCCCATCCAAGTCCTAAACAAGGCTAGAACTGCTTAATTTCAAATATCAGATGGGAATAAGTACATTTAGTTCTGCAGAAAAACAGCACTGCATAGCTACGTTTCACATGATATTTATGGTTAAATTCACAAACTGCCCAAATGCCCTACCTAAGCCTGACAATCCTCATGTCAAAACACTGTGTCATGCTGCTGGCACAGCCTATAAGCACTTAGCATAAAATTAAGGCTTTTTGATTTCTTAATGTACATGTATGATAAATCTCTTCTTGGATCACACGCAAGAAGATCAAGCAGAAGGGCTCATTCCCCCTCACCTTGAAAATGCCTGGCACTACAATCAAACCATTGCCAGGCTTCTCCAGCTAATGCCTCTACCCTTCAATACAGCTGTACCTGACACAGGTGAGTGCTGCAGGTGTATATGGAGATAATTCTTATTGGCTGTTGCTGATTTTGTGGGGGGGGAGATGATTTAAGGCTATGTGGAAATGTAATGCTGTATTTTCTGATTTCCGGAAGTTTGAATTTCATGGAAATCAGTGTTCTAGAGGGACATGACATGACATGGAATGATACGGAGTAACCTTCCTTCTCTGTTAATTATTCAAGTCTGTCAGTCATTAAACAAGTCATGCACATCCCCAGAGACCAGTGCACAGACAGTACAAATATCCTGGAACATTGTGGTTGTGTGTATTCATCAAAATGTCCTGCTCACTAGAAAGCAGCTAGAACAGGGATGGGCAAAATATGGCCCTTGAGCCAGTCCAGCCTGCCAAATGATTCTATTTAGCCCATGGCAGGTCCTTGGGCTCTACCCAGTCTAGGCACGGGAGGCAGCCCGGGTGGTGGTGTGTGCAGCAGGTGGTGTGTACGGCAGGAAGTATCTCCTGGTATGGAATGCAGCCCACCCTATCCCTGCATGCAGCTCACAGGCATGCCAGGAGCTGTAGTCCATGGGGCTGGGTGGTGGGGCAGGGGTGGCACAATGGGCAGACTTGGTTTCCCAGCATACCCTGAGGCAAATACTAGCTCTCACCCTCACACTGACTGCCGCTGCCAGTGTCTTTGCCACTGCCACCAGACCCAGCCCTGCTGCCTGGCCACCCTGGCCTGTCCACCCTGCACCCTGTGCTAGGGTTGCTGGATGGAGCTGGCAGATGGGATCTCCATGGAGACTGGTCTGGGACAACCGCGGGCAGGGCATGGTCAGCCAGGCAGATGGGATGGGGCCATGGGTGGGTGGGGAATGGTGTCCAGGAGCAGGACAGGTGGGCAGGACTGGGGCTGAGATTGTGGGAAGTGACAGCACAGACCCAGGGCCTGGGACAGAGACATGATCTGCTCCCTGCACATTCCTGTGATGGGTACTGGTTCTGGCACTGGACAGAGTGGACAGGGCTGGATAGGATCAACTGGCTTCTCCCCTTCCTCCTCCCCATCGTGCTGGGCAGTGTAACAGCCATGACTTGGTGGGGAGGAAGGGGGCAAGACCGAATCAGCAATGCCCCTTTTCCCCACCCCGGCCCACAACAGCTCACCAAAACTCTTTAAGAGGTCCTCCAGCCCAAATAATTACCCAACCCTGAGCTAGAATCTATACCAGCTTCAGTCTTGGAATGATTTGAAAATGTATCCTTGTGGAAAGCATGTTGCCAGAGTCTAATCTTGACAAGGGAAATGATAACAGTTAAAATATCTGCGTTTATAGAAAAATGATGTAGCCTCTTAGGTAGGCACAGATAGCAAAAACCTGACCAGGTTATTGCTTTAAACTGACCAACCCACACAAAGTGGGATGAATGTCCCCTGAGTTACAAATGCTGGTAAGTAATTATAGATGCCTTCTGCCAGTATGCATAAAAATATAATTTATGCCTTGCCTATTTATGTAAGTCAAATAAAGAAAAATCAAAAGCAGAGAGAACAGGATATTAAAATTTTCTTGCACATATACAAACCCAAAGGTAAACCAAATGAAACTACAGTACCACAGCAAAGGCTTAGCTTTTTCCCATACAGATCATTCTTCAGTGTGTTTAGCAAGGGTTGAAAAAGGCAGCAGGACCAGTTTAGCAGCCTAAAACTACATATTGTAGATTGCTTGTTTTGATTTGTAACTAAAAACAAGTCAAATAACACTGTGGGTGAAACTGGAATAGGATTGAACTCGGCTTATCACAATAATGATAAATTATTAATTAGCATGTCTTGTGCTTTGCATTTTCAAAATGCTGTACAATAGGGAGAACAATAGGGAGTTTAAGGTGTGTGAGGCCAGTCATGTAGGCAGAGGGAGCAGATTTCCCTCTCCCTCCTAACTTTAGCCACCATGCAAATATTAATCTCCTGCGAGGATGTAAGTAATTGGGTAAAGCAAGAGCCATGTAGCGGCAGGATTTAATTTAAAAAAACCGGACAGGTTGCCTGTAACATTAAACTATTTTTTATTAAACTATGAACAAAGCTGAAGGAAGGCAGCTTGAATTTGTGAATTGAAGCATTGGTGAGAACCCTGAAGTGCTAGCTTTCTAAATTTTGCTACTGATGGGCAGTATGAGCTGGGACAAGTCTTTCTATGCGCTACACTTTTTATAGTGATAGTGACATAACATTCACAAAGGTACCATCCATTGATCTTGTAGGAAGAAGCCTGGCTAATTCAGAGCCTCTTTCCCTAAGGGCACATCGACGCATGATGCTATATTGCCATAGCAATGCGCTACGGCAATATAGCATCTGCAGGCATCTACGTGTGACCAGCAGCTATTTCACTGTAACAACGTGCTCCCCTGGCATGGCAGGCTGCTATGGCAAAGTAGCTGCTAAAAAAACCATGCACCATGTGTATGGCACAGTATGGGCTGTCACTATGCCATGATTTAGTACTTTATTTTGGGAGTACTAAATCAAGGCACAGTAACAATGTCGCCATAGCAACACATGTAGAAGTGCCTTAAAGAAATGAACATTAGGGCTGTGTCCATATAAGCATGGATGTTTGGTTCCCTGGGAACAAGTAGCAGTGGTGCACTGTGCACCACCACTCCTTGTCTCTGGGGAACGCTCGTGCCATGCATGCTTTGGCATACGGCAAGTTACCCTGGAGGGGCTAGGGGGGGCTGGGGCCAGCACTGGGCTGGCCCCAGCAGCTTTACCTGGGGACCTGGGGTCCTCCCAGAGCTGCAGCAATGGTGATTCTGCCACATAGAGCATGGCCAGTAGCCACAGGCTCTGGGTGGTCTGGCTCCACTTTTGAACAGTGTGCGCTGCCTACGTGTGTGCTGCTCCACTTTTTTTTTCATGGGTTTTTTTGACCTCTGGATATCGAAGGGTCAAAAAAACCTGAAGAAAAAAAGGTAGAGCGGGAGTGGTGTGCACACAGGCAATGTTCCCTTGCAGCATGGAGAACGTTTGAATGGGGGAGTTTGTTTGTTTTTTTGTTTTTTAAGTAAAATTTTTCGTGTTCCAAGCCAAATCAGCCAAATCAATTCCAAATCCGTGAGTTATTCAAGAACAGTATGTGGCCCTACTGCAGGCAAACACCCTCCACCCCCACCTGGGGCTTCAGTTCTGTCCAAATCATTTGACAGGTATCCTACATACAGGCCCTAACCCAGAGGCTTAGGGTTCGGATGCCCCCCAAATTTCACTCGTGCTCACCAATATGGCTGCAGGAGCAAGCTAGGGAGGAATCTAATGTGAGGTATGTGACACCGCAGACATGTTTGGGGCACCACATGCTGTGCGGCCACACTTGTCTGGACACAGCCTACTAGTGCTACTGGTACCATTGAGAGAAAGTCCTATGCTGCTAGCAAAATATATTCTTACCAGAGGAGCATCCCACTGAAGGCTACTGTCAAAATGTGGATGTCCCTGTCCATGCCTTTAGAAGATGGAATTTGGTCAATTTAGTAAACTTTATTAAGTCTAGTGTTTCCTGTTCTATTTTCTCTTCCTTCAGATCTGTAATGATAGGTATTTTGCTCAACAGGCATAGCCAGTGTTGTGATTTTATCTAGGATAAACTCTACTTTTACAAGTCAGAAATCCTTTTACCACACATTACACATGCTAAAGATGAAATCTATTTGACCCAATTATGATAGTTAATTCATATTTATACTTAGCATTCTAAAATACTTGCACAAAAGGTGCTGTAACAATACAAACATAATATTCACTTGGCAGCAAAAATAGTAGTTCAGGTTGTGAATAGTTTCAGCCAAGATAGGAACTGGGCTGTGTTTATAGTGGCTTGGCAAGCTAATACTGTTCTTTGAAGAAAATATGGAAGCTTTTATTTTAAAAAAAAGTATCTAGCCTCTGTTGTTGTGAAGATACATGAATGGAATATAAATGCATGCTGGAATGTCTTCCAGAATCTACAGAGACTCTGGAACAATAGCTCTGTGTGCTGTAGATTGTTCCTTTTAATTTAAGTGGGATATTAAGTCTAAAGCGTAAGGATCACAGTTCAGACCCCAATCCTGCAATACATGCATGTTTAAAGCTAAATACATCACCATTTTATTTACTTCAATCAAATATCTTCAGAGAAGCATTTGTCTGCACACTAGGCCCATGCGAAGTGGCTAGTATTCGCTTCAGATTCAGATTCGGACAATTCGGGGGAGAGTGATTCTATTCAGTGATTCGAATCACTGTCCCGAACCAATTTGGCTGAATCTGATTTGGAGATTTGGCTGCTACCAAATAAGCCAAATCACACAGGTCCCATCCCCCGTCCACTCTCCCAGGCCCGGCAATGGTTGCCCTGCCCAGCCCAGCTCCCAACACTTTGAAAAAAAAAGGACTGGGAGCTGGGGCAGGCAGGGCAGCCATGTTGGGCCTGGGACAGCAGGCAGGGGTTGGGGGGCACTCGGGAAGGGCTGGAGGAATGGGCAGGGGATGGGGCCTGGCAGGGGTCCCCCCCATGGTCCCCTCCCTCCTTCTCCAGCCTTCCCTCCTCTGCTCTCCACTTACCAGCTCCAAGTCCAGCTCCAGCTCCCTGCTGCAGCAGGCAAGGACTGCCCAAATCATCCCCCTAGTGGAGTCTCTGGCATGCCAGATGGAGAAGCTCCAGGCCACAGTCCAGAGACTGCGTGCCATCAGGGACTGTGAGCAGGAGATAGAGTCCTACTGCCAGGCCCTTCTCCCCTGGGAAGTGGAGGGTAGACCACAGTCTCACTCCAGGACAAGGGAGGACCTGGAGACCACCCCTTCTGTCCAGCCATGGGGTTGGACCAAAGTAGTCAAGAACCCCAGGGCCCGCCGCACCAAGGCCCCTGCAGGCAACACAGAGGACATTGTAGCTACCGTCCCCACTCTCCCCAAGACTAAACGCAAAGTGTTTGTCATGGGAGACTCCATCCTGAGGGGGCAATCTGCCACCTCGACCCCTTAGCCCAGAAAGTTTGTTGATTCCCAGGGACCTGCATCCGTGACATTGCGGAGAAGATCTCTAAACTCCTTCAGCCCACAGACCACTATCCCATGCTCCTCATCCATGTGGGCACTAATGACATGGCTTGGAGTGCTCCTAGCCAGATTGTGAGGCACTTCAGGGATTTGGGTGCAGGGCTAAAGGGTCTGGGGGTGCAGGTGGTGTTTTCTTCAATCCTGCCAGTCTCGGGCTATGGGCTGAGGAGGGAGAGGAGGATCCAGGTAGTCAACCAAAGACTGTGGTGCTGGTGTCATTGGGAAGGCTTTGGCTTCCATGACCACAGCCCGCTTTTTGGAGAGAGAGGCAGCGAGCTGTTGGGAAGGGATGGCGTCCACCTCTCGCCGTTGGGGAGGAGGCTCTTCTCAGCTAGACCGGCTGACCTGCTCCACCAGGCTTTAAATTAAGCCTGCCAGGGGATGGGAGGACTACTGCCACTGCTGGCCCACTGAGTGGCCCTTGCAAAGCCAGCAGGCTGAGTCACATAAGGGAAACCACTCCAGGCCCAGCCCTGGAACAAAATGTAGGCAAGGCCAGGGCCCCTAAAGGGACACTTGCGTGTCTATACACAAATGCCAGGAGCCTGGGGAATAAACAGGAGGAACTTGTTCTCCTGCAAAATGCAAATAACTATGATGTCATTGGGATAATGGAGACCTGGTGGTACTCCACCCATGACTGGACCATGGGTATAGATGGCTATACCCTGTACAGGAGGGATCGAGTGGACAAAAGGGGCGGGGGCATAGCTCTCTATGTCAAGGAAAGCTACATGTCCCTGCAAGCTGATGTTTGCACCCATGGTGGATGACTTGAGACCCTCTGGGTTAAAATCTGTGGGGAACATGGCGCAGGGGATACTATGGTGGGGGTCTACTACAGACCCCCTACCCAGAGTCAAGACCTTGACCAGGAGTTCACCAGGGAATTGGCTGAGGCTGCACAATCCTGGTGTATGGTTGTCATGGGAGACTTTAACTACCCAGACATCTTGTGGGAGGAGCGCTTGGCCAAATCTGAGTGGTCGCAAAGCTTTCTCTCACGTATGGACAACCTCTATCTGACGCAGGAAGTCTACGGGCTGACAAGAGGTAAAGTGCTGCTCAACCTTGTACTGGCAACCGGGGATGACCTAATTGGCAACCTAACAATCGAAGGGAAGCTGGGTGACAGTGATCATGAACTGATCACCTTCACCATCTGCCGTAAAGCTGGCAAGTCAGTCAGTAATACAGAAGTTCTTGACTTCAGGAAAGCTGACTTTGACAAGCTAAGGAGGCTTGTCAGAGAGGCCCTAAAAGGCCACAACCCAATGGAGAGAGGAGTTCAGGATGAGTGTTTGCTCGTCAAGGGAGCAAACCTGGATGTGCAAGCAAAGTCCATCCCATCTTGGATGAAAGACAGCAAAAGGGCACAGCAGCCCCCTTGGCTCTCCAGGGAACTGGTGAACCTCCTGAGTCTTAAAAGGAAGACCTACAAAGGATGGAGGACTGGAACCACCACCAAGGAGGAATACTCTACTTTAGTCCAGACTTGAAGAGGGTAAATCAGGAAAGCCAAGGCTGCGATGGAACTCCAGCTAGCCACAAATATTAAGGACAATAAAAAGTCCTTTTTTAGATATGTGGATAGCCGGAGGAAAAGCAAGGGCAATGTTGGACCCCTGCTAAACCAGATAGGGCAACTGACAGCTGACGCCCAGGAAAAAGCAAACTTGCTAAATGGGTACTTTGCATCAGTTTTTCACCAGTTCCATGGGACAGCCCTGCCCACTATGGGTCAGGGAGGCCCAGGTGAGGGAGTTTCCTTGCCCTCTATCTGACTTTGTGAAGCTGACCTCATGAAGGAACACCTCAACAGGCAGGATACCTTTAAGTCTGCCGGCCCTGGTGGGTTACACGCAAGGGTACTCAGGGACTGGTGAGCATCATAGCTCAGCCCCTGGTACGGATCTTTGAGAGTTCTTGGCACTCTGGTGAAGTGCCCGATGATTGGAAGAGGGCCAATGTCATGCCCATCTTCAAAAAAGGGAGGAAAGTAGATCTGACAAACTATAGGCCCATCAGCCTGACCTCTATCCTGGGGAAGGTCTTGGAAAAGATTATCAAGGAGGCCATCCTTGACAGACTAGCAGAAGGCACTATCCTGAGGGATACCCAGCATGGGTTTGTTGCAGGTAGGTCTTGCTTGACCAATCTCATTTCTTTTTATGACCAGGTGACTTATCACCTGGACAAGGGGGAAGAGATCAACGTCATATACCTCGACTTTAAAAAGCCTTCGATCTGGTATCCCACGATCATCTCTTGGTTAAACTGGCTAACTGTGGCGTTGACGTCACCACGATCCGCTGGCTGGGGAGCTGGCCCTGTGGTAGTACCCAG
The DNA here is from genome assembly GCF_001723895.1 of Crocodylus porosus. NCBI lineage: Eukaryota > Metazoa > Chordata > Crocodylia > Crocodylidae > Crocodylus > Crocodylus porosus. The sequence goes on from NW_017728886.1 coordinate 74,172,753, forward strand.
AGGGTGGTGGTCGACGGGAGCCAATCGTCTTGGTGTGCTGTGACTAGTGGGGTCCCACAAGGCTCTGTCTTAGGGCCTATACTATTTAACATCTTCATCAGTGATGGTGTCAGAAGCAGACTGGCCAAGTTGGCTGACAACACCAAACTCTGGGGTAAAGCATCCACACCTGAGGATAGGAGGGTGATCCAGGTGGATCTGGACAGACTCATGAAATGGGTGGACGAGAACCTGATGGTGTTCAACACCCAAAAATGCAAGGTTCTCTACCTTGGGAGGAAAAACTTGCACCATGCTTATAGGCTCGGTAGTGCTGCGCTGGTTAGCACTACAGATGAAAGGGACTTGGGGGTTATGGTTGACCACAAGATGAACATGAGCCTGCAGTGTGATGCTGCAGCTAGTAAAGTGAGCAAAACACTGGCTTGCATCCATAGATGCTTCTCAAGCAGATCCAGGGATGTCATTCTCCCGCTGTACTCAGCCTTGATGAGGCTGTAGCTGAAGTACTTTGTCCAGTTTTGGGCTTCGCAGTTCAAAAAGGATGTGGAGAAGCTTGAGAAGGTGTAGAGGAGAGCCACACGCATGATCAGAGGTCAGGAAAACAGACCTTATGATGAGAGGCTGAGAGCAAGGGGGCTATTCAGCCTGGAAAAGTGCAGGCGCAGGGGTGATTTTGTGGCCACCTATAAGTTTATCGGGGTGCTCATCAGGATCTGGGGGAATGTCTGTCCACCAGAGCCCCCCAAGGGATGACAAGATCAAACGGTTACAAACTCCATTGTGACCAATTCAGGCTGGACATAAGAAAGAACTTCTTTGCTGTCCGAGCCCCCAAGGTTTGGAATAGACTGCCACTGGAGGCAGTTCAAGCACCCACTTTGAACACCTTCAAGACACATTTGGATGCTTATCTTGCCGGGATCGTATGATCCCTGCTGACTTCCTGCCCCTGGGGCAGGGGGCTGTACTCAATGATCCTCCGGGGTCCCTTCCAGCCCAAATGTCTATGAAATCTATTAAAACTTTTCTGAATTGATTCGGAGAGCTTCACATCGATTCGGACCTTTTTATTGGTCCCCTGATTCACTTCGAATTTGGAGATTCGGCCACTGAATCGGGCCAAATCTCCTCTGAATCAACTCATCACCCAAAGCTTTGGACAGCCCTAATGCACACCCACAGACATACCCATCCAAACACATGCATAGGAGCATCTTTAGATAGACTATGTCTATCAAAAGTTAAAAGTGAGTAAATGTTCAGCTGCCTTCTATACTCAGTGAATAGTTTCTCTCACATTTAATTTCTTCCCAGCCTTTAAAAGAAATAGTTAGATTAGTTTACAGTTTTGTTTAGTTGGTTATTTTTACAATCATGTTTGTGTGCATGACTGAAAGAGTTTGTTCTGCTTCTGTCTGTAAAAAAAATATTGAGATAAAGCAAAGTAAACAAGAAAGAGAAGGAAAAAATTGACTGAAGTTACTACATGGAAGAAAGAGGAGGGACAAACATGTCACAAAGATTTGCACTAATGGCTGAGGATGTCTTATTTTGTTGTCTCAGTGGATATAATTCAGGACAAAACTCCCCTACGCCTGGTCAACCTCTGACTTCAGTAATAAAGTTTAACATTGACTTCAGTGGGATCATCATTTGGCTGTCTCCATTTAATCTTACTTTGTGTAACTTGCTTCTTTGTCTGTGTAATAAAATATTTGACACCAAGTAATAAAATGTTTGACAACCAGAAGCATTTGCAAAAGATAAAATTTTATTTCTAGGCCCAACTCGTCCAGTGTAGGTCAGGGTTACAAAAAGAATATTCTTCTCCCAGGATGACAAGAGGTTACCACAATAGCCTCTCTTACTGTATTTTTTTTGTTCAATACTCAACATTTTTTATCTTTTATTTCTTGTCCTGATAACTTATTGCTTATCTTTTCTTGGCTGTGAAAAGCAGAAAGACCTTGAGAGGTCTTAAAACTCTCTCTTTTGAATTGGATTGGCTGACATCGCTGCCTGCATTGAACATTGGCTCCTGGGTACTGAGATAAGAATCAAGTTTCCATGCTAGTTAGAGATCCTATATGTCACAGGAACATAAAACTGGAAGGGTCATTGAATCCAGTCCTTGCATTCATAAGAAACCATTATTCCAGAAGGATTCCCAAGAACATTCAAGTCAGTCCACATGCACACTATAGCCACAGGGTATCCAGTAAAAAAGAACCAATAGTGTGCTATAGGAGGAGTATAGAAGCAATGTCAGGGCACTATCAAAGACTTTGGGATTCTGCCATATTATGGAATTTTTTTGATAAAATATGGTCAGATAGGAAGTGGGTTGTGCCCCACATTCCAGTCCATACCAACCTGAGCTGGTAAACAATTTCTTTCTGGTTCCAAATATGATCATTGGCTTGACCTTAAGCATGTGAGCAAGACCCAGTCTTTCACCAACTCAAGACTCACAACTAGCCAATGCCCAAAGCCCAATGCTTCAGAGAAAGCGGTGGAAAAACATACTGAGCTGTACTAACAGGAGTGTTGCTTGCAAGTCCAGAGAGTTACTTAGCTGTGTTAATCTGAAGTTGGGTGAAGGGAGCAGGGTGGTATCTTTTAAAGACTAACTGGTTCAGAGAGGCATAAGCTTTTGTAGGCAACAGCCTACTTCATCAAATGCTGATCAAGTAGGCTGTAGGTACAAAAGACTATGCCTCTCTGAACTGGTTAGTCTTGAAGGTGCTACCCTGCCCTGCTTCTGCTCTGTTACTTCAAGAGAAGTAATTCTTCCATTCTGTTCAACATTAGTTAGGCCCCACCTGGAGTACTACGTCCAGTGATAAGCACTACACTTCAAGAAAGACATAGACTGATTGGAAAGAGTCCAGAAGAGACTTGTGAAAATGATTAGAGGTCTAGGAAACATGACTTACAATCAAAGGTTGACAGAACTGAGATTATTTAGTCTAGAGAAAAGGTGGGAGGGGAGGGGGATTTGATAAAAGTCTTCATATACCAGAAGGGTGGTTATAAAGAGAATGGAGACAGAGTACTTTCTGTGCCCACAGGGGACAGCATAAGGAATAATGGTCCCAAACAGCCAAATGGTCCCTTGCAGGAAGGGAAAATTAAGTTGGCTATCACAAAAAATGTTCTCACTATGAGATGCTTAAATGTTTCAGCAGATTACCTAGAGGGGTCTTGGAAGTTTTTAGAAATAGATTAGAGAAACACTTGTCTATGATGGTTTAGACAAGGTTGATTTTGCCTTTAATCAGACTAGATGACCTCTTGAGGTCCCTTCCAGCCCTACTTTCTATAACGAAAAAAACACCAACCCATAAACCACATAATAGAGACAAAAAGTAGAGAAAAACAGTCTCACCATGGCCATTTTTCTCACTCTTAACTTAGAACAGTGGGGAAGGGGAACTGCCATTCTGACATGCCCTCTACTTGGGCACCCAAGGCTGCTGCTCTGCTTGCCTTCCCGCCCCCTCTTCCTCCCCAGCGAGGGAGAGCAGGGGGGCGGGATCGCCGGTAGGCACTTCCGGTAAGTCCGGAGTGCCTGATTGGTGGATAGAAAGGAGGCAGGAAATTCAAACTGCAGCCTTTAAAAGCTGCGGTTTGACGTTGCTTCCGGCACTCAGGAGCTAGGAGCAGCAGGGAGAGGAAGGACATAGGCACACGTGTGTCTTACACACACGTGTGCCCCCTTACCTGACCCGGAGTGGAGGCGAGAGCAGCAGAGGCGAACGGAGCAGCAGCGGGGGCAGCAGCAGCTGATCCCCCTAAGATAAGTGGGGCAGAGGGGCCGACGCAGCTGAGCCGGATCCGGAGGGGAAGCCCCCCGGATCCCTCTTACCTGAGCCAGTAGGAAGCCGTGCAAACAGAGTGCGCAAACAGGCAGGGTCTGTAAGAGCGCGCCGGTGTTTGCACCGGCGTTCACGCCGGAGGGGGAGCAGGAGGGGACCAGAGGCCGACTCGTGTTAGTGCGGGCCAGAGGACCCAAACTCAGCAAGAAACTCCTATGATGGTGTTGACAAGGAGTGCTGCCAGGGCCCCTGCCCGGGGGGCGCGGCCTTCCCGGGGCTTGTCTGAGGCCTCCACCCAGACGAAGCCCATGGGGGGGCTGGCATCCGCCAACCCCCTGGCCTGCGGAAGCTGCCCAGCAAGGCCTGAGGGGGCAGGGACTGGAGACCCCCACACCTGTCCTGCAGGCACCCACCTTAGGGCCCTGGAGGTGCAGGTGAGGGAGCTCCAGGAGGAGGTTAGCAGGCTGAGGGGAATCAGGGAGGCAGAGGAAGAAATTGACAGCTATTTTCTTTCCCTGCAGGGTTGTACGACCAAGGAGGATGCACCTCAAGATGAGCCCTCCACTGCTAAGTGGCAGACGGTCACCTCCCGTGCCAGGGCTGCTGGAGACACGGCAGCACCAGTTCCTACAGTCCGGCTGGAGAACGAGTACGAAGCTCTGGCAGCCCTGGAGGAGGAGGACGGAGAGGACGAAACCGGGGAGGAGGCAACTCCACGCACACCGCGTCCTGTACAAGCTGAAGGAGGCAAGAAGGCCAGGAGGAAGAAGCGTCGCGTGATCGTCATTGGTAACTCCATCCTGAGAGGTACGGAGGGCCCCATCTGTCACCGGGACCCCTCGGCACGCGAGGTATACTGCCCACCTAGAGCGAGGATTCAGGACGTGAAAGGCATGCTCCAGACCGTAATCCAGCCCACTGATTATTACCTCATGGTCCTAGTCCATGTGGGCACTAACAATGCGGCCAGGAGGAGCCCTGATCGCCTGATGGAGGACTTGCAAGCAACACTCCTGTTAGTACAGCTCAGTATGTTTTTCCACTGCTTTCTCTGAAGCATTGGGCTTTGGATATTGGCAAAAGATAAAATTTTATTTCTAGGCCCAACTTGTCCAGTGTAGGTCAGGGTTACAACTCCAAGACAGCCTTATAGAAAGCATTACCGTAGAAATAGTTTTGAGGAGGAGACACGGCCCCTTGCCCAAAGACTGTTTGAGACACCTGACCCTGTTCGGGAAGATCCAATGAACAGGCAAATGGAGGAGGCCCAGACCCTCAAAGCAGACATTGAGAATTTGGAAGAGGGTATCTTTGTGCCATGGTTTAAATTTGTCCTCAAGTGTTTGAAAGCACCACATGGGTGTTAGCGTGGGGGGGTGGGTGTTGGGGGAAGCGGTTACCAGACATGTCTACACAGGAGGCTATATTAAAGGAAGTTTATTACTCTCCTGATGAAGCTGGCAGTTTTGGAGGGGTGAACAGGCTTTTTGAAGCCACCAAAAGGCAGAATAAGGTTCTGAACAGAAGCGGGGTTGCCGCTTGGCTTTCAGATCAGGATGCTTACACCCTATACAAACCGGCAAGAAGACATTTTAAAAGAAACAAGACTGTTGTTTTAGATATTGATGTGCAATGGCAGGCAAATTTGGTGGATATGCAACAGTTTTCCAAGCACAATGGTGGGGTTAAGTTCATCTTAACAGCGATAAACATATTATCAAAGTATGCCTGAGCCATGGATCTAAAAGACAAGTCAGGTGGTGAAATAGCTCAGGCCTTTAAAACCATTTTTACGGAGGGCTGCGTACCTCAAAAATTACAGACTGATCGGGGAAAAGAATTTTTAAATAAGTCTTTAGCAAGCTGTTAAAACAGTATAATATTCACCATTTCGTGACAAATAGTGAAGTGAAAGCAGCGGTGGTAGAGACGTTTAACAGAACATTGAAATCAAAGATGTGGAAGTATTTTACAGCCTGCAACACCTTTCGCTACATTGATGTGTTACCAGAGTTTATAAAGAGCTACAACCACAGTTTTCACAGAACTATCTGCACCAGGCCTGTTGATGTGAACTTCTCAAACCCCCAAACGGTGTGGAAAAATATGTATGGGGACTATTTCAAAATAAAACCAGCAGCACCCGTGTTTAGAAAAG
>NW_017728886.1:74179188-74185779 GCF_001723895.1 Crocodylus porosus
CCCAGCAACGCATGTGTCAGCATTTTTCCGCAGAACACCAGCTCAAGCTTTACCATACAACTGGTTAAACCTCTGGATCTGCTGGGGAACTGGGAGATAGGGTTAGCAGAAATACAATACCCGCACAGCTGAAACAACATCAGTGAAGGCACACCTTTCAAAATCATTTCTGGGACTAAAAAATGGCGGTGCAGCCTGCCTCAGGAGTATTATACAACCATCACAGAATTACTGGATCTCATAAACTACAATTACCACCAGTCCTGCTCTGCCCGAACTAGTTATGCACTATGACCGAGCATTCGGGAAAGTGAGACTTAAATCCAAAGATAACTCTTATGGTTTTTATACATATGGTGAGCTAGCCTATATTTTGGGAATGCTACCCAGAGTCTCTGCTAAAAAACCACCCTTCCCTACTGATATTACCGGTTGGTTCAATTTGCTGTATGTCTGCATGGACATTGTGGAACATCAGCTTGTTGAGGAGTTTTCGGTACCTTTGCTATGCTGCGTCCCTATCCGTGGGAGCACAATGAGTTTGTCACCATCACATATAACAGCCCGCATTATGTCTCTATCAGCCAGCACCATGTTGACACAATCAGCATTGAAATAAAGATGGATCAGAACAAACATGTCTCATTTCACTTTGGCAAGGTGATCGTTAAGCTTCACCTACGTCCCTGGAAGACATTGAGATTTTAAAATAAGTAAAAGCATGATGGTGATGGTAAAAAACTATGGGGATCCTAATTTGTACAGAAACTATTATAAAGCCCAGGCTGGGTATGGTCTTCCTGGATATCAGGGGGTGCCCGTGATGTACAGGGCTGGTGTGGGAGGCATATTTCACAGCCTCTTTAGAAAAGCTGTTCCGCTTTTGAGAAGGGGTCTGGAGATTATTAAGCCCCACGCTAAAAATGCGGCACAAAACATAGCCAAAGATGTGATTGGTCATGTCTCCCGAGCTGTCCTAGATAAGGTAGTCAAGCCGGCAGTGCAGGAGCGGGTCCGGTCTCATGTATATTCAAAGAAAGAGCCTTAAAAGAAAGAGAGATGCAACAGACTCCGGACATGCAGGACCTCCTCAACCCCTTAGAAAGAAGAGGGTAAGTTGACGGGGAGCCAGACACGAAAAACCAAGAAGCAGCCTGGGAGAAAGAAGGGGTGTTCTCCTGGAGGAAACAGAAATATATTTTAACCGCCATGGCCTTTGTTCACTGCAGGTCTGAAGAATGCGCCAAATCTGAACTGGATGTGTCTCAAATAACTCTATGCAGACCTGCATTGAGAAAAGCTTGTATGTTGAGATCCCCCTGCTCTCAGCTATTACCGAGTCGAGCCCCCTTGACATTTTCATAGCTGAGAATGGTGAAGATTACATGGATTTGAACAATACGCTGCTATACCTTTGCTGCAAGATTGTAAAAGGCGATGGAACTGATCTTGATGCTGGGGCAGCAGTGGGTTTGGTGAATTACTCACTAGCCTCTGTCTTCAGTCAGCTGGATGTCACTCTGGAAGACTGTCTGATAAGTCAGAGCAACAACTGTTACCCCTACCGAGCTTTCATTGAATCGGTTCTCAACTACAGCAATGACACGCTCACCACACAATTTTCTGCCGGCCTGTTTTATAAAGATACCCCCAGGCATCGTGAAATGGTTGCGCGGGATGGTGATAATCAGGGGTTTCGGAGACAGGCAAACCTGACAGACTGGAGCAAAAAGATAGAGCTACTTGGTCATCTCCATAGCGATTTGTTTTTTCAAGAAAAACTGTTGCTGAATGGTGTGGATGTGAAAATTATGCTGACACACAGCGAAGATGCCTTCTGCTTGATGGGTGCTGCAGCAGCTGGCCCCTGTAAACTAAAAATCACATCTGCCTCACTTTTTGTGAAAAAAGTGAAGGTAGCAAGAGCTGGTACACATGCAGCTGGTACAGATACAAAAGACTGGGCCCTGATAATCAACTGTGAGGAGTTTGCTCTGGGGTACACCTTATTTGCCTTTGACCTGTCCCCTGACCAGGAGTGTGCTGATCATTATTCGCTGATTAAAGCCAGGAACCTGAGAGCAGAAATACGCTTTGCTGCAGCTTTGCCCACTATGGTTAACATAATCGTGTACAGGGTCTTTGACAACTTCATAGAAATAAATCAGAGGAGAAATGTCCTGCTTGACTATATGTGAAGATGGACACTGAACAGCTCGTCAGGGTTTTATCCTCAGACCCTTATGCCAAAGAAACTTTCTTAGACATTTTCCCCTGTGACTGGCTTCCTAAGACTTGACTGTCTAAAAGGCCCCAGAGCTTGGTGATCAACACGCACCCGCATAATCAACCCAGAGAACACTGGTTGACTGTTTACTTGGAGGATCGGAACTGCGGAGAATTTTTTGACTCGTATGGTCACCCCCCAAACAGTGCTCTCTTTCCTCAAAGCATTATGTTGTTTTTAAACAACAACACTACCGACACTGTTTTTCAGACAAAACAATTACAAGACCCCAGTCTGTTGCCTGCGGATACCGTTGTGTTTTTCCTGCACCACCGTAGGGCTATTGTTTGAACAGATTTTAAAATTGTATTATTCCAACAATTTAGCACAAAATGATAGGGTGGTAATGCATTTTGTAAAAAGTAAATATAGAAATTTCCATGTGGCTGGGCCTGCTCAAAACATGTTTCAACATATATTTCTTGCTATGACTTTCACAAATGCTTTGTCTAAATAAAACACTCAGCTGATGTTATGTAAAGTTGTTGTTATTTAAATGTGTGTGTGTGTGTATGTGTTTTCATTCAAAAAATCCTCTGTAGACAAAAACTTTATAGCAGTATAGAATAGTTTATTTCAAAGTGTAAAACTTTACATGGAGCGCCAGTGGCTTTTAGAGACAATTTTGCGCTTCTTAGGTGACTTTGTTGGTGTTTCTTGGCCTGAGTCAGATACTTTCAGGCATTCCAGATGATCACGATTCACAACATTGCCCATAACAGAAGATGGTACATTCAACTTGGCCATGGCTTTCATAAAAATGTCCCAGCCTTTAGGCGGGCACTTAGGAGTCCCAGTGTGAGTCTGAAGGGTTCTCTGGACCAAGTCAAGCATGTTAGACCCCTTGACGAAACCCCCTTGATCATCCCAAGAAGAAATGTCCTTGTGGTGGCTTAGCTTAGTAAGCAGTACTGTAGCATTTTTCCTGTATCAGGCATGCACATTATCCAATACTTCCTGAACGACTGTATCAGGTTTTGTGGGGGTTTCTAGGGGGTAGCCGGCTTCTAGGGGGGTCTGTACTGACAGAAATAGGGTTAATTTCCCTCTGTCCGGATCACCCAGCTTTATGTAAGTCAGGTATTTCTGAAGCACGGATGCATACAGTTTAGTCTTATCATATTCTGCTAAACCCGGCCTTTGGAGAATATCCCTCATTTCAACATTCAATAAGTGGGTTGCCTCGGTTCTGATATTTTCCTGAGGCAGTGGGGGAGCCCTTAATTGTTCCAGCTCGTGTTTGGGCACCAGGTACATTTTTGCTGCGTGCTGCATCACCGGCTAGTCAAAACCCCCATAATCAGAGGAAGAGCAAAACTTAGCAGAGGTCTGATAAATCCCCCAGACTGTTTCACCAGCTGTTTCTTTTTTTTAAGAGGTAATCTTTTGTTACTTGGGTTTTTTATGATCCTGCGTCTCTTTTTCAGCACACAAATTTGATGCGGTGTCAAAGGGATGTTTCCTTTTAAGGTGTTCAGAGCAATTTCTGAAATGGCCACTGTTAAATCATCAGAGGCCGAGCAGAGTACAGCTTTTCTCTGCTGTGGGGTGAATTGAAGAAGCAGTTTTAAGAGAGCCAAATTTCTTTTTACATGGCTAGACATGTTCCCCTTCCACAGTCTCGAGAGCTAAGAAGAGGCCACTGCTACATCATCTCTTTTTATTCCCACCCGCTATTTTTTTGTACCCCTCGCCTTCTTCAGGCTCTTTAATCTGATGCATAAAGCACCAGTGTTTGTTTACATCTGTGATTTTCCCATAAGACTGTTTGCACTGCCGTCCCTTGCACTCGTGCTTTTTGTCCACGTAAGATTTACACTCATCGCACAGAGTTTTAGTCAGACATGTGCCTTTCTAAGCAGTCTTTGGAATGAGAGAACAGCTTACAATTAGGGCACCTCTGTGTCCTGCCCACATTTTCAGAGCAACTTGGGCTCAGGCAAAGACGACATCGGAACCTGCACTTGTGGCTATGGCTATACAACGTCTGACAAAGATCGCAATAATTTCTCATGCCAAACACCTTTTTCACATCCAAAATTCCATACTAATGTTCACCATGTAGCAGAAGAAAACAGGTGTTGGGGTATCTGGGTGCGTCCTGTGTTTTAAGTAAACTCCACCCAGTTTTTTCCTTATGCATCACTATGTGAATGTTAACCTGTTCAAGGTCTTCAAACAAAGGTACTTGATGGAACATAACCTTTTGATATATACACATGCCTAATTTCCTATGCAGTTCTTTGGCACCATCTAGCAACTTGACATCTCTGGTCCCGCTATGTTTTGTAACAGCCAATAGACTGCCTGCAAAACACAGGTTAGTATCATAGGTATTCAAGTCAATTAAATACTTCCTCTTTTTAGTAATGACCTGGGAATAGGGGATAGAGCTTATAACTCTACGGCTTCCACCTCCAGGGCCTTTCACAACGATCACAACCAGCCAAAATGTCAAATGGAGCAATATTTCTCTCCGGCTTTGTAACAGGTTACTGAACCACTCTAAAAACAGTTCTGGGGTCAAATTGTTTAAATTAATAGCTCGTGAGTATAAACAGTTTGCCATGCTATCTGCCTGAATACATAACTGTGCATAGTCATTGTCTGTGAATCTCTGTCGGAGTTCTGCTACAATTTCTTCTACCCCTCGGGTTATGGTTTCGCATGCCAGGTGTAATGGTACACGCTCCAAATTCACAAAACGGAACTCCTCAGTGTACCTCATGCCACCAAACCAGGCTACAGACCACTCTTGCCTTCTCACCCTCACCATATGTACATCCGGTAAAACATCCCCTGATGACTCAGGAGACCCAGGGGCGCTGGGAACATTTGAGGGACCCTCTAATGGTCTTCCTAAATCATAGTCACCATCTCCCCTCTCTGGCTCTGTGGGTCCTGGTGAAAGGTCCGGTCTGGGAGGCTGGGGTACATTTGTGGAACCCTCTAATGGGCTTCCTAAACCATATTTTCCACCCCCTCTCTCTGGCTCCAGGGGTTCTGGTGAAGGGTCAGGACTGGAAGGAGATGTGTTTGAGGGGTCCCTAGGGAATCTCTTTTTTTCTTTCCTCAACCAGTGTTTAGCCTTCCCCATGCTCCTCTTTAACCAGACCCTTACTTTTTGCCCCGCAAGCTACTTGCTGGTTTGCCACCCATTCTTACCCCCGTGTTTACCGTGACTCCCCCTTCTATGATACAGACCACGTCTGCTGTCCGAGTTACACAGACTACCTCCTCTCTGAGTAAAATTTACCCGTTTGCTCTAGTAGTAATCACAAACTTTCAAGGCACTCTGCACACTCTTTCTGAGATGTATATGTCTGCTAGTATCACCCCCAAACCCTCTCAAGACAAGTTGTTTATACCCACCCTGAAAATCCACCCTCTTTTTTTCACAATAATCATGATCTTTCAAAAAAGGAGAAAGACTCTCCTCTTTCCCTAAATTGTGTGAGTAATCAGTCCAAGGTTTCTTATTCAAGGGGTCCAGATCACCTGTTTTGGGGGTATGAATCCTTGTCTTTTTACATATGGTTTTCTCAGAGGTATGTGGCTTGTTTTCCTTTGAGGAATCATATCCTTCTGCTCTGTCCCGGTGGTCTTCTGATCCTTGAGTATTATGATCTGCAGGCTGAGTATTTCTGGGGTTTTTTGCTTGTGCTTTTAGAGGTCTCTGTCCAGACCCCCGCTCTTCTTTGGGAGTGGTGGTGTGATCACTTAGGAAATATAAAATTTACATCTCAGCATTGAGAATTCACTTTCCTCAAATTTAAAATTTGCTTAATCGCCTACACACCGCTTCTCCTCCCTCAAGAAACACAAAGTTTCAGAAGCTGATTTAAGAAAAATTACCTTTTACTACTGGATAAAAATATGGCTGTATGTGCTTGTTCTGCTTTTCTGTTTTAGATGAAAAGGTTCTGTTTGAAAACAAACAGCTGTTGTAACTTAGTGTGATTATAGTAATGCTGCCACAAATAACCTACCATTTTAAAACAATTTTTACCTTTCTGTGGTAAAATTGCATGGGGCTTCCCCACCTGATGAGCTCTCTGTAATATAAATGAAATGATACAATAAGTAAGTCCGCTGTATTAAAAAATTAAATAATAGATTAAGGAAAATAGTGTATGTATAAAGTAAAATATAACTGTATTAAAATGGTCACCACTAAAAGACAACTCCACCCCTTTAGTCTTAAAACATGTAGAGATCTGGACACACTGATCAGCTTTTTTTTATTTATTTTATTTATTTTGATCTGGTTTATCTTTATGATACACACCCGTCACCCCATACCA
>NW_017728886.1:74185790-74231935 GCF_001723895.1 Crocodylus porosus
ATCTAGTGGCCTGTTACAAACTAGTCAGGGTGACCAGCAGGCACTGGGGAAGTCCCTGTTCCCCGAGCACTACCAGGAATAACAGTCACAAGCTGGCAGAGGGTAGATTTAGGCTAGATATCAGGAGGCGCTACTTCACGTTCAGGGCGGCTAGGATCTGGAACCAACTTCCAAGAGAAGTGGTGTGGCTCTTACCCTGGGGGTCTTTAAGACAAGGCTGGATGAACACCTTGGTGGGGTTGTTTGACCCCAGTACTCTTTCCTGCCATGGTGGGGGGTCGGACTCGATGATCTGCTCAGGTCCCTTCTGACTCCACAAACTATGAAACTATACTAGGCTGATGGACCACCTAGACTTATACTTTGACTCCTGTTTTTAAATGTTGTTAATTAGTTTATTGTACAGCAAATAAGAAAAAAAAACTTGTATGATACAACATTCTTAACTGTGTTGGTTGTAAATAGACTTCAGCAATGTTTTGTTTTATATTAACATACCATTTTACTACTTTGAACTTTGTGATGAAATAAGCAGTTGTGCAACAATCTGGTATTGTAAAGGAACAGGACGTATTTTCTGGGTAGTTACCTAATTTTTGTTTTGATTGCAGTACATGGATTTCTATTGTTAGTACTGTTGAGCAATAATATAATACTGTACATTTTGGTGTGAAAAACAAGTTTTTGTTTGTGTGTGTATAAATTAGCAGAATTTTAATATATTATTATTTATATAAATACAAATAATTGATGTATCATTTTCAACTATACTAAATAAAGTCCTGATTGTTTACATGATTAATATAAAGAATAATTATGTTGACAAGGAAATACTTATTGCTGTATATAAATGTGTAAATAATTTTTTGAAAGTGGTTAAAATTGTTTTAAAAGTATATCATTGATACCACTTTCTGGCCTGGACTGTCAGCTGGTATTTGTTGTTGTTCCTGTTAACAAATCATTCTTGTTAATAGTCAGAACTTTCTTTGATGCAATCTGTTTATTTCAAAAAGAGAATACAGGAAGTTCTTTTTTCCCTGAACACATTGGAAATCATACAGCAGGGAAAGATTTCTTGGCTCACAGTTAAAAGTCCCTTTCCAGCTCCTTGGTTCTCTCTCAGTGCCATATTATCAATGCTTCTCTTGCTCCCCTGGTTGCTTTCCTGCTTGCTACTTACTCCGTCTTCTTGCTGACTGCTTATTACACACAGCTCCACCAAACAATAGTAAGCCATTGCATTTGCATTCAGACCGCAGAGGAAAGCTTTCAGTTCACAACTCAGCTCCTTCCCCAGCCTTGCTATGCTGAGCTGGGTTTGACTAGTGCCTTCTCTTGTTTTACTTATTAATAAATAAAAGGCAATTAGCTTAAATGGGGAATTCTGTCACTCACACTGTCTTCAACGAAGTTGGAGATCTGCCACAGATCAGACACACTCCCAGGGAGCTATCTAACCTCCAGCATAACATCATGTATACAGGTTTTTTTTAATGCATATTTAGATATTTTCAACTAATCTCCTGCTTTCCCTTTCAGATTATGTTATACAGTTGAAGAGTACACCTAAAGAGATGGGAAGAGTACACCTAAAGAGATGGCAGCAACTCCAAGTGTTTCTATAACAAAAATAAATCTCTCGATATCCTTTGGGGATACAGGTTGTAGCTGTATTGGTCTACAGGCAAAAGGAACTGGAACTCGTGACAGAGGTGATATCTTTTATTAGACCAACTAGATATTTGCAACAACAAAAAATCATTATTTGCAAGCTTTTGGGCACATTCATCCTACCTCAGGTATAGGAGAAATAGGTAAAGATTGTAAAATTAGAAGTATCTAGTTAATCTAATGAAAGATATCATCTCTGCCACCAGTTCTGTTTCCTGGGTATCTTTTGAGCAATTGAGGACCTATAAGAAGGGATCTGCTCAATAGGCCTGTGTGAACAGGCAGCTATTTGATTCGGCTTTGGCCACTTCAATGTCAATGATCCAATCTGGAGCTCTGGAAGCTTCGGAGCCACTTCAGAGATCTGGCCATAGGGTATAATGGGGAATCAATTAAATATCTATAACTTTGTTGTTTTTGTCTGATTTAGATGAAACTTGCAGTGGTAGCCTCTGCTGTGAGCATGAAGTCCATCAAGTTTCAAGAAGATAGATGCAAGTGTTTAGGGGGAACTGCCCTCCAAATTATTGAAAGTAAAACTCATGTCACATGTACGTGTTACACCGCAGGAGGGTGAAAACTGCAGGAGCTGTAGCCCCTGGTGAGGCCACAAAGCCTACCAAGTTTCAAGAAGATAGGTGCAGGGGATTGAGGGGAACTGTACCCCAAATTCTTGAAAGCAAAACTCATGTCACACTAACAGGCAAAACTCATGACATGGGTATTTGTGCAACTGACTGTCCCTATCTTGGGGCAGTTGATTGTCTGTTTTGATTATTTCCTCTCCTTAGTCTTTGGTTTTATAGGTGTTAATCCTTGCTCAATTAACTCACCTATCTAAGAGCTAGGTACTGTGTATTGAGCTGGTCCCTGAGTGAATCATGATTGATTGGTAACTGGTTACACAGTAGCCTAGCAGCCAGGCCTGCAGTAGTTTTCACACGCCCCCTGTGCCCCAAGATGGACACAGCTGCACAAGCACCCATGTCACAACAGCAATCATCAGCTACTAGCCTAGTTCAGGTGATGTGGAAATCTTTGCAATCATGGGCATGGACGATGACATAGTCAGGTGTCAATGCTTAAATCATGTGTGTTGCTATGATGTCTTGTGCCTGTTTTTCTGGTGGAAGAGGGTGTTGGTGACAGTGAATCCATGTTCCATGCATTTGGTCAAAAGGAGGATGTCACTGAAGTTGACCTTTCCTACTCCTTCATTGCCAATGATTCCATTCCAGAGGTTAGTGTTCCTTCTGACTCTGACATTGAAATCACTGAGAAGAATAAGTCTGTCTCCCTCTGAAACTTCAGAAAGGACTTGGTAAAGGCTGGCAGAATTCCTCCTTGGTTTCATCAGTGGTGTCAAGAGTCAGGTCATATGCACTAATGACAATGGCTCCCTGCCAGTTTAAGATGGAGAGTTGTGAGGCACTCATTGAGTTGGTTTATGAGTTAATTCTTAATGGCAAAACCAACTCATAAAGTTGGCATTCTGTTTCTTGTTTAACCTTTCAGAAGAAGGTACAAATTATATTCTTTGAGCTGCCCATCTCTCACCTGCTGGGTCTTGCTAAGTGTAGCTACATCAATGTTGTGTTGCCTGAGTTCTCAGGCTATGATTGCAGTGTGGTGCTTTAGGCATTTGCTATTAGAGTTGTTCATGGAGGTCCTGATATTCCAGGTCCCAAAAATGATTGTGTGTCTTTGCTCATATTTTCGACTGCAGTAAGGGTGATGCACTGGATGTGGTTATCCAGTCAGAAAGAAATACAGAATACTGTATTAGACAGGCTATGTTTAGGGCACCTTTTCTAGCCCACTCCCCATGTAGGGTGAGGAGCATAGATCCTGAAGTGGGCTGCTCAGTCACAGCTGCCAAATCTTACACCCGTCTTATCCAAGTGCTAGATGACCTTCTTGTAACTGCCGCCTTCATGCCAGTTCATAACTAGGAGCTTCCAGACTTCACAATCCTGCTCCCATTGCCATTAACTGGTCACCAAAGGGCCTGAAGGATGTGCTGGAAAAGCTGTTTTCATGGCGAATGCCTGTGCGTGACTTCTTTTATCATGGAGAAGCTATTACACATCAGTTTCCACACAGCTCTTGACAGAATGGCAAGGAGACTAAGGCAAGTGGGGATCTCATTTGGCTGCAGTCTTCATTTGCCTTCACAGTCTTTGAGATTCTAACATCTTTGTCTACCTGCTCCACCACTCAGCACTTGTAGACCCATGGCTGGGGGCTGGACAGGTTTATTATAGTGGTGACCTGTACTCACCAAGTATAAGTCAAAGTATAAGTCACAAGGATATATGTGGCTTTTCAGGAGGGAAAATATTGCTATCTTCTGTCCTCACCACATCCTGGTGGTGCTTCTTGATCCATGACTACTATTCATCAGAGTAACCCCTACTTATTTCCCTGATGGTCAATCCACTATCCACCACCTGTGGACACTCTGGGTACTTATCACCACAAGTACTATTCTGTGGTGGCATGATTTACTCCACCACAGTGTACATGTAGATGCTGACAGGGCTGGCTAGGGCAAAAGGGTGCTTCAATGGGGGGTTTGCCTGCTTGCTAGTTCCACACTGAAGGACCCTCATGCCCCAGCCAGTCCCTCTGCAGCACATTGAGCCAGGTTGAAGCAGCCCCAGGCTGGCAGGCTGATCCCCCCGGACCTCCTGGAAGCCAGGGCTGCTCCAACCCGGCTCAATGTGCCATGTGTAAACACACTGGCCAGGAACAAGAAATTCTGTCATGAACTATGTCAGAGTGTATTCAACTGAATTAATAGCACATGTAGACACCCCCACTAGGTGCCTATGTGGCCTTAAATGCCCAAACACAATCCTGTCCAACTGTGCTCAAGTGCCTGAAAAACTGTTAGGACAAAAGGTGGATAAGTCCTCTGCCTGCTTCTTCACTGCTTTCTGCAACATAGTCTTAAGGCTAAAGTGTCAGGACATTACAAAAAATAACACGTTAATTCTAAGTTTACTTACATACCTAACAGGCAGGATAGAGTTTGACACTTTTAATTAGGGACCTACTCAAATTGCAATTGCACAGATTTTGCAGAAATTGTGAAATCAGGCGTAAAATAAATTGAATCTCCAACAAGCCAAGGCAGAGATCCAAAAAAGGACCCATGATATGAAGAACCAGTGGTGGGAACACAAGACTAAGTAGATTCAACATCTTGCTGACATCCGCGATATGAGGAGTTTCTTCAGTGCCACCAAAAGCCATCTACGGACCAAGCACTCAGGTACCAACCCCCTTGAGACCTAAGGATGGAGGAGACCTGATCAAGGAAGGGATAGCCACCAATGCCCATTGGAAGGAGCATTTTGAAAACCTTCTCAATCGAGACTGTTTTTGATTAAACTGTTCTCAACTCCATCCTGCAACACCCTTGACATGATCTTGGAATCCCTCCAACATGTGACAAGGTGAGGAAAGCTATCAAGCAGATGAAGAATGACAAGGCATCTGGAGCAGATAGAATTGCCATGACAATCTTCAAGCATGGAGGAGAGGAGCTCATATCACAGCTTCATGCTCTCATCTTGAGGATCAGGAATTCCAGATAACCTCAAAGATAGCATGACTGTGACAATCTTCAAGAAAGGGGACAAATCCAATTGAGGAAACTACAGAGGGATCACCTTGCTCTCCACCACATGAAAGATCACTGCAAGAACCCTCCTAAACCATTTCCTTTCACTTGCTGAAGAGCTTCTCCTGGAATCTCAGTGTGGGTTTAGGGCATCAAGAAGCACACCCAACATGATCTTCACAGCTTGCCAGCTGCAGGAGAAATGCCTGGGAACAAAATATGCCTCTCTACATGGCTGTTTTTGACCTCATAAAAGCTTTCAACTCTGTCAGCTGAGAAGTGTTGTGGAGGATCCTTCTGAAGTATGGATACCCACCATTCTCTGCCTGCTCTGTGGTGGTATGTGAACCATGGTTCTCAGTAATGGATTTTTCAAAGATCCCTCTAAGGTTAAAGTGGTAGTTAAGCAAACCTGCATCATCATTCCAACACTCAATATTCCTTGCTGTAATGATACACCTGACCACCAATAAGCTTCCAGCTGGAGTGGAGCTAAACTACCAAATGAATGGTAAGCTGTTTAACTTCAGCTGACTCGAGCCAAAACAAAGACCACCCTGACCTCAATCATTGAGCTCCAGTATGTTGTTGATGCTGTAGTGTGTGCTCACTCAGAAGCAGACCTTCAGGCAAACATCAACATCTTCACCAAGGCATACAAGAAAATGGGACTGATGCTTAACATTCAGAAGACTAAGGTCCTCCACCAAGTTCCTAATGAACAGTCCCCAGCTCCAGGAATCCAGATCCACAGTGAGACTCTGGAGAACATTATTTCCCACCAGACTCCTGAAGCCATCTCTCATAGAAAACTGACATTGACAAGGAAATCCAACATCACCTCAAATATGCAAGTGCAGCCTTTGGACACCTGAAGAAATGGGTGTTCAAAGATTGCAACATCAGATCTGAAACCAAGCTCATGCAGTCATGATCCCTGCCTTGCTGTATGGAGTTGAGACAGGGACAACATACAGGAGACATCTAAAGTTGCTGGAGAAGTACCATCAGTGGTGAGCCAGTAGGGTGTGCTCCTACATTGAGCCACCCATCTCACTGTGCCCAACCACCTTCCAGGCTCTGAGAACCTCACGTCTGGCTGACTCTCTTCCTGGAGCACACCCACAAGCCTGAGGGTAACACTACCACTAACCAGGGTCTGGACTGATCTTGGACCTGTGCCCTCCGGGAAACACAGGCCTACTAGTCTGTAACAGGGGGCCTTCTTGGGGCTGATCTACCGATGCCCCACCCACCTGTTCTGGGTCTTCTTGCCTGCTACACCTTGTTGTTATCTAATTAAAATGTTAATTAGGCAGGAGGCTGCCCATTTCTTACCCCAATGCCAGGAGGCACTATCTGTGGCTCTGTTCCTCCCCTACACGGCAGCCCAAGCCTCTCAGATGGTATTCACTGTTTTTATCATCACTGGCCCCACACTGGGCCCCAGAACCCTCCAGTCCAGACCCCTACAAGATCCCTCCACTCAGGCAGCCTACTGTACACTCACTCTGGGTTGCCTAGCTCTCTGAACTATTTCTCCTCTTGGGCGTGGTCCCCCAGGGACCTTTGGCCACACAGGCCCTGGCCTCACCTCCAAGGCCAGTCAGAAACCCCTGGCCCTCAGCTCTGGGCATCCCTTGTGGTGACCCCTTGCCCTTTTGACCATTCTGGTCCTGACCCCAACATTGACCAGTCAAGGGCACTCTAAGTCAGGCCTCTGAGCCTCTAGCCCACTTTCTCTCCCTGGGTCTACCTTCCAGGCCCACTAGGTATAACCCACCCAGTTGTGGGAGCTGGGGTTATTAAGGCACCTTGATCCACCTTTCACCAGGGTGGTAACTGGCTTGGCATTTCCATGGGACTCCTGTGCTACTGAGAGCCCCACCAGGCCACCCACTCCCGGCAGGGTGCAGTTTTAGGTCATGCCCAAGACCAGGAGCCTCCAAACCATCCCCTACAGCTCCTGCCCTTACCTCCAGGATGTTGCATGCAGCTAGGCAATGTTACTGCCTGGCCTGCCAGCAGCAAAATGCTCTGTTTATATAGGTGGCCAAAGATCTAAAATGGCCACTGCAATCAAGTACCTGCTGGCTGCTTAGTTTAGTTCTTAAAGTGGTAAGCACCAATAGCACCCTGCCACATAGTCCTTGAAGGTACTTGACCCACTGCAAGAACTTGGGGTGCTCCCTTCAATCTGAAGCACAAATAGTGGTTTCCCTTAGTCAGCTGAACCAAGGGGACCCCGAGGCATAATTTAGGCCTCCCCCAATAAGTCTCCCATGCTAGGTACAAAGGAAAACTTTATTGGTTACCAGGAGTAGGTTTGGAATAGGGTACAGAGTAGAGCAATATCATAGAAATACCTTAGAGCAAACAGTGGCATGGTAGCCTTTGATTATGCATCAGTGTTACTGCAAGCTATATATCTAGTTAGATCTCAAGTAGCTTACTCACAAGTATCATCCAGAGGCAGTTGGAGGTTCCCTCTGGAGGCAAGCAGTTTATTGAACATGAATTTCAAGAGAGAGAGCAAGTTTTAGATGGTCCAGCTTCTCTGAGAATTCTCATCATGGCTGCTGCCCTACCTTCTGGGCAGTCCTCTACTTATATAGACCTTATGACCTCATTTACCTGATCCAATGAAGGTCAGCAGTTGTTGGCTGCCAGCAAACCAATTTGAAATGCATCACTGGTTGCTGGCTAGATTGACAGGGTCTCTAGCCTGCTCCCATTGCTTAGAACAATAGGGAGTTTAAGCCCCCACCCAAGTGTGTGAGGCCAGTCATGTAGGCAGAGGGAGCAGATTTCTCCCTCCTTCAGAAATGTATGCATCTCAGGTTACAACTCAAGCTTACCTGAAGCCGATGGGTCCAGAGGTGCCTGCCCTCTGTAGTGGCCATGGTAACCAAATTGTCAGATTAGACATCCACCTGAGAGTTTGAGGAGAGACAGAGATGGCATTCTGCTACATCATCAATGCTGCCTGCAGAAGATCCTCTGAATCCAGTGGGAAGACAGATGCACCAACATTAGCATCCTCCTGGAAGCAAACAACAGACTCCTGAAGCAAGTATTATTCTCCCTGTTCAGTCAAAGCATACACTCAAGAGCGGGGTAGAGAAAGCACTTCAGGAATGTCCTCAAAGCCAACTTAAAAACATGCAACATTGATGTCAGCTTGTGGGAAACTATCGTATAGGACAACCCCAAATGAAGGAAGAGTCTGCCGCAGGGATCTCAGTACTTTGAAACCTCCTGACAAGAACAGGAGATGGAAAAGCAGGAATAGCAGAAGCAGTGTGTTGTGGGCCAAATCAAGAAGCCAGTGCCACCCACCCCACAGGGAAACACGTGTCTGAGCTGCAGTAAAATCTGTTTCCTGGATAGGCCTCATCAGCCACTTTCAGACACGCAGATGAGACAATCATGGAAGACAATCATCCTCGACTGTGAGTGATTGCCAAAGAAGGGAGACTATTTTACAGTAGCATTTATTTAGCTTACTGTGACCCAACAGAGCCACACATGTAGACACCAATACTTTACTACAGAGCTAATTAAGCAACTCCACAGTGAACATTGCATCCCAATGAGATGAGATCTGGCTTCTTTAGGTGTCATTTAGAATTCTCAATTACTCATAGGTGCTCAGGTATTTATTTTAGTTACAGAACACTATGAACCTGAGTAAGAATTGGTGGAGAAATTCTTTCAATAAAGAGAGCAGGGACATTACTTCTACCATTTCTCCTAGTAACTGCCCTCAGGACAGAAGTATTATTTCCGTCTTACCAGAACAACTAGCTCTCATCCACCACACCTCCATGGCTAAACTGCATGAACCTCCAATGAAGCAGGCATAGAATTGGATGACATGCTTCCTGAACAACTGAGGTCTATTGTAGTTTTACTGCTAACTTGAATATTGGCAGGATATAATCCAAAGGCTAATGCATTCAGTAGGAATCTTTTCATTGAGTTTTAGATCAAGTCCTTGTTACATCATGGTCTCATTCAAAGTTAATCTATCTATAAAAATTGAAAATTCTGATTATGAAGAAATCAAACCTTTGATGTAAATCAAGAATAAAAAAGTAAAATGTAAGCCAAATTCTTCCTTCAGTTACTTTAAATTTATATAAATGTAAAGTGGTTGGCTACACTGGAACATTTCCAGGGCTTTTGAGAGCTGAACCTAAGGCAGGACTGGGAGGCAGCAAAAGCAACCACATGCCCAGCCAAGCTGGAAAGGAAAAACCCCAGGGTAAAAAAGACAGAAGGCCATTCTGAAGTTGGTACCCTTTCGTGGGAGCTAGAGATGGGTATAGCTTGAAAAGAACAGTAAGGGGCGGGGGGACTTCCTTGCATGTGAGGCAGGGGCATAGGAGTGGGTAAGGAAAGGAGGAAATACATGTTTGAGAGAATTGTTGTTTTTTTCATGGTGTTTTTCAATGTGGGTTAGGAAGTGAGGTGGGGTTGGCCCAGGAAGATGCTCTCCTTGGTCAGAGGCAGAGGAACAAGAGTGGGTAAGGAGAGGTATATTTCTTTTGAATTTGTTCCTCTCTACAGGTGCGTGTGTGGACAATTGTTTGCTCTTATTTTTAATATTCTATTTTCTTTCATCTCTATTTCTTTCATTCTTGTTCTCTTTTATTGTAAGCCACCATGAGCCTTTTTGGGAAGGATGGCATATAAATCTTAATAAATAAATAAATGAATAATACTGCTGTAACTGAGAGAAGAGTTTTAGCCATAAATGTTTTGCAGTTTCATGAGGTTTTATGACCAGAAATCCTCACAGAAATCTTTTTGGTTTTATTTTGAAAGTCATTCCATGAAGCCTTGCAGCTAGAAGCTAACCTTTCCTGCTCAAGATACATTTGATTATTAAGTTTGGGGCTTCTATTCACATGACCTATCTCCTTTCAGTCTTAACACCGTTGCTTGGATACGTTTCCTTCTGCCAAGCGAGACATCTGATTTCATCTGGCATTTTTCTGTGCTTTGGACAAGGAAAATGAATTGTTATTGAATATCTTTCCAGGTTCTTTAACATATGCCTGTTTCATTTCAAAAGAACTTCTGTCTTCTGTTGCAGATCTAAGCTAGTATTAGTATTTTATATGTTATATCTTGTACAACACGGAATCCATCATTTTTCTTTCTTTTTCCTGAAACATCTAATGAACAAAAAACATAATAAGTGAAAATGACCAATCCTTCAATATATTACAGATCTGCTAAATAACATGGGAATGTGTGTGTGCATACTTATGTGTGTGTATGTATTCTGTAGGCTGAAGATTTCTAGGACAATTTTCTGCATTGGATTCAGGCACTTTGTTCTAAACCTGGGTGAGCAATGTTAGAAAATGAGGATAAATTAAAGCAATTTAATTTAAGTAGAGGTACTCAGCATGGTTGTCCCATTTGGTATCCATGTACACGGAGGCCTGGTGGCCCCAGATTCCGTGGCAGGCCATCCATCCCTGGGCACAACTCCCTAACTTCCAGTAGCCCACCAGTAGCCAGAAGCTTTTCAGGCAGGATCCAGTCCACAGGCCCTATATTTGGCACCCCTGTTATAAATTAATAACTGCTTGAACTTTTCTGTGGTATATGCTATGTTATTTTTCTTATATAGTCCTCTTAAGTTCATGCTGGAACTTTTGAAATTTGTTTTATGGTAATAGTTTCAGGCCCTAAAATCCACATGCCCATATGTTCGGCATATGTCCTGAAGTACCATGCCAAACTAAAACAAACATTTAAGTTACTTCATGCCCTTTTAAAATATCAACAGATAACTTTAAGTGCACAAGGATCTAGTTCTCTCCGTCTACCAATTTCTGATTAGGAAAGTTAATTTGGTTTTTGGTTCCTCAGATTAAAATAGATCTAAAATATTGCTTAAACTAGGAGCTTTCTGGGATTGCAAATTTTATTTGTACCGTTTTCTATCCTTATATTTTTTATCTGATATAGATTTAACAATTGATTTAAGTTGTTTTTAAAAAGTGGTTAATTTTTGCTTAAAATTCAGAAGTCAGTTGTTCCATACAGAAAGGGTCATAGTGCAGGGTAACAGCTGTCACATTAGAAGCTAGCTACATGAGGATATACCTAGTACCTCAGAGTGCCTTAATCCAGCACCGGGATAGGGACAGAAATTATACATAAACTGGTTGGAAACTGGTTTGAATCTGTAACACAACAGGGCTAAGTACAGACAGTCAAAAAGCCACAGGCTGAATCTGTTCAATCTTTGCAAGTTAGTCTAAACTGCATAGATTGACCTGAGAAGCAAATGAAGCCTCCAGCTTTCCCTGGTGGCAACAGGGGCCCATTGCAGGGCCACAGAAAACGGGAGCAGTTTGCAGGTAGAAGCAGCAAATCTACTTCCATGTCCCTGCACATGTAAACTCCTGCCTCAGAGCATTTACTCTAGAGTAGTTTACTCGAGAATAAACTGCTGCTGAATCAAATGCATGTGTAGATGCATGCACAGTTAAGTATGTATATATGCTTTTATTGAATTGAGCCTTAACATTTACTACTGTCTTCTCAGAATTGCCTTGAGGTTATAGCTATAGAATAAAATGAAAGTATGATTGCAGGAAGCTAACACAGGTACCAGTAGCAGTGAAGACACGCATAAGGAGCTTTAAGCATGCTACCAACCAGCATATAGATCCTCCATGGGCTCTGGCTTTGAAGTCCATTTCCTATCATATGCTGAAGCCACCTTGTCCATGATGCCACCAACATCCATGCTAGCTAGCAAAAAGCTAATCTGGGTGTGCTGCAATTACTCTTTCATTCATTCACTCCCAAAGTGTTAAAAGGGTCTGTACCTTGAGTAAACAGTATGTTCTTTACAAATGTGAAGGAGCTGCATGTCATGAAGTAAATATTAATTGTAAGGAAGTCTTTGCAAGGCTAAAAAAAGAATGTAGGCATAATTTGTATTACCTAGATTAGATGATACTTGTGTAAAGAGGAAGCTATTGTATGCCATGTGGAAGACCATTAACATATATGTTTGTTTATTTGATTTTGGCCCAAAGACATCAACTCAGAAGTATGCTGATGCTTTTGAAGGAGCATGAACACTAAATAGACAAAACTGTGACTTGTACTTAAAAGTGACCAGAAAGCTAATAAAACTTTTATTCATAAAAATACATTATGGACCAAATCCATAATAATTATTTAGGGAACATTTGTAACTCAATCAGTTAGGGATTTATTGTGCTAGACACTGTATATACATATAGTAAATGATACCCTTATGTCCACAGAGCTTACAATTCTATTTAGAACATCTCAAATGTGAAAAGAAAGTATGTTGCAAACATTGGTGATAATTTATCCAACAACAAAGGAGGATAAATTAATGTATTGGATAATTCAACATATGCAGCTTAGCAACAGATAGTTCAGCAATAGATACAGAAAAACACATATGATAAATGTATGTGTACCATCACAGCATTTTTAATACTATAATGATGCTGCCAAACTGCTTATTAACTACAGTGGAAGGGACAAAGCAAACCATAATTAAACCATTGAATATTTCTGTTACTCAGCCTGCTCCATTATGGCATCTTTCTGCTTTTGTAAAAGATCTAGTAGTCCAGAATGCTTCTAAACAAGGGCCCTGATGCTGTAAGCTGCTCCATCTATACAGAGCACTGTGTAAAGACCCACTGATTTAAAGGTATACAGAACAATCATATGGAGCAGAACCATGACCTAGCATGTAATGTTCTATCAGATGCTACAGGAGGTTTTGATTGTCTAACATCTGGGAAAACCTGATAGAGCAGGTTTAAATAGACACATTCACTCTAGAAGCTGTCATTGCATGCAGCTCCTGGAGTTCTCCTGAGGGGATGTCATCTCTTCACAGTTAACTTGGGCTCTTATTTGGGCACTGTGCATAAGAAATAAACCAGTCACAAAAACTTCTCACCTTAGTTAGTAACACAAAGTAGTTGGCTGATCTGGGTTTATAACAGAAGCATAACAGGACAGTTCTGTGTCTTGGGTGGTGGTGGTGCATGTGGCAGTGGCTAGGCTGCATCCCCTTCCCCCCTCAGATCGACACCCATTTGTGTGTGTGTACTTCTATACATATATATGTATGTGTATATGCATGTGTCTATATATATATATATATATATATATATATATGTATTTGTGTTCTATGCATTAAGGTCACTGTAACAGGCTGCATATTTGCAGCCTGGAGCAATTAGTCAGCCAGTTCGCAGGCTACCTACCTAAGGAGCTGCAGCCAGCTCAGCCAATTAGTAAATGAAGGGAAGTTGACTGGCTGACCAGGAAATAAAAGGGAACAGGAAGAGGAAAGGAGGGAGAAGAACTGGAGGGTAATTGCTCATATAAGGAGGCAGGTCTTAGGGCTGTGCAAAATGACACCATTCTGTTTCGACTTCCATGTCAATGTTTCAACAGAACAGCATTTCGTTTCAAATTTTGTTTTGATTAGAAACTGCTGTTCTGTTTCGTTTAATTGAAACAGTGACACTGTTTTAACATTTCACCCATAGGCTATAATGGGGAAGCACAAAACAGCCTCTCTCATCTGGCAGGCAGATAGGGGTGGGGAGGGCTGTGGGGGCTGTGCCAGTCCTCCCGGGGTTGTGGGCCCCCCATCTGCCTGCCATATGAGGGAGGGAAGTTGGGTGCTCCCACCTGGGACCAGCGTCAGCATGCCACTGGTCCCAGGCAGCAGCACCCAACTTCTTTCTTCCGGCAGGCAAATCAGGAGCCACGACCCAGGAAGGCTGCAGGTGTTGTGCGATTTGGCTCAGTTCCTAGAGTTGTAATTGATTGGGCTGAGGAAGAGAATTCAGCCCAGCTGATCCCCTCTCCAGCACTACAATCGGGCTCAGTTCCCTTCCTCAGCCCCATCGATTGTAGCGCTGGGCAGGGGAACTGAATGATAGGGCTCAGTTCACTTCTCCAGCCTCATCAATAGCAGCAGGGCTGTGTTCCCCTCCCCAGCGCCCTTCATAGCACTGGGGAGGGGAACTCACCCAGGCAACTTCGAAACATGAAATGTTTCAAAACTTTCAAAACATTTCAACTGCCCTCATTTTGTTTCGAGGCTGTTTTGAAGACTTTCATTTCATTTGAATTTTGCTGTTTCAAGCCCAAAGTGAGTTGAAACAGTGTCGAAATGAAACAGCCAGCAAAATTTTGCACAGCCCTAGCAGGTCTCTCCCAAGAGGAAAAGAGAGTTCAGGGAAAGAACTAACCCAGGCTTCTGGGCACTCATCGTGGACTGTTGGTATTTTATGTTGCTCTCTGTGGTCTGGTTTAACCCAGAGCTTGAATTTGTGTTGGAAGCTCAGAGAGACTTCCGTGGTGACCAGGTAATCTGGACCTGGGAGTTAATTTAAGGATTCAAAGATTGATTTGAGCCTGGAGGTGCCAGGCGAACTATGTGGCCTGCTACAGCTGGTGGAGAACACAGGCACTTTAAGCTCTCCCTCCAAGGATGGAAAAGGAGGCTCTTTTACAGCAGCTTCAGCTGCAACAGCAGCAGTTCCATCAGCTCCAGCTGCACCTACAGCAATTTCAAAGACACTTGCAGCAGCAACAACACCAATTGCAAAAACAGCTGTAGCTGTAACAGCAGGAATTCTTGCAACAGCAAATGGAATGGCAGTAGAACCTGGGTCAACAGGATGGAGACCTGTGCATCCCAGGAGTGAGCCTGGTGTTCTGTCCAAGATAGGGCCAATCAATAACCCAGAAGTCTTCTTAGCCATGTTTGAACAAGTAGCAGAATTGTACTAGTGGGCCTGGGTCACCTGGGCTGTATGGGTAGCCTTACTTCTTATGGAGGAAACACAAGCTGCTTATCATGCCTTAGGGTTGGAGGCAGCTTGAGACTACAGGACGCTTAAGGCAGAAATTCTCGATCACCTGGGCCTTACTGAGGAAGCCTACCAATGGTGGTTTAAAACCAAGGCCTGGGACCCACACATCTGCCCCTGAGCTATGGTTCAGAGACTAAAAGATTTATGTACCCAGTTGCTCCACCCAGATACCTGATCAGTGGGGGAGATTGTGGAACTGGTGGTACTGGAGCAATTTTGCACTGTCTTCCTGGCAGAGATGCACACGTGGGTGTATCACCTCCATGTGGCCACTCTAAAGAAAACCACTAGGAGAGCAGAGGGCTTTCTGGGAACAGAACTTGAGTGTTAAGATCTCTGAGGGAGTCAGCCATTAAGTGGTAGGGGAAAACTCAGGGGGTGTGGGGTGTCTGCAGGGACATGGAGGGTGCCGGACCAAGCGGCAGCCCAATCATCTCCCTGACCCCAGCTCAGGAAGGGGCCAGCAACTGATTTTGCAGGACTCTGGTACCCCTAGGGCAACCCTACAGTCTGCACAGAAGGCCAGATGCCCAACTAACCTGCTTCTGGTGCAGGGAGAAGAGATACTGAGCCCAAGACTGCCCCCAGATGGGCTGTGGATATTAACTTATTGGACAAGGTTGCAGGGGGGACCCTGATGTGAGGAGCTGTGTGGTCCCTATAAAGATTTGAGAGGTCTGTGTCAATGGGCTTGTAGACTCTAGCTCAGGCCAGACATTTGACCAGGCCTGAGCTATGTGAAAGTTGAAGACTTCCCAGTAGGGGAATGTATTTCTGTGGCCTGTATCCATGAGGAACCCCCCCCCCCCTGTGGCATATCTGTTACTGACAGTTGGTGAGACCAAGGGCCCTAACCAAGCAGAACCTACACTTCGGGAGATCTACTCTTTTTGGGACCCCTGGTTACTTGGGTCACAGCCCTGGTCATGCCAAGAACAGAGGCAGACTTGGCAAGAAGCCCTCCTTGGGCAACAGAAGCATCCAGGGAAAGGAGTTGTAGTCTGGTGTAATTTAGACCCTCTAGAAGGGGAAGTAACATATCAGGGCCCACTGAGCTGGGTCAATTGTGGGTGACCCAGAATTTTTTGTGGGACCAGCAGGAAGACCCTGTTTTGTTTGCCTATGTGGCCAATTAGCCCATTTGACCCTGCCTGACCAACCAGGATCCCCAACTTGAATTGCCTGGGGACTGGATGACTAAAGATCAGGCCATGGGAACTTGGCAGTTCCAGCTGTTGGTGACCCAGCTTTACTGCAACAACATCTGTCCAAACTTTCTTGGACACTTTCTTTAAGAAAGCAGACAAGACTCCAGAAAAACCTGCAGCCAAGACTCCACAGAAGACTCTAGCCAAGAACCCTTCAAAAAGTCCAGTAAAGTCACCTCAAAGAAGTCCTTCCAAATCAATATGATTGCTATTTACAATATAAATACATTGATGTGGCTATATTATGACCTATAATTGATTGAGTACAAAATTCTGAGTTATTTTTTATGAAAATAGGGTATTGGGTCCTTCCAAATCAATATGATTGCTATTTACAATATAAATACATTAATGTAGCTATATTACTCATCTGTAATTGATTGAGTACAAAATTATGGGTTATTTTTGGTGAAAACAGGGTATTGGACCTTAGTTCAGGAACCAATCCCCCACTTATAACATTGTTTCCCAGAGGAAAATTGGTTCCGAGTTACAACGTTTCAACTTAAGATGCTGTTTTCAGGAACCAATTGTGTTGTAAGTCCGAGGGCTGCCTGTATTACATGGGAGGCAGCCCTGAGGGGTGCTGGACTTACTGCAGGAATCATGGCAGTTCCAGATCTCCACTGCACAAAATGTTGTACAATATGTCCTTGTGGCAGGGCACTGTTGGTGCCTAACACTTTAAGGACTCAGCCGAGCAGCCAGCAGGTGCTTGATTGCAGCAGCCATTTTAGATCTCTGGCCGCCTATATAAACAGAGCAATATTCCCTGGCTGCAAGGCTGCATGCAACAACTTGGAGGTAAGCTGTAGGGGATGGTTAGGAGGCTCCTAGTCCTAGGCATGACCTAAAACTGCACCCTGCTGGGAGTGGATAACCTGGTGGGAGCTTTCAGTGGCATGGGAGCCTCCAGGAAATATGAGGCCAGTTACCACCCCAATGAAAGGCGGGTCAGGGTGCCTTAATAACCCCAGCTCCCAGAACTGGGTGGGTTACCCCCTCGTAAGGTCCAGAAGATGGACCCAGGAGAGAGAGTGGGGCTATAGACTCAGAAGCCCAACTTGAAATCCCTTGACTGGTCAATGCTGGGGCCAGGATCAGAAGGGTCAAAGGGCTAGGGGCCTACCACAAGGGACACCCAGAGCCAAGGGCCCAGGGTTCTGACTGGTCTGGACATGAGGCCTGGGCCTGTGTAGCCAAAGGTCCCGGTGGGACCACACCCATATGGGGGAACAGCTCAGGGAGCTAAGTAGCCCAGAATGAAGGTGGGGTAGGCCACCTGAGTAGAGGGATCTTGTAGCGGTCTAGAGCGGAGGATTCTGGGGCCCAGTGTGGGGCCAGTAAGGTTAAGATCCATGGATGCCATTTGTGAGGCTTGGGCTGTGGTGTAGGGGAGAAAAAGAGCCACAGATAGTGCTCTGTGGCATCAGGACAAGAAATGGGCCTCCCACCTAATTAATATCCTAATTAAATATCATCAAGGCATGGCAAGTGAAAAGGTGGGTGGTTGGCCCAGAAACAGGTGGCGGGGTCATTGGTAGACTGGCCCTGAGAAGGCTCCCCCTGCTGTTACAGTGCTAAAGTTACATGAATAACTGGATCTGGTGGGGATGCTCACCAAAGCAAATCTGAAAGTTGTCCAGAACAAGCAAGAACAACATTATAATAAAGGGGCCTAACTGCAGATATATCAGCCAGGAGACCAAGTGACCAGGAATAACGGTCACAAGCTGGCGGAGGGTAAGTTTAGATTAGATATTAGGAGGCGCTACTTCACAGTCAGGGCGGCTAGGGCCTGGAACCGGCTTCCAGGGGAAGTGGTGCAGGCTCCTAGCCTGGGGATTTTTAAAAGGAAGTTAGATGAGCACCTTGCCGGGGTCATCTGACCCCGGTGCTCTTTCCTGCCAAGGCAGGGGGTCGGACTAGATGATCTACCTAGGTCCCTTCCAACTCTAGCTACTATGAAACTATGAAACTATAAGTGATACTCTTGCTGCCATCATCAGAGAGCAAATTACTGGTAAAATGGCAAAACCCATTCAAAGTGCTACAGGTCATTGGCAAGTTGCCTATGAAATCCACCTTATAGGGAAGCATCATGAGTCACAGGTGTACTATGTCAACCTCTTAAAACCCTGAATTAGCCAAGAAGTCTGTCCGATATCCCAATAAACTGGGTGGTTTATTACTGATATTAGCTAGCCAAACCTAGGAAGGATTTTACCTGTCTTTTTGTTGAGGGTACTGGGGATTGTACCAGGGTCTATACCTTGTCTATCAGAGGCCAGGTCTTGCCATTGCCCAGGATATACCCTAGATACTTGGTCTCAGTCTTGCCTAGGTGACACTTGGTTGGGTTGATCATAAGTCTTGCCGTATGGATTGATTGTAGGACTGCCCTTACTCCTTGAATTCTCCAGTTTGCAGCCCTTACACCCCCCTAACTGATCTCCTGTGAAAGGGGGCCCTGCAATAAGTGCAGGGGTCACTGGAGTGTGTAACCACATTTGGAGAGATAAAATGTTTGCTCTGCTGTGTCCTGGTCCTACATTCCCCAGACATGCAGAAAGAATTTATAATGCAAACAGAAGCTTCAGAATATGGTCTCAGGGAAGTACTCACATAGGAATTCAAAGAGAGGGCACACCCCTTTATGTACCCAAGCCAGAAGCTCCTTCCCCAAGAACAAAAATATGCAGTGATTGAAAAGGGGTGTCTGGTGATGAAATGGGCCATAGAGACCCTCCAATACTATTTCTTGGGGACCCACTTCTGATTAGTTACTGATCACGTCAATCATTTTCATCCACTTAACTTCAAGAGAGGGGTTCATTCCTTAGAGAAGGGGCAAATAGGGAAATAAGGCCATAGCTTGGATAAATTTTTCTCTTATGACTCAAAGTGGGTTTTATAAACAAGAGAGAAGATATAGTTATTCCTCAGTCTCCTTTTCTTCTATCTATTCTAGGAGAATAGATAGATTAGAAGAACAAAAATGTCATTCCTGCTCTTCAGCACATTCCATTTGTAATGTCTCCTGGAGGGTTTCCTAGAGTAAGTTCTTTTCAAACACATCTTTGATATCTCTCATTATACATGAGACTCTTTCAAATAAGATTATAGCATAGTATGCTAGATATAAAAGACAAAGTCAATATCATATATCCTTGGTCTAGACCATCTCTTGGAAATCTGATGACAACATGGGCTCGGTTGATGAAGAGCTGACTGAAGGCCAGGACCTCTTTGCTACACATGAAACTGGCTGAGTACAGGAAGATCAAAAAAATCGTGAAGTGGACCTATACATCTAGCCTTCTATTTGTGGCTACACATAGTCTTCTAGTCCTGAGTACACTGAGCCTTGCAGAAGACAACTCGAACAATAAGCAATTTGGCTTATTACATTTGCCTTCATTCTAATACCTGTGTAGCAGGGGGCCTTCTCAGGGCCAATTTTCTTGTGGCCTGCCCACCTGTTTCTGGGCTAACCACTCACCTTCTCACCTGCCACACCTTGTTGTTAATTAATTAGTTAATTAAGCAGGAGTCTGTTCATTTCTTGCCCAAATGCCAGGGGGTGCTACCAGTGGCTCTGTTCCTCCCGTAGACCGCAGCCCAAGCCTTGCAGATGGCATCCAGCTGTTGTCAATATCACCAGCCCCACACTGGGCCCCAGAATCCTGCTATTCAAACCCCATCTGGGATTCCATTCAGGTGGCCTATGATGCCTTCATTCCAGGCTGCATAGCTCCCTGAGCTGCTTCCCCCTTATGGGTGTGGTCCCCCCGGGACCTTTGGCTTTATTGGCCCTGGTGCACCTCCAGGCCAGTCAGAACCCCAGGCCCTCAGCTCTCGGGCATCATTCACGGTGGGCCCCTGGCCCTTAACCCTTCTAGTCCTGGCCCCAGCACTGACCAGTCAGGGGATGTCAAGACAGGTTTGAGTCTATGGCCTGACTCTGTCACTGGGGTCCACCTTCCAGACCCTACAAAGCGGGTAACCCAAACAGTTGTGGGAGCTGGGGTTAAGGTGCCCCGACCTGCCTATCACCAGGGTGGTAACTGGCCTGGCACTTCCTGGGGGTTCCCACACCACTGAGAGCCCCACCAGGCCACCCACTTCCGGCAGGGTGCAGTTTTAGGTCAAACCCAGGACCATGAGCCTCCTGACCATCCCCTACAGCTCCTCCCTGTAGCCAGGCAATGTTGTTGCCTGGCCTTCCAGCAGCAAAATGCCCTGTTTATATGGGCAGCTGTGAATCCAAAATGGCTGCCCTCATCAGGCACCTGCCGACTGCTGTCTTCAGGCCCTTAAAGTGGCAGATAGAAACAGTGCCCTGCCACAACCTGGTCTTAGAGCACTGCTTGCTTTGTTCTGTTGCACCAATAATTTCAAATGGCATTGTTCACACAACTATACTTTCACTTTTTGTTTCCAATGTTATTACCTTTTGTATAATTTCACATATGCCAAGAAATGGGTTTATTCAGCTTCCATAATTTGATGAACATGTTATAAAAAGTTATCCCATTATATTGGTATGAAGTTATAATCTGTATGTATAATCTATGAAGTTACACAGAGCATAATTTTTCTAAGTAAATTTCCATAAAACAGAGTTCTGAAACCATACTTTAAAAGAACTTTAAGTTAAATAGCACAAGTACAATAGAGTGGTGTCCTCAACTACAACACCAGAAGCAATTGTATCTTGTGGTGCTTTGGGTAGGATAGTCAATACTACCAAGTTAGAGTGGAAATTAGTAGGGCTGTACAAAATTTTGACCCGCGTTTCATTTCAAAGCTGTTTTGATGTGTTTTGAGCTTGAAATGACGATCTCAAAATTAAACAAAAGCCTTCGAAACAACTTCAAAACAAAACAAGGGCACTCAAAACGTTTCAAAGTCAGACTTAATTGGCTTCAGTGCTGGCTCCAGCCACCTGGGCAGCCTCCTGTCATCTGGCAGGCAGGTCAGGTCCCGCAGTACCAGGAGGAGTCCAGCACAGCCCCTGCAGCCCTTCCAGGGGTGAGGGTGAGCCCCTGATCTGCCTGCTAGTTGACAGGAGGCTAGTGCTGCTGGCTGGGGCACCGATCTTCCCGGTGCTGGGTGCAGGCTGAACTCCGTGCCTTCCCAGGTGGCAGAAGCAGCCTCCTGAGATCCAGCAGGCCTATCGGGGCCCCCTGCACCCCTGGGAGGGCTGTGGGGCTCTGATGACACCTCCCGGGGTGCAGGGGGCCCCCAATCTGCCTGCTGGATGACAGGAAGCTGGTGTTGCTGTCCGGGCAGATCTGGGGCTTGCCCACACCCATGGGAGGGCTGAGGGAGCTGTGCTGGACTCCTCCTGGGAGTGCGGGCCTCAATCTGCCTGCCAGATGACAGGAGACTGGTGCTGCCAGCTGGGGCCAGTGGCAGCACCGATCTTCCTGGTACTGGGTGGTTGAAACGTCAAAACAGCATTGAAATAGCAAAACATTTTTGATGAAATAAAATGGAACAGTGCTTTCAAAATTAAACAAAACTCGAAATGAAACACTGTTCTGTCGAAACATCGAAACAGATATTAAAGAGGAACGATGCTGTTTCACACAGCCCTAGAAATTAACCTACCTACCTAATTAACTTGCTGCAAAGCTGTGTAAATGCAACCACCTTGCTTCTGCTTTGGGAAACAGCCTGTCTAAGCAACACAGCATGCTTGAGGATGCCACACTGGAGCATGGTAAAAATGGCTTCAGAAATCTGGCCTAGCAGGTAAATGATGGCATATATTCCAGCTATTTCCCAGTGCATTTGGGGAGCTCCATGCATGCAAGGCTATCAATATTTTGAGGACTGGAAGCTTTATAATATATACATGTGCAAGGAGGCTGCTCTGATGTGCTATAATTCCAGCTTGTCAGAGCAGACTCAATTAATCGAGTCTGCTGGAGCATGGTAATTACCATGCTCCAGCAGACTCCAGCATCACCTGTATCAGCGTTCCCACACTAAAAAATAGCAGTGGGGTACTTTGAACTAAAGCTTGTTCAATAAACTTTCATTCAAAGTGCCCCACAATGATTTTTCAGCATGGGGACGCTGATACATATGACACTTCAGGCATTTTAATTAGCACGGCTCTCAGAGCATGTATTCCAAAAGAAGTGGCTGCAGGACTTCTGGAAGAGGTGTAGCCGCTTTTTGGTGAGTGAGATCTGCCATGGGGGGGCCTGCCCCAGTCAGTATGATCGGCTGCCAGGGCCCTGCGCCCCCAGGCAGTGAGATCAGCTGCTGGGGGACTCCCCCCAGTTGCTGACTAGTGTCAGGGGGTATGTGCCCCCCTGACTCAAGAGTCACCAGTCACCCATGGTGAACCTAATTCAAGAAAAGTTCCTCCCGAACTACTTTGTCTGCCTCCTCTTCCAAATCCACTCCCTTCTTCCTTTTTAACTCATCCTTGTACCATGCTTCTGCTATGCCTCCCATAGTTAATGAAGGCACAAAGGAGCATGCATACCCATCCCAAAAAGCTAAAAGCTTAGTGTAGAGGAAGTCCCCAGTGTGTGGAAGCAATGATTTGCACTGGAGTAAAAGTAAACTATCTATGTGGCTACAGGGAACACAACAGTTAGTATGCCCCAGGTCACTGAGAAGTAACTTACCCTCCTGTCATGTAGACAAGCCCTAAATGACTGTGCTCACCTCAAGACAATTAAATGCGGAGGTTATCATGTTTCTTGGATTGACAACAGATGTAGGGCTCTTGATTCAACTGGCAGTCTGCAGGCTACACACAGCCCACAGGCTCCTGCCCAGCTGCCACTCCCCACATTGCTCCTGCTGCTATGGTAGCTGTGGTCTTCAGCATTCTCCTCTCTTTCAGCTTCCCCTTCCTGCCACCATTCCTATGGCACAGCAGGAGGAGGCTGGGCTGCTTGTGGAGCATGCACGACCAGGGCTGTAGGGTATCCATGCTACACATGCAGCAACAGAAAGAGCTGGGCTGCCCTACTGTGCAAGCAAAGTTACTCGTGCAGGCGGAGGCAGAGTGTCAAGGGGGTTGGCTGCCTGCATGGTGAGCAGCCCACATGGCATGTGGCCTCTGGCAGTCCAGAAGTTGGGCAACCTTGATCTATGAAATGGATGCTGGCTTCTCCTAGTGGTCAGGTGCCTATGTAACTACACAGCCTTTATGATATCTGTGATATTATGACATCTAGGACATTGCATCTAAAAGGATTCAATAACCAAAAAGTTGTGAGGGAAAAAAATCACAACATTGTACTAAGGAAAAGGAATGGGTTGTGTTAAAAGGAATATCCTAATATTATAAAAGCCTAAGTCCGTCTGTCTATCCATAATGCTTTATTTGTGCTCTGATTGGCTGACAAACAGCTAATCAGAGCGTGAAGAAGTGTTCTGACAGAAGGGAGCCCACCGCAATGATGGTGGGGACACAGAGGACAAAGTGTGTGTGTGTGGGGGGGGGGCCCTGCTCCCTGGAGACAGCGGCAACAGAGTGGACAGAAGACAGGGGGAGTGGGCCTCTCTGCAGGTAACGTGGCGAGGGGAGTGGGCCTAGGCCCAGTGTGGGGGGGGGGGATAGGCCTGGACCCCAAGCAGCAGGAGGGAAGGGGGAGTGGGCCTGGACAGGGGTGGGGACCCGGGGCTACGTTCCTGCCTGTTTCCACCCCCCACCCCGCCCCATCCTTCTTGATGGGCAATTGATAGATAAAAGTAAAAGGAAAATGAAAATACTGAAATGCTAACCATGCTGTAACTATCAATTATATTCCCACTATATTAACTATACCCACTCCAAGTAATATTCTTGGTCATGTTACTAAACAGAATAGAAATGTAAGTGCAACCCCATATTTTACCATCAGGTTTCATCTCATTAGTATTTGCATACTGCCGCCTATGCTAGAGCTCTTTAGGACTGATTAAAGAAAAAGTTAGAGTTGATGCTAAAATAAATGTCACAGGTCAAATCTTCACTTGGATACTGATGCCTTTTTCTTCGATGTCCTGTGAGCTGTGATCTGATTTTACACACAACTCTGTCTCAGACTTGGTCTTCACAGTTTTCTGAGTACTTTGTTTTGAGCAAAGTGTTCTGCTACAGTGAGAGCAGTGACCACTCAGACTGGAGCAAAGCCCTGTTTTGCTCAAATTCTGAACTTAATTTCCTTATTAAGGAAGACTGACAGTCCTCCCATTCTTTCTGAACCATATTCTGAGGGCTGTGCCTCTCCTTTTTCCTCTGGCCAGAGCTGGCCAGACTGGCCTTCTTTCTTCCTTCTTGCTCTGTTTGGGGGCTGGTGATTGTTTGGCTGGGGAGACAGGTTGCAAAGGTAGCAAAGAGGTGAAGCTGGACACTTATAATCAGCTGCACTTCTCTCAGTAGAAAAGGGAAAAGGATTTGCCTCTCTTGTGCGCTTCAGATTGAAAGTAAAACTTCCTTCCCTTCCTCTAAAATACATTTAGGTTGGATAAACATATCCAGAATGACCATATGTATACAATTTGGATGCAGTTTGCTGCCTAGGCAGACCAATCAGACTCCTCCCCCAGGAACTTCTCTTCTTCTATGGCCAAAATGTTTACAATCTAAATAGCACCCTGACCTAAATAGACAAAGGCTATCAGGGGAAACTGACAAGAGAAAGAAAAGACTAATTCAAGGTCACCCAGTACATCAGCAGCAAGTTAGGAATGGAATCCAGGTGTCTTGCCTTGCAGATCAACCTGCTATTGTCAGGTTCCCAAGCACCTCAGGCAGTGAAGTTTGGTTTCCTGTCCCCTGTCTCTGTGTTGCTACATATCTATAGGAGTGTTTTTTTGCAAGCCCCCGAAAAAACAAGGAAGTTATAACTGGTGGGAAGACAAAATTGTGTGATATAACTGGAAAAGTAATTTCTCTATATCTGTAAGGAAAACAATGGCATTTTAGCAGCACTCATTTCACTGCTGGACTTGAAATGGTCCTGGAGAGTCTATTCACAAAGATGCAACTGCATGTGAATAACTAAAATGTAACAAATATACAAAAACAGATCCAGCATTTTGTAAATGAGATGATCAGCACTGTAGGGGTGGCTGCACCCCCTTCCTAGCCTCTCCTTACCACCAGGGTGGGCAGACCATGTCACAGGAGCAGCAGTAGGGGATATTTTTTAAGTTCCCGAATCAGGTAAGAGTCCCCACCCCCACCTCAGCACCCCTTCTCTTCCCCTCCATGCACAGTGGTACATCTCTTCCCATTCTCTGCCCCAGTGCCCACTGCTGCTGCTATCCCTGACTGACCCAGAGGTTCTGGGAGGTCCAGAGCTGCACCTGCCCTAGGCTGTATGGTGAGCTGGGCTCAAGGAAATTGGCAGTGTTGGAAGCAGTGAGCAGGTTCCCCCATCCTGAGCCTGCTCCCGGGCTGGGGGAACACCTGGGCAGATTGGGCAGGCAGGAGAAACCTGACTGTCGCCAGTTGTGCCACTGTTCCCAGCTGAGCCCAGCCCTTGCACAGCTCAGCTAGAAAGGGGCAGGAGCATCTCTGGTCAGCAGGGGATAACGGGGACAGTGGCAGCATTGAGCGGGGGAGGCGGGGAATGGGAAGAGAAGGGCTGTGTGATTGAGCACAGAGTGGAAGGAAGAGTGGGAGAATACTTACCTGCTAAGAGGACCTAAAAAATTCCTTGACTACTGCTCCCATGGCAGGGTCCAAAAGGAGAATGTGACCATGCCACTCTGGATCTTCCCCTGCAGATATATTAATTTTAAAGTATTACATAATTTATGTATTGATTGTTTGTTAAAAAAGAAATAATTTAACCTTTAATATACTATGGTCTATCTTCCACTTTTTACTTAATCCAGCAGAACACTTGTTTGTGAATGAAACACAGTATTTTGTCATTGGTTACTTTAGGTTTTAAAACTATATTTTAAAAATACAGTTAAAAAATCCCCACTTCTTAATCAGATTGCAGAAGAGTATAGTAGAAGGTGGGCCCATACTTTCTTGTAAAGAGAATAACAATACAATAGTTCTGCTATACGGGTTTCAAGATTTAAAAAATGTACTTAAATCAACAACAGAGAAACACGAGTAATTTCGTTATGCTCTTGGGATTTATACAGTTACTAGAAAATCATTTTTTTCTTTGGGTCTAACTGCAGTACATCTATTGTTTTCTGTCTGTAATTATGTTACACTAAGTTGCTGCTCTGATTGATGCTTAACACAGATGTGCTACTAGAGCACAGGATCCAGCCAAGAGCATCTCCAAACTGGACAGCAGAGTGATTGGGGGACAGATGGAAGTTAAGCAACAATTTGGATGATAAGTCTGCGTCTAGTTATCCCTGCATCTACTTATCTACATCTAGAATTCCATTTTGATTTTGATAACATAGTGCTATATTTCAGCCTCCCTTGGGAATCTAACCTTTAGTGTGGTTTTGACCATTCACTGTGTAGCAAGAAATCAACACCTTGACTGTGGCTGAAAAGCTCTGACAGAGCAGGCACGGGCTATCAGCACTAAGTGGCTCTATTAAGTGGAAGAAAGAGTTTGCTAACAGCAGAGCCATTGACCTTGAACGACTCTGTCCCCAGAGCTAAAGGGCTTGGAGCCTGAGAATTCCCCAATGGACCACAGAGGCAAGAGTGTCAGAGGTTGCTTTAAAAGAATGCTCTCTCAGTCAAAGGTAGCCATTCCCTTGCCAGCTACAGGATGGGCAGGCCAAGAAGGCCAAAAGCACTGAGGGGCCTAATGAGTGTAGATCATCCCCAGGAAGAGTGGCAGAGATCCTGAGAGGGATGAACCGAGGTATTTGGTGATTTCCAAAGATCTGTAATTCTCTTCTGCTTTTTAAAAATCAAGTATGTATGTAAAACCTGTTTGTTCACTTTATTTGCATTGTCCTTGAAAGGTGTCAGTAGGAAATCAGAACTCCCACAGCCAGGGAAACTGAGAAAAACATGTCTAACCAACTGAGGGGTTGGGAAAACCTAGGTAATACTGAACAAGAGAGACTCAGAGCTAGGAATAGTAATCACACACTACTGAGACTGGGACAGCAGTTAAAAAGGAAGTGCGTTTTAGAGCTTGTGGAAGACCAGAGAGAGAAGGCAGGCATGGGCCAAGTTCTGACAAGTGAAATCTTCCTTCCTGTACTAGAACTTCTGAGTCAATAACAGCTGTAGTTTTAACCACCTTTAACAATACGGGAGAGTCAAAGATTTCATGGAACCATTTCTACAAGTGGTGCTCAACCATCTAGCCCCATGTCCTGGACACATGGGCGACTGTTGCCTCCCAAATTTGGGGGAGCACCAGATTGCCAATGGTGGGGGGACCCCAGCCGCCGATAGCTGACTAAGTGTGGGGGGGTCCAGTTTCATGGCTGGTGCTTACAGAGGTGCACAGCTGATCTTGGGGGCGGCGGCATGTGCACCCGCATGCACCTCCTATGCCTGAGTCACCAATGCCTGAGTACATGGTGCAGAGCTAGTCCATGGGCTGGATCTAACATGGCATCAGTGATTGGGGTTGGTTTGCAGGTACTATCTATCTATGTAGTGACACTGTACAACAGTGTCAGCATAATCCAGCACAACCTAGTTTGCAGAGCTGCATCATCTGATCTACAGGGCCAGAGGTTGAGCTGGATTTGACCTGTGAGCTGGAGGTTGAGCACCTTAATTCAAACTCTCTCTCTCTCATGTTAGAAATGACTAAAACATAATTATTGTTGTCCTCAATCATGAGAAGCAATTTCTGGAGTAACTCCTATCATTCAACCTTTAAATTATACTTTCTTTCAGCTGAGCCTTGAATTACTGACAGAATTTAGAACATTTTTCATTTTGTAGCATCAATTTGGGTTCACTAGGGTTCACTAGGGTCAAATGGTCATATATCAAATAATCAATTTCCTAATCACCTCGGGGGAGGGGAGAAAGAAA
Source organism: Crocodylus porosus (assembly GCF_001723895.1). NCBI lineage: Eukaryota > Metazoa > Chordata > Crocodylia > Crocodylidae > Crocodylus > Crocodylus porosus. Next base: position 74,214,174 of record NW_017728886.1, read on the forward strand.
CAAGGAGCCTTAATAAAAGTAGATCTCTTCTAAATGTGATGCTTCCCTTTCCCAGCTATGATTTTTCTATTTTTTAAAATCTTTTCTTATCTTTATTAAATCTCCAAGTTGAAGTCCACAAAGGACCTGAAGTCTCTCCTTTTCTGTTAACACTTTGCCAGTGAGCAGAGGGATAAGGAGCTGACATCTGAAGCACCCAGTCCTTTACTCATTAGAGGCTGGTGTCCTAAAGAGCAAATGATACTTAGTAAGAGATTGGCTAACAACACACTCTGGTACTCTTTAAAATTAATTGGGGTACCCATCCACTTTCACTCTGCAAAAAGCATTTAAGCAGTAGAAGATAACAGTGCAGAACCACATTATTTGCAGTTATATTTAGGGTTACCATATTTCCAGTTCCAAAAAAGAGGACACCTGTCATGTGGGAGAGGGGGATATATGATTGTGGGGGCCGTGATATGTTGGTGCCCTGCCTGTGCCCATTCTGTTTCCCCTCACTCCCAAGCAACAGCCCTGCTACCCCCCCATCCCTAGCCCTGCTGCTGCCACTCACTCCTGACCCATAGACCTCTGACCCTGCTAGTGTCCTCACTCCCAATTCGCATTACCCTGCCCCTACAGCCATGGACCTCTGGCCATGCTCTGGATATATGATTGTGGGGCAGTGATATGTTGGTGCCCTGCCTGTGTCTATTCTGTTGTCCCTCACTCCCAAGCCACAGCCCCCGCCCCAGCTGTGCTGCTGCCACTCAATCCTGACCTGCAGCCCCCTGCTCCATCCAGGCCCACAGCATCTCCCAGCTGCCCCACCCCTGTGAGCACAGGCACTAGCCCCAGTGCTGCAGGCCAGGCCACACAGCTCTCTCTAGTCCCTGCTGGAGGGGCAAACACATCCACCTTGCCTCCCTTGTCCTGCTGCATCCCCAGTGATTGGACAGCTTCCCCCAGCACTGGCAGGCACCTGCACCCCTCACACACCCATCCCTTACACACACCCTGCCACACACATGCACACAGCCCCCCAGACAGTCCCTAAGCCCTTGACCTCCAACCCCTGCCCACTATAGACTTACCTGCATGTAGCTGTCAGGGCTGCTTTCACCACTCTGTCTGGCTGCATGCCAGCCGCGTGTGTGTGTGTCCTGCCTCCAGTTGCCCTTCCTTCACTCCCCTCAGCCTCAAGCGATCCTTGTTAGAGCAAACCAGAAAAATCTTTGAAGCTGAGCTGACTAAAATCCCAGACATTTGATCATATTTAAAAAAACTGCCTGGACGGAGATTGGAGGATCCACAAAGAGACCATGTCCAGGAAAATCTGGACACATAGTAACCCTAGTTATGTTCATTGCCACCCTTGAAAGTTTGGGTTTGCCATCTAGCCTGGGGAAACAGAGCCACAGCAAGCAGCTGTGCAAGACTGCTGAAGCACAACAGCATTTTGCTATTATTTTTATTTAAAAGAGTTCCAATTCTCTGATAATCTGCACAGGACTGCTGATAAGCTCCAGCTTATGAGAAGAATGGTACTCTTGGAAGTATAAGCCACAGCAAAGAGATGAGCAATTTGTCCTTAATTTAGCAACCAGGTGTGAGTTAAGCAGGTTACAAACCACCTAGATAGGAAGGATCTGGACCTACAATTTATGTTCCTCAACTGGTGACAAAGAGCATTGTGAAGCCTGCCACCTGGTGGCTGGATTCATTATATCTACTAATATGTGAATTAAACCTCAAAATGGGTAAACCTGAAAGCTGTAGCTCTTGCTGGATGAGCCAAAGGGGAGCCTCCCTGTGGCTGATAGATCTGAGTTAAGCTTGTCTTATCTGGAAACCAATCTCATCTGAATTCCTTATTTTGGGAAGGATCCAGGATTTGGTGAAAGGGGTGTGGGAGCAGTTACAGTGCTGCAGGTGGCTGCACCCCCCACTCCCATCCCACCCCTAACACCAGGGCAGGGAACCCACATGGAAGAAGCACCTGCCAAATTCCCCAATCAGCTAACAATCTTTCCCTTCCCCTCTGTGCACAGGGGTATGATCCCCATTCTTCAGTCCCATTCTACCTGCCCCCACTGACTGCTATCCTTGCTGTCCGGATGGTGCAAGGAGGTTCCAGAGCAGCTCTTTCCCACTCCAGCTGGACTGTACATAAAACCAGGTTTGGCTGCAGACAGCAGCAGCAGCAATGGCAACAGCAGTGGTTGGGTTTCCTTTCCCCCTCACCTGCTCCTGGGCTGGCAAGGAACACTTGGTGGGACCGGGCAGGGAGGAGGAACATGTCCGTGTCCCAACTCATCACAGAGTCTGGCTGGAGCACGCAGGAGCAGCTCTGGAAACTCTCCCCACCACCACCCTTGGGGCAGCTGGAGACAAAGACAGCAATGAGCAGGTTGGGGAGTGGTGGGGGAAGGAAAAGGGAGTGGAGGAGATGCGCTGATGAGCATGGAGGGGAAGGGAGTGAGGAATTTTTAACCAATTCAGGGACTTAAAAACAAATTTCTGGATACTGCTCAGTCAAGACTGAAAGGGCGGGTGTAAGCCCCAATCTTTGCAGTTCAGAAAGACACATGGACAGAGGAAAAGGGGTCTTTTGTGCTCCTAGGCAAAGCTGTGCTGTGGAGGATGTCCAGTCCTGCAACAGAGTTAATCACAAAAAACATGTAGATAATTGCCTTCTCTAGTAATCTCATTCCAATGTCTGACTCTCAAAAGTTATCCAAGAAACGCCCCAAACAGATCAAAAACCCGTCAAAGAAAGTCTTGCATTTGAAAGCTTGTCTAACTTTATCCCAACTACAGAGCTGGTCCAATAAAAGATACCATCCTAAGAAATTCTTGCCTCATAATTTCTGGACAAATTGCAGTTACAGCATCACTCTTACACTACCCAACATTAGAAAGCAGAGAAGAGGGTGAAGTCTCTTACCTGCCACAGTCTCTCTAAGCAGAGCTGTACAGTAAAAGAAACAAAAATGCAATGTTTTAGAAAAACACAAACTTTTCTGCATGCTAAGAAAAATACCTTATTAGACCACATGCAACAGCTCCCAGCAACTCCCACCCCAATAAGATTTTTTGTATGAAATTTTGCAGTTTTATTCTTTACTAAAAACATGGTGAAATGAATGGTTTGGACTGTGTTGTGAAATGGGGCATTCTGTTATTCCAAATGTAAGAAACAATTTTTAGGAAATCTGTTTTGTAATTTTTGGAAAAATCCTACATCTGTCTGTACCCTAAATATATCTGTGCAGATTTGCACGTTTTACAAGAAAGAGCAGGCACATAATTGTCTCTAAAAGAGAATTATTAGTGGAATAGAAAATTATCTCTGCAAACAGGCCCTCAAGCTGGGTAGACAAGCCTCTGTGAACAAGCCATTAAGCTGGAATTCCAACACATCGGAGACTCAATTAATTAAGCCTTCTGCATCTTCTGTATCAGTGTCTCTGCACTTAAAAAATGACGGGAGGGGTGCTTGAACTAAAGCTTGCTGAATGAGTTTTAGTTCAGGTGCTCCTGCCACCATTTTTAAGCGTGGGGATGCTGATACAGGAGATGTGGTGGCGCTTTAATTAGAGTGGCTCTTGGAGCCGCTCCTATTAAAGCGCTGCCCTCCACCCCAGGAGCATGTGTCAAAAAGTGCCCTTAATAACATATTATTTAGTTGTTGCTATATTGTAATTGCAATGCTCATCCTTGTTGTTCATCTGGCAACAGGTGGTTTAGAGAACAAACTATCCTTTACAGCAGAGGTATCCAACTCACCCCAGGCCCTAGGCTGGAGCTGGACCACAGGAGCTCCTCCTAGGCCGGAGATGCCATGTTCAGATAGCAGTGTGGGTCTGAGCCAGGTGGCAGCTTTGATCGGGGGACTGGGGGTGGCATGCGGAGGTGAGGAGCCAGAGGCTTGTGGTGGTCTCCAAGCTTTACACAGCTCTACACATCCCAACTCCATGTGGATGCCCGGCCAGAGCTCCTCCTCACAGGATGCCTTTGGACTGGCCAATGCTGGAACCTGGCTCTGACCAACCACATGCCCCCATCTCAATGCTGCTGCTGGGTGGCACAGTGTTCTGACCAGTCAGCAGGGCCAGGGACATGTGGCAGGTGGAAACAAAGACGTACACTTCCGGTAGCCCACTAAACTATAAGCAGGCTAGATGCAGTGGTTCCAGGGGCCCAAGCCTGCTTGCAGGCCATATGCTTGACTCCTGCTCTCCTACATCACTGTGTCAAAATGGCAGACGTGGGTTCTCTGGGTTGCAGGGCATTACAGAAGGCCCTGTAGTGGAGTTAGCAGTTCCCACTGGGGGGAATTGTGGGACACCGGGATGTCAGTGTGCAGGACTGTGCCTCTGATCAAGGCATGAATGAAAAGGGAACAGCCAGGCAAAGGGAGAAGAGAAGGGGAGTGGTGGCTAACCCCAAGCAGGCATTGGGAAGACCACTGTTGACACATAGGGGGTGCACATGGGTGCACATCGGCATCTGTGGGCTGTTGCTGATTGCCGATTGCCACGCACCCCCAGGCCCGCTGCTGACACCACCGCGGCCGTCTGTGGGTTGTTCTGACTCACTGCTGCCACACCCCCTCTGCCGCCAACACCGCCACCAGGGAGTTGCCGTGCCCCCCCGCCTCAAGAGGCATGAGGTGTTCATGGGGAAAATGGCCCCTTTCCATGAGCATGCTAGTGCAGAATGTGTGATGGCAAAAGCACAGGCTACCATGCTGGGATGGCTGTGCGGGACTACCAAGGGGATGCGCGAGGGCTGTGGATGGGCTTGCACCCTGAAGCAGCCCCTTGGGGAGCCCCCCTGCCCAGTGTTGCCAGGTCTGAAATACAAAATTATCATATTGGAACCTCAGAAGTATTGTATTTGCTGAAAAATGACTGTATGCTGAAAAAATATGCAAATGAGTACACAAATAAATCTTTTTCTTATTTATTTGATATTGTTCACTTGTAAAGCGCCAGTGCGTGAGTGAGCACTGGGTCATCATAAAGGAAGCATTCTGTATTTCCAGGCAAGCAGCCATAAGGAAGTGTTGCCGGCCAACCCCAAAGTCAGTTAAGGCTCCTCGAGAGCGATTCGGATTTTGCATGCCCTGCACCAGTTTGGTGCCTCACAAACGACCGTCCAATTTTGCAGACAAGGGTTTTGGGGTAATTTTGGATTACCCAAATAACCGCGTACAATTGCAAACACTTTGCAGATCATCCACCCTACATCACGCAAGGCTGGACTTCATCCTACAAAGAGGATAATGCTCGTACGCCCGGCAACACTGGGGCTTGCAGTTGCGGGGGGAGGGGCACCACCTCTGACGTAGGCGGCGACTGAGCATCTGCCCCGCCCGCGCGAAGCACGAACCCCAGAACTGACTCCAGCGGGGGCGGGTCCAAGCGCTGGCTGAGCCGCCGGGGAACGCTCCAGTCCGGCCCCGCCCCCTTGGCGCGCGTGGCCCCCCCCTCCCCCTAGCTGCTGCTCCACCCGTCCCTCCCTTTGGACTTGGAATCGGGCCGTGGCGGGTGAGTGCGAAGGCGGCGCGAAGCCTCCGCCCTGCTTTCCGCCGCCCTGGGTGAGAGCAACGGGGGTGGCAGGCTGATCCCGCAGGGTCGGGGGCCCCCCGCCCCCTCCCCGCCCCACGCACATAGAGGCCGGGAAAGGAGCCGTTGAGGCTGCGGCGGTTGCCGGCATGGAACGCGGCGACGTCACGGACAGCCGTTAACGGGTTGGGGGCTCTGGGGCCCGGGCGGCGGTGGGGGAAGCTCCCATTTGTGACAGGGCCCCTTAGTCTGACTGCCCAGCCTGCTCTCGCCACCCTTGCCCCAGGGTCCTTGGACAAATTTGCACCCAGAGCAGCAGTTTGCATCCAGGGGGGCTGGTGCTGCACCCTGGGGTGCCTTGAGGTCCTTCCAGGGGTGTTGTGCTGTGCTAGGCATGCGAACACCTGCACAGGATTTGCAAAACCACACTGGAGATTTTGGATGGATGTTCACAGTTTTGGGGGGTGGAAATCTGTCCCAGAGCGAGCTTTGGTACAATTGTAGAAAATCTGAGCTGGAAGAGACCTCAGGAGGGTATGTAGCCCAATCTCTGCTCAGAGCAGGACCACCCCCAGCTTGCCCATAGTCGGGGTAGCTGTTTTCCTTTCTGAGCTCTTGGCTGCAGAAGAATTGCTCAGTTAGTCTTCTGTCTGGGGGGAAATGAGTGACAGTGAAGGGCTGGCACAGGTGCCTTGAGTCTTAACCTTGGGTGGCCTCCCATCAGAAAGGGGAAGCGCCAATCTAGGATGTGAACCGATACGTTCTGTGAATCGCTTTGGTTTGTAATGATGTTGCCCTTCAATTTTTCACAATGCACTTTTAAAGAAAACATGCAAGTGTTTTGCTTCAGGATAGTAGCCCCAAAATACCACGTGGCCCTCGTGTTTTGCAAGAGATTCAGCTGCTCAGCCTGCCTTGTCAAATGGAGAGGAAACTGATGGGGTAATTTCATTGTCCCAGGCAAAAGTGTCCAGCATACTGTAAATGATAAAAAGTAAAAATCTGATTTTATTTTCATGTCAGAAGAAGAAGACGACAGACATTTTCTTTTGACCTGAATCTTATGTTGTCAAGAGGCCTGTAAATTGTAGCCTTACTTGGAACTGGCAATAAATATCCTTTCTTGTGTGTTTCACAGGGAAACTGGGAGAAGTTGTCATGTGAATACAGGAGGTTAGGTGATTGGCTTGGTCAGTGAAGGGTTTCTGCGCAGGTACGATATTATTTTGTTGGCTGAATAAGAGAGTAACAGGATTTAAAGTGAAGACTAATGGGGTGAAATCCTGGTCCTGTTGAAGTTTATGGCAAAATAATGTCACGTAGTAACATGATATCTGGTGTCCGTTGCTGTGGCTTGAACAGGCTGATCAGCGGATGCCCAATTTTAATTTGGACAGTGACTCTAAATTTTTTCTGTGAAGCATAGAGAAGACGGTTCATTCATTGTCACAGGACCATTTACTTAGAAATGTAAGAGATAGTGTCAGCATAAAGTTTTAGCTGTGGCCAGTGGGACTACTTCCATATAAAGCTGTTTACAAAGAATAAATGGCAAAGATGAAGGGGAGAAAACTTGGGCAATCTCATACCTAAATTTCTTTGCAGTCTGGCTTTAACTTTTTTTATTTCTGACTTACACTTAAATGTCAGTCACTTAACCCCTCTGTGCCTTACTTTACACATCTGTCAGATGGCAATACTATTTTATTATCCATCTAACAGGCTTGTGAGGCTTTACTTAGCAGAGAGTTGCAAGATTATAATGAAAATGTATTGCCTAGACCTACACACTTTAATTACATACTCTTATTAAGATCAAAAAATACTCAAGAAGAGTGAATTAAACCAAATAAATTACAATACATAGCTGCTTAATTAATTCCCTCTTTTATTAATGCTTTAATTCTCTAACAAATATGCTGTTGGCGACTACATCCTTCCCTAGTTATGGGAGTCCTTGCTGATTTTTCCCTCTTTGCTGAGGAAAAAGGAGACTGCTTGAGTGCCCTTTTTTCATCAATGCTATTTATTTTCCTTTGCTTTCTCACCACCAGTCTTGTGTCATAAATGGCAGCAATGGATGGAGAACAGGATGTAGCTGATAATAAAAGTAGCTCAACATTGGTCCAAGTGACAACCAGTAGAGATTGTTCAAGTGCTGAATGGCACTCCCTCCAGCAGACTAAGTATGCTATCTGTATTGCATACAACCATTCCTGTGCTAGCTGCAAACATTGCCAATCACTGTCGCGAGACTTGTGTGTTCTGCAGATTGTATCACAAGTATTTTGATCATTGGTATGTCTGTTGTTCTTTTGTGTTTAGCCAGGTGTTCAAAGATGAAGGAAAGCTGGTCTGCGTTTGATACTTTTGAGCCTCATTTCAGGCCTCTAGTAGTAATTGAGCTAGCAAAAGATACCAAAGAGGAAACCAAAGAATGGCTCACTCAAAGAATTGAGGACAAAAAGAAAAATGGAGGTGAGTATAATGATTCTTTGGTATATTAAAATTGTGCTAGTTCATATTATTGGAACAGGTTCAAGGTACCATATTTTCACAAATAGAAAACAGCCCTGATTATAAAACAGCCCCCCCAATAATTAGATTCTGTGGATGAAAAATTTATAAATTTGTTATAATTTTCCAGGTGTAGAATCTGATTATTGGAGGTTTGCCTTGAATTTGTACCCTTCCCACTGCTACACCAGGGAAAATAAATCTGTGGTGGGGGTCAGGTAGCCCCTTTGATCTCTGTTTCTTTCTCTCCCTTTCTTCTCTCTGTAATGTCAGGCCCTGCTCTCCCTAAGCACAAGGTAATGAAGAGCAAAAGAGAAAACAACAGCTTTAAAATGAAAAATGGCTGTAGCAATTTGTACATAGTATTCATGCACTTAGTTCATCCAGAATTAATGCATGTTACCCTTTTTTTGAAACTGCTGCAAGTTTCAGCACATGTATTCCATGAACACACTTTTGAGCAGCACTTTGGCACCTACATCTACATAGTAGAAACCTCACATGATGTTAGTTCAAAGCTAAAGGCTCATAATTTATGACAGTTCATTGGGCTGGGCCCCAGTGGTCAACAGTGTTTTAAGCTATGATGACTCCACAGCTCAGCACTGCTCCAGATGTGCATGTATTCCACATAACCTGCACAAAGGATCCATATGCTAATTAGCCCCCACTCACGACTGGAACTGGGTGTCCTTGTCATGAGTCCTGGGATGCTCCAAAGTCTAAATGTATGCAGGGTAGTGGCTCACTGTGACTTGAAAAAGAGTCGGTGCCGAGAGGGACTGAGCGCAATGGACACTGAGCGCAATGGGTTTGTGTCTTTTGTTTTTTCACTATGCTAGAAAATTGGGGATTATACTTTACTTACCTGGCAGGGGAAACACCGTGTATCTGGGTGCAAGAAGGCAGTTTTCATTAAGTGTTCCTGGGTATAACTGCGCTTCTGGCCTGGTTTAGTACCCACCAAGGTGTTGGGGCTTAAAGTCCACTTTATGGAAATGGGAGGCTCCTCCCTGGCTGCTTCTGTGGCCATATGGCTGAGGGCAGGAAAAATTTGGGGTCATCCAAACCCCAAGCCTCTGGGCTTGGGCCTGCGTGTAGGATGCTTGCCAAAAGACTATAGAAATATCTGAAGCCCCTGGTGGGGATGGAGAATGTTTGCTGGTTGTAGGGTCACTTATTGTTCTGGACTGACTCATGGATTTGGACTTGATGTGGCTGATTTGGCTTGGAACATGAAACATTTCTTTAAAAAAATAAAAATCGGGGATTATGATTAACAAATCTAGGGCATCATGTTTTCTGGAACACAACAAAATCAACAGTATTTTAGAAGTGAAAGGAAATTTTAGTGAATCTGTTTAAATTATAACCTGTAGAGTGTCCTTTCTTGAGCCACTGCAGGAAATTTGTAAGTATTGGAGTGAAAGTATATATTTCGCAGATACAGTATGTACAAATAAAGCAGGACTAAGTAATTTGTACTTAGAATAATTTATACAGTTTCATTTAAAGTAGACTATAACCTGGAGTTTGGGAATACCGCTCTATTTCCATATCTTGGTGGAACATTCATTTTTCTACTTCACAACAGATGTTTTCAGTATCACAGCAATAGTTCTTCATAAATTTATGAGTTGCTATAATGTGTATTTACAGCATTAGGTATAGATGCATGATCTGTCTTCTGTATTGCTGGAAAAAAAGTGTCACCAGAGTTTCCCAAATTACCTTTTTGCCTGGCACCCTCTAGAATTTTATCTAGTATACACAACTAGAATTGTATACTTAAACAGTAAGGGAAAAAGTATATGTGATCAGATTTCTATGAACTGTAAATGGTTCAGGATAAAAAGGTTTGCAGAAGGAATCTAGGCCTTATTTTACTTGTATCCCAGGTACAAAATCATTGGGACTTCACTATGGCCGTGGATTTGCCTCTAGGCCTTTTATATAGATGTAGGTGATATTTCTATTGAGCTATAAACCTCACTCGTGAATAACTTGTCGAAGTAGATTGGGCTGTATAAATTAGGCTTACTTATGTTCTCTAAATAAACACTGCAGGAGTAACAACTGCCTGGTAACTGTCCTCCATATGCCTCACTGTCAGTTGCCTGTTGATTCTCCTGCAAATTCCAATTGGTCAGGATTTTTACAACAGTCAAACAAAACCCAGACCTAATCCTGCAAGGTGGTGAATGCCTCTTGTCAGATGCTGTAAACTGTAAATTCCTATTGCCTTAGAGAGTTTTGGGTGCTTTACAGTAAACAGGTTTGGTTTTAAAGTGATATGGATTAAAATAAATAATTTTTGATGTGTGCCTTTATCCTATAAAGGTGCCCAGCTGTTGGTTAAACCATTGGCAAAAGAAGATGGAGGAAAAATAGATGGAAATGAAAATATTTATCTTGTTGGAGCCTCTCACTTAAGGCTGCTGCTGGGAGCTGAAACTGTGGGACTGGTAAAAGAGTGTAATGATAACTCAATGAGAACCTTTACGTATAGCAGTAGGAACACTTTCAAAGGTTTTGCAGGTGAGCATTTTGGGTTTCTTTCTGAATCACTTATAGCATCGGTTTTCAACCCTTTTTAACAAGTGTACCCCTTCTGAGCACATGGTGGGGCGTATGCTCCTGGATCTGCGCATAAGGCATGGGCAGGATGCTGCTAGGGCTGCACTGGGCTGTTCCCAGTGGGGGTGGGTGGGCTGTGCTCGGGGTCAGAGGTGGCAGCGCTGGGGGGAGGGCTGTGTGGAGGCTGCAGTCACCCCAAAATTCGCCGTAGCCCAGCCCGACTCCCATTCCTAGTGCATTCCAGCCCAACAACTCTGCTGGGAACAACCCAGCACACCCCCTACCCATGCCGTCCTTAGGTGCATGCAGCAGCAGGAGCTGTCCTGCCACCCCTCTCGCGCCCCCTGGATGACCTGCTCATGGCTCTGTCCAATGCTGTGCTCTGTCTGGGCAGTGCCTACCCCTGCTCCAGCCCCACTCCCTCCCTTACTGTGGGGGGCATATGGGAGTGGGGCTGTGGGGAGGGGCACTGCTGCCACCCCAAAATTTGCTGTAACCCTCCCCCCCCAGTTCCCTTCCCAGCACCACCACCACCTGCCCCAAGCACGGCCTTGCCCCGCACGCAGATCTGGGGACTCATGCTCCTCATGCCCTCTGGGGATGTGCATAGTGGCAGGAGTTGCCCCACCCTGCCCTGCCTGGGCAACCCTATCCCTGTCCTCCCCTACCCCCTCGCCCTCCCCCCCACAACAAACTTATCCTCCAGGACTGGCTGTTCTCTACGTGGCCGGGCTGTGTCCTGGCCACCCATGTGCTGCGCTGTGGCTGCACGCATGAATGCACAATTCCGTGTACCCCCTACAGCCCTTTTAAATAACCCTAGGGGTATGCATACCCCTGGCTGACAACCATGCATTTACAGAACTCTTTTCCCCTTGAATCCTGCCAGAGCCCAAGACTGGACATTTTCCAGATGTACTGCAAAGCCTTTCTGTTTGGGCAAGTATTTAGAAAGCAGGGCTAGAACAGCAGTATTGTTTAGGGAGTTCTTGTTTCATGTTTTATTTTGAATATTTCACTTTTTTTTATTTTGTGATAGTGGAAGCTGCCCTGAGCCTTTATTGGGCAGAACAGTATATACATCTAATAAGTAAAATTAGGACTGAAGATTAATGAATAAGGACACTAGTCAGCTGTTTAATTGCCATTTTGTTTCTTTTAACAAAGATAGATAAAATAAGACAGTGCTTATATAATCTTTTTGACCTATAAAAATTCAGACTATATTCGGAATTCATCCATAGTTCCTGTCTCTGGCTGACCCTTAGTCTTGGAATGTACTTCATTTTTTTTATATGATGAGTGATCATTTATTAATCTGAAAAGTGATGTAGAAAATAACAAATTCTAAAAAGAAAGTAGTCTACATGTGCATGATTATTAGTCTAAAAGAGGAAGTAAGAACATTTTTCTTAATTCTTTTATGAGGATAGTTAAGCACTGGAGCAGATTGTCTATGGAAGTTATAGAATCTCTGTCATTGGATGAGTGCAAGTTGGCTAAACCTTTATCTGAAATGATTTAGTGACAGATAATTTTTTTGTCCTGAACAGGGGTTGGACTAACAACCACTTGAAGTTCTGTTTTTCCAAGGTTCTGTGATTTGATTTTTTTGGTTAAATAACTTGTGAGTGAATGTTTGACTTACTGAGTTATGATTAGCTGGAAAAATGGGAATATTTTGCCTCATTATATTTAGACATTAAATATTTGGAATTGGAATCAAGCAACTAGCATAAAAAGTCAGGGTTATGTAGCCTTCTGCCTGACTTCAGAGTAACATGACTAACTGCCTCTTTATAGCATAAGAAATGATAGACTTCAGGTTTGTATGGATTAGATTGTGAGATGATTGTGTAAGGAACCATTCTTCTATTTTTGTTTTGCATTTTGAAATTACTGCTAAATATATTAATACATTTCTCTGCAAAGGCATCCTAGACCCTCCTTGTAGGCTTGGTAACACACCTGCTCTCCAAGACTGCACTGTTCCACCTTTAAACTTGCCAACATTTTTATTTCTATTTCATTGGGGCCCTTATTCACATTTTCAGTATTAAGGTAGTTAAAGTTCTATTTCTAACAAGTAAAGACACTAGAAAGTTGATTCTGTTTGTTGTGGATTTTGACACCGTTATTTGACATCAGTGTTGTTATAAAAAAAAACAATGTACCAGTGCATTTCCTTTCTTCTTTGGTGATCTTGGTATTGAAAAAGCATGCCAAGGCTCACTTGCTTATTTATCTCACATAAGTATTTACTTATTTAATATTCTAAAAATGCTTAAAAGGTATTTTAGATGTGTTTGACATAACTGAAAAAGTACAACTTAAATGCACCAGTTTCCCTCCCTATCCATCAGTTCTTCACCCTTCTAATTCTCTCATTCTTCCTATTTTCAGATATATCCAAAAAAGTTGATATTTCCAGTGTCCAGTTTGGATTATTTTGAACTGTGGTATGGAGTAAATTTCAAATTTGGTAGACTTCTTTAAGGGATGCTCTGCCATTAGTGCCCATTTCCTTTATACCAGAGGGGCTCAGCTCAAGCATTTCTGTTGATTGCAATATGGCAGTTGGGTATGGGGAGAGAGATTATCTTTTAGCTATGTAATTCCTAAGTAATTTTAGAGCTGTAATAGGCAGAGCCAGGACCTTAAGCTTTACCTGGAAATCTACAGCCAGACAGTGCATATTATGGAGTACAAATTTTTAGTTTGCTTTTGATAGCTGCTCCACTTTCCAAGTAGCCTTCTGTTTCTGTCCAGGATTCAAGACTGAATGGGTTTAAGCAGTGGAGTGAATTCCATGACTCTGATCTCGAGGTGATAAGCTAAGGACACTATCCAAAAGGAATGGTATCAAAATTCTAGATGTAAATTATGATATAAAAGCTATCTATCTGGGAATCTAGCTAGATGTCTTTGCTGGAAAGCTGGTCAGTAAATGTTGGATGCAGACGTTTAGTCAAAAGGACAGATACGACTTCTGCCATATCCATGAGGTGCTTCTCTCAAATCTCAGTCCTGAAAGAAAATGTTAAGATGCATATTGTTAGCATTCAGAAGGCACCTCTGACCTTTTTGAGTGTGATCTTACTGAGGATTCACATGTTCCAATTATTGTATATAATGTTATAAGTCTCATTCTCCCTATTGGCTTTGATTTTCCTCCTGCTTCTTTATTATATTCTTACCTAGTATTTTTTTAAGGACATCATTTTTAATCTCCAAGAATAGAAATCCAATTGGATGCTATTTTATTAGGAGAAAAAGGGTTATCTGAAGACAAAGTTCCAACAGGACTCCCAGTTCAACCTCCTTAGAGTTCAAAGTTTCTATCTTAAGGTTTTTCATTGCTTATACTTTCTTACTAATTTTTGGTCATGACTAATCATTTTGAATTGGTTCATCATTCTGTGAACTTCACTTTCCATAAAGGACAGTGTTTGTAGCCAGTGGGTATGGGTGTGTAACTGCTACTAGGTATCTGGCATGTGCTCTTTTATGTGGCTTTGCCCTCTGAAGGTGAAATAACTGAGAAGTTTCACTTATTGTACATTGAGGATCTAAGACCCCAAAATGAAACTCCTGTCAGAATTATATGTACAGAGGAGCAGAAATTCAGATGGATAACACTGTTACGAGCAGGAATACTTTCTCGGTATTCTTTCAAGGCACTTAGTTATTCAGATTAAAAGTGCGCTGTTTGAAATGTTTCAGTTGTGTTATGCCAGTGCTCAGAGGTGACTCGAGCAGAGTGTGGGGGCTGGGGCAAATCAGCCCGTGCGGGGCCCCACGCCTGCTCTGATCCCATGGGCCCCAGACCCAAAGAAGCTGCCACCAATATCGGTGGCGGCTGGGGGGAGAGGGGTTGCGAGCGGCTAGATGTGGAGCCACGGCTCCGCCCTGCTCCGTGCTGCTGCTGCTCCGCCCCACTCTGTGGGGGCCTCCCAAAGCACAGGGCCTGGGACAGTCACCGTGATTTGCACCCCCTAGGGATGGTTGCCAGTGCTTCTGCTGGGACCCAAGCTGGGGTTTTCTGACTAAAGGGTCTTGCTTCTCAACTCAGGGTCAGACTGATCATCGTGTTTGGGGTCAGGAAGGAATTTTACCCCATGGTCAGATTGATACAGACTCTGAGGGTTTTGGCCTTTGTCGGTAGTGGGGTATTAACCTTTTCTAGAAGCAGAACATTGACTGCCATGGTTCCCCTGCTTTACCTGTGTCAGATTAGGGTGTTATGTGTTGTGTTATGTCAGCATTGACAGTAGTCTTACAAAGAGTTTAGATTATTGATTGTATAAGATAGTCGATATCCTATACAATTGATATTGTGTTGTATTCTGCCTCAGGCAGGAGGTTGGATTAGATGACCTCTGGAGGTCCCTTCCTGCGCTACTTCTCTCTGACCTCTATGTTTTCTATTGCTGAAAGTATATATTTTTTAAGATTACTTTTCTCTAACAGATACTTGGTTGAATGGCATTGATATGCAGTATTTTGGATCCTGGACATTTTGGTTTCAATTTTTGTCTTCAGAGTCCAAATTAATTATGTTCTTTGACATTTTGGGGATGCTGAGGCAAAGAGTTACAAAGCATTTTCTTCCTGCTTTAGAGGACAATCACAGTTTCCTTACAATGGCAGAGTGTCAGTACATAATCAAGCATGAACTTGAAAATTTGAGAGCCAGAGATGAAAAAATGATCCCTGGTTATCCTCAGGCAAAGCTATATCCAGGAAAATCAATTGGTAAGTAATGTCATTTTATAATCTCTTTATCTAACTGCTTTGTCATAATATTTGTGAAAAATCTGGAATTGTGAAACCATGAACATGCAAAATAAAGGGAACTTGCAGTTTCCTGTGGCTGTGAGTGAAAACTTGTCCTCAAATTATTAACTTATTTTAAAGAAATGAAGCTTATTTTTTAAAAACCTTATCAGTGATCTTCTCAAAAGACAAATGGATACTTTAATACCACATGACACAGTTGGGAAAACTGCTTTTCTTAATATATTCCCTGCGTATTAAATTAAATAAGGAATTTATTAGCAATATGCATATATATGAAAATCTATCTAAAGTATGAATCAAGAAAGGAGTTCAGAATCTTATGGCCATAACACAATCTTTGTTTACCAGGCCTAAACTTTTTTCTTTTGCTTCACTTTCTGATTTTCTTTTCCCACATGCCTTTTTTACAGGTTTTCCTAATTATTTCTTGGCTTTTATATGTATTGTGATTGATATTATCTGAACAATAATGCTGAAGAACTCCAGAATTCGAATGTTAGTGATAAAGAACATTTATTTGATGCAATAATTTTCCCATATTTATTATTTTCTGTAATAAGTCAAATCGTATCTAGAATTCTCTGTCAGTTAAGAATATTTAAGGTTAGGACTCTGGAATTTCATTATTATGCTGTTTTAAACTGTATATAACATGCATACGTTTTGATAACTGCCATTCATTATTTTCTACCTTTGGTATCCAAAATATTGGGAAACTTTCTTTTTATCACATTAGTGAAAAGAATCAAGAGAGATGAAATGGCATCTATTTGAGTGATACTATACTCATATTAGTGATGAAGTACTCATTCTGTGTGGCTAGATTATAACATCTTTTTTTAAAGCAGATTTTAAACAATGAACTAATTGATCTCAGGACTAGATTTTGTCTTGCTTTTGGAGAGGTCTTGCAGTGAACCTTATTTGATGTGGTTAAGATTAGATGATACATTTGGACTGTTGCCTTTATAGAGATGACAAAAACAACATTCATATTTACATAGCTATTAACATAGCATTGTGGAGAAATAAAGTTTGGTTTCACTTTCAAGAATTACTTGGAGAATTATAAGTTTACTTTCTTCCTATAACTTCTGTTTTGTGGGGGAGCAGTGAGGTGTTTTTAGGAAAACTGGAACTGGACCATTGGCACAGATGCTTCAGTTCATATAAAACTGCTTTAATATCTGTGAATCATGACTTGTTTTTATATGTCTGTGTTAATTGTCTAAAGAAAAGAAATGTTTCTGCCTTTCAGTAACTTGAATGATAGACACCCTTTGATGTCTACCTAAGTTAGAGCAATAAAATGAATTTTGCTTGGAGCAGCTATTGTATAGATCTAGGCATCTGTACCACATATAGTTAGTTGTCATGTAATTTGCAGAGCTGTATAATAAATTTAAGATGTGCCTTTTGCTGCCTTGTTCTCACCTTGTTTTTAATCTATTTTCCCTGGCACAATCTAAATTTCCGGTCCCTGAGCAGGTTCTATTAACAAATATATAGCAAATGGTACTTGCTTTCTGTTTTAAAATGTAAAAAAGCAAAAATGTTATGGAATGAGATGACTTTTACAGCAGACACAATATTCATGTGTTGATAATTTAAAAAGAAATATATGGTAATTGTTTAAGACTACTTTAAGACATGTAACAAGAGATTGAATTTTACTATTCCTTTTAGTTTGAATTTAAACAATACTTATTATTAAGGTATAATTTAAAATGTTCATCGTTTGTGGTGTTCATGAAAACCCTGTAGACCAGGAATAAAGCCTGATCTACATGACTTGGTTTTACTGGCAGAACTTAGTAAGTCCACACTCAGAGCTCCTGTGCAGCGGTGGAGCACCTTTCTTCTGGCAGAGCACCACCCGCTCTGCGAGGAATGGAAGGCTTTTGCTTAGGGGTGTACCAATAGAGATTTTGGGGACTGATACTGATAACTGATTTTTAAGGAAACATATTGATCGATACCAATCAGATTTCTGATACAGCTGCATGCAGCTGGTAAGTCTCTTGTGGTGGAAGGTGAGGGAAGGGGCATGAGGGGCAAGGCCCCTGCGGTAAGGGAGGGAGTGGGGCTGGGGCAGGGCATGGGATAGAGCTGCGGCTTGTCCAGGGGGCGCAGGGTGGGGGGCAGCTCCTGCCAATGCACACACTGTGGAAGGCATGGGGGGTAGTATCACTCATGTGCCCCCCAGATCTGCGTGGGGCAGGGTGGGCTACAGCTGTGGGCTGGGACCAGGGCTAGGGCAGTGTGGGGCTCTTCCCAGCAGGGGCTGGGCTGGGCTGTGCTTGGGGTGGGTGG
>NW_017728886.1:74232035-74236234 GCF_001723895.1 Crocodylus porosus
GGGAGGGGAGCTATGGGGTGGGGTGGGGCGGGGCTGTAAGCCCCCCCCACCCTGCAGTCCCAACTCCTAACACTGCTTGCTCCGTATGCTTCCTTGGCCCAACCCCCACCCCCCTGTGCTGGGAAGAGCCACGGCTCTGTTCCCCCCTCCGGCTGGGCAGTGCCTGTCCCAGCCCCTGCCCCACTCTCTTCCTCACCGTGGGGGGCATTGATGTGCTCCCCCATGCCCTTTCCCTACCCCTTTCTCTTCCATCACAACAGACTTACCAGCTGTATGCTGCTAAACTGCCAGGCTATACTTTTCGCTGCCTGTGTGCTGCACATGCATGGGTATTTATTAGGCAAACTATTGGCCACACAAAGCCAATTTCCAGTGCAGTCAATTTTCTTCATATCGATGCCAGTCCAATATTGGACCGATGTATATGTGCACCTCTACTTTTGTTACTACTTGGAATTTTCCAGAAAACTCAGATAGGTGCGTCTGTGCTATCTGTTGAAAACTGGTCTCTTAACAGCTGGTGCCTGTTAGGGTGTGTTTGTGTGCCCTCTGGTACAGCTGTTGCAGTTGAGCTGTGTGTCTTCTGCTGGCCCTGCATAGGTAGGGGCATGCTTTGACAGCCTACTTGTGGCAAAAGCTGTTTGCCAGCAGAAGGCTTGTAGTGCAGACAAACCCTAAGCAATCCATAATTTTTGCTGCTCCATTCTGGTACAGTAGCAGGTTTGTCAAAATTTCCTGACATGAGTGTCTTTCAGTTTTGATTTGCTGTTCAAACCTTACTTGAATAGAATGCTGGCTTGTGGATACCAACAGACTCTTCTTCTCTCATAGACTACAATTGAGCCCAGGTCTTTGGAGTGCCATTTGTGCTTTCAGCCCCTACATTATATAATATATTATTAAATTAGCATGTAAGGATGTGAATATTAAGGGATTAAATTGTAAATTAGATTAGAGTCTTTTCTTTGAAAGAAAATTTAATTTTGTTAGCAATAATGTAATCCAATGCAAGCACCAACTTTAATGTGACTTTGCAGGAGCAATAGATGCATGTTTTTTTCCTTTTCTTTTCAGTGAGAAGATTGTTGACCAATGGCATCCTAATTCAATTTTTTCCACTTCATGATAAAGATGAATTGAAGAAGCTCCGGCACACTTGGTATAGCCGAGTGAAAATTAGTTTTCAGCCATTAGGTATGTTAGTACTTCTTTCATTGAGGGAAAAAAAAAGCCTTGATACCAGAAATGGTTCCAGTGTTGATGAGCTTTTGGAAAGCTAGCTGGCCTTAGCAGAGTCTTCAGACCCTTGTCTCTCACTGAGCAATTCTCTTGAGACTCTTAGTTAATTGGGGTTGTATGGTACTAGGTTAAGGGAGGTGGGACTTGCTTGACCAGGGCAGCAGAGCCTGCAGCTGTTGAAGACAAGGTTCTCTTGTTTTTATTTCACGTTACTTGTTTTTCCCTTTTTAAAAAGCCCTAGGATAGTAAATGTAGAGAAAAATGCGTTTAATGATGTACTGAAGTTGGACTGTGAAGTATTTTAAGTAAGAAAATGCAAGAGAAAATATCTGAGTTTGAGTAATAAGGCATTTTTTCCAGTGTGAGAAGTAAGGGAAAGAAACTTTCTTATCATAAGAAAAAGAGTTCTTAAAAGTACTTTTTGAATAGCTGGCTTACCAAAATAGGTTCCATAATATCTTATTATGACTTTTGGTGAAATTTTGTTGTGTAATCTTTTGTAGTAAAACAAAGTTCCTGTCAGCGTGATATATGAACACCTTGTTCTAAATTACATTTTTGTTTTTTCGGTAGAAGATGCTAAATATCTTTCCCTAGGAAAAAATGGTGTGATATGAATTGAATGTTTATATAACCATGTATTAAAAGATCAAATTGTAATTCATACGCTCTAAGAGAAGGGAGTCTAGGAAGCTGCATATTTAATTCTTGGATTTAGAAATTTTTATTTACTTTTTTAAATGATGTATTGTGTACATTTTTAAAATTCATTTACTTACAGTAAAAGAATATTAAAATAGCCTATAATATTACATTACATAATTTGAAAAATACTGTAGTCGTTTAACACAAGCGAACTTTGGGTTTTCAGACTCGTATGATAAAGAAGACTTCCTGGGTTACCACACCCTGTCCCCGATATTGTTGGCAGCTACATTTTCTAAGCCTTTCCATAGACTGATTAAGCTCCAACTTAAAATTAGGTTGGCTATTTGCTATCAGTTGAAATATTGTTCCAGACCTTACTGCATCAGGTGTGAGAAATTTTCTTTTAAATATAGTTTAAATTAATTCGTGGCCAGTTTATACCCATTTGTTCTTATGCTAGCATTGTCTTTTAAATTAAATAGTTCTTCTCTCTCTGTGTTTGCCCCTTTACAAAGTAGTTAGATCCCTACTCAGTTTTCATTTTCCTAGGCTGAGCGAGTGAAGCTTTCTCAGTATTCTCTCTTACAATAGGTTCCCAGTTCTGTGCTTTTCCCTACTAGCCCTTCTATGCACCTGTTCAGTATGAGTTTGTCATTTTTGAACACAAGTGACCAGAGTCTTACTAGTGTCTTGTACAAAGGCATTTACTTCTTCTGTCAGTCACATTAAGCCTTGGAAGTATTAATATTCATATATACTATATGGCCAGGGATAGAAATTACACACAGATTGATATAAATGATCAGAAACTGGTTCAAATCAGTAACGCAACAAAAATTCAATGCACTTAAACAGCTTTCAAAATGGCTGAAACCGGTTTAAGATAAACCTGAATGGATCTAGTATCAGACTTAACTGATTTAGGTTAAATCGGTTTATTGAACTTCTGTCTCAGATCCCCTTCAGATGCAAGTTAACTCACAGTCTCCCAGCACCCCAGGATGCTTTGCACCACTCCTGCAAACTTCCCTCCCCGCCTCCTACCTGCCGTTGCAGGGTGAGTGGGCTGGCTTGGCCCAAGCTGTTTGCTCCAGCCAAACAGGGAGGTGTTCTCCCTAGCACCCCCTAGCTTCTGGTGTAGGCCACTGCAGGCGCATGGCTACATTTCCAGAATCAAAAGTGAATGTCTGTTTGTTTGCTTACCTATTTAATCTGTACAGCTTGGACTAACCCATGAAAAGTGAATTGATTCATCCTTGGGCTTTTTTGTCTGTCTATACTGTTACAAATTAAACTTGTAAGCCATGTGCAGTTCGCTCTGGACTGGGGCAGTGATTACGCAGAGCAAGTATCCAAAATCAGATAAAGAATCTTTATTTGCTGCAGCGAGGTGCCTCCGAGGAGGAACCCCGCCTACCAGATATAATACTATTTTATACTTTGTTAGTACGTCAGCATTAGTTCTTGATTAGCTCGTGCTCGTAAAAATACCCAATCATCTATTAACTAAATCACTGTTCTATCCAATCAAGTGGCGCTGTGCGCGTGAACACCGAAGTTTAACTCTCGTGACTACATGCCCCGTATATTCTTGCCAAGATGCATCTTATCTTACAAAAACCATCCTTGTACTGTTTTCAAGGTTCCTCTGTTGACGAGGCTCCTCTGTTGACCAGATTCAGCTAGTTTCATATCTTATCAGTAGCCCTTACACAGCACCTCCCCTCTCCCAGCCGTCTTGTAAGTGCTGTGTCCGCTTTTATGAAATGGAGGCGAAAGGACAAGGAAATGGCCTCACTTTAGCACATAAAAGGCCTTGCTTTAGCCCTACAAGATTCATATACAACAGTACTTAGCCTGTTATATTTGAAGTTCCAACAGAAACTGTAGAGACTTTAATGACAGAAATTCTCATGGCTTTGCTATGAGATTGTTTGGGACATTTCTGTTTTGTTTTGTACTCTCCATGCTTTTATAAGTTGTTTTGTTCTCTTGCTTTGTTCTCTAGTTTAGTTTATTTTCCTGTTTTATAAGTTATTTTGTTCTTTTACTGTAAACTGTCCTGATCCTTTATGGCGGGGGTGGGCAAGATATGGCCCACCAGGCCATTTTATCAGGCTCGCAAACCCCCTAAAGAATTTAATAAATGAATATTTATTTGCTCCTGGCTGCCTGTCAAAGATGATAAGAGCAAGAGGCAGCATGACCTAGGGGGAGCTGGCAGGACAGAGCAACCCAACCCCACCCCACCCCTAGCTCTTTCCCTGTCTTCCTACCCCTGCACTGCCTCAGCATGTGGCTCCCGGCTGCGT
>NW_017728886.1:74236334-74241890 GCF_001723895.1 Crocodylus porosus
GGGGCAGTGTGTGTGTGTGTGTGTGTTCCTAGGGTGAATCTCACATGCACACCCTACCATACACATGCACCCCCCCATACTGTCCTATACGCAGACCTCTACACCTCACACACCCCAGCCACCCTCCCTCCCACAGTCCCCTACAAACCCCATACCCACCTACACCCCATATCCACACACATACCCACACCCCTCACACCTATCCACCTCCCACAGACACACACACACCCTCCCCCACAGACCCACACACCCTCAGCCATCCACAAATCTATACCCACCCACCCATACTCCTCCCTCCACAGTATAAAAGAGTAAGACTTCATTTTAAGCTATTATATACAAGTACCTTGATGTACACCACACAAACGCATGTAAACCGGGACAAAATTCTTTTTTAATCAATTAATGAATGCTGTAGATAATCATTTTAGAATATAATTTGGTATTTCTATGGTTCCAAGATGGCAAAACCCCTTGCTGAAAGGAGTACTTCCAGGGGTAAGGGGAGGGACTTCTGGTGGAATAGGTCAGGAGCTAGGGGCACTTCCAGTCACAAAATGGCGGCCAAGGGGTGGGGCACCTGTCAAGGGGTGGGGCTACCCTTGCAGCCCTCGACAGCTTGCCAAATCTTGGTAAGCAGCTTTCCACCTGAAATAATTGCCAGCCTCTGTGTTATTGGGAAGGATGACGTGTAAATTCTAATAGAAAAACAAATAAATAACATTCCAGCTTGGACTTAAATTAAAAAAAAATGGGACAAGTCTTTGTGCAAGTTAAAACAAACATTTGGGCCCAGTGAAGGCTTCTGGCATGCTGGCAAAGTACATTTCAGGGCACGTCTACACTACATTTGACAGTGTGTGCTGGTACAACTAGGCTAGTTTTAATCAAGCTATCTAATAGCAGTGAAACTGCTGTGACACTGACAGAGTAGGTCAGTTACTTGAATAAGTAACTATGCCGCCATGGTTTCGCTGCTCTTGATACCTGAGTTATCTAAGTAAGCCTAGGTCAGTTATGTATACACATGCTTCAGCCATGCAAGAGATTCAATGAAGACATACTCTTGGTTTTTCACAGTCTGTGTAGACCTCTAGTTCAAGCCCACTTCACCAAAATCTTTTAGGGCTATAACAGATCTTTCTAACCAAGAAGACTTTCAAGGCTGGGACAAGCTCCTGAATGTAGTCTCAGTAATCTTAAACCAATCAGCTATTGGTCTGTGGTAGACCATTCTGTCATTGTCATCCCTTAAAGACAGCGTATATGTGAAGTGCCTATGCTGTTGTATTGTGTTACACTTAATTTTCAAATCATAGAATCATAGAAGTAGGGTCGGAAGGGACCTTGTAGATCTTCAAGTCCGACCCCCTGCCTGGGCGGGAGAAAAAACTGGACTCAAATGAGTCCAGCCAGGTAGGCATCAAGCCTTTTCTTAAAGATCTCCAGGGTAATCTTTACAGTTGACTAACTATGTAATCTTTATATTACATTAGCATAGCATTTTGCATTACATCTTACTTTACTTGAAGCTAGTATTTTATTTCTACTAGATATTTAATACCATGGCTATAGACACTAAGATAAGTTGTGCTAATAGCTTTCCTTCCATTTGATTTTTTTCCCGTTCAAATAGACCTTTTGGTGCTTTGAAAGTTGGAGGAAGAAATAGAAAAAAGTTATGTCTGTCTCCTGTATTTAGAAAACTGAGCCATGGTCTTTATATGAGTTTATTTAAATTTTTATTGATACCCATGTTAAAAATTGTTGACTGTAATCAAGTAAGAGGTTTGTAAATGGATAAACTGTTTAATTTTGGTAATCCCTGAGAGGCAATCATATCTTCAGAACACTAAAACATAGCAATCAACTGTTTGTGTCCTTTAGATCACTTACTTATATTGCTTTAGAAGCTAATAGGGAGCTATATGTATAGTTAACCCCCAATTTCTTTTTTTCGTTTCCCTTGGCTAATTTTTTCTGTCTTTCTCTCCACAGATGAAATACGCTGCTACTTTGGTGAAACAATTGCTCTCTATTTTGGTTTCTTAGAGTATTTCACATTTGCTTTGGCTCCTATGGCTCTCATTGGGATTCCTTATTATGTATTTGCATGGGAAGACTATGATAAGTACGTGATGTTTGCCTCATTCAATCTGCTTTGGTCTACGGTGATTCTTGAAGTTTGGAAGCGCTGCTGTGCCAGAATGACATATAGATGGGGAACACTGTTGATGAAACGGCAGTTTGAGGAACCAAGGCCAGGATTCCATGGGGTCCTGGGTATCAATCCTGTCACTGGCAAGGAAGAGCCAGTATACTCAAGTATTAAAAGGCAGCTACGAATTTATCTGGTGTCTTTGCCATTTGTGTGCCTTTGCCTCTACCTCTCACTCTATGTCATGATGATTTACTTTGACATGGAACAATTGGCACTGGATTATCATGAGGAGAATGAGTCTTCCTTTAGCAACTTAATGCTTTTTGTGCCTAGCATCATCTACGCAGTTGTGATTGAAATTATGAACCGCATCTATCGGTATGCTGCTGAATTCTTAACCTCATGGGGTAAGACTCTTTTTGTTTTGTCAGAAAGTAATAACCCGAAACGTTTAGGAATTATTTATAAATAAATCTCTTAGAAACATTAAATGTTATGCTCATAACAGTTTGAAAAAAATCCACCGTTTGCTTGTTCAAAATATGTTAGGAATTCTTATTGAATGGCATAAGCATACAACAGATGTTTAAGAGTGGGGGTGGTCAACCTGCAGCATGGCTGCCACAGGTGGCATGAGGAGCCTCTTTGTGGCACTTGGTAGACTGGAGATAGGACGGCAGCACAGCAGCCAGCCAATAGGGCAGGAAGCAGAAATCAAAGCAACAAAGCAGGAAGGGGGAGCACAGGGAAGGAAGCAGAAAGTAGAACAGCACAGAGAGCATAGGGCTGAGAGCAGAAAGCCGAATAGCAGATGGCAGAAGGGGATCAGCTTGGCACTTGTGGAGGTGCAGGGTTAATTTGTTGCACTGCTGTCAAAATATTGGCCCCCATTATTTCAGGGAATTCTTGAAGCAAATTTTTACTAGTAGTATAGTAAAACAAAAGAGTTTAACTGTCCAATGTTTTAGTTTTCTAATTGCAGCATTCTGACAGTGATGCTATAGGGATTTGGTGAGTGATATGCCCCATAGGAGGAAATAGGCAGGAATATGGAAATATAGATAATGACAATTAAAAAACCTCCAAAAAACAAAACCTAAAACAGCATCCTGTAAATGAGTTTTTTTTTAAATTCCAGAACTAGATTCTATATGGTTATCAAGAGGTGGTGGGAAACATAATGCCTGACTGTTTCTATGACTTATTTTTAATAAATTGGATGTGATATTTTGTGGTCCAGACTGCAATATTGTGAAGCATGGTTTCAAAATATATTTTCCGTTTTGAACTTTTATCACTTTTGTGGACAAGGACATTTGGACTGTTCTGAGTAATGGTCAGATAAGTTGTTTCTATAGCTCAATGCAGTATATTAGTAAAATCAAAATTAACAAGACTGGGACCCTGAGGACCAATCTCAGGAAGAGTAACTAAAGAGGAGAGCAGTTTAGCCAATAGACTGAACAGATTTCAGTAATACATGCTAACACCTTTTGTGCACTACTAATACTACTGGACACCAGCAACAAAAAAGCAAAAAATTTCTTGATATGGATATGTTTGGGATCAGCATATGTTCAACATTCAAAGACTGTTCTTCTGAAACTACTTTTTAAGTTTCTATTTTGTCTTCAGTTGCCTATCTTGTTTTATTTCTGTCATTAAATTGTGGGGAACAGATATTGCAGGATGCCAGTGACTACAGGTTTTTTGGTGCTAATTATGGAGGGTTAAGGTACAAGCTCAGTATATTTTGCGTGCAACTCCTTAATTAAATATTAAAAAAGCTAGGAGCTACTTTTGATACCAAGTGTCTTCTCCAAGTTCCGAAAACATATATATGCTTTGTAATCCTAATGAACCTCTTCAATCCTTTCGGCTTGTACAGGTTTAGACTTTTGAGTGGTTATAGATACTGTTTGATTGAGAATGCAGGTATGTCTGACTATGCTGAACTAAGAAGTCTTTTTACATCTTGACCTGTGAAATTAGAGATTGTGAGGCTGTAGTGTTTTGAGTAAAGTAAAATCTGCACAAGCCAGAAGGATTGAAGAGGATCGTTAGGATCACAAAGCATATACAGGCATACCTCGCTTTATTGCGCTTCGCAGATATTGCGCTTTTACACATTGAAGGTTTGTGGCAACCCTGCGTCGAGCAAGTCTATCAGCGCCATTTTTCCATCGGCGCCATTCGGCTCAGATGATGGTTAGTATTTTTTAGCAATAAAGTATTTTTTAATTAAGGTATGTACATTGTTTTTTAGACATAATGCTATTGCACACTTAATAGACTACAGTATAGTGTAAACATAACTGTTATATGCACTGGGAAACCCAAAAATGAGTGTGACTTGCTTTATTGGGATATTTGCTTTATTGAGGTGGTCTGGAACCAAACCTGCAATATCTCCAAGGTATGCCTGTATGTTTTTTTGAACTTGGAGAAGTGACTCCTAGCTTTGTTAATATTTAATTTAAGAGTTGCAGGTGAAATGTAGTTTCAGAACAGCAATCTCTGAATGTTCAGCATATGCTGATCCCAAACATATCCATATCAAGACACTGTTTGCTTTTGTATTGCTGCTGTCTGGTAGTATTAAGTCCTGTGCAAAGGGGGTTACATGCACTACTGAAATCTGTTTAGTCTATTGTCTAAACTGCTCTCCTCTTTGGTTCTCAGGGTCCCAGCCTCGTTAATTTTGATTTTACTATGTTAAATTGTATACTGCATTGAGCTATAGAAACAACTTATCTGACCATTACTTAAATCAGTCCAAATGTGTATGCCCTTGTCCACAAAAGTGATAAAATTCAGATGGAAAATATATTTTCAAACAACACTTCACAAAATTGCAATCTGGACCACAAAATATCACACCCAATTTGAGTGATGTGTTGGGGAGGCACATTTCTCCTCCAAGATTTCTGCGCCAACAGTAGGGCATGGGGCTGCCATCTAGCCAGAGCCAGGGCCCAGCAGTAGTGGGGGTTGTGGCTGCAGTGCAATTTCTGTGCCAGTGGTGGGGTGTGGGGCAGAAGCCTGGCTGGACCCAAAGCCTGGTGGCAGAGACACCAACAGCACAGAGTTGTGTCCCCCTACTGTCAGTTCTTATGTGTCACCTATGAAGATAAGAAAGTATGATGGTTACAGGGTGATTCATATTTTAGAACCCTTTTGGTAACTTTTGAGTGTTTCATAGTTTCTAGGGTTGGAAGGGACCTGAGGAGATCATCTAGTCCAACCCCCTGCCATGGCAGGAAATAACAGTGGGGTCAAATGACCCCAGCAAGATGTTCATCCAACCTCCTCTTAAAAACCCCCAGGGTAGGAGCCAGCAGCACTTCTCTTGGAAGTTGGTTCCAGATCCTAGCCACCCTGACCGTGAAGTAGCG
>NW_017728886.1:74242492-74260655 GCF_001723895.1 Crocodylus porosus
ACATCCCTCCACATCTTAGTGTCATCAGCAGATTTGAAGATGTTGAACAGTACGGGCCCGAGGACCGAGCCCTGCGGAACCCCACTGCCCACGTCCTTCCAGGTTGAGAAGGACCCGTCCACTACCACCCTCTGGGCACGGCCCTCCAGCTAGTTGGCGACCCAATTAACTGTGTGGGCGTCGACACCACGGTCCCCCAGTTTCTTAATGAGAATGGGGTGAGAGACAGTGTCGAATGCCTTCCGGAAGTCCAGAAGGACTATGTCCACTGCTACCCCCGCATCTAATGATCTGGTAATCTGATCATAGAAGGCCACCAGGTTGATCTGACAGGACCTGCCGCTGATGAACCCGTGTTGGTTGCCCCTAAGCATGCAGTGCCCTGCTGGCCCCTCATGGATGTGTGCCGGCATAATTTTCTTGAACAGCTTGCCTAGGATCGAGGTAAGACTAACTGGCCTATGTGTTCCTTAGATGACAGGCTTGGCTTCCTGCATTTCTTTTAGAGTGAAACCCTGCTGTCCAGTCACCCCAAGTGTTTTTTTTCCATGTTTCTCAACTGTGTTGACACAACTAGCCCAGCAGTGTGAAACCATTAAGCACTTTTCATTCAGGCAGCTTTGCTCACAATTTGATATGTTGCGATTACATTTAAATAGATGATTGAGTATATTAGTCTAAGGCTGCTTGCAGACATTAAAAAAACAAGCAAACAATAAAACCCTGTACTTTACTGGAAGAAGCAGCATGTTAGTTGCGTGTGGCTCGCCCAATGTCTGTATAGATCGAGTGCCTTAGTGGGGGTTTTTTTTGCACTTTTTTTTTGCACAATAGCTGAATGAATCGGCTTTAGCTAAATCACCAAAAAGCCCTGCTGAAGTGCCTGATCTATACAGATGCTGCAGAGCCAGGTTAAACAAATGCACTGCTTCTTCTGATAAAGCACAGGGTTTTGGGTTTTGTTTTGGGTTTTTTTTTCAAAAACGTCTACAAGCAGCTTAAATGTCCAAATCAGGATGCTATGACAGCTGTTGAAGGGTGTTGCCAGGAGATATGTGCATTCTCCAGTAAGGAAATAAGTGCAGGCTTTTCCCTTCCAGCCACTCCACATCCTCCCTGCAACTCACTGTAGTGCAGACTCTTGCCTTCCGGCTGCTCCTTCTCTTTTCCAGCCCCTCTTCAGGCAGATGAACACTACAATAAATAAATTTGATTTTTGAAATGGGGAGCCACGCAATTCACAAAAGATGAGCAGTTCCTTGAATCTTTTTTTTTTTTTTTTTTTTTTTTTTTTTTAAAAGTTGAGAACCACTGGTCCAAACCATTTAGTTAGCTAGCTGAGTGAAGTTCAAATTCAAGTTTAAGGGAGCTAAACAATCCTTGCTGATGAGTGCAGCTTGCAAGTATGTGAAATGTATCTTAACTGGTACATGAAAGGGTACAAGGGGGCTAGAGAGAAGTTTGTCCAGAGCTAGGAGGAGGCATGCCAAGGCTAGGAGTAGAAGTCCGAGAGCTATGTTTGCTACTTAAGTCAGTAGACAAGATGAAGATGGGACCCCAAGACCACAGTTAGGGTCAGACAACAGAGTCAAGAAACAGTGAAGGGTGTGTAGGGGGCTTAAAAATGGGGATTCTCAACCGGGGAAAAATGAGAATTCTCAACTGGGGTAAGGCGAGATCTTCTGAGTGCCATGAGGTGCCACACAGTATTAGCGAACACTTACACATGATACAAAAGATAAATTCAGATGTTTCAAATAGGAATCCATAATGCCATTCTGACCTGTTGTAGTCTTTCTGAATTATTTGCAACAGAAGAACTGTCTGTTGTTTTTCTGTAGTCAGAAAATGAGCAGACACTTTCTGAGGGTGCCTTGAGTCTAAAAAGGTTGAGAACAGTATACTGACTTAGAACAATAGTCAGAGGCTTCTGTATTGACTAGCTGAAGAGTAGCTGCTAATGCTGAACTCAGTATTAGGGCCACAGTTCAGTTGCTTGGGATGACCATACTTGTAGATGCAAATACCAAGCTGTGATATATGGATCATCGGGCTACAGCTTCAGCTACAGAGACTTCTGGGCCAGGTTGACTGTTAAGTCTTTGCAACCCTATCTGGTTGATAGAATCACTGGCAACAGCAAAAGGAAATGTCATGATCACCCTGCTCCATAGTCCTTTGCAGTATATCTGATCACTGCACATCTGAAGTAAAGTAATTAAACGGATGTGGAAGGTCAGAACCAAGGCACTGGTCTGCTAGATTGGTATTAACTGTGCTTGAAGATACCTTAGAGAAGCATTGTTCAATGAAATTACCTTGAAGTCAGGTGTTAGTTCAGTGGATTAAGGACACACATGGCCTGTCTTCTACTTTACAGAACAGATACTGGAAGACCACTTGTCGCCTGTTATCCGGAGGGATGATGTAGATCCCTCCTTCTTGGGGTGCATGTTATATGCATGCCTTCATTAACTTCATGTTATATGCATATCTTCATTAATGTCTGATAGTCCTGTGTGAAGAGATTTGAACCACGCTGAGGACTGATATTTTGCAGAATAGTTCAAAGCAAACCTAGAGCTAAATTGCCTCAGTTTTATCCTTGGATGAAGCAGGGATAATGTTGGAGTGGTTTTGCTCCTGTATAATTAACTTTTTCAGTGTATCAGCTGCTTATGTGGAGCAACAACTTAATCTCCGTTTTTTGGGAACATTTGTCCATACCCTAAATGTCTGTGAACTGACTCCTTAGTTTGAACCAGCTTGTTGGCTGATCAGATTGTTTCCTGTCCTTGTTTTCAGTGAAGTTTTGGTGATATGTTCATTGAGATTTAAGGCATACTCTGATATAATGCCCAGGAAAGCTTTGAGTCATGGTTTTTTCTGTGACTATTCAGATAGATGCTGAGGTTTTTGTTGACATTTGTGTGTGTGGCATAGATGGAAACTGTGGCACTTCACTTTAAGTCCTTATCTTGTGCAGTATTGAGCCATCTTTGTCATAAGTATTCAGGACTTCTTTTAGATGACTGATGTCCTGGTCCTGTACTGTCAGACGTGATTTCCACGTAAATGCTTGGCAGTGATGCTGGGAAGAAGTCATCCTCAGTATAGATAGATGTAGAGCACCAGCACTTAACCACAAGTACTATGTGGTTTTGGGTTCAAATCTGCTTGTTATGTTTTAGCCAGGTTATGATTGCTGTGTCAGATTGTAGGTGTTTTATTCATCTGAATGATTAAATAGGTGGCTAGGCAGTTTCTGCTAATTTTTCCCAGGTTCTTTAAGAATTTGCAGATTTGTTGTCAAGTCCATAGATTTAACTGTTTCAGTTTCCCTTTATATTTCCTTTGCATTGAAAGGCTGGAAGTTGTTTTTGTTTTCAGGTATGTAGTATTTGGTTTGCTGCCATGTCGTCTTTGCTCCTTCCAATATTTTTTGTCCTCTTTTCTCTTATCAGTTTGGCATTCATTTGTTTGGAGAAATGCAGGAATGGTCTGGTACTAACAGCTGCTAAATTTTCTGATCTGTTCTTATGCTTCTTAGATGTATCTTTGTGAGTTCAGTTTTTCAATGGCCTGTTCCTACTTTCCTTTTTCGACAGAATCCAGCTTCTAAAAGATGTGTTGTGATACTTGGATTGATCAGTTGTGATAACTGTTTGTAGTATTTGAGGAGTTCTGCATATTTTTTATCTAGGTATGGGGTCTTAGTTTTATAACTGCTTCTTAGAATTGCCTTGGTGGCAGTTTGATAAATGGCTTTGCATGCAAATGTCTGCATTGGAGAGGATACAAAAGATATACCGTAGTTTGTGAATAGTGCAAGTGTGAGCCAGTTTTTTTCCCTGTTGAGTCCAGGAGGGTTGTTGTTTGTGTTCATAGTAGTTCAATAAGGATCAGATGGTGTTTACTCTGAGAAGCATCTCATCTGGATAAATGAAAAATACTTGCTGTTTTGGGTCCCAGATAATATGAAAATTATAAAGTGAAAACCAGTTCAGAGAGCAGTTTCAGTTTATCTGATCTTCTGTAACCCCAGGTAATGTTAAAATGCTTGGATTGGCTTAAGTGGGGCTTCAGGCTAGCATGGTTAAGCCACTTGAGTTTCTGTACCAAGTGTATACAGTGCAATGATGTGGCAGGCATCACATCTGGCCTCCTTTGACTTGCCAGTCTGAATACCACTTAGAGCTGGATTTAAGTGGGTTGGTCTGAGGTAGAAGTGTTGATCAGAACTTGATTTTACACCTTAGGTCATACCAAGATGTCTTAACTGATCTCTCTCTGCTTTTCCTCCTATCATAAGTGATGTGATAGCTCATAACATTTCCACTATTGATGGCAGGGTGTGAAAACGTAGGAGAAATATTTGGAGTGGACCAGGTTGCTGCTGGAGTGGACATTTGCTGCTGTGAAATTATTGACCCTTACAATATATCAGGGGTCTGAATTAGATGGGAGTGGTTCTGTATTAGTATAAGTGTCATAGCTTGCTGTTGAGAAAGTAGATCATAAGGCCACTTGACGTTAAGGCAGCTGGCAGAATGGGAATATTTGACGTCTGCAGGCATCGCGGTTTTGGACTGCTAGGAACTATGGGCCACCTCTGGATGGCAGGCAGTGTTGCTTGAA
This sequence comes from Crocodylus porosus, assembly GCF_001723895.1. NCBI lineage: Eukaryota > Metazoa > Chordata > Crocodylia > Crocodylidae > Crocodylus > Crocodylus porosus. The sequence continues at coordinate 74,247,131 of NW_017728886.1, forward strand.
GTCCTCTGGGCCCCTTGTGGGAGCCCAGAGAAAGTCCAGATGTGACGTCCTCAATGGAGGATGAAGTAAAAGCCGACTGCTGCTGCATTGGGCGACCGATATCATAAAAACATCAACTGAGTAAAAGAAGGTGTCAAAGGAGTCTTCTTGGCATCCGGTGCTTGGTGGGTTTCACGGTTAAATGGTTAAAAGCCTAAAAACCGCATTCTGGGGCCGCCACTGGGTCGGGCAACCAGTGCCTTAAAAACACCAGTAAATTACGGGGGACAACAAAAGAGAAAACAGGGCGTGCACGTGCAGGGTCACAGAGCCAAAACAAGTGCTCCACGGGGACACGGAGCAAAACACCCCAGACAGCACCCACCGGCTCGCAAACTTGGAGAGCTGGCCAGCGGTACTCTGCCCAGAGAAGCTTGGGAAGGACACCAAGGAACAATGCCCCGAGGTCACCGGGAGCCTTCCCGGCCAGAGCCTCCTTCCTAGATGGCCAGATGACAAGCTGGGAAAATGGGAGTCAACATGTTGTTTAGAGGGCAGGGCTGAGAGAATGCAGTGTTTAGTTGCTGAGAGGCCATCAATATTTAGCTGAAGGTTTTTTTTCAGATTGGTCTAATTCCAAGATATTGTTAAGATAATTGAGTTAATTAGGAAGTCTGAGTTGGCCAGATCTGAAAGATTTTCCTTGCTAGCTGCAGCTTTGGTTTCCTCTTCCAAATCAACTACTTTTGCATAATCAAAACTTGGCTGCATTATTTCCCATTGAAAATTACAGACAAAAATCTTCTTAAAAAAAAGAAGCAGCATTTATCATGTGACTAAAGGTACAGAAAAAGCATAGTAAAGGGTAAAAATAATTAGTGTACATGCATATGTTCTCCCTTACCTAAACATTAACCTTGACTTACAAGTTTTCATGATTTCTGTTCATCCTCCTTACCTCCAACTCTGGATTAGAGTGCTTTGCAACTGCCTGCTCTTAAGTGTCTTCCATGCTTGATGTTGGCATTAGTCAGCCATCCACGTTTCCGTGCCCCCCGGAGTAACATTTTTTTAAATTGTAGCATTCTTTTGGCTGGCGCTTGGGTGCGCATGTGGGAAAACCAACTTTACTAGTCTAGTTGGGGCATTCCTAATAAATAGGTTCCTCCATTGTTTATTCAAGGAGTATTGTTGTTCTCTTGGCCTCCTACTTATCTTTGCTGTTTTTTCATTTCTTAACTCTTTGCAGTATTGCAGGATAATGTTAAACAGGTAAACTTCAGTGCATATGATATTAAAAAGTATACTTAATGATGATAGGTGGTACAGAAGAAGAATATTTCTTTCTTTGCTGTTTCACAGTCTGGATTACATGCATCTTCCTTCAGAATTTATTTGACAGTTACTGCACTGCCAAAATGTATTAAAAAAATAAATATCTTTTGTACAATGATAGAATACACCTAATACATTCCGAATTTCTTCCAAAGGGATCAATCTGGTCAGTCTCCTAGAAAGATTTTTCTCATGCTTGCTTATTTATCTTATGGTAAACTTAGTATTAAGCAGTTCCAAAGTTTTGGCCATCTGTAAGATAAAGCCCTTAAGGCTAGGGACAGAAGTTGCACATAAACTGGTTTAAGTGATCAGAAACTGGTTTAAACTTGTAACAGCACAGAATTTCAGTGGACATAAACCAGTTTCAAAATGGCCAAAACCAGTTTGAGATAAACCTGGATGAATGTAGCATCAGACTTAACTGATTGAGGTCAAACCGGTTTATGGAACTTCTGTCCTAGACCCCTTCCTGGTTTAAGTTAAATCAGAGTCCCCCGACATCTCAGCATGCTCTGCAGCCCTGGGCTGGGCTGTGCTGTCTACTCCAGCAGATCAGGGCTGGCCACGCTCCTCTGCTTTTTAGAGAGAGCAGGGGTGGGCAGACGCCACCCCCCCCAAGGTGAAGTGGGCAGGGAAGGGGTTTATTCTCCCCTCTCTCCCCTGTCCCACCAGCACAGACCTCATCTGGGGTCTGTCAGGCAGGGGTGCAGCAGCCCTGTCAGGCATTTCGCCCCACTTGAGAAGCAGGGGTGTGTGGCCAGCCCTGGCAGCAGCCTCAAACTAATGGGGGACAGAGGAGTGTTTAATCCCCACCCCCACCCTTCCCTGTCCCACTGGCGTGCCAGGATCTGCCTGGCTAGGGTGGAGTAGTCCATGTCAGGGCCTCCCCCTCACTGAGGCAGGGGTGGGGGCATGGCCAGACACTGGCCAGCATGCCCCCCTGAGGTGAAGGGGGCAGTAAGGAGGTTTATTCTTCCATCCATCCACTCTCCTCCTGGGGGGGCTGCACCTCTGCCGTTGGCCCCTGGCCAAATGGACCCCAGCTGGGATTCTCTGTGGGTAGAGGGGGAGGGAGGGAGGAATAACCCCCTTCCCTGCCCCCTTCAGCTCAGGGGCATGCCAGCCAGCGTCTGGCCATGTCCCTGCCCCAGCTTATGGACTGGTGAGGAGGGGGGTACCTTGATGGGACAGCAGCCCCTATTATGGTGTCCTGGGGAGTGCAAGCCTCTTCTGGGGTGGGGTGGAAGCAGGGTGTGCAGAGCTGCTGCAGCCTGCGTGGGACAAATGGCAGTGGTGCTAGGGGGGCTTGGGGGATTAAGGCAACCCCAAAATTCAGCTGAGCCCCTGTAGCCATCCCTTCAAGCTCTGCTGCTGCTGTATGCCCTGTGCAGGCTGCAGCAGCTCTGCCCACTCTGCCCCTGCCTCCAAAGCAGTCCCCCCACCAGTCCAGGGGCAGAGGTGTGATCAGACACCAGTTTGGCATGGTCCCCTGAGGTGAAGGGGGCAGGGATGGGGTTTATTTCCCCCCTCCCTCTTTTCTTCCCTTGGGGAACCCTAGTTGGGGTCTGCCTGGCAGGGTACAAGTGGCGGAGGTGGCAGCCAGGGACTGGCAGACCCTGGCTGTAGTCCTCTGAGGGGAAAAGGGGTAGAGGGGGGAATAAAATCCCTCCCTTCCCCCTTTGCCTCAGGGGGCCATTCCGGCTGGTATCTAGCCATGCACCCACCCCTGCTGCAGGAGCAGTGGCAGGGGAGTGACCCTGAACAGGGGCTTCTGTATCCTGGCCAGGCAGACCCTGACTCGGGGCTGTCCTGGCGGGACAGGGCATGAGGAATTAAACCCGCCTCTGTCCCCTTTTTGTTTGAGGCAGCTGCTGGGGCTTGCCATGCCCCCTGCTGCCCCAGTGTTGAGGTGGGGCGGAATGCTTGACGGGCTGCTCTGCTCTAGCCAGGCAAACCCTGCTGGCTAGAGTCCTCTGGTGGGAGAGGAGAGGGAGTGGGGAACAAATCCCCTTTTCTGCCTGCTTTGCCTCGGGCCCATGCCAGGGCAGTTTCTGGCCAGGCCCCTGCTACTGCAGCAGCAAGGCGAGGGGACCCTGATATGGGCTGCTCTGCCTTGGCCAGGAAGGCCCCAGCTGTGGTCTGTGCTGGTGGGACAGGGGAGGGAAGGGGGAATTGAAACCCTCTCTGTCTCCCCTTTCACCTGAGGCCGCTGCCAGGGCTGGCCATGCGCTCTGCCGCATGAGTGGCAGGAGGGGAGCGTGGGAAATGCCTGGCAGGGGCTGCTTTCCCCTTCCCCCTCCCCTTCCAGGCACACCCCAACTGGGGACCATGCAGGCCAGTATGGAGGTTTAAACCCCTCCTCAATCATACTCAGTCTTTCAGGGCCTAAGCCTGCCTCCCCAGCTCAATTTTCCTGCAGCCAAGGGCTTGCTCTAGCACCCCCTGGCTTCTGACCTGAACCACCAGAGGCATGTGCTTGCATTTCTGGAATAAAAAGTGAATGTCTATTCACTTGCTTGCCAGTTCAATCTCTGCAGGTTAGATTAACCTGCAGAGATTGAATTGATACAGGCTCGAGCTTTTTGTCTGTATGTAGCATAGAAGTGCACCCTGCCTTTTGTTTCAAGACTCAGATTCTGTTGTTTTCAGCAAAACATCTTTTCTTCCCATTAGGGATTCATTTTACAGCATTTAAAACACCATGTGCACATTTATTATTACATTATATAGGTACCTGACCCTTCACTTGTACTCCAGGTGTATGTAATTCATAGTGTATTTATTTTTGTGGGTTTAAATAAATACACAGAAAAATGTGCTGGGCTTTGGGGATCCTTGCCATAATCTAAACGTATAAGTACAATACAAAAAATCATTACAAAACTTAAAATAACAAGTATTCCCTACATATCCCTAAACATCAAGAACATTACAAGCCATATAAAAATCTCCCCCTTCCCTCTGTTCCCTAAAGAAATTCTTCCAACTACCTAAGCCCTCACAAACTCTAAAAATATTGGAGTTGAGTCATCTTTTGATAAGGAAAATTCATTTTATGTCTCATAATTAAAACTACTCCTGAGTCTGTCATTTAGAAAACAAACATTTTCACTTCTGATTTCCTTAAGCCTTCAGATGATTCATATATGACCAGTCTTTTTATTTGAAAGTGAAGTTCTATTTTGAAAAGTAAGGATTTGCAAATATCACCCTTGTGATCTTAATTGTTGCTTAAATAGGAACTGTGAGGTTGAAGATACTGAAAATTTGCATTGATAAAATAGTTTAACCCCCCCTCCCCCAAAACAAACAAAAAACCCTCAAAACCAAAAAACTTCCTCCACCAGCTGCCAGGGACTCATGAGAGGTTAAGCAGTATCAGAATCCTAAAGCCTGAATCACTTAAAGTACTAATATGCAATGACAGATATGGTTTGTACTTTTAGTATTGTTAGGGTAGGGAGAGAAAGCATGGACTTTGGAGCAGCTTCAGAAGAGGATGGTCAGCTGTTCCTCGGGGTTCAGCAGTTGTTACACTGTTGTTAATGAACCTATAACCCTATATATGTAGTATATATAACACTGGCTATAAAACATCAGTATTGCTTTTCCAACTTTAGCCCTGTTTCATCCAGGGTTACATTTGGGGTGAGTTAGCTTCTTTGGGCTGTATTTGACTGTGGACTGAGTGTCCTGGGTTTTGACTTGGATCAAAACAGCTGTTTACACACACAGCCCTTTCAAGTTGCTTTGCTGCTTTTCTGCCAGTACATGATGCTGAAGAGGGCACAACCTGACAGACTTGTCCCTGGAATGAACCACAATTAAGGTAAATGAGCCTTGATCAGCTTACAGACGTACAGAGCATTGTCCCGAGGAAAAAGTGTTAGCACATTTTATCCAACGTGTTTTACAGTTATTTAATGTGGAAAATGGATGTGAACATTGTAGAATTCAAGGACAAAAGGCTTTGTCTCAGGAGATATACTGTGTCTGTTTATAGCTTTGTATTTCTATAGGATCATGCGCCCATGAAGGTTGCACCATAACAGCTACTGTGTACTCCTGAGCATCATATTGCGACCTCTTCTGAAGCCACTCCAAGTGTACATTTGACTAGGTCCTTTCTAGTCATAGGGCCTGATCCAAAGTCCATGGGAATCCATAGGAGGTCTGTTCATGGACTTTCGTGGGGTATAAATCGGATTCAGTGTTGTTTGGTTCAATTTGCTTTACTTCCCACATCAAGTATTTTTCCATTTGATTTCAATGGGAGTAGAATCAGAACCCCAGTATTTAATAACATTTTCCTACTATATATGATTATAAAATTGTTCTTCTACAAAGACAAATGTTTTAGATGCAAATACCCTTTTTCTAAACAATACTGATGTTTTCTAGCCATTGGTTTTTTTAGTGTTACCGATGAGATTAATTGTGAGGATAAGTTAACCATTGAGGCAGTAACAGCACAGTTCATACTTTTTCCCCTTGGACATTGTTTAAATATTTCCCTCTCAACTGGGGAGTTGTTTCTTGTTTACTTTTGCAGTGGCATAAATTGTATCTAACGTATTTGGTTTGTACTGCTTTTCGGTTAATCATTATCTTAATATTTCAGAGAATCACAGATTGGAATCCTCTCATCAGAATCATTTAATTCTGAAAGTCCTTGCGGTAAGTATATTTAATGTAAGCAGTTTTCATTTTCTAATAAAGACAGAGTATGTTGTGTCTTTTGAAGTTCCTTTCCTCAGTGGCTAACTGATATTGAGAAACTGTGTCAGGTAGAAATTCTTACTTTCAGGATTCCAGATGTATTGTTTGTTTTCATTTTTCTTCAAGGGATACTTTCTTAACTGGAAGCTGTCATGGTTTTTAAAAGATTACATTTTCAATTTACTTACCAGAAACTTTTGTCTTCACTTTCACTTGTCTATTAATATTCCCAGATATAGTACTTGGTTCTTAGATCCAAATTGTACAATTGGTTGAACATACATTACCATATTCACATGAACAAACACAGAACAGTTATGCATGTGTATAAGTGTTTGCAGGTTCAGGCTGTTGTAGCATGTGCTGAACTGTTTACTGTGCAACTCACAGTAAGTTGCATATAGATGTTTGCGTGCTTTTTTACGTCTATCTCCTAGTACAGCATGAATTAGAAGGAAATAACACTACATAATTAGAATCATAAATATAAGATCTTTAGTATAGGACTGTGGTCAATTTTGGCTAATTTTTTGTAACTTACGCTACTGTATTCCTTTTGAAAATAACTTAACTCTAATACAGTATTTCCAAATGTATTCATTAATGTCTGCTTTTTGAAAAAAATTGGAAAGCATTATTTCAAAAAGCGCTCTGTCTAATACAGCTGTTACAATATTAAGCTCCAGATCCAAGACTACACCTTAGCTGTCAGCCATAGCTTTGCTGTCTTTCAAACATTTTTCTAAAAGTTTCCTTTAAATTGGCACATTCCATACCTGATTTCAGCCCAGAAGGATTTGCGTATCAAAATCAGAAATAAATCCATTTAGCCATATTGTTTTTATATATTAATTTAAAATAGAGTCCTTTTTGTTTTCAGAGACAATTGAGCGTCTTCTGAAAAGCATGCCTGGTTAATATGTTCAAGTTGGACACCCAAAAATTGAGGTATCCCAAATCTTATTTTGAAAATATAATTTTTAAATTCCTTTTATTACTAAACAGCTTTTCTGTTCCTGCTGCTTATTCTTCTTGAGGTCATCATCCTCCACTTTGTTGTAATCCCATCTTCAAGTGAATGCCATTGCAGCTTATTATAATTTTATAATCATCAGGAACAGAAAAATGTGTAAACAAGTTCAATTTTATACCTCCAGTGATTAAAAAAGGAGAACCATATTGCAAACAAACATTTCCTTAATGAAATGTTTTTCCATGAGTCACCAACTAATATTTAAAATTGTTTAAAATAAATGGATTTTTCACTTTCCTAACTGAATTATAAATGTTAATTATAGGCTTATGTGGTATGCATTAGAGGGGTTTTTATTCATTTATTTATTTTTAGTAACTGGATTTTGCTAATTTATAGGAGTTCTTTCTGTATGTTTCTAGTAAGTCACTCCCAAAGTACAGTACTTTTTTTTTTATTGAGCTTGCTCTTGTAATGGTACTTTATGCAGCAGTAGAGGGTAGGTGCTCTTGGTGCGACACGGGCAATAGAACATTGGATTCTGTTTGCAGAACGTCTCCTGTTATCTTGTTAGAAAATAAAAATCACTGGAAATTAAAACATGGGAGACCTCAGAAAACATGTGCTGATTTGTAAATGAAAGAGATGCTTTCCAAAACCATTGACTGCCTAATTGTTCATAACCAGATTTACATAGATAAATTTTGTTTCTGTGCATGATTACATAATATTTTATGGCACGTTATTTGCAAAATAAGCTAAATAGTGAATATTATTTCCCTGTATGGGTTTATGGAGCCTTCAGACAAGTTTATTCTCCTAACTTGCAGAATTCGCAGATGACAAAGGTAATGATAGATTTGTATTAACAAATGCAGAGGAGGGATTGAAGCTGAGGTGGAATGAATAGAACTGCCACTTTTCCAAAACCTTGCCGCATTGATCATTGATAGTGAATAGGCTTATGATCAGCTGGGCAGTCTGCTGAGAGTTGTATTTAGGTGTGATGTTTATTTGTGATACCTAGATACAACTCTTAGTGGATTGTCCAGGTAGTCATGAACCAAAAAATTAATCCTACTTGCCATCAATGAGCAATGCTAGCAAGGTTTCAGGAAAAGGGGGAATTCTATTCCTATAGAACATGCACATATTATTTTTGTGTGTAACATATTGCCAATCACATAAATATAAAGATACGTGTATATAATGTGTAAGATATGAATATCTGTTTGTAAAAAATATGCAGAACATTTATCATACTTACCAAAGTGCACACAATCCATGTATTTAGGTGAAGACTTCTTTCATTTCAGTGGGTTGCTAAATACATATATTGATCACACTTTACACATGCTAGCCGTCTGGTTACAGTGATCTATCCCATTTTAAATATGGAGAGTATTTATCAAACTCGTAGAATGAACCTTGCATCCAAACAGCGTATATCTTGTATCCATATGTCCATCCTGCAGTAAATAATCCAGCAGAATCACATTTATAAATTATTTCCAACATTGAGACATACATTTTATTTAAACTAAGGGGTTTTTTTAAAAGACCAAAATTTGTCCTGCTTCAAATATCTTTCCAAGATCTATTTTTGAATACGTTGCCTATGGGAAATTGCCAGTGGTTTAAAGCTAGCTATATAGCTATAGGAATTTTTAATATTTATTGTATATATCCCTGTTTATATTTTATATTTGTAACATAACTATGCTCCACTTTAGGAAAGCAATATTCTTGTTCATAAGTGGTTTTTTTCAATAGCAATGCTTCCCTGAACAAGGGACAAAGCTAGCTTTATAAGTCTGATTACTCTTTCTTTTCTTTTCCCTCCAGCTCTCCTTTTGATTTTTTGTACCTTTGTGTTAAGTACACTTTTGCTGTAAAGGATGTATTTGCAGAGCTAGCTTAGGTACTTGTAGAAACATAACTGTGGAAAAAGGGACCTCATCCAAAAAATGGTAAATATTTCAGTGATTGATCTAGCTGGTTTGAAGCCAACTCATGTTTGGTTTCATGAATAGCAGTCATGCCTCTGATTGCAACATAGACACTATGGAACAAAAAATACCTGTTTTATTCTATTTGTATAGTACCAATTTTGCTTGGAACTTTGAGAAGTTAGGTGTATAACTGGCTTGGGATTTTCAAAGGTGCCTAAAATACAAACGGTCTAAGTTCATTGCCCATGGTGAGAAAAGTGCAAAAAAAAAATCACATGATTGTTGAAAAGTAGATTAGAAAATCTAAGCTGAGTTATACAGATAAAAATATTTTTAATGCATAGTTTTCACCTGGACAACAACTGTTTAATTTAATTTGATTAACTATTAAATCAGGTGCTACCATGGATAGATCCAGGAGGTGAATTGAGGAGGAGAGTGGCCAAGTACCCCTTCTGCTGTATGGTGCGCACACAGCGAGTTCTCTGCTTGTCTTCAGCTTGTCAATGTAGCTGCTGACCAGAGCTGCCGCATTGGTACAGCCCTGAAACCTGGGGGAAGTGGAAAGGGGTGAGCAGTGGCAACATTCACCCCTTGGGTTCCAGAATCATGCAGAAAAGCCAGTGAGCTCGGAGAACTCACTGAACAGGTACCATACAGCCAAAGGGGTGGTGCAGTGGCATCCCTTCTGGATCTACCCTGGGATGCTACATACTGATCATATAATCCATTTGTTCTTATACAGTGAACTTCCTGTGTAATAATATTATTTATTTATTTATTTGCAGTTCAACTTCTTAAACTGCTTTGCCTCCCTCTTCTACATTGCTTTTGTCCTTTTTGATATGAAACTTCTGCGACAGGTGAGTTCTGGGAATAGTAAGATATCTAAGTAGTACAAAGTTTTTTGAAGCAGAAATATTGTAAGCTAAATATACAGCACATCCTTATCCTCATGTTAATGTTATCATACCAATCCTGTTATGGCCATATATTAGTGCCTCTAATATATTTGCAAAATCACAGAAGTATGAGCAAAGCATGAATAAAATGTATGGATGTTTTCAAACAAGTTGACTTGTAAATGAAAAAGGTAAAAGATTGCATTTTTCTGATTTTTTAGATTAGAAAGTCAAGTTTTCTTTGCTTTCTTCCTGAGAGTTTCTGTTGATTTAAAGAACAGCAGGATTATGTCTATCACAAGAATTCAACAAGGAGTGAAAGAGGGGAATCATTTTTAGTTGTATTTTAAAAATTACTTTTTACTTTTGTTTAACTCAAATGTATGGGAAAGTAATAGGAAGGAAACATCCTTCTTTAAAGCAACTCAATGGTCTTCTCTTCGTTAATGTTGAAAATTTCACTTCTAGTTCTCTGGCCTTCTGAGGAGACCTCTGGCAGACTTGATTTTAATGTAAAGCTAAATGATAAAAAGGGAAACAAAGCATCAAACAAAAGCAGCCATTTTTCAGTGGTTTTCCTATAGATCAAAAATCATAAAACTTATTTTGATGTTTGAAATTAAAAATGAAATGTTATCTTATGTATTACATTGCTTTAGATTGTCTGTGATTTGGGGGTGTGGTTTTAGTTTGTGATCTACAAAGTTTCCTTTATTTCCCTCTTTATTTTTCACAAACTCTTTTTGTGTATGAAAAGGGATTAATTTGGCTTGCTTTTGAGACTGTGAAACACTGTCTAGTCTTGTTTCTGTGGGCATTTTGCCACCTGCTGTGGGACACAACACCAGACGCATTAAGTAGGGAGCAGTGCTAATTAAAAGTGTCCATGCATCATGTGAATCAACATCCCTGCGTGTCCCCTCACTGAAAAAATGGTGGTGGAATGCTTTGAAATAAATTTCCTTGTATGTGTTTTATTTCAAAGTGCCCCTGCTGCCATTTTTTCAGCATGGAGATGTGCTGGGATGCTGATACACATGACACAGAAGGCTGATGGAGCATGTCAGTTTCTGAGCTCCAGCAGACACAGCTAATCGAGTCTGCTCCGCCACACTGAATTTCCAGTGCATTGGAGTAGGCTCTGTGCTCTTGTATAGGAGCCCTTAGTTACTAGTCTTGGTGCATATTAGCAACGGACTTCTCTCACGTTGGAGTAAGCCTAAAATCTCTAAAATCTCCACAGCACTTAGACCCAGATCCCTAAGAAGTCTTTAGGCATCTAATTTTAATTAGTTTCTACTAACCCATAGCAGAAACTGAAAATTGGATCCATCTGTTGTACTGTGATATTGCAAGACCACTAGCCTGGCTTGAGACTTGATTGTCTCATAATAGCCATTGACAGTGTTATCTCAGTGCACAAGTTATTTAATGATTATAAGTACATCACCTTTTTGTTAAATAAATATTGTTTTATTTCATTTTCTTTAGAGCTTGGCCACTCTGCTAATAACATCACAGTTCCTCAATCAATTTGCAGAAGCCCTATTTCCTTACTGGCTCCAAAAGAGACATAATAAGAAGGTAAAGAAAAGGATGTGCGCCTTAAAAATGGATTCTGACCTTTCATTACTTGAGCAAATCAATATGGAAAAAGAAATGGGAACCTATTTGGTAAGTTGAATATATGTTGTCAGTGTCCTAGTCTTGAAATGCACAGCTTCTGAAAAGTAGCTGTAAGTTACTTTTAGGCAACTCATGTGGCAGTTTGCAAAGGCCAAGAGTTATTTTAAAGGGTGTGGTGAAAAACTGTATGTTTTATACATTAGTCATGATATGCCATGTACAAACAAAGAACAGAACACTATGTAGAAAGCCAGTATTCTAAAAACAGTAGCTTCAATATCTTCTTTTTCATCATAGGGTAAGATGGAATTTTGTTTCCTCAGAAATAATCTTCTGTCAGAATCCCTGTGTAGGCTGCCGCCTCCTACCTATCCATCTAATGCCTGTAGTATATTTCTTTAAAATGAGGGGTTTTTGGTGTCCCTTTTTCTTTGGTATGGGACCTGCGCTCCATCCATTCCTCACCTGGATGTTTAGGGTACACGCCTGGTTGTACAGCTAGGAGTCTGTATTTACCAGGCTTAATAGATCTGTCACATTCAAAAGCTTCTATTCAGGCACATTAGTGTGGACATTGATTAGATGCAGTGACACAGAAGCAGTTTCTGTAGAACGGTATAATTTATTTTGCCAAATGGTCTATACCACTCCAGAAATGGCACATGAGACCTATGTGCATGCTAGCTTGCATATCTTAGATGTCCTTCTTAAGAACCAAAGTAGATTCAACTTATCCTTAGTATACATGAAGCGGTTTGTGATATTTACAAAAAAAATTATACAGGTATTTCCCGGTTCTGAACAACTTTTTAATTAACTTAAGGTAAGTTACATTACCGTTCTGTGTTAATTTTATGTCATGTAGGTACTAAAAAAAATCATGTTTTAAAATAACTGTGATGAAAATATACTTTCTTCAGTTCTTAAATGGCTTTATCACAACATATTTCATATCTTCTAGTAATAAATGTTGTAAATCCTATCACTTTGTAATCCTTATTGTTGAAATGAAAGGGCACGTGCTGAAGTTGTATTCTGTCTCATTGTTTAATATTTTTTTAATTGCATATTTATTTCTGTTGAATGCTTACTATATGTTCCAGGTTATGCTTATTAAAGATTCGCTCATTCTTGTTATAAGTAAAGTAGGAGACCCCAAAGATGCTTGTCTTACTGGGTTTCTGATTGTTGGTCTTTGCTTTTGGCAAAAGACTGCATGGGAACCCATAAAAGTTAAGTTCTGAATTGCTGAAGCACACGTACCTTAGACAGTGGCTTTGGCAGTCTCCATTTCCTAAAGTCAGTTTATTTCTAATTGCTTTTGGGAAAGGTACTTCTGAGACTTCTTGGTGCATTGGCAGCTTCTTTCTAACAACACCCCCCCTTTAAAAAAAAAAAATACAGTATTTTTGTGTCCTGAATATCCTTTGGATCAGATCTCTAATAAAAAGAAAATAAATATATGTTGGCACACTGGTTTATACTTTAGCTATCAGTTGAATAAGCTAGTCTTCTTTGAAGGTTTCAACCTTTGTTATGTTTATTAATCTTTTGAGCTGTTCTCACATCAACTTATTATTTGTCCTCCTTTTCTTTGCCTGCTTGCCAGGTGCTTTCTTGAAACATTAGACTACTTCTCCTTTTCTCTCTTGTCAAAATTAGCCCTTTGAATTCCTCTGATTATGAACTCAAAGGTCATTTCAGAGGAACCTAGTTTCTTGTGCAATGAATAGCGGGGTCAGAGGTGTTCAAGTATCTTGGAGAGGGTTTTCTTTCTGTTTGCTGTCTATTTTGTATCTCTTCTTGCATTCTGAAGTAATTTTAATTTATTGCCCATCTGTTACTCCAGGCTCTTTACAAAATTTAAAGCACCAGATGCTCAAATAATATTGTGAGGGGGCCAGGACCCTGAGGGGCCCGGCCCGAGCGGGGAATCCCGGAGTTCCGCCCCGCTTCCGGGTCCGGGCCCGGAAGCCGGGCGGGGAACTTAAGGTTTCCCGGAACTGGAACCGCGTCGACGCGGGACCGGCGCGGGG
>NW_017728886.1:74260666-74287607 GCF_001723895.1 Crocodylus porosus
TGGCAGGCGAGAGCGGCGAAGCGGGACGGTCCAACGCGTACCCCTCCTCTCCAGGGGACATCCAGGGATCGGGGTCCCACGGTAAGTGGCACACCCCTATCCCCTTACAATATATTTAGTATAAAGTACTTGGCAGCCTTCCGCATTAATGTAATTAACCCATAAGTAATCATGACTTTCCTCTAACCATCAACATATGTCCCCCTTGATATAGTAGAGCGAGGGGAAAAAAGAATGGACTTTCTAACTTATCTGTAATGGTCAAAAAGTCTGGCAGAACAGCAGGAGAAGTGAATTCCAGATTGGAGAGCATGTTAACCAGCAATTCTGCCAACTTGTCAGCAGCCCTGAGCTGTTCTAACTAAGTGGACTTCATCTGGCATGCATTCACTCCTTTTTGTTACTGCTGAATTAAATAGCGAGAGAAGTGTCACAGAAACCAGTCCTAACCTTTTAAGTTCTAGAAGGCTCGTTGGCAGCCACTGGCAATCTTGAAACACTGCTTTTGACATAATGAAAGCATAGATAATAGTTACAAGGTCCACATCATAATGAAATGATCCCACGAATAGATGAAAAATAATGCTCTTTATAACAGATGGTCTTGTTGGTAGCCTCTACAGACCACATTTAGATTATAGGCCCCAAGTGCACAATTCATTGTTCAGCTGGGAGAAATCTAGGTTCTAACAAGAATTCCTAAATTGGAAGCCTGTATTAGAAATGCCAACTGCAGCTCATCAAACATAATCCGTACCAGTTATTTTGGTTGCTTTTCTCAATGTTACTTGCAGTGAGTCAGTCCTGTTTGGTGTGCTCACCTGCTCCATGGTTCCATGGCAAATTTGGCCTAGCTGGAGAGGCTGGTCAGGAACAGCCTTGTGCTGCTGGCTGGAGGGACGGGGACAGGGGAGTGGCACAAAATGACAAATCTGTGCTACCTGGCCAGAGGCAGAGAAAAAGAAAGCTGGCTGGCTGGAGGAATAAGGAAAAGTCAAAACCCTGTACTGCCTGACTGGGTGGACTGGAGGTGGAGGAAAGCCTCATGCTGGCTGGCTACAGGGGTAGAGAAGAAGAGGAGGAAGGTGGGAACAGCCTCGTGCCTGTGCCCTCTGGTTGGAGGGATGGGGGAGGAAGAGGGAACAGCTCTGTGCTGCCTGACTAGAGGAGTTGGGAGCAGGTTGCCTCCCTGGGACATATAAGACCGACTATGTTTCTTCCCTCCCTGTTCTCCAGCACTTAGTACCCTCCCACATGCACCTTAGGGAGGTTTGGCCCAGCGCACAACATTTGTGATTTATGCCTTTGCCTGGGACTAGCTCAGCTTGGCAGTCCCAGAGCAGGACTTGTATGCCCACAGCATGCTCCAAATTGGGAGAGGCTAGAGTGAGACTGGGAAATTCATTGCCTCTGGCCAAGGCTTCCATGCTGGGTTCCCACAGAAATATAGCAGGGCACTCCTCATACAGCCCTGTGTGCCCCATTGCTGCCTCTGTCCCAGGTATCCACAGTTACACCCAAACAGTGGGTTTCAGCATCAGTCCTGCTGTATCCCATTATGACACTAGGATTTCAAGGGGTGTACTCTCCCAAATCCAGTGCTTAGGGACACTCCATTCTGCTGCCACATGGAGTCACTTGGACCCTGAGGGTGGTGCCCAGCTGGGCTCTGAGAGTACAACTGAAGCCATCTGCATTGAGAGACCCAGTGAGAGGGAGAAGACTGCTCCAAGGGATCCCAGAAACATCTCATGGGCAGCCTGTGACATACAAGATTGTGTCATTGCTCCAACTTGGTTATCTATCTTTATCTCCACCAGAACGCACCTCGTCAACAGAAAGCTCCCACCTGGAGCTGAAATTATGTATAGGATGGATGGAATATTCTCCAACTGCAACAGATTCAAGTCCAAAACAAAGACCACGACATAATGGAGCACCAGTATGTGGATGACAATGCTGTCATTGCTCAAGCTGAAACAGACCTCCAAACCCTTCTTAATGTATTCTCTGAAGTCTACGAGAGTATTGGTCTAACTCTAAACATCAGGAAAACTCAAGTCCTTTCCCAACCTGCTCCAAATGAAGAAACAACCCCCTCCTCTATTCAAACCAATGGAGAATTGCTGGAGAACATGGATCGCTTCGTCTATCTTGGAAGCCATCTTTCATCAAAGGCAGACGTTGATGCGGAAATACAACACTGCTTGAAATGTGCGAGCACAGCCTTTGGACAGCTGAATAAGAGACTCTTCTTAAATCATGACTTCCTTGCTGAAATGAAGCTCTTGGTTTATCAAGCTGTTGTCATTCCAACTCTGCTGTATGGCTGGGAAACTTGGACCACGTACAGAATACATATCAAGAGCTTGGCAAAGTACCACCAGTGGTGCCTTCACAAGATCCTTTGGATTAGCTGGGAGGATAGATGCAAAAACATCAGCATTTTGGCTGAAGCAAATTCCAGCAGCATTGAGGCCATGATCATCCAAAACCAACTTTGCTGGACAGGTCATGTTGTTCACATGCCTGACTCCCGCCTTTCAAACAGAATAGTTTCCTCACAGCTGAAAGAAGGTCAGCGAAGTAGCGGAGGGCAAAGAAAGCACTTCAAAGATGCCTTGAAGGCAAACATGAAGAGGTGTAACATCAACATCAACAGTTGGGGGGACCCTTGCTCAGGGTTGACCACAATGGAGGAAGGCTCTTTGGGAGGGACCTCAACACTTTGAAACAGCTTGTCCACAGGCAGAAGAGGAATAGAAGAGCAGGTGAAAAGAACATCCAACACAGTGCCCATCCCTCCTAGAAACACCTGTCCTCACCGTAACGAGGTATGTGGATCTAGAATTGGGTTATGGAGCCACTTGCAGACTCCTTGGAAGACTATCTTACTCATTCGTGAACGATTGCCCATCATCATCATAGTTACCCAAGGATGCAAGTCTCTATGTCAGTGTCACTAGCCTAAAGGTGCCGCCTCACAGGGCCCTCTGGTTACCTGAGTGCTGCTCCATCCCCAGGCATGGAAGCACCAGCTAATACAAAGCACAAGTGCTGAAGGCCACACCCTGTCAGAAGGGTAGGGCCCTGCTTATTCTGTTCCATGAGAAGTGTAAGCCCCAAAACTGTCCCTAGGTACATGGCAAACCCATGACTGTGAAGGTGTCTTCACTAAGGCTGCCACCTGTTACAGGTCTGGTTGTAAAACAGCAGTGCTATTGCAGTTAATAAGGGGCATGGAACCCTCTAGTCCTGAGGCCACCACCCTTACCAACACCACTGTGCATGACTAGTGTGCAGCAGTGTTTTTTCATACCTCTTTAAAGTGTTTACAAGATAAGATTTTATTTTATTTTTCTTTTTTAATTCTCAGCCCAAAAGATGCAAAGCAATCAAATGGGGGTGGCCAACCCACAGCACATAGGCTACAGACAGCTACCTTATATGACATGCAAGCCCTGCGCGCTCAGTAAAGGGGGCGCCGTAATAGAGGTAGGGAGCCTCAAGCTTCTGGCGACATGGAGTAGAGAGAGGACAGAATGCTTCTATGAGAGGTATCACTGCCAAGAGACAGGTTAAGACTTCACTGGCTTCATATAGCGGCTGCCAAATGATGGGCTTTGGTTTCTTGTCATATAAAATTTGCTGGGCTGGTCAAGAGTTAACCTTCCTTTTAGTGCTTCTCTCAGCATTGTCCTGCTGCTGCTCTGATCTGTAAGAGATTTGAGGGTCCCCCCCCCGCCTCCATTTTGGCAACCTCAGAGTGTAAGCTGTATCCTGACCTTTGCGGGGGCAGGAATCAGTGGTACTTTGGGAGAAGAGGGGCTTTCACATAGGTCTTACTGGATTTGCAGCTCTTTGGGAACTGTGTTTGAAAGAGTGACTTAAACTTTTAAAAACAAATTTAATCTTAAGAGCAGGTGCAACAAAGTTTTAAGAAAAGAAAGGCCTTAAACAATAAACAGCATATACTTGCCTCTCATCAAAAGGCTAAAATAGGCCTGTTTTGTCATGGCCTTCTGAGTTTCTGAGTCTGATGTCAATCAACAGTTTCTGCTTTAAACATGCTTGTTTTAAAACCAGTCAAAGTTTTTGAGCCTGTTTATACTGGTTCAACCAGCTCAGCAGGGTGTTGGAGGTGCTTTTCAAATACATTGTGTATGTTCTCTCTTATCTCTTTTAAATGTTTAATAGGAGCAATGAATATCACTATCCCTCTCTTGGGTGCATGTCCTGACAGATTACTAGCAAATTGACTCGGGCCAGGTTTATGCTACAGTCTAGATAAAGCATTCCTAAATGATTACAAACAACTTCAGACCTATTGCTTGATAACTTAGTTGCCTGTAACATTTAAAAAAGCTATATAAAAGAATTAAATGTATTGCCATTTTCTGGGGCATGTTTGTTTTTGTCATTTTGCCACTTTGGGGTATCAGTTGCCTCTTTTTAATTGTGTAAGTTGCCTTTAAGCTTTTCTAGTTTCTGTGCTAAGGGAGTTCATCAAACAAAACGCTCATCCTTGGAGAAAAATAAAGTTGCATATTGGAAATGTTACTTTTATATGTTTCTCAGTGATTGCTGTTCCTTCTCTCTCCTCCTATTGTTGGAAGGGCTGTGTATTTTTTGGGTGCACTTTTACTGATATTTCAATTGCCTTGATTTTTGTAACTAAAATTTCCTTTTTTAAATGAACTGACATTAGAAGATAGGCGTAAGTGTGTAAGTAAGGGCTCAGAGTTCCTTTGAGGCCAGATTCTGGAAGCACAGAGCTAAGAAAGTTAATATACTGTAATGTGTAGGTTCTGTATAAATAAAGTAGACAGTGGTGAATTTGAAATTTGGTCAGAACACCAGATAAGATGGATTTCTTCCTGCATAAAATTCTGTAAAATGAGAAGGGGAGCAGTAAATATAGTATTTTAATCTCTTAAATTCTATTAAAAAATATTCTTGCAACACCTCTGGGAGGTAAAATGCATTACTTGCATTTTACATTGCTGAGATTCAGAAAGCTTAAATAATTTACCCAAAAGGTCCCAGCAGGTCCCAGCAGAACTGGGATCATTTAAAAAAAAAAAATTTATATAAATGTTTTTTTGAATTTCTGACTCCCAAACTTAGTTATAATTCAGTGGACTATGGCCATCCGTTAACACCCTCAAACACTGCAGTACTTTGTGTGGACTGCCTTCTTTACCAGAAGAGGTCCAGCCACCTGGTGCAACAGGAAGGAAAATTAGCATGAGGGTGGAATAGTTGACACACATTCAGCAGTGTTAATTAGCTTGCGTGCATTGCCATACAAACATGGGTTTGTTGGCTCTAGTTCAGGTGGCAGTCCCCTTAGAGCAGCAATGCATGTTTAAAGGGAGTGCTGCTGGATATGGTGAAGGTACAGTCTAGAAATGCCCTCAGTGTATTTAAGGGCCTCAGTTTTACCTCTCATTTAATTTTGCATTCGGATTGTGGAAGTGCAGTATGACACTTGTGGTTTTCTAGTAATGAACTGTTAATGGGCATCAGAACATTTGCACAATTACATCTGTCACAAGGGGGAAGCATCTGCCTACCTTTAAACACTGATGTTTCTAGGAGGCTAGCATAGAACAGTAACATTGTAAAATTTCTAAGGACTTTCTACAAACTACACTCAGATAAAACAAGGTGATCCTCAGCCCCAAGTTCTGTGTCATACTTTATGTATTCATTATTAGGGTTTTTTTTAGGGAATATAAAATCGTAGGTTTTTAGATGATCTTATATTGGATGATGTGCCAAACAGAGAAGACAGAACCAAACGTGTGTGGAGAGATGAAATCTGTTGGGAGCTGCTGGCAGTAAGAGAAACTAAATAATAATAATGAAGTAGAGTCTTTAATTTAGAGAGAGAAATCATTGGCACATATACACAACTGGATAAGCTTTCAGTTGCATCCATTGCCTTAAAGCGCATCATGTTACTTTAATAGTGTCCTTCACTTAGCTTTATGTTTCTATAAGGAGGATGTAGAAATGGGATTCATTTTGGTTTTAGCATGTTTGCAGCCATATTCTTTTGTAGCTCCAGCATCCAGTTGAAATGTGGTTATATAGAGCACATTTTACACAAGTCCCTAGATGGGGACAATACCATATTTACGCAAATATAAGATTATTTTGATTGTAAGACGATAATTAGACGATAATTAGATTCTGTTTTCTGGACATATCATCTAATTATTGGAGGTTTGCCTTGAATTTGTCCCCCTTTCACCTCTATAACAGGGGAAATAAATTTGCGTGGGGTCCATGACACATCTACAGTTAAACCATCATCATCTCTGTTACAGTAGCCATAACTGCACAACTGCATGCCCATTACTACCTCCTTTACTGTCAAAGTCACACAGAAGACCACCTTAGCACCCTCTTCCTCACCTCTGCTCACCCTCTTCCTCACCCCAAATCCCACACCTGCTTTTCCCAGTCCTTTCAGTCATCATTGTCATAGTCATTGTCATCATTATTGTCCTGTCCTGTGGTCCCACCTCTGGACAGTCTCTGCTAGTCTTTTCTCTTCCATGTGTCCTCTGCTGTCTTCTCCTGATTGTCTTCCTGTCGTACACCTGCAACTCACTTGCTTCCGTTCTGACACAGTCCTCAACTGGGAGGTTTGTGTGCCTTCACATAACCAAGTTCCTCGTCTTCCACAGGGTGCTCCTGAAGCAGGAAATGAAGTAGTCAAAGTGGGTAGTGGGGTCCCTTGCTGCTTGGTTAGGTGTCTGAACAGCACTGCCTCTGGTGAGGGTCTTAACCCCTGTCACCATCATGAGGGGTACAGTTACTGTCCTCCACCCTTCCCTGGTGTGCGGGCTGTTCCATAGGAGCTGGTCAGTTGTTTCCTCCTTCCACCAGCAGTTTGCCTGGAGCAGTTTGGTTGGCTTCTCTGCCCTTCGCTGTCTCAGTGCCTGCATGGGTAGTGTCTGGTGGGCTGTCTGGCAGTTCAAGTCCCTGTGCTCCTTCTCCAGGTCTTTGTGGAAGATTGGCTCCCACGTTGCTTGACAACTGTCATCAGGTAGGTCCACGGGTGGCAGTCTGTCTGTTGCTCTTACCACCTCCTTCATCATTCAATGTTTCTTCAGGGTTCATAGATTTCAT
The DNA here is from genome assembly GCF_001723895.1 of Crocodylus porosus. NCBI lineage: Eukaryota > Metazoa > Chordata > Crocodylia > Crocodylidae > Crocodylus > Crocodylus porosus. Next base: position 74,267,810 of record NW_017728886.1, read on the forward strand.
AGACATTAGGGCTGGAAGGGACCTCGGAAGGTCATCGAGTCCAGCTCCCTGCCCCAGGGGCAGGAAGTCAGCAGGGGTCATAGGATCCCAGCAAGATAAACATCCAAAAGTGTCTTGAAGGCGTTCAAAGTGGGAGCTTGAACCACCTCCGGCAGCAGTCTGTTCCAAACCTTGGTGGCTCAGACAGTGAAGAAGTTCTTTCTTATGTCCAGCCTGAAACAGTCATGGAGGAGTTTCTGACCGTTCAACCTTGTCATCCCTTGGGGCTCTCTGGTGAACTGATGGTCCCCCAGATACTGGTGAGCACCCCTGATAAACTTATAGGTGGTCACAAAGTCACCCGTGAGGCTGTGCTTTTCCAGCCTGAAGAGTCCCATGGCTCTCAGCCTCTCATCATAAGGTCTGTTTTCCTGATGTCTGATCAGGCGCATGGCTCTCCTCTGGACTCTCTCCAGCTTTTCCACATCCTTTTTGAATTGTGGAGCCCAAAACTGGATGCAGTACTCCAGCTGCAGCCTCACCAAGGCCAAGTACAATGGGAGAACGGTGTCCTGGGATTTGCCAGCGTTTTGGTCACTTTACTAGCCACAACATCACATTGAAGGCTTGTGGTTCATCTTGTGGTCAGTCATGACCCCCCAAGTCTGTAGCGCTAGCCAGCATAGCATTGCCGAGCCTATAAGTATGTTGCAGATTTTTCTTCCCAAGGTGGAGAACCTCACGTTTTTCATTGTTAAACACCATCAGGTTCTCGTCTGCCCATTTCCTGAGCCTGTGAAGGTCAGCCTGGATCACCCCCTGCCCTCACGTGTAGACACTTTATCCCAAAGTTTGGTGGTGTTGGTGAACTTGGCCAGTCCACTTCTGATTCCAATGTCCACATCATTAATGAAGAAGTTGAATAGTATAGGTCCAAGGTCAGAGCCTTTAGGGACCCCATTGGTCACAGTGCACCACGATGATGGACTTCCATCAACCACCACCCTAGCCAATTCCCCAGCCAGCGGACTGTGGTGAGGCCGAGGCCGCAGTTAGCCAGTTTTGCTCAGAGGTGATCATGGGATACCAGATTGAAGGCTTTTTTAAAGTCAAGATATATCACATCAATCTCTTCTTCCTTGTCCAGGTGGTAGGTCACCTGGGTGGCTAGGGCCATGTGCAGTTCGTATTTTCTCTGGAAGAATTGCAGGACATGTACAACCTTGGCAGCTACAAGGTCCAGGGCATGAGTTATGCAGTGTGTGCACCCACCAGTATCACAGACGATGCCTTGCAAAGTATCTTATAAAGCAGGCTGTTTTGGATTCTGTTCCAGTTGCCAGTATGCAGATCTGGCTCATGTACTTGGCCCCGAGGAACAGCAAGATATCTGACATTCCTTGACTCCCAGTTGGTTTAGTTTTTTACAGCATGGTCCTTACAACCTTTTCCCAACTGGAGCTCCGGAAGACACAGTTTTTCGGATTTTATGGATGATTTGCTCTGACTAAAGGAAGACCAGCGTGGTGTACAGAAGCACTGGTAGCAACACTGCACTCATGAGTGCCATGTGTACCCCCGCTGACAAGCGGTCTGTATTCCACAGTCCCAATCTCTGCTTGACTCTTGCCTTGGTCTTTTACCATGGCTTCTGTTTGTTCAGCTCCAGGTCAAACTCCACCCCATGGAACTTCACCCACAGGGCTTACAGGTCCCTGTGTTTTCCCCGTCCTAGGCAGGTACTCTTGCTCACTGCAACAGGGAGACTGGTTCCAACCCTGTTATAGTATTTACCCCCTGGGAGTCCAGGAGACAGGGTGCAGAGAGATTGTCATCAGGCATCTCTCAATCTGTAAAACCTGACACCTGTAAAGAGAAAGAAAAAAATGAGTGAAGTACAGAAACAGCTAAAAACTGCCATCAACAAGCTTAATTACCTGGAAGGGGGTGGAGAAAAAGAAGCAGCCAGTCGTGGTTGCTGCAGTCTGCATGGAGGTGCAGAACTTTACCAGAATGTTGAGATTTGGCTGTGACACCATTTGGGCGAGAGTGGGAGTACTTACTTGTGACAGGTTGGTGAATTACCTTCTTAAATAGAAGGCAGCTTATGACCCAGCCATAGAAGACTGAAAGCTGGGAGAAAATTGATGAGAATTTCGCCTTAAAGCAGACTAAATAACAGTCAGTATATTTATGAGTGACTTTAAAAATGACCTGTTAGGTTCTAAGTGAACTCATTGCAACAGAAGCCAAACAAAGAAGTTGGACAACTAGCTGATAAGAAGTAAACCAGCTGGTTGGTCCTGGACAGGGTGAAACAGGAGACAGAGCCCTGCTACAGTCATTTGAGAAATAAGTAAACTGCCTTGGTGTATATGCCAGTGACCATTTTTGTTACGATTTCTATATATTTTTTCCCTTCAAGACGTGGCAGACAAGTCTTCAAAGAAAAGCCAGCAGCATATCTACCAGGGCAGCTAAAAGATTGAGAGACGCTGTGAATACCTGTCACACTCGAGTTGAGTTTGCCCCTGCTACCACTCTTTATACCTGGGTGTGTTTTAACACTCTTTCCACTGACCACTTATCACTGCACAGGATGTTGAGGTCATCCATGTAGACTAGGACCCTTGTCTCTGCCTCCATTTCCCTGGGGATCATCATTCAGCTAACCCTGGGATCTTGCCTGAGAACCACTAGCCCAGCAGTGATCATGCAGGTGAACAGGATTGGGGAGAGTGGGCTGCCCTGCTGGATGCCTGACTCCACTGTGATCGGGGCAGTCAGAAACCCATTCACCAGCACCCTGCTGATCACATTGGTATATAGTGACTCTATCCAGGTGATGATGTTTGGTGGGACCCCCATCTTCTTCAGTGTTGAACAGGAGCCAGTGGATCACTTGATCATAGACCTTCTCCAGGTCTAGGTTCAGCACAGCAGTGTTCAGGCCTCTCTCCTGTTGGTACCACAGCATGTCCCGAGTTGCAGAAGGACCCTGTGGATCTGTTGCCCTAGCACCATGTACAATGTGTCTTCGTGGATTATGGCACCAATAATAGACTTAAAACACTCGGCCAAGACTTTGGCCGTCAAAGTTTGGGAGCTTTATAGGTCTCTGGTTTTTCAAATTCTCCCTTGCCCCCTTCTCATAAAGAAGGGTTATGAAGTTCTGATCCATCTTGGCCCCTAGGTGATCCCCCTGCAGCTGCTCCCTATACACATCCAGCAGGTCTGGGCCTACTTGGTCTGAGAAGATGACATAGTACTCCTTGGATGGCCTGTATGCCCCAGGAGTTTGACCATTCTTAAAACTGTGGAGTGTCTTGGTGATTTCCAGTAGTGTCCACATCTTCAGCAGCTTCTGCCCTTCATCCCTGCTGAGGACCTGGGAGGGCTCTTTCAGGTAGTCCTGCATGACCTCTGGGTCCTCTGGGCACATCACATACAGCTTTTGGTAGAAGGCTGCTGCTGTCTCTAGCATCCCTTCATTTGGTTGATGCGTCCACTCCTGCTCTGTCTACTAAGCTGGTCATGGCCTCCCTTTTGGCTTTCTTTAACATTCTGAATCAAGTAGACCACTCCTTTTCCTCCACGCTAGGGGGCTAGTATCATGCCCCGATCTGAGCTTTCACCTTCTGCCTGGCCTCCCTTACATCCCAACCCCAAGCTGCATGCCTGTGTAGGCTCTGCAGCTTACAGTTTAGGTGCTCGTGGTGCCTCCTCAGGAACTAGGTTTACCTTCTGCTGCGTAGGGGTGTGCGAAGCTTCGGTCACCAATTTGATTTGGAGAAGATTCAGCCTGAATCAGAGACCAAATCACCAAATCTGAATTGAATCGGGAGACTAGAAAAAACCTCCGAATCAATTTGGAACCTTTGAATCAATTTGGAAAAGCTTCAGAGATTTGGAATGCAGTCTTTCAGGGGAACAGGAACTGAGAAGAGGGAGAGGGAGAAGAGGGGGAAAGACTGACATCTGTAGCTGGCCAGTGACTGTGATCTTTCCCCAAGTCCCTTCCCAATCGCGGTGCTCTGGGGGAGGGACATAGAAACAACATACAAGCCTCTGTCTTTAGCTTTTCTGTTCCTTTTGTAAGCTGCGTCTGCCTGAGCACTGGGAAGGTAGAAGCATACAGGCTGTTGCAGGCTCCCATACCTGCTGTTTTCATCCTGCTGTGCCTTAACACACACACAGTCACACATGTCACAAGTTTTACTTGTCAGCACCTTGAGGTGCAGTTTCCCAGAAACCCCTGCACCTATCTCCTTGATACTTGACAGGCTTCATGCCCTCAGAAGGGGCTACCATCTCTACTGTTTTTATCTAAATCTGCCAAAAACTGACAAAGTTATAGGTATTTCAGTGATTCCCCATTATAGTCTATGGCTGAATCATCGAATCTCTCTGAATCCGCGCTGAATCTTCCAAAGCTGATTCAGCCGAATCGATTCGGGACAACGATCCGAATCTCTAAATCAAATCACTGTCCTCCGAATAGGCCAAATCTGAATCAAATGCTTCCCTATTCGAACAGGCCTACTTTGGGCTGTTGGAAAAAGGCCAACACTGGCCTGCCTTAACATTGGCCCAAAACTCTGCGTGGCTCCAGTACCCAGCTCTGAGGGTCCTCCACCCTGCATAGCACTGTCTGAATTCCCACTGATTTTTTTTGTCATCCAGAGGTGGTTACACACCTCTGCCCCTTTTGGACTGCCCCTCTCCCCATCTCTGCCCTCCCTGTTAGGAGACAGTGGTCTAAGAAGCAGACGGGTGTGGATTCAGCTTTTGCTACTGTCCACTCCTTGCAGAGGAAGACGGAATCTATGCACAACATCATCTGCCCCATGAGGTCCACCAGCGTAAAGCTTTCCTTGGGCCTTTGGACTCCTTGCCTGCACCCACCAGGCTTTCGTCGTTTCATAGTTGGTAGGGTCAGAAGGGACCTGAGCAGATCATCAAGTCCGACCCACTGCCAAGACAGGAAAAAGTACTGCTGTCAAACGACCTCATCAGGGTGTTCGTCTAGCCTCCTTGTAAAGACCCCCAGGGTAGGAGCCAGCAAGGAAGTTGGTTCCAGATCCTAGCCGCCCTGACAGTGAAGTAGCACCTCCTGATGTCTATTCCGAATCTACCCTCTGCCAGCTTGTGACAGTTATTTCTACTCACTCCTGGTAGTGCTCAGGGGAACAGGGACTCCCACAATGCCTGCTGGTCACAGGCAAGCTGCTTCAACAGCATGGAGGATTTTGGTCTCTGCTTATTCTGTCTTCCTCTGATACAGTTTACATCTTCTGTGATCACTGCTGGCCAGATATTGGGCATTGCCACAGCCATGTTCTCTAGGAAAGGACAGCTGGTTTTTCTTTGTTGGATGGGGAGTAAATATTAAGGTCAAATTTTTCTCCCTTTGTTTCAAAGGTGGCTTGTAGCAGCCTGCCTACAGTAATCTTTCTGTGCTGTAGAGGCCTCATTTTGTCTCATCCGCAGGCACGTGGATGCAGGGGTGCATCTATTGTAATGGGTGCGTGGGTTTTTTAAATGCGTTTTAAGGTGTGTCAAGGAAAGCTAATGTGGGATACACTCTCTCTCCCTCTCTCTCTCTGTGTGTGTGTGTGTGTGTGTGTATGTGTGTGTATATGTATATAAAAAAAAAAATTTTTTTTAAAAAAAAGTTCCCACTTTCCACAAGGACCTGCAGAAGGAACACAGACTTGAAATTGCAGGCAGCCCACTGGGCACTCCCTGTGTGTGCATGGAAAAATAACAACACAGGGCAGAGAGATGCACCTAACTGCCCAAGGCAGTCCTGCTGGTAGTAGCTGGAAATCATTGACCACCTCTTCTGGGACTGCCCACATGCATACAAAGAAAGTATGTGCACCCCTCCTGGTGGCAATGGGATTCAGAACCCTGACCAGAGAAGCAGTACTCTATGGGCGCTTGACCAAACAGCCAGGGACCCCCACAGCCCGCTTTGACCAGTTCATTTTGTGCTTCAGGTATGTCCTGTGGAAGGCCAGGAACCTGCTCATAAACAGGCACTCAGACCCCACAGTTGAGGACTGTATTAAAATGGGACTGAGTGAAATGGTCTGGTACTACAGGAAGACAGAAGAGGATGAAGGGAATGGGATGGTGGACTGCATACAGAAGAGAAGGGTCTGGCATAGACTTTTCAGAGGCAAGCCCTCCAAAGAGAATGAGGAGGAGGATAATGGTGAAGACAACAATGAATATGATGATGTGTGAAAGAACTGGACAAATGGGATGATTGAGGAGAGGGGAGGGAGGATGGAACTGAGGGAGTCTTTGATTAAACTAATGTTTTCAAGGGAATGGTGATGGGTACGTGGGCATGCGAGTGCACAGTGCGAACTTTGTAAAAGGACTAAAATAGCTTAGTAGTTAAAGTGCATTTTTGGTCTGTCAAGTAAACCACAGCAGTCACATGACAGGTTGTTAGCGGTACAGTTATATATAGTTGTTTAGGTACGTAGACATTGTTTCCTTTTCTCTTATTCCCTGTCTCATTCCCAATCTTCCTCATTTCCCTTCTTCTCTTGATATTTCTTTTCACCTTTGTCTTTGGCTGGAATCTTCCTGAAGTAATCTGTTCCCCCTTTTCCATAGTCTACTCCTTTCTGGAATTTCTTTGAAAACCTTGTTTGTTGAGTTCCCCTTCTAGTTTGGCTGCCTCCTGGGAGAGGGGTGAGGTGGGGTGGGTATGGTATGCTACTAGAGTACTCTACAGGAAGAAGAAATGATGACCATATTTTCTTCTGAGGCTGTGCTACACTGGAAATGACAATAAGAATAGGACAAGGGTATCAGTAGAGGGAGCAGAGAGGGAAGCAGCGCTGGGAGTAGCCTGCAGTAAAGGTGGGGGTAGGGATCGAAAGGGAAACCTGGCATACTGCCTGTAGCACTTTGAGTGAGTGACAGCAGGGACAAACATGTGACTGTCACTCCAGTTGAGTGACGCTTGGCAAGTATCCTTAAACAGGAATGAATTAAAAGTCAGAGTGTATATAAAATTTTTCTATGGGTAAGAATCAGTATATTTAAAGGTTGGGTGGCTCCCCTGGGATGTAGTCTACAAATTAGCATAGCTGGATCTGATTAGCTATATGGGTTAATAGCGAGCTTGACTGAAGGATGCAGCTGAAGGCAGCCATCCTCTCATATTTATGTGCTGATTTTTGTGCCTGTAGGCTTCTACTGCCTCTTTGTGTTTCCTAGAAAAAATACATTAGATGCTAGGGAGCCCAGCCAGGCTGACAGCTAAACTGTCAGCAGAAAGAGGTTGAAAAGAACCATGCTACTGATTCAGAACCAAAATTGTTTTTCTTTCTTTTTTAATGTCTTTGCTACATTTACTTAAAATGCCATCTAAATTTATATTTTCCCTTATCATATATAACATTCTAAGCACGAGAAAGTGTTGCATAGTAAAAATAACTAAATTGGGATCCAGCTAATGCTTTTTCATGGGCAAGAAGCAAGCATGACAGTTCTTTTGTTAAGTAGACATTTTTTCACATAATGTTTTTATGGTATTTTTGACTCAGATTACATGATTTCTTTTTAAATAGTAATTTTTAATAATTCTTTTTAAAAGCAATGTATTAAGTATGAAATTTGCCATCATAAAATTATTATTAAACATGTAAAGGTTGGTTTAAAGGTCAGATGTTGTGTGGTGAGAACACTTCTTGTATTTGTTCAATATTCTGTTCAATTGCCAGTGCTACTTCTGTCTTGTTATTTTGCTGTTTCAGCCTTTGTCCTCTCAAATGCATTGTGGGTTACTAATTTTGTTTGTTGATCTTGAAATGAAGTATCTTAAACCCACAAAAACCATAAATAAATCACGTTTATGAATCTATAATCTCCCAAACTGTTAGGGCTTTTCTTGTTATACCAGACTATCTTAAGGGTTTTGTGCTGGTTTAAATCATGGTGACAACATTTTCTTACTAGGTGGTTCTCTTTTAATTAGAATTTAACTGAGGTACTTAGAAGATTCAGAGTGTTTATAGGATTAGTTCATATGTTTTATATCAATAATAAATGTAGCTATCAGTAATATTGAAGAACGTTTGTTAGACTAAAGAGCAAATGTACCCCTAAAGAAGCAGAATAATTAACTCCAAATTAGACTAGAGTTGATCTAAATACTAACTTGAATGGTAAGTACTTTTATTTTTTTCTCCTGCTGCTAATTCCAGAACATATCCCAAACTTCCTGTTTTGGGGTTAGAAAGCATTTATTTGGCTTATGTGTTTTTAATACTGGTTTTCATCATATGTTGTGTAGAAATGGATAAAATGTTCTTATTTTGTCTCTTTTCACAGGGTACCTTTGATGATTACTTGGAGTTGTTCTTGCAGTTTGGCTATGTGAGCCTTTTTTCGTGCGTTTACCCATTAGCGGCTGTGTTTGCAGTGTTAAACAACATCACAGAGACTTATTCCGATGCCTTAAAAATGTGTAGAATCTTCAAACGTCCATTTTCAGAACCTACAGCAAATATTGGTGTCTGGCAGGTAACTATTTTTCACCTGGTTGTTTATTGCTGTGTGAATGACACTAGGAATTGATGCCCCTACCACCCCCCACATTGCATCTGCCTCTTGTGGCTAGGGGGCAGGCAGGAGATAAAGACTGCAAGAGGCAGAGATGGTGGTGAGGAGGCAGTGGCAGGGCAAGGGGCAGGGGTCAGGCTACTTGCCTCCCTACCATCTGGCCCTCCACTGCCTGCTCCCCTGCCACTGCTTTCCCTGCTGCAGTGGTGGGAAGGATGAATTTAAGACTACTCTCTAATAATTAGATTCTTTATATGGAAGATTATAACACATTTGTAAATTTTCCTTGCATAGAATCTAATTATTGAGGGGTCGTCTTAAATTCAGAGTCAACTTAGATTTGGATAAATAGGGTATACATGTACATTCAGTGGGGCAGAATTATAAGAGAAGCACTGCAATGTTAAATAACATAGAGGGGTGATGATGGACAACCGTAACATATATAAATGAAAGTGCGATAATATTTTAACACAGCTTATTTTTCTAAGCCAGGTCCATACTATGGACATTTGCTGGCTTAGCTATGTTGATCAGAGACGTGATTCTGAGTGACATAGCTCTGCTAACAAAGCACCTAGAGTAGATAAAATCATGCTAGTAAAATTGCATTTTCGCTGATATCGTTTGTTTTACTTGCATTAGAGGTGGGAAGGGGCAAGACTGGGCTGGAAGAAACTGTTCTAAGAAAAATATGTGGATTTTTTTTCTTTATTTTCAGTTTATATGGTTCATTTTAACTAATAGTGCAAATGTGATAAAAATGTTACTCTGTGATAAAAATGAATATAGATTCTAGGGTTCAGTCATTTATTTTGTGTGAGTGAAAGGAATAAGGAATTAGCTGAAGAGTTTTCTGTGGAAAGGACATTTGAATTATTGTATCAGACAAGCAGAGTTAGTGCTTTGCTGTCAAGGTGAACATTGCTTCTGCTGATTCATCAGAGCAGTCATTACATTTCAATGTCAGTCTTTTTTACTCACAAGGAGATTTCTCATTTACAGGGTCAGTTTTTCAAAGGTAAGTGTTGTATAGCAGGCAATTATATCTGTGTACACATTATTTCTGTATGCTCTTCAGACCAGGAGCTTCTCAGAGCAAGATTCATCCTTTTTGAATGTATAGAATATATTAAAATACCTGTGGGTTATACCAGAAAATAAATTACAACATCACCCATCTCAACACCATGCAAGTCATGCACCTGTATATTCACACATGAGACCAGTAAGTCACCTGGCTGGTGTGTGCATGCAAATACCCAATTTTGTAGGTATTTGCGATTATGCATGCTTAACTGTATCTCATAATGTTCCAACAAAATTTGGCATCCAGAGCCAATTTAAAATCTTACTCTGCGTTGCCATGGTTGGCGACATTAGTTTTCTGTCATCTAGTAATGAACATTAAGTCAGTGTTTTGGCATAGAATGTTGACAGTATTCATTTTAGTATTATTGAACTCTGAAATACTTTAAATTAAAAATGTCCTTTGGTATTGTTTACTTTAAAAGTTATCTTGCTTTTGGAATGTGCTATACATCAGGGGTTGGCAACCTGTGTCTTGTGGCCCTCAGAACCACTGGATCTGGCCCACAACATGGGGGCTTTGGCTTTAGGCATCATGGAGACAAGGGCAGGCTGTAGCTAGGTTTTAGTGCCTGCCCATCTACATCTGACTCCAGGTGAGTCATTTCTGCTTGCAGCCAAAAAAAGTTGCCTTTAAATTCTGGGTCAGTTGAGGGTACTAGAGATATCATTCTGTTTACTTTTTTCTATTGGAGTTAATCCTGATTTTTTTTTTTTTTTTTTTAGGAGACAATTTCATGTCTCACAAATTTAGCTGGTGGGATGAGTTTCAAGACCTGTTAAATTCTATCATATTATGACAAATAACCCTTGTGTTTTCCCCAGCAAAATATGCAGGGCAAAGGTTAAGCTTGCAGAATGTCAGTGATGGATCCTGTATTGGTATAAGCCTTGTTTTGGCTCTTACCCATTTTAGAGGATTTATGGACCTTGTTTATTCATTTTAGATGAGATGTTGATAGATTCTAGACAGAACCTCTTTAGTTCTTTATTTGCCAGAAATCAAAGTCTGAGAGAATGGGCAGTACATTATTTTTTAGCTTTGTTCAAAATCTGATGAAAGGGCAGAGGTTTTGTCTTAGGTCAGGGGACTCAGGAGGTAGACGTTGTTTGAAAATTATATATGTATTTTTGTTTTATTTCAGTTGGCTTTTGAAACCATGAGTGTAATATCTGTGGTTACTAATTGTGCACTGATTGGAATGTCTTCGCAAGTAAATGCCATTTTCCCAGAGTCAAAAACGGACCTCATTTTGATTGTGGTATTGGTGGAGGTAAGTTTTAAGCTTTAAATATCTGCATGGATTTAATAGCAAATGGCATTTACAACAGTGAAAGTTTTAGTATTTCACTTGTCAGTAGATCTTTTTCTTCCATTTACGAGGAAGTAGAAATTCCAGGATTACAACTAGTGTTTTTTGGCATTGTAAATCATTGTAGTTTCATCTTTTGATGTTGTGCTGCTGCTTTACATATTTGCAAAGTATCATTTCCATAACCCTCTTTTAATCTAGCATACGTTCTAGAAAGATACCCAGTCCAGTGTCATTCAAGTAATAGTCTTCACTAGTGCTTCTCCTCCACCCGCCTTTTTGGAGCTAATAACCTTTCATTTCATTTCACTGTCACAGTTGGCAAAAATAAAATAATAATGTGGTAAAAATAAATAATAAAAAAATATTCTGGTTACATAGTTTTTAGGAAATTGGTTTCCTTTTTATGGCCAAAACTTTTAGGTTGCTTTTGTGAATGGATTCAATTGGATAGTGGCAGAATGATGTTCTTTTTCTCTTTTTTTGTAGTACCTACCATCTTGTGTGAATGAGTCTGAGTTTTCATTTAAAAACATGTTGGCATATTTAAGCATTACAAAATTTACAGTTGATTCAGCTCTTGGGGTTAACTGTTGAATCTGCATACATTCTGTATAGTCAGACATTAGACAATTTCTGTTAAGAGCACTGGCAGCATTAAGTGTGAAGTCTATTGTTGACAGGTTAAATGTAAACAACAAAACTATTATGGTTGATCACTGTACACAAGTGGGAGATCATACTGTGAAATCTGCACAATCAGCTCTGACTGGAATCTCATGTTAGTGTCAAGTAGACAGTTAAGTTTCTAGGTAGGCATTTATTTTTGGAGTACACTTCAGGAGAGCACCACTACTAGCCTCTCAAAATTTAATTGATGTTTTATGCATTTTTAGAATAGAAGGCAGGACCTCATTGCATTTGCTCAGATATCTCTTGCACCACCACTTTAATAATATCTTTCACATAATCCTGTTCTATAGAGCTAGATTATAGCAGAAAGAATGAATAAATGAAGGAGAAAGATTTGAAAGGAAATGATAAGTTGATATTGAGTTATTCCATATGCAGCAAGAGGCTGCTGAGGGAAGGGTGCCCATCTCAGAATCAGCAGAATGGCGTAAAGGGACAGATCCCAAGTTGATACTGTGTGAATAAAGAATGTGGAAAGAAAAAACAAATACAGTAAATGAGATGAGAAAGGTTCCTTCCTAAGGGAAGACAGCCATTCAGATAAAGAAAAATCACCATCTTAAATAGCAAAAGTTAGGACAGAATAAGCATCCTAGATGTCTGCTTTGTATAGATATACCAATCCATTGATACAAAAAGTAATTTGTACAGAATTAAAAAAATAGAGTTGGAAGGGATTTCAAAGGATCATCAAGACTTGGCTTAAGACACAACTTGTCTGAATCATTCCCGATAAATGTTTACCTCCTAGAGCCAAACAGGGAGATTTTTTTTTTTTGTTTTCAGAAAATTCATTTTTATATTTTAGTAGTATAACAAATACTCTTCAAATTGAACATACTTTGTTTACACAATAACATTTGACAGTATTCAGTGCTAAAATCAGAGTTGTACAAAGCCTTTTTAAGCATTCTGTACCAGGCCCTTATACATGTGTGCAAAAGAAAATAAAAAAATCCCTGTGAACTCTGTTGCTCCCTACTGTTTCTATGGGAACAACATTGTAACAGCAAAATCAGACTAAGTGCATTTAAAATAACCAGTGTTTCCAAAGTGTTAAATCAGTAGTTTTAAAGCAGCTGACCCACTTTCATCAATACAGCATCTGCTTCCATGGCAACCTGATTTGAACTAACAACTAGCAGCAGAGTTACTGAAACTCTTCTTTCACTTGTGGAGAGATGGTGAATGAATGCGGCAAGTTCAGTTTTCACACAAAGGAGTAAAAGTAAATGCCACCATTGCCTGATGCAGCTTAAGAATACTTACTGGCCATAGTAGTAATGATGGGGGGGGTTCCTTTTTTAAAAAAAAATTGTTTTTAAGTTCATTGCCCAACTAATTTGTCTTCGCTTGTTAGAGAAATGTGCCCTTTTGACGGATTCTAGGAAGTTTCTAGAAAATGAATATCCATTGAGGCCAGTTGGCTACCTACTTTCTTATGGGTACAGGAACCTAAGGACATAAACGGGAGAAATCTTCAAATCTATTTGAGTTTTTTTGAACCAATTTCATAATATGCAAGGAACATCTGTAAAGAAGTTTGGCACAGGGTGTGCATGTATATACATGGGTCAGTATGGCTCTATGGTAAGTAATAGTGTCTTTTTTTTTTTTACTTTGAAAATTGGCAACATAGATCCTTATTCCTGGTAACAACTGCATCGTAATTCCTCTCTAAAATGTCAAAAGAGTAGTTGCAGGACTGCTCTTCCAAAAGATCTTCAGATCAAGGCCAGGGAGTTGGGCAAAATAGCATTTTATATACAACTTCAGTTGTAAGTCTTGAACAGTTTGTTAATGAGGATATTGTGAATGCAAGCTTTGAAATCTAATTTAGGTAATGCAAGCTTTGAAATCTAATTTAGGTCTAAATGAATGTGTCCTAATCTCCAGAAGTGAATCAATATGCACTATGTCTATAGCAGTTAAATGTAAGAAACCATTTTGGACAGGTTTTTGTGCACAGGTGGATTTATTGTTTGTTTTATTTCCATACATCATAAAATGTGTGGGCACTTTGGGATCAGTTTGGTTGTATTTAATGGTAAACTAAAAGTCCTTAAGGGCCCTTTTGATATCTATACTATGAATCTATACTGTCATTTCCAGGATATGAATGTGGTTTTGGGAAGAATATAAACAAATTAATGCTTTGTTTTAGATGAAAATTAAAGACCACTAATAATTTGGGAGGAAGGACACATGACTATAAAACATGATGTAAAGGATCAGGCATCTCACTATCTGGGCTTTTATGAGAGATAATATCACAACAATAGTTCCATAATAATGTAAGTAATAATAGGAGTCCTGAGAACTTTGCCAAAACCATCTTCAGTATTCTGATGGAAGAGATTCACACCTTGAGCAGGAGAAAATACAGCAGTCCTTTCAGGAACGTTTTTTTCTCTAAGACAGGGAAAGATTCACTCTTTGATCTACAGTAAAAACTATGGGAATTTTTGCAGATTACTTTTAAGGTAGTGTCTATGTGACAGGGGGCCCAGTTAAGGCTGGCTCTCAGCATCAGCCTGCCCACCTGTCTATGTAGGGCAGTCTGCCCAATCTCTCCTGCCATGACTTGCTGGTCCATAAACTGGTGTAAAATGTGGGAGGCCACCCATTTTATTTCCCTGATGCCAGGGGGCATTGTGCAAAGCTTTACACCATCCCTACACCATTTCCCATGCCTCACAGATGACATAAGTTGATTATAACTCCAGCCTGAAGCCGAGCCAATTCTGCCCCTTGCTGGGCCTTTCACATTCTACTCGCACATTCGCCCCCTCTGACAGGGTCACAGTCACTTCATCTCACAGGGCTTCTTACATACTGCCCCTCAGTGGCCCATTCAACCCACCCTGCTCCTCCTGAGTGACCCCCTGGGCCATCAGGCTGACCTACTCTCATGCTGGCCCATGCACAGGCAGAGCTTTCGGGTCACTCGAGCAATCCCTACTCTGCAAAGCACTGACTTTATGCCCTACCCTGGGCAGAGCTCATCCTTTAACCCCTTGCCAGGCAACTTGCTTCTGTTGTCCTCATGTCGGGGTTGACCCATGTACTGCCCTTCAGGCTCCCCCTGCAACCCTACTCAGCACACCCCTCGTACAGCCCTTCAGGTCACCCTATGCAACCCTATTCTGTACCCACCCTACACCCGTTTTGCATCTCACAAAAGAAGGGAGTAGGTCATGTTTCACAGTGGGTGTCTCACAGCAGAATTCCTGGCTGTGCTTGGAGTCCACATAGGTGTGGGCCTCTGGTTATCTTTAATGGAAATAGAAGCTTTTTGTCCATCACAGCTCAATCAGTTTATGATTGGGACCATAAAAACTGTAGCCAGTTAGTAATGTAAAGCATACATTACCAGTCCTTGCTTTGTTCTGGTACTGTAGCAATTCACATAGAGGAAGCTTATTGTATTTTAGACAGGTGTATACCTAGGGATCTACCTACAATGTGTGTGTGTGTGTGGGGGGGGGACTTGCCAGTTTTTGTGGATCATGGCATAAAGTTCTAATTCCATAGTCTTTTTGCAGTGACCTTACCTCTTGGTACTGATTGGCAGAGGCACCTTGGGGATGGGGACAGATGGACAGGGAGGCAGCTGCCATGTTGGCTGCTGCCTGCCCTTGGCACTGATTGGCAAAGAGGTCCTGATAGGGGAAAGAGGCATGAGGGGGCAGTAGCCATCTCATCTGGTGCCCTTCATGCTGCCCTGCTAGCTGGCATCTTCTCTTCCTGGCAGTGAGGACCGCTGGCTCCCACTGGGGAACCAGCATTTTATTTTTATTCAATTTTTTTAGTTGTCAATTTTTGTGGACAAACCCGGATTTCACGGTTTCAACAAAAATGCTAATTAAGTAGGTCCCTACCTATACCCCACCTGTTTACAACAAACAGCTAATAGAATTATCCAGTCTCCATCTGCTTACATCAAAAGTAAAAATGCAGGAATACCAAAGTACATTCCATTTTAACTGCCATTTGTCAGAATTAAAATGAAAAACTTGAAAGTGTAAGACACAAATGTAGAGCTGGTACAGAAGATAATTGGGGACCTACTTAAATCACGATGAGACAAAAGGTTTACGTGAGCTGCTCAGAGCTGCTTCTGCAGGCATTTTGTGGTGACCCTGCCCCTTTGTGCTGATTGGCAGAGAGGCCCTGGCTGGGCGAGGCAGGAAGGACAAGGGGGAAGTTGTCATCTTGCCTGCTGCCTTTTGCTGCCCTGCCAGGTGGTGCCTTCCCCTTCTGACAATGAGGACTGCTGCCTTCCACTGGGGAGCCAGCATTTTAATTTTGTTGATTTTACGGACAGTCCCAGATTTCGTGGTTTCCATGAAATCTGTGAGACTGCAAATTAAGTAGGTCCATAAAAGATAATTATTTTAAATTCAATTCAAAGATAATTCTTAAAAATAATTTCTAGGATAAAGGTTATGCAAATTTAGCTGGACCCTTAACATAAGGGAACAAGTATCACGGGTGTTTGGTTTACAATTTAGCAAAAGGCCTTTTTCCTTGTTAACGTAACAGCTAAAATTAGGTACTTAAACATATATTTTTAAGTAGCATAACCTAAAATATATGTCCAATTAGCCAATAGAATTGAAATCTATAATGGTAAACAGATATGCCAAATGTAGCTCATACAAAGATACAAGTGACAAGGACAGGAAAAAAATGGGAAATTAAGTAACTGAAAATTCTGTTAAACATAAGAAGTAAAGAAACGGAACAAAATTCAGAACAATAATTAGTCCTATTCAGATCAATGATTCTTCATTTTTACCCTAGTATATTCCATTGATGTTAACAGAGTAGCACCAGTGTAAAGCTGGAGTAAGACAGTGATGAATAGGGCTAAAGTATTTTTTTGTTGCTTTTTCAAAAATCATAATAATCTCTTATATCTAGAGAAGGTACATGTTTTTCAGATTGCAAATATTCCTTTAAAAATATGAAGCCAGTGTTTTTCACATACAGTTTTGGAGTTACTTCTACATCTTCTAGTCAATTGAAATATAGGTTCTTTTTGTCAATTAATTATCTTACTCCGTCACCCAGGGGGAGTATTGTGACCACTTCTGGAAAGGTTTGGGCAGTCGCATCTCCTCATTAATGCAGTATTTTTTATGTCAGTTGTTAGTATTTGCTTTTCTGTCTCAGGCTATTGTTTTCTGTTGCCAGAGGTTAAGGCAGTTTTGCCTATCTCTATTCCCATAGGTTGCATTTTTGTTTGTTCAAATTGCATAAAATACCTAAACATTTTTTTTTATATAAAACAAGAACAATAAAATATTGTTGGTTAAATTATATTTGGTGTATATTTATATTAAACTTATTTCTTTTTTGGTTTTAAATAATGACTTTAAACATGTAAAAAGATATAAAACTAGCAGTTGTATGTTTAGATGCTAAACTTGGAAGCTAAAGGTTTGGCTTTAATTATATATACTTGTATACAAGGTACAAACCTTACTGAAAGCTTTGAATCTTTTTGACTGAATAATTAATCAAGTTATTCAGCAGGTATTTTAGTTTCGTTTAGTAGATATCGGAGCCAAGAGCCGTCTGTGCTTGCAAACATAATGCAAAATTGAAAAATTTAGGGAGATAAGTAGAAAAAATGCAGTTTATGGAAATTGTGCAATTATTTGGTTCAGTGACATATACATATGTAAATCATTCTGAAGCATTACTAATTCAGAATGTTAAGGAAGGTTAATCAAAACCACTAGTGATTTCAATTAACATACTGTTTTTATTTATGAGTTCCTTTTATTTTAGCTACAAATAAGTCATTCTTATAAAAAACCAAGCCCTAAATCCTCCTTTAAAACACAAGCTCTTCATGTTTTTATGTATTTTTATGTGGTACAAAACAAAATAATTAAAATGTATTACTATATGCTGGAAAGCTAGGCCACTATAGTCCAGTTTTTATGAGGTTACTATGAGGACGGGAGAAAAAATAACTTACAGATATTGATGCTATAGTTTCAGACTGCAGGCTTGTTAAGTACCACTGCCAAACTGAGTATCATTTATGCTGTGCCTCATTGAAACTTCTACATGCTACATCAGTATAAAAGCTTAATAATGAGTAGTTTTAAAATTACCATTCGATAAGCTTGAATGACTAAGATACCATGAATTTTGAAACAAGTATTCAAGTATGTATAATATCAATTATACACCTACACTATATGGTAGAAAACATTTTTAAAATTTTAAATCAAATTTGAATTTATAGTAGTTAAGTCCTTTTAATCATTGAAAAGGAGGATAGATTTTACTCAGTTCTTTTTTGTAATTCTTATCCCTGTAAGGAATTCGGTCTTTTCAAATAGGAGAATAATCTTGGTTTGATTTATCATTTTAAGTTGATGAAGTTGTTGCTGTTGAAACAGTCTTTTGAGGCCATGTTGCTAAGGTCAAAAAAGACAATCAAACTATAATGCTAATTATTATCTAGAGTAAAATTTCATTTTTAACAAATATATTCAGGGGTTTATTTTAGATCTGTTCACTGCCATCTAGTGTTTCTTGAGATATTTGTGCCAATTACTTGTGGATTTGTATTTATTTTGCATTTCAATAGTAATGATTAATGCAGTGTAGCCTAGATGAAAGGGGAGAAGGATTCACATCAAAGAATGCAGAGTCTTGAGTAGGTTTTCCAGGTGATAGTGTTATTCCATAGTAAAGATAAAGTGAAATTCCATTCTGGTATTACTGAGGTGGAAAGTAATTTCCCCCTGCCTTCCCTCCACATCAGCCAGCTTCTGTTTTTAAACACTAAAGCAGCGGTTCTCAGCCTCTTTCTCACATCATCCCACGTTAGATCCATGCCCACATACCTGCTGCTAGTTAGTCATTGTAATGCTTACAGATGTAAAAAAAAACACTTTATGCTCAGCACGCCCCTGCGCCAGGTGCAGTGCATGCACAGAAGAGGCATTGTGATAGACTGACCCAGCCTGTCCATTATCTATAGATCATGCACTTCTGTGGTGCTTTGTGGCACTTTTATCTAATAACTGATTGAAAAAAACCCACTGAAGAATGTGGTCTATTCAGACACTGGGGAGCTGGGTCCAAGTAATGTGCTTCTTCTTTCAGTAAAGAGCTTGCTTTTTTTCACATCTGTCAGCAACTTTAATTACAAATATTGTCCTGTTTGGTACTACAGGTACCCATAGACTTCATCCAGAATTGATGCATGTTTCCTTTTTTGAACGTGATGCAATTTTTAGCATAGGTACTCCATAAACATACTTTTAAGCAGCACTTTGGCACCTACTTATATATAGTATAAACTATGCATGATATTTATTAGTTCAAGGCCAGAGTCTCATGTTTTACCATATCGTTCATTGGGCTGTGTTCCAACAGGGTCAACAGTGTTTCGAGCCATGGTGACCCCACAGTTTAGCACTGCTCAATGTGTGTGTGAGTACTCCAGATTACCCCTCCCCCCATATACACAAAGGATCCATGTACTAATTAGGTCCCACACGTGACTAGAGCTGGTGTACTTGTCACAAATCTTGGGATCCTGCAAAAATTTATATGTAGTTGCCTGGTTCGACTTCACCTCCAGGAGGGTGGGGCCATACTAATCATATGTGGCAAGCAGGGGGAGGAGGAAAGGGAGACAGAGGGATTCTAGTTGAACTCATTGGGGCCCCGTTTCATGATATTTGCCAGTCATTTAAGGCTGGTGAAAAAACAGGAATCATTGTTAATGGGAAAGAAAGGCATAACTCAGCTTTGGAAGTGAAGAGGAAGTTGAAATGTATGCAGTGTACTGGCTTACCACGATGTGAAAAGAGTCAGTGCTGAGGGTGACTTCCTTCAGTGTGCCCTGCTATATACAGTGTTCAGATGGGCTGCACTTGTCTGTCCTTGTGGCTCATGTCATCTGGAGAAAAAGTACCTGTTTGCCAAGGAGATACCGTGATCCAGTAGGAGGTTCTCCTGGCAGGGGAAGCAGTGTGACCACGTAGGCGAGCTCCCCAGGGTACTTGTCTCTGATATGTCCTCCATAGGAGGTCTATATTGAGCAGATTCTTTTTGGTATTGGGTGGTGGAACCGGAGCGTGCTCCATCCACTCCATGCA
>NW_017728886.1:74287707-74304142 GCF_001723895.1 Crocodylus porosus
AAAAAAAAAAAAAAAAAGGTTCATATGAGCTGCGCTAACTTATCCATGTGACAGTGTTCCTGGCAGGGGAGACACTGGTAGGGGAGACACCATGATCAATCAGGTGGTTTTCCCAGGGCAGGTGGTTGTCTCTGATATGTCCTCCATCGGAAGTCCTATATTGCGCAGATTCTTTTTGGTGTTGGGTGGTGGAACAGGAGCTTGTTCCATCCACTCCATGCATTGACCTGGTATTGCAGTGCTTCCAGGACCGGTGCAAAAAAAACAGAGAAAAAAAAAAGGGGTTTCTGAGCTCTCAATATAGACCTCTGATGGAGGACATATCAGAGACAATCACTGACCCCGAGCCAGCAGGTCATGTCAGGGGCCCGGAGCTTGCTCCATCCACTCCATGCATTGACCTGGTATTACAGTGCTTCCAGGACCAGTGCAAAAAAAAAAACCAGAAAAAAAAAAAAAGGGTTTCTAAGCTCTGCTCAGTGGATAGGTTCCAGTGCTGTTTTGGCATGAGACATGAATTTTCAAAGATAAATAAATAAATAAAAACAGAATGTTCATCAACTTCATAGTTGATTTCCATTGCTGAGCACATGCTGCTTTTGGTAGTAGTTTAATGATAGGGAATTCATTTAATGAGGCTTCTTTGTATGTGAATGTAAGATGAGGGGGGGTTTCCCCCCCATGCTGATTGGAGGGGAGAATAATTTGTCTTTTATTTGAGTAAATATGGGATTGATTCTGTTACGAATTACGCTAGTAAGCCACGTGCAGTTCACTCTAGGCTGGGGCAGTGAGCACACAGAACAAGTATCCAAAGTCAGATACAGAATCTTTATTCGCTGCAGCGAGGTGCCTCCAAGGAGGGACCCCGCCTACCAGATATAATACTATTTTATACTTTGTTGGTATGTCAGCATTAGTTCATGATTAGCTTGTGCTCGTAAAAATACCCAATCCTCTATTAACTAAATCACTGTTCTATCCAATCAAGTGGCACTGTGCACGTGAACACCGAAGTTTAACTCTCGTGACTATATGCCCCATATATTCTTGCCAAGATGTATCTTATCTTACAAAAACAATCCTTGTACTTCTTTCAGGGTTCCTCTGTTGAAGACGCTCCTCTGTTGACAGGATTCAGCTAGTTTCATATCTTATCAATTCCCAGGTAATTGCCTTATGGATTCTGATGATGGGAACACTCCTGTAAGACGACATAGGTGCAATTAACTGCTTTAACCAGGGAGTTCTATATTAGCTAGTTAGTAACATAGTTTAATGAAGCTGGACCTTCTTGGATAAGCTGTGGATGTTACAGCCTGAACCATGCTTCTTTTTGCAGAGACAACAGTGAGGCTTTTGATGGTAGCCTGAGTCATTCACTTCTGCTCAGATGGAATGGGAGTCCCTGATTACATCAGAGACTTGCCTCTCATTACTTAGAGTGATGTTTAGGGAAGAAAACTAAGATATATCATCTTTTTTAGTTGAAGATAACTTTTGGAACACATTTTGTTTGGGGTCTGAGTTTGACCTGGTCTCTGTGGAAGGTAGGATAAGGTAGACCTGACGTGTTCTTGTGAAAGGATAAAAGGGGATGAGGCTTTACTTTAAATCTTCTGCTCTGTAATAATTACCCATGTGCACTTGAAGAACAAATAATTAGCATTTTAAGCAAAAAAACCCCACATTTTTCTCCAGGTAATTACTGCAAACATGGATTTTTTTAAGAGTAACAGGAAGCAGGGAATGGTAGAGGTTTGAGAAATGATTTTGGTAATTTCAGAGCTAAAGGACAGTATAAAAGAAGGCACAAAAACTGGGAAGGAAAGCAGACAATTGAGTTACTAACATTAACATCTTTTGTCAGAACAGAAGAGTTTGGGAAGTAGCATGAAGAGAGATGATATCTTTGGATGCAACATGTTAACATTAATGCAATTTGTGTTTGTTTTGTATATTGATGTATATGTTATACTGGGATATGGTACAGACAGATGACTGTTTATCCTGGGGTAGTTGCAGCAGAAATGCTATTACAGTGCTTCACTTTTGGTGGTGGAACAGGTATTATTCTGCTTTCACTGGGCAAATGGCTACTGCAGAATAACTACAGACACATGATACTTTTCACTGATATAAGCTACGCAGTGTGTTTTTACTCTTTTTTTTTCCTGCAGTAACTACACTGAATTCTAGTAGGTTACATCAGTGTAAGGCCTTGTCTCTGCTCCTTTCTTATACTGGTGTAAAGATGGTTTACACAGGTATAAATGTGTCCAGGCCCTACATCAACTATATAGGTTAGGGGTAGGGAAATAAGAATTTAGGAATGGAGGCAAAAATTATTGAAATACACCATTTTTTTCTTTACCTAATGTTCCTGAACATGTTAAGTATTCTCCTGTAGAATGTTTTAAGCATTTTTCTCATGCTTCTTGTGCAGTCGCCTTGCTTATAGAGGCAGGATTTCATTTTGGAGGTTACATTTCCCTTGGTTAACGTAGGTCTTCATCTTTATTTAGCATTTATCTACCTGTTCAGAATTGGTATATTTTAGAGGCCTTATATTCAAGGAGGGATGGATGAAATAAAGAAGGTGAGAATTAGCAAGTGGAGAGGAAGGAGATGGTAAGAAAGACCTCTGTTTGCAAAACATTCCTATACAAGAGAAGCCAACCTTGCAAGGGTGATTAACTATTAGTGTCTTCCCTGAATATATTAATAAAGACTTAATAGGAGTTAACCTTGACAAACAGGAGACCCAGTAGAAGTATTTTGCCTTCTCATCTGGAATCAGATACTGTTGACAAGATGACAAAACTTCAGAAAGAAAGATTAAAAGAAAATTGCTCTTAGGAGATGATTACAAAGCATTTGAGAAGATTTATGAGAATCAGACTTTACAGGTCCCTTTAAAGCCCACTTTGCTTAACCCTGCCCAGGATGAGATGCATCTGTTTTGTTTTGTTTTTATAAATATGGTATTTGCAGCTCATATCTAATTTTTGCCATTGATCTCTGTATGTTACAACCTATGTCTTCAGTAGAAGGTTGGTGTGGAAAAGAGGCAAATTGTTATGTAAGATAGCTTAGTTGTTGGTATCCATCTGATAGAGCACTGTATGTGATGGAGTATGAACTTTAAGGATCTGGTTTAAAACCAGGAAGCCTTAGAAGTTATTCAGTAATTTATATGACAGAATTGATTCTGATTTTTGTTTTTAAAGTAAATTCTTTGTTTATTCAATAAAATTCCTAGATAAAACTTTCCTTACTTCGTGAAAAGTTAAAACAAACAATACAACATTGGTCTGTAGTGAGCTGGTTTTACTGAGTATCTATGCAGTGGGCTGCTGGCAGTTGAAAATGTTGCCCAATTTAAGGCATTGTGGTAGTAAGGTGGGGTTTTCAAGCACAGCTGAACATGGAGTGGTGGCTCAAGGTGGTAGATGGCGACGGCTACCGTTGCATGCAAGCTCCTTTCACCCGCCGCTTCCCCCCCTCCCGGTGCCCCCTGCATCCAACTAGCTGGGCGATGCTTGTGCAGCCCGCAGAAGGGCACTGCTGCCCTCACCTGACCTTGGCCCTGCTTCTGGGAGGCAGTGGTGCAGGTTGGTGGGTGGCATTGCTCCATCCCCACCTGCCAACATGTACCTCCTATGATCTTCCTAAGTACACCCTCTGGCATAAGGCATTCTGAAACACTTATGGTCACTACCACAACCAGCAGCACTTGACCAAAGAATCCACAGGATGACCTAATTCAGTATATTCCTGACACAGTCTCTGCTATGAAGTTCCCACTTAGTTCTAGGAAAAACGTTCCATTCTCTGGGCCTATGAATTCCCTCCTCTCCTAGATTTATTTGATCTTCTTTATTTAGACGGGTACAATTTTAACCTGCAGACGAGGCGACTTTATGTAATTTATTCATTGCATCTTCAAATACTTTAAAGTTAAATACATTTATATGCAGAATAAACAGTTGCAGGTGCGTATTGGGGGAGATGAGAAAATATAAGCAAAGGAGAAGATGAGTGGTTATAATTGCAGTTGGAAGGAAGATAGCTTATAGGCACTCCAAAAAGCTGGTTTTAGATGTCAGGAATTGTAGATTGGCAGTGGAGAGACTGAATAGGCTCTATTTGTCTGTTAAATTGCTGTCATTCAGATAGTTTCAATTTCCCAATGTATAGGACATAGTTGAACAACATTTTAAAACGCTTTTGGATTTCTTGAAACGGCTTGCATTTTAACTGACTGATTTCCAGAGTAATTGGGTGACTTGTTTTGCTATATTTTAAGCTCACTTAAGTGGATTGAAGCTATTCTGATACTACTTCAGGTCCCATATTCTGTTATTACTACTTCAGCAATCTTTATAAACTGTGGGCCATAGCAGCCCAGTTCTGGTCTAATGCAGGCCACGGGGTTCTGGCAACATGTCTTTGCCTGTGCCTATATGTTCTGTGCTGGTGCTTTTCTTTGCCCCCTGTTCCCCAGTTATGGCACAGATACAGCCTCCAGGCAATGGAGAACTGAACCATGACTGGACAACTGGAAGCTGCATCTATAGCTACTTCTCACTTTCCCCTACCTCCTGCCCTGGCACCAGCACAACTTTACATATGACGGGAGTTTAGTCTGTTCAAAGTAGAACTTGTGGGGTGTGCGTATGCGTGTGCGTGTGTATGTAGCAGAGCAGGATGAAACCAGCAGGGATGGTAGCCTGGTTAGATCTCCACCCACCCACTTATTTCTGGGCCAAGCGCCTGCCCCTCTTTTTCCTGCCACACCTTGATGGAAAACTGATTCAGCTGTTTCCCAGGTGGGAGGCTGCCCATTTAGGTGTCTTGGGGTCATATCCATTTTGCAGCTCTGTACCTTGCTTCACACTGCAGCCCATGCCTCGCACATTGCATCCTTCACCCTCTCTAGCTGTGGTCTCTTCTCTGGGACCTTTGGCTCCCTCCTAGGCCCTGGCCCCACCTTCAGGCCAGTCAGAATCCCGAGCCTCTTGCTCTGGGTGTTGCTCGTGGTGGGCCCCTGGCCCTTTGACCCTCCCCCCTTTGGGTCCTGGCCCCAGCACGGACCAGCCAAGGGTACCTCTGATATCTTTTATTAGACCAAATGAATAGTTGGAGAAATATACCTTAAGAGCTTTTGGGTTTAAAAACCCTTTGGTAGGCTGAGGAAGCATCTAGTTGGTGTGTGTGTGCTCTTCCTGGATGGAATGAATAATGAAGAAGCCAGAGGCTGGCATGCAATGCAGGCAAGAAAGCCAGTCAGTGAAAATGTAAATTGAGGTGTCTGGGGGTAAGGGATAGGCTGGGAGGGTGGGAGGAAAGGGGATGTAGCAGGTAAAAGTGGAGAGGTACCTGAGGAGTCAGATGTCAGGCATGTTATAGTGTCATAAATCCAATGTCTATATTGAGTTCATGAGTTTTTGTATCCAGGAAGTTGATGAAGTGAAGTTCATAGGCTTGTCTGTGAAAAATGGTTTGTAAATTCAAACAAGCACCAAACCTTGCTAATCTCATCACCAGCAGCAAACTTCCTATAGCCCAAAATGCACCAAATGGATCCAGACCATGCCATAAGAAATGCAAAACCTGTGAACATATCTCCAGTACCCCCACAATTACTACATCCCACAACAGAACCATCACCATTCCTGGTGGTGATGGTGCTTACAGCTGCACGTCCTGAAATGTTATACATTTCATCCAGTGCACCAAATGCCCTGATGGAAAATATGTAGGAGACACCAAGCAAAAACTACGCCAGAATGAATGCACACTGGAAAGCTATTGCAGATGAGAATACCCAACTACCTGTGTGGGCACATTTCTCACAAAAAAGCCATTCTGTCTCCAATCTCTCAGGCCTGATCCTCAAAGGGAATTTACAAACTACTTTTCACAGGTGAGTCTATGTACTGTACTTCACCAGCCTCCTAGATACAGGAACTCATGGACTCAATATAGACATTGAATTTATGACGCACTACAACCTGTCGGACATCTGACTCCCCAGGTACCTCTCCAGTTTTACCTGCTACATCCCCCCCCCTTCCCCCCACCCCAGCCTGTCCCTCACCTCCTGACACCTCCATTTCTATCTTCACTGACTAGCTTTCTTGCCTGCATTGCATGCCAGCCTCTGGCTTCTCTATTATTCCAGGAACAGCACACACACCAACTGCAGGTGCTTCCTCAGCCTGACAAAGGGTTTTTCAACCCTAAAGCTGGCATCCCAGGCAGCTAAGCTAAGCTCACCCGGAGCCTCATAACTCCACTGCAACCAGCAAGACTCAGGCCTGTCAAAGATGTGACAGGGCTGAGCTTTTCCCAGCCAGGACTATGTTGTGGCAGCTGGAGGTTATAGCACCACCTACCCGCTTTTCACTAGGGAGATTCTCAGTCCTGGCATTTCCTGGGGCTGCTGGCAGTCCCACCAGGCTTCCCGACCCTGGCAGAGTGCATTTTTAGTGGTCAGGACCTGGGGCCTCCTTCTTCCTCGTAGCCTCAGCCCATACCTCGAAGTTCGTTGTGGCACAGAAGCTCAACAGGGGCATGTTCTTCATCTGCTGGCTGGTGATGCAGTGAATGCTGCCTCCAGCTCTGAGAGTGGGGCATTAAACAGTTTTTAAAAAATGAAAAAAGGAAATAGGTGTGGACAGAGTGAGGAGGGTGGCATTCGCTCCATGTGCACCTGGAACTTGGGGAACCCCGGCACCGAGAGGTTCATCGTCAAAAACACCAGCTGCTCCACCAAACCAGGAGGTGTCGTGGTGTATCACTATATCACCGGCAATGCTGAACACCCTCTAGCTTGAAACACTGGTTGGTGGACAGGACAGGTGTTTCCGGGAAACCATGGCCATGTCTGGCTGTGGCTTGCCCAGTAGGCTAAGGGGTCGCACAGCAGTGTCTCCATGTCCTCAGTGAGATAGGTAGCCTGATGGTGGGGTCTGGTGCCTCTGGACCCTACCATGGAAGCCATGCCTTTGGCCCACATTGGTAGTGCCTGTGGTGGAGGAAGAGCCTGGCTGGTGGATGGTGTGCTGGCATGAGACAGTGGATCCCCCTCTTCCACGTTCCCTTCCCTCCGCTCTTCTGCCTCCCTGACTGTTCACCAGCCCCTCCATCCACTGATTCAGGCTTTGGCTGCTGCATATGATATGCTTCACCATCGGGTCACACATGGAGGCCAGCACATGGATCATACTGGGTCGCAAGGGACTGTGCCGTTACCTGATGCCCTCCTTCTGCTGCTTCACCAGTGCCTGCATGTCTGGTGACAGTGGCTTGCCCCAGCCAGGAACATGATCCCCTGAAACTTCTTCATTTGGCTCTGAAGTTCCCTCACTACAGAGATTACCTGGCTAAAGAGGGCCTCACCAGTGCTGAGGGTTTCATTGGCCTTGAGGAAGGGCTTGAGGACCACCAAGATCTGGGTAATGGTATCCCACTCAGCTCTGATAAGGGGGGCGCTGATCCCAATTTCCCTGAGCAAAGCCATTTCATGGATGGCCTTCTATTGCTCCACCAGCCTCTCGAGCATCAGGTAAGTGGAGTTCCACCAAGTTTCTACATCCTGCATGATTTTGTGCTCCAGGATGTTCAGCTCTGCCTGTTTGTCCCATAGCATCTTGTCCCCCTTGATGCTCTGGTAGAAGTAGCCTGCCACCTTCCTGCATTTGGAAATGAGCTTGCTGGTGGTACTGGCACCATCACCAGCAGCCCTGTCCCCCTCCAAGGCATCCCTGACAGCGAGGTGAAACTTGTGTGCCACGCAGTGGATGCCAACCAAGTTGGTATCATGGACTGCCTTGACTATATTGGCCCCATTGTTGGTGACCATGAACCCATGGGTGAGCTTGCCCTGCCCAGCGAGCCACCCCTGCACCAGGCGGTCCGTGGTCCCCATGATCTCTGTTGCCATGTGGGACTCATCCATCACCTCAGCTTGAAGGAGAGCCCACTGATGACCTGTCTGGTCGCACCTGTACCCTGTGAGGGAGAGGTATGCATGATCTCCACCCTAGCTGCTTCAGATGTCCAAGGTGAAGTGTAAGTCCACCTGCAGACCTCCCTTGCGCAGCTTCTCCTTCAAGTACTCCCTGCATGCCTCATACAGGGAGGGCACTGTCCTTCTGAAGGTGGTCCTTGCAGACACTTGGTATGATGGGGCCTTGAGTGCCATGAGCCTCCTGAACCCTGGCTGCTCAACTAAGGAGAAGGGCTGGCCATCAACAGCAAGGATCTCCCCAATGCTCTGGGTGATCTCACTTGCCCTTGCAGCTTGCCCCCCCCTTTGTCCTCACCTTTCCCCAACTGGTCCAGGGTGGCCCACCTCTGCTTCTAGGGGACGGGGGCTTTGGAGCGAGAGTGGGACTTGCTTTTGGAAGCAAGGGCAGGGGGATGATGCCTCTTGATATGCATCAGCATCCCTGTGGTGCTGAAGTGTTTCTCATTCTTGCCCCGGCTGGTATTGCATCGTCAGTGCAGGCAGATAGCATACTTGGGATCATCTGCCACCTCAAAATAACCTCACACTACAATATCCCCTTGCTTCTGAGGTGCAGGTGTGGATCCTGCCTTATCCCCCTTCTCAGCAGGCAGAGGCATGATGACAGGGGAAGTTGAGCCACCTGCCCCCACAACCTCCTCTGCAGTGCCTTCCAGAGAAGCAGACCTGGGTCTAGGGAAACTTTGAGGGGTGGGGAGCAGAAACTCAGATTTCCCCCTCCTTCCCCAGAATTTCCCTGGCTATGGCTATGAGTTCCCCTGGTTCTAGATACAGCTCTTCTTCTGGCACTGGGGGGCTCAAGCTGGGAACTGAAATTGGGGTGGAGGAGACTGTCATGCTGGTGCTTGTCATGCTGATGGTGTTGGGGGTTATTATTGCTGGTGTTAGTGGAGGTGGGGTAGGTGAAGACACTGCTCCCACCTCCTTGCTGCCACTGTCAGCAGAAGCCTGCTAGGGAAGAGGTTGCATCTAAGTTTGAGGTGGGGTGGGGAACTTACAGCTCTCCCTCTGCCCCCTCTTGGTCCCCTGCCAGAAGACCTGGCACCTGCCTTTCCAGCATGCTTCATAATGTTTGCTGTGCTAGAAAGTGTGTGTGTGTGTGTGTGTAAAATATATTTTCTCTGTGCAATATACCTTCTATCTGTTTAATATGTATGTGTTTGCTATATTTTCTGTGTATATTTTCTATGTGTTTACTGTATTTTCTTCTGTTTGCTTACTGTATCTTCTATCTGTACTATATTGGAAAGGTGTATCCAATCCTTTCCAAAAAGAGAGACTAGCAAGAGACTGACTAGGAAGCCAGTCACTGCAGCCAGCCAATACCTTTCACATACTGTTGCTTCCAGACAGACAGCTCACAAAAGGCAGAGAGAGGCTTCACACAGAGTCTTATATGGTGTTGTTGCCCCAGAGCACTGGGATTGGAAGGGACCTCAGGGACAGATTGCAGACACTGGCCAGCTGCAGATGTCAGTATCAGAGCAGTCCTTTCCCCCGTCTTCCCCCTCCCTCTTTTAATTTTGTTTCCCCACAAGCCAGCCTCTGAAACATTCTGAAACATCCAAAACGTTTCAGATAGTTTTGTTTCATTTCAGAGATGTTTTGAACCTCATTTCCTTTCGGATTCAGTGTTTCAGGTGCCAAAATGGGCCCAAACACCTCCAAAATGAAACGGCTGCTGAAATTTTTAACAATCCTAATGTCATTGTCCTGCTGGAGGCTGCTGAAGGTAGAAGCAGCTAAGGGCCCAATCTCTTATTTTATTTTATTGGCAGAGCCTGCTCACCTCTCCCATGGCCAGGAGCAAGCTGGCCGGGAAGGCTGCTAGCTGGCCAGGTGCTGCCCTAGCTCAGCGGTGCCCGATCCAACTCTTCCCTGAACCTACCTGTGCTTCCAGCACCCCGTGCAGTGTCCCTGTTGCCTTCTCCAGCTGCCAGCACACATAGTCACTATCCTGCTGCCTCCCCATGCTGTCCCAGGGATAAGCCAGCCCATTCCCAGGTGGCCCCAGGTGCCTGCTGAAGGCAGAAGCAGTAAAGGGGCCCAATCCTTTTTTTGGCAGAGCCTGCCTGTTTCTCCCATGGCCAGGGGTGAGGTGAGGATTAATGGCTGCAACATTGCAAACTACGCTACATAGGGATGTGGTTTAGTTTGTGACAATGCAACTCATTTAAAATCCCCAAAATTGCATATGTGTAAATTGTGATGCCATTAAGCCACACAAAAGGAAAATTTCATCTTGTGAACATGGTAACATCATTATGTGTACAGGTGCCCACAGATTTCAGCTGTCTGACCCTAGCCTAGGCACAAAGACCTCCAGCGTGGTGGGCTGGATAAATGGCTAGATTGAGTTCATTGGTGGTATGTTGCTGGCCCCTATCTTTAAGTAATCCATTCTACTGTTTAACATCTCTAGAAAGGTCTTCCTGATATCCAATTTAAATTTGCCTTGTTAGACTTCAAACTATTACATCTCCTGTAGACACAGAGAATAGTTGATTGCCATCCTTTTACTAAGACTTTTTTGTATTTAAAGGCTACTTTCAGATCACTTCTCAATCTTCTCCAAACTAAACAATCCCAGTTCTTCCAATCTTTTCTCATTTGTTATGTTTTTTAAACTTCTAGTCATCTTATTAGATAATGCTAAGTATATTTTCTAAAGAAGTATAGTAAAAATGTTTGGAAAACTGATTGTATGTACTCTGTATTGTTTTATTAAAGTGAATTAATTGCTTTAATTTTATTTACCCAAAAGCTTCAACTAATGCACACTGTTAGTGGCTTATGAAACATCAGTTAAAAAAAATCACTTTTAGTTATTCAAGTGTCAAGAAATCATTAAAATAGGGGTTTTTGGGGGGGTTTTTAAACTTTAAACCAGTTTTGTTTTGTTTTTATTTAATTTAACTAAACTCAGTTCTGGACAAACAGTATAGTTCATAATGAATTTTCTATGATTGATTTTTATAACCTCTGTGAAAAGGGATTTATAAAATAAAGGCTGATAGACAGTCATGAGTGATGGTATGAAGTAAATGTCAGGAAAAGTAGCATTTATTTATTTGATTTTTACAGTTTTTATTCTGTACTTGAAGGAAGTGTCAGTCTAGAATGACACTTCTCTGATCAGGAAATTAGTAGAGTGAGATGTAATTCTTGAAGGCATATTTCATTAACTGTGGCACAGTTAAGTAGCACAACATGAAGCTGTTTTCTGTTCTAATCCAGTCAACAGTCCTTTTGAAGTTGTAGGATATTTCTAATGTAGGCTTATCAGCTGGATCTGTATAGTAGATAATACAAAGCAGGCACATCTGAAAGCTGCTGAGAATTCATCTATTGCATTATGTTTGAGGTTAATCAGTCAGAGGAGTTGTCATGCGATATAAAGTATGTACGTGTCTATGTATGTGTATGTATGTTTCAACAATTGTATGTAAACTTATACAAAATATGAAGGAGCCTTATATTAAGTTTGGAATATTACCACAGCACTCACAAAGATTGTTATAGCTTAGGGTTATCTGCATCTTCATAAAAAATTTGATGACATTGTAAGTGTTAGAAATCATGATTTTGAACTGCAACTTTATTTAAAGCCTGGCTGGGTGCAAAATGAATTTTAACTATTAAAATAGAAATATTTTAACAATCTTACATTTATAGTAGTGCAGATAAAAAAAAACAAAACAAAACAAAACCTACTGAATTCAGATGTTTTTGTGCACCTGTAGCTTTAAAAAGATTTGGCTGAATTCATTGAAATGCGTGTAGTTCATAATACGGATGAATGCATTTGTGCACCTTCAAAAATAATACATTGGAAAGATGCAACTTTTTATTAATGATTTATTCTAGTAGTAAAATCATCACACTGTGTATTTTCCATATAGCTGTGAGAACAAACAGCTGACATGAATAGGTGAAAAAATAAAAACTGATTTTACTATTGGATCTTGTTCAGAAAAATTGGCAGAAAATATTGTTATTTTTAATTTTTCTTTTTTCTTTTTAAAGATTGCAGCCCATTCTCAATAGCCAGAACCTTATTTATGGTCTTGTAACGTAAAGCCTACCTTTTCATGCCTGTAATTTTGTGTCCACTTTACAGGGCTTCTCTCCATTTGTAGTTAGAATCGCCTTTAAAAGTTAGTAGTGCAACAGGCAATTGAAGCAGCAGGTCAGGGCTGTAGTTTTTTCCCACCATGACACTGTACCAGAAAGGGACTGATGTAGGAACCATTATGTTAGCATTATACACTCTGTATATTCTTCTTAAATCAGGGTGATATTCATATGACAAAACAAGGAGCAATGGTCTAAAGTTGCAGCAAGGGAAGTTTAGATTAAATATTTGGAAACAGTTTCTTATAGTAAAACACTGGAATAGGTTATCTGGAGAGGCTGTGGAATCTCTACCTTTGGAGGTTTTTAAGACCTAGCTAAACAAAGCCTTGTCTGTGGTGGTATAGTTGGGGATGGTCCTCCTTGTAGCAGGGGGTTGGATTAGATAGCCTCCTGAGCTCCCTTCCAACCATCATTTTCTATGATTCTATGACGAGATAATGCTGATTTTGATAACAGATTCCATCCGTGGTGTGGCAGAAAGCAGCTGCATTGCATTATGGGAGGACCTGGCTGAACTGAGAAAAAGGAGAATAATGAAATATTTTTCTCTGTCTTTCAGTTATAGTAATCTTGATTGTTACAGATAACTAACTATAATGCTACTATTGTACCATGCACTTGACTACTCTACTTGTTTATAGGAGCATCTTAGTCTCTGGGAACAAGGGAAAGTGAGGGTCTTTTATTTTGTTAATGACCACTCTTTGCAGCTTTGTGCTTTCATGTTTGGACAGCATTTAGATCACAAAGTAAACATGAGTCAGCAGTGTAATTCTGGCAAATGGAAAATGCAAAATGTAATTTTGGAATACATATTAAAAGTATGTCATATGTAAGACATATGAGGTAATTATTTTGGTCTTCATGCTGGTGAGGCCTCAGCTGTCATACTCTGTCCATCAGTAGATAAATTTCTTATAGTTCCAAGAGCAACAAAACGATCAGTTTTAGGAAAAATGACTTATGAGGAAAGGTTGACTAAAACGGCATCTTAATTTAGGGGGGTGCACCAATATATTGGTTGGCTGTCGGATTGGTACTAATGAAAGGAGAAGTGACATTATTGGCTATCATCTTTTTTTGGTCATTGTAGTTGGTAATTATAGCCACATGCCCAGAGCATCCTGGCGAGCATAGCCCAGTCTCTGTGCCCAGCTGCCAGCCTGAACCTGTGGCAGACTACAGGTCCCGGAAAGTAGTGGGAGGTGGAGGAGACGCTAGAGAACAGTAAGAGGGCATGGCTCTCAGCAGCAAAGGTTGGCACAGCAGGGGGCTGAGCACTGGGGCAGTCTTGAAGATATTGAACTGCATGTGGGTGGGTTTAGATGCTGTCTGTCGGGGAGTGTGCGTTAAGTCACTACCGTCTCCCCACGTCAGGACCGCTCACTTGTTGCCAAGGAGTGGCTCACCTGCCGTTGGACGTTTTTGCACGTGCTTGCCTCGCCTGCCACGACTTTGATGATAATACCGATTGGTTCAGATGGTCCGGCGCGTGTCGTCCAAATATGAGACTCCTGAGCTTCTCGCGGGTCCGCTACCCCTACACCCTCTCCTGTTCCACTGGATGGTGACGGCCTATCCGGGCCGGTCACTTCTTCGGATATCCCTCAAAACGTCCATAAGAGAAATGCAAAGGTTAACATAAAAGGTTACAGCCAGGGATTCACGAGAACGGGGAAGCTTCTTCGATCCTCAGCAGACATCCTCCTATATTCCCCTGTATGCCGTGGGGTTGGAACCCTTTCCTTAACTCTCAGTGAGCTCTTCAGCCCTCACTAGGGCCTCCCGAGGCCACTCAGCCCCTAATTACGGGAGCGAAGGTTTCACTGACAGTGATTGCCCCTATATTACAGTTTATATGGTACCCGGCTCCCACCGGGTCCCAGCCACTCCCGGCGGTGTCAAACAGTCCGCGGCCTCTGGGCCGGCTGCCTGGGCTCCAAAGCCCCGCTGGGGCTTACCCTTACCCCAGAAGGTCCTGCCGCGTCTCAGGACGGCTCGCATCTGCTCGAGGGTGCTCTCGCCAGTCTTGGCTCCTCCACTGCCTTCTTTCAGTTCCGTTGCTGCACTTGCCGGCGTCGGCGGCTCCTTTATGCTGGCCCCGGCCAGCCTGGCTCCTCCCTCCTCCGTGCACCTGGAAGAGGTGAGTTCCTGCCCGGCGTTTTGGGCCGGTGTGCACACGATTAGTGTGATTGCATCAAGGCGGGGAGCCTCAGAGCCCGCCATCTCCTTCTCTCCCTCACACTGTCCAAGGGACATTTTGCTCTGATGGGCACTGGTCACCTTTGCAAAAGCGGCTTCTTCCTGGCAGTCACAGAAGCTCAGCTGCATGGGGCCCACCAGTGCTGAGGCAGCAGTGTGTCCTGTGGCTCCAGATGTGCCTGGCACTGCTGTCTGCATGAAGATTTGCCCTGCTTACCTACGACAGCAGCATGGGCTGTGCTGGGAGCAAGGCTGTATAGGTGAGGGGGCGATGTACATGGGAATAAGGCAGTCACAGCCTCCCTCATTGAGTGCCAGAGCAGGCAGGAGGGGTGTGTGTGTGTGTGTGTGTGTGTGTGTGTGTGTGTGTGTGTGTGTGTGTGTTATATGTCAGATAAACAAAAAAGGTTTATTTATGTCAGTAGTTTAAAATGCCTTGTACTATTATTAAATATCGGTTATTGGATTAGCATTAGCCAATATTGCTGGTTAATCATTGGCTATTGGTATCGGTCAAGAAAATCTTTATTGGTGCACCTCTAATCTTAATCTAGGGAAGGGAAGATGAAAGGAGTCACACAATGAATCATCAAAGACATGGATTTTTGGGCACCGTACTTCAAGAAGGATGTTGATAGACTCGAGAGGGTCCAGAGGAGAGCCACTCGTATGGTCAGGGACTTACAGGACAAGCCCTATGAGGAGAGACTGAGGGACCTGGACCTCTTCAGCCTCCACAAGAGAAGGCTGAGAGGTTATCTTGTGGCTGCCTACAAATTCATTAGGGGGATGCAGCAAGGGATCGGGGATGCTCTGTTTACAAGGGCACCTCTTGGGGTAACAAGGAACAATGGTCACAGACTGACAGCAGATTTAGGCTAGATATCAGGAACAACTTCACAGTAAGGGTGGCCAAAATTTGGAATGGGCTTCCAAGGGAGGTGGTGCTCTCCCCTACCTTGGGGGTCTTTAAGAGAAGGCTGGATAGGCATCTGGCTGGGGTCATGTGACCCCAGCACTCTTTTCTGCCTAGGCAGGCAGTCAAACTCAATTATCTGTTGAGGTCCCTTCTGACCCTAGCATCTATGAATCTATGGAAGGTTGCCATAAAGCGAATGATGACCAGAGGTTCTCCTTGTCCACCAAGAATAGAACAAGAGGTAGGTCGGCTTACTTTGCAGCAAAGGAAATTTCAGTTAGGTAGTAGGATAAACTTTCTTAAGGACAGGTGAGTACTTGAAAGGATTACCAGGATAGGCTATGGCATCCTGGTCTTTGAAAGGTTTTAAAAACAAATTTTAAAGACAGATTTGATAAACATCTGTCAGGGGTGGTGTAAGTATACTAGATCCTTTTTTGGAACGGGGTAGATGAGATTATTTTTGAACTCCTTTCTAGCCCTGCATTTCCATGGTTTTTGTTTGTGGAGATTACTGAAAACAGATAACAGCAGCAGGAAAAAAGGTCAAATTTAAATGTGAGAGTGCATTTTTTAAACATACTTGTAGCTGTTGTTTAATTTTAATGGAAAATAAAGGATATTTTAAAACTAATGGAAGTAAAGTAGATGTGGAAAAGTCATTTAGATTTCCCAGTCAGTGAGTGACACATTAACCACCTGTGTTTTCTTAAAAGGGTAGATAGTGGGTCTAGTGGGGAGTGACAGGGATATGAAAATGCTTAAATGGCAAGTGCTGGCATTGTCATACAACAGCATTTAAAACCTAAAAGGCAGAACAGTCAAATATTGCATTAGAAATGCAAACTAAACTGTTGCCAAGGTGTGGTATATACATGGTAAATCCTTGTCTTGTGTATATACGTTTAACTTAGAGGAAGACAAAGGGATTTTCATGTCCTGTTAACAGTGCAGAGCCAGTTTCTTGAGCATTCTGTGGTGGCCCTGACCCTCGCCACTGATTGACAGAGGGTCCCTAGTGGCCCTGGCCCTTGCTGCTGATTGGCCCAGAGGCCAAACCCATATAAATAGCAAATTTAATTTCCATGGAAATCTCATGTAAATTACCATATTATAAATATAAGTATTGAATTTAATTC
>NW_017728886.1:74304242-74307706 GCF_001723895.1 Crocodylus porosus
ATAAGTATTGAATTTAATTCTAAATTTAAATATATTATTAATAGAAATTTATAGAAAATATGAATCGTAACATATCATCATAATTTATTATTAGCATTCTACAAAAGGTTAGAAATATTAAGTAATGCTAACTTTGATAGAAACAATTCATGTTAGATTTTAAATGCTAGCATGCAGCATTCACCAGCAAATACAGCTGACGTCTTCTTTTTCTGTGGTATGAGCACTTATCCACGCTCTGAGAGCACATGTTCTGCATCCACTGAATTGGTTGAAACTGTAAAGCAACCAAGTTGTAGAGATACGGAAATGAGTCAGAAGCAGAATCCCAAAACACAAGTCACAGTCAAAGGCATCTGGCATTCTTTGACAAAGTTCATGGAAACAGCACATTCATAGTCATGCTCTTTCTGCCATCCAGTGATTGATATAAGTAGCTGAGACTTGCAACTCAGAAAAGGTACCTGATTTGGGTAAAAAATGCGAACAGATATAAAAAAGGAGGCAGCCAGTTGTTTAAACTGAGGTGGTAGGGACTGATCAGCCTTAAGTACTGATTCAACTTCGCACCTGTGCCTGGAATAGTTCTTGTCTCTGCTGGTTTTTACTTTGACAGTTTGAAAGTTGTTGTGAAGCCACGTTGTCAGTCCAGCTTATCAAATCCATTAGCTTGTTGTGTGCTTGGTGAATCAAAGCCTGCTGACTTTCAAACCACGTTAAAAGTTCCATGAATTGGATTGCATTTTCAGCCACAAGCTTAACTTGATCTTCAGTATCGCCCTGTTTTAAGAGATTGGGTAATTTGAATGTACATTGTGTTCTGGATGTGATTTCATATTCATTGCACAAAGATTTCCTGATAGTACTTAATATTCTTTGCATTATAATGAACTGTGTTAAACCACAAATTCCACCTCATAAGCACTGATTCTGGTGGAAATGACACAGTTGATTTAGAACCCTGTTTCAATTGGTAATGGACTCCTTGTTTTGAAGCTTACAGTCTGGACAATGTTTGAATGCTTTTTTAAAAAGAAACCAGTTTATCCACATCAAGAAAACTTGTCCGCCAGTTATCACTTACTAAAGAACAAATGTGTGCATTGTAGGTAACATGAATTGTGTTGGGTATCATTCTATGGAGCACACCAGAGAAAGCTTTGCACGTATACAGTGCATTATCACAGAAATGCTTGAGATCTTGTTAAATTGTAAGCCATAGTTTACAACAGCCTTCACTGCAGCTTGTGCCACAGTTGAAAATTTTACAGATGTAAATTAAACTGGTTTTGTTGAAAACCAGGCAGGTCGCGGTCTTTTCAGCTCCCAGGTACAAATAAAGTGTGGAGAACATAGTTATCCTGGGCAACTTTGTCCGCTACAATTGAAATTGATTCATATTCTGCCAATGCAGATTTTGTGGACTGAACACGTGAAGCAGTTACTTATGGTAGATAATCCTGTCTAAGTTTGTTTGCACATGGGGAACTGCCAGCATTTGGCATGTGCTTGTTCAAGTAGTCCCTTAATTTCAGGTTATCAGTTTTCTCCAGAGGTATGTTGGCAGCCGTGAATGCCTCCACTAGCTTGAATATAGCTTTTCTTTTCGTTAAACTGTTTTTAGTGGTTCTGTAAAATATTGAGGACATTGTTGCTTGTTTCTTGCTTTGACCTTCAGCCTCTGCAGAAGCCTTTCGCTTTATATTCAATTTGGACTCTAAATGCCAATCAATGCTGTTTTTCTTTGACACATCCAGAGTCACGTTGCAAGATGAACAAAGCAATTTACCACCCTCTGAATGCAAGGT
Organism: Crocodylus porosus; assembly: GCF_001723895.1. Lineage (NCBI taxonomy): Eukaryota > Metazoa > Chordata > Crocodylia > Crocodylidae > Crocodylus > Crocodylus porosus. The sequence goes on from NW_017728886.1 coordinate 74,306,051, forward strand.
TCCTACAGGGAACTGTTGCACAATCCTGAGCTGAAATATATTTTACTTTTTTAGATTCCTTTTTTACTCGCCTTCGGACTATAGCATTGCTGCATTACATCTAACTTCTTAACAGGTGGCACTGAAACTTTTTCAGGGAGAGGGGGTGATTCTACAGGAAATCATGGCCAATGCCATTTTTTGTGGCAATTGTGGAGATTGTAGCTGTGAATTGTGCAATTGTGAGACTGCAGTGAAACTACAACTTAAGTAGATTCCATATATATACATACTGTAGCATTTCTGCAAACAGCTTTTTGTCTTGCAGAAAAACAGGAAACCCAGGAAAATCTCCTAGTGGATATCAGTCTGCTTCCTAGTTTCAGATTTTTCGGTGTTAATCTATACTTAGATATGTCACTGGGATCTTACTAGTATCTGACCTCTCTCTTTCATTTCCAAACCTTGGAGCTTTTTAGTTATTTCCCCACTGGGTTCCCAACCCTACATGTGCAAGCCAAATGTTTACTACATTTTTAAATGATGCCAGAGGTCAGATACTGAAATGGTGCTTAACAGTCTAGAAGTTGGTAATGACATGATGCAGCAGGCAGCTGTTAGGACCATCTTGTTATCATATGCATATTAAGGTCTAAAGGTATTTATTTTAATGAGGCCAGAAATAAATGCCATTTTATTTTTTTAAATGAAAATATTACTAATTAGAATAAAAAGCAGAGCTTTTTAATATGTGGAAACACATAGAGAAAATATAGTTTATAAGAACATTGAGAAGAGCTTGGCTGCCTTGAAAGTCTTTGTCAGATGTACCAGTCTTTCCTCACTCTGTTACAACCAATAATGAAACAAAAATATTGACCTCCTGCACAAAGACAAGTTCATAAAGTGATTTTTCCCTGCTACGTGCATTTTTTGGGGTTGTTTTTTTATATGGAACAATTTATAGTGGTAATATTCTTTTAATGAACATTTTATTTCTTAGTTGCCTAGGATCTTTGCACATAAATTATTTTCAAGTGAGTTTTCTTTTTCTTTCTTTTCTTTTAACATATTTGGAGAAAGGAAGGTGCATGTTAAAGGTTCTAATCTTGCTGCACTTAAGAATTCAAATGCTTGTCAGACATTGTAACTGGTCTGTTATTGGCAAATCAGGGAAGATAATGCTGGTGCATGAAAGAGAAGAGTTTCTAAAATATTTGTTTCTGGTGCGTTTCTTAGAGCTTAGTAAAAGCTAAACTATTTAAACACCCTAGAGTTCTAAAGGAACTGGCCGAGGTCATTGCAATTTGCTGGGCACGGCTTTACGAGCACTCGTGGTGCTCTGGTGAGGTACTGGAGGACTGGAAGAGGGCCAGCGTGGTCCCCATCTTCAAAAAAGGCAGGAAAGAGGACCCGGGAAACTATAGGCTGGTTAGTCTCACCTCGATCCTAGGCAAGCTGTTCGAGAAACTTATGCTGGCACATCCAGGAGGGGCCAGCAGGAGACTGCATGCTTAGGGGCAACCAACATGGGTTCATTAGAGGCAGGTCCTGTCAGACCAACCTGGTGGCCTTCTACGACCAGGTCACCAAATCCCTAGATGCAGGGGTAGCAGTGGACATAGTCTTCCTGGACTTCCGGAAGGCTTTTGACACTGTCTCTCACCCTGTTCTTAT
>NW_017728886.1:74308477-74319970 GCF_001723895.1 Crocodylus porosus
CCCCAGTACTCTTTCCTGCCATGGCAGGGGGTCGGACTAGATGATCTGCTCAGGTCCCTTCCGACCCTACAAACTATGAAACTATGAAACGAATGGTACAGTATTGAACAGATGATTTTGCTTTTACTGAACACTTTACTAGTAAAAATGACTCAGAATAACATGCCTAGTACTTTTACAGTACTTTTTCAAAATACAGATGAGCACTAGTCTTATTTCTTAGTAGAGGTTATCGTCCATCTAATACTTTCAAGAAGGACCTAATTGGTTTAAGAGAAAGGAATACTCTAACGAAACTTGAGAAATCCCTGCTTCAAAAAAAAAAAAAAAATAAAGGCTGGAAGAAGAAATTTTTAATTGAAGAAAGGATTATTTCAAAAATACAGGATTTTTCTTCTTATACTAACACGAAAAATAGGAGCAATTGACAGTTAATGTTGACATAAGCAACTATATTTTTGTAGGGCAAAGCCATGTGAAATAGTTCAGCTAATACAAAGTGGGAAAACAAAAAATTGTATACTTAAATGTCTCTGTATTGATGCATAGCAGTGTATCAGAGCATAATATTTATTAAAACTAGTTTACTACTTTTGGGCTTTGACAAAAACAAATATTTCAACATCCATGCAAGGTATCATCAGTTTATTTAGGTTTTTCAGGCTGGTTGTGGCAAGTATGTAAATGGATCATTTTCCTGTACCAGGCCTTATTTCCCACAGCCTTCCTGTAAGGGTTAGATGCATCTTGTATAATCTAATTGAGGGAGGAATGATATTGGTGAGCTGAATGAAGAAAATTGTTGTGTATAGCCCTTAACTGTAAACACTTTAGTGAAAAGCTTATTTTTCTTCTAAGGACTACACAGTTTGGGGGTATGTCCATGTTTGTTACTGAATTTAGAAGGTTCTTTTCACCTTTGTCTGCTCAGATATGTGCAACCTTTTCATTTTTGTCTTTGTGACTTGGACTGCATTATGCTAGTACAGGTTTTGGGAGCTGGGAAAAGACGGAACCTAGCTGGTGGGGTGTTAGGTAATCAGCATCTTCATATCCTTTTCTGGTTGCATTCAAGGTACTGAGCTTAGTCTGTACAGAGATTTTTGTTGTTTGATTCTGGATTATCTGAGAAATTATTCTTTCTCATTTAGCCTTCAGAACAATTAAAGTTGTCTGGAGTGGTTAAACTAAGACCTTGTCTATGCAGAGAGATTGAATGCAATGGCTATTGCAGAAAAAAACTTTTCTGGAATTGTTGCCTATGAAGACACTTCTGGAATAAGAGTCATTTTATTCCGGGATGGTTAATCTGGACAGAGAGAACCACAAGGGCATACTTATTTCATTTGGTCCCACAAAAAAACCTGTGGTTACTATATAGAAAGTAATGTAAGAGCTTCTTTTTAAAGGTATTGAAAGACCTTTCATCACTTTACTGGTTTATGAAACTGAGTAAGACTTGTGAAAGACAGTTACATTAATGCAGCAGCAGGAGGTTTGCCTCACTGTTTTGTATTGGTATAGTTATACTGGTGCAAAAAAACCCAGATGGAGACAGAGCTTTAATGGGTACATATAAGACAGAGTCAAAGATGATCCCAAAGATGTTTTAATAGACAGTGATGCTGTCACTGACAGTTGTTTATCTTACCAGCTGTTAAATCTCTAAAGACAGGGATTTCACAGCCTCCCTGGTAACTTGTTCAAGGGCATAACTGACTTGCCTGCTCTTTAACTGAAATCTCCCTTACTGTAGAGTTGACTCTCAGTGGACAAGGAGAACAATTTATCTATCTTTTTATGGCAATCATTTACATCAGAGCTGTCTAACTGGCACCCCTCAGAGGTTAGCATCTGACCCATGAGCTCTCACGTGGCTGCCATTCCCACCTCCCCCCACCCTTTCTGCCCCCCCCCCACACACATAATTACTTCTGTCAGAGCTGGATCACCTGGATTGCCCACATTGCATTGCAGGTGGGTGGTGCATGCAGCCAAGAGAGGGGGTGGGTGGGTGCTGCATGCGTGTCAAGGAGGGGCCGTGCTGCTTGTGCAGTGGAAGGGCTGGCTGCCTGCATGGCATGCACAATTGGAGGGAAGTGGGGGGCAAGCTGGGCTGCCCGCTCTGTGTACATGGCAGGAAGGGGTAGTGCTAGGCAGTTCAGTTGCTCCCTCCTTCTTGCTGGGTGTGCCATGTGCATGGCACTCTCTCATCCCTGCCACTCCCACCATTCATGGCCACACACTCTATATGGGGAAAGCTGCAGAGCCAGGCTGTACAAGCAGCACCATGCAAGTGGTGGGGCTGGTGGGAGGGGGTGGGTGCTGGGCAGTCCACTCAGTGGAAGGTTCCTGAGGGCACTTGCCTGTACAGCATGTGGTTTCTGGGTCTGTAGCACACAGCATGCAGCTGCCCAGATGTTGGGGAGGCTTGGTTTACCTATTGGAAAACTGTTCTCCTCAGTCCCTCTTTCAAACAAAAAAACCCGAGATCTTTCCAGTATTTACATCTTTCTTGAACTATGCTGCCCAGAGCTTAACCAAGTACACTAATCATGGCTTCTTTGGTGCTGAATAGAGCAGAGTAATTACCTCTACATCTGATATACAGTATTCCTATTATTACATCTCAGAAAACATTTGCTTTTTGTGACAGCACCATGGTTTTGACTGACTCAGTTTGTGGTCCATTATAAGCCTTAATGCTTTTCTTCAGTTCTTCTGCTGTTTTTCCCCATTTTGTGCTTTTGTATTTGATTTCTCCTTCTTAAGTATAGTCCTTTTCATCTGTCTATTGAATATCATCATCATATTGATTTCAGATCACTTCTTTAATTTAACAAGATCATTTTGATACCAAGTATGCCCTTAGAAATTCTTGTAGTTCTTCCCAGCTTGGTATCGGCCATAAGTGTTATAAGTGTATCCAAGTCTTTCATAGGAATATTGTATAGTGCCAACCCAGGGCAGATTATTGCAGGCCATACTTCATATGACAGTGAATCATAAATAACAACTGTTTGAGTATGAGTATGGTTCTTCAAGTCATTGTGCCATCGATCCTTTAGCAATTTTAATGTAGGATGTTTTATGAGACATCACATGGAATTGCGCTAAAAGCCTTCCCTATAAAGGCCAAGGTATATCGCATCTACTTTTTCCCCATGTAGCATTCTCTTCCTATGCTTTCGTATGTTCTTTTCTTTGCTCCTGTTTCTCTTGTTTCTGTACAGACTGACTGGCAGTAGCATAGCACATTTTCCAGTTGGATTATAAATACCAGAAGTGTTATAGGGAAGTTTGTGATCTTCATCCATCTGACAGTGGCCTGCATTTGTATGAAATGTGATTGATGTGGAGAACCAGATTGTAATATGGAAGTGTAAGTGCATGAAACAAAATCATAAGGCAGACATCAAAATCATAAGGTAGACATCAGCCAACAATTCCAACATTTTTTATGCATGCAGAAAAAAATTGGCTGTTGGTGGAATAGTGTCTAACATATTTTCTTTCCTGTGGAAGAGCTCTGAATTTCAAATCACAGCTGGGAAATATGAGCCTATTTCGGCAACAGAAGATAGGGCTCTTTGAGGTAATGGTGTTAGTTTAACACCCCACATATATCTGTTCAGAACAGAAACCAAAATAGGAAATTATGGAGTGTTCCTCTGTAAACGTCCCATGATAGTGTTCTGATGAGGATGTTGCATGATCTCTTAGTACTTTCTCACTTACCTTATGACTGTGTTAGATCATGTCATGTTATAGAAAACACCCCATTAGGGTTAGCATCCCAGTAAATTTATTTGTTTATGTATAAACACTTTCTCAGAATATAAAGGTCTTATCTGACCAAGTGTTGGGGGGGTAGGGGGGAAGGGATCTGTTTCATAGGGACTGCTGAATATGTGCAGATTGCCTCCTCTGTGCACATATGTTGATAATACCATATTTTCTCACATGCAACATGCTCTGGAATATAATGTACACCTTGTTTTTTGAGAAGTGGAATAAAGAAAAAATCCAGAGTTATGGCTGCATAGAGCAGGGACAAGCCTAATAAGCTGACTTGCTTTCCCTTTTCTGATAAACTAAAACTGAAACCCTAGTTGCTACTGAAGACTGGCCTTCCTGGGTGGATCTATGATTCTGAAAAATGATAAACAATCTCTTTGAGAAGAGATAAAAAACTGTGAAATGGGAGAGGAGAGACCAGGAGCAGGTAGCAGACAACAACATGGCCCTAAGAGTGGTTAGCTTGATTAGTGGAACATCTGGACCATTAATAAGGGAACATCTTTCTTTAATACCTGTAGTACAGAACAATGAGCCATTAAGTCAGTTGACACCCTCAGCTCTCTGAATAGTAATATCACAGCTACTGCAGTGTGGAGCAGGAATCAAAACAAGGTACTTGTATTTGGGGCAGAAAATCAGCTTCCCTGCTTAATACCTGCATCCCAATTTTGGGGAGCTGATTTTGGGAAAAAATGATGTATGATATATGTGCAAAAATACAGAAACAAGTGGTTTAGCTATTATAGTGGAAAGCAGAGTAAAAATAAAAAGTTGGAGGGACATTATTATTTAGTCTACAGTTCTTGGATAACACAGTGGTATGCTGGTTTCATCTCAAGTCTTTTCTGTTTGTACACAAGGTAGCATGTTTGGACTATTTAACAGTCTTGGCTCAGAGATCAGCTGGGGTTTTTCAAGTCATGATTATGGTATATTGGCATAATTCTGCATCAAAACATGTATGCAACCTAAAGCTCTAAGAATCTCTTTTTTGAGCTTTCTGTTCATGCATGAGAGTTGAATTTATTGAAAAAGGAATTAATACATTTGAAGAAATTTACCTTACAGTAAAAAGAACACACAAATATTTGCTTAAGGTTTTGGTATGATCAAATGGTTTGTCATCAGGGTAACAGCTAAGTTTGGGCATTTTCCTTTAACATCACTGAAGGAGAATTTGGTGACAGAATGTTATGTCATACTAGTTTTATACCTAAGCCTGTTCTTATTTGTGAAGTTAGGGTTTAGATCAACTTAAATGCAAGCTTGTCATTTTAGATAAATAACTTGAGAAGAGTTTAGAGTTCTGTCTCAGGTGGGTAAGCCTTGCTTCTAGCTAATATCAGAAAGCACCTTCAGTCTGGCTAGAAATTCAGCGTACATACATATTTAGATAAAGCATACATATTTAAAGTTGCCTAGAATAATAATATTATTCTGCCACTAGAGGGCATATGAGTATTTAGGTGTTTATTTGTAAAAAACTTATCAGAAGTCTTCATTTTGACAGCCTTCTAATGATTCACAGGATCTAAGAAATAACATAGGAAATGTCAAAAGTGGAAATGTGACAGCGAAAAAATGAGTATCACTGAAGCCAAGAACCACCATACTCAGTAAACATGAGCTAGTACCCTCAACTCCCTAGTTTTGCTGAATTCTGAAAGTTAAAATTAAAGTTTGTTAGAATAATCTATACCAAGGCATTGGCTGCTGTAAATGATGGGATTTTAGAGAAATACAAAACAAGATAATCCATCAAATTTTATTTTAGAAATATTTTGCTTTCATTTGCTTCAGTGAAAGCGGTTTTTGCAGCATGTTTTTATACGTATACTTTTATAAAATTGTCAGGTATAAATTAAAAACTAAAAAAAAATATTAGCTCTTGGGATGTTGTATAATTTCCTTGCCAACTACAGCACATAGTACAGACGTTACTAGAAAATAACAGCCAAGTAGTAAAAGAATAAGGAGGCACGATGAACACATTAGACCAGTGCTTCTCAAACTATCTGATGTGGCAGACCAGCAATTTTTTTTTCCGGTGGGCCAGGGACTGGTGGTGTCCTGTTCAGCCAGTGTCAGCAACTGCATGTAACAGTGCTACACAAATGCGCGACTGGCTGTTTCTTTCTCTTTCCTCACCTCACACGATGTGACGTCACCTGGAGCATTGAAACATATGAATTGTGGTGTTATGACATATCAATGTTATGCTTCTGAAAATATATTTCGTTCTTTCCTGGCAACTTGCTGCTGTCTGGTGACCAGTGGCTCGCGGAACGGCACTGGTCTGCGGACCACCACTTTGAGAAGCGCTGACATAGACCATTTCGTAAGAAAATTTCCCTCCTACCTTACAGCATAATGCTAGCATTGGATGAAAGATATATTGAGAGCAAGAGGCTTCAGACTAATCATCTTTTACAAGATGAAGTAAATTCCTTTCATTCATCAAGGATTACAAGAATATGAGAGGTATTATAAAGCTTATCTGAATCTTTTAAGTAGAGCAACTTTCTCCAAAACATATATTCGATACATCTCTTCAGCAAACACAAGTATTCATTTTCTCATAAACTCTAAACCTTATTTCTGCTTCCACCTCAACTTTTTTGAAACAAGATATTCACCGTGCTTAGTTTTTCAAATACTTTATAAAACATGCTTCCAGGCAAAGATGTTTTCCAGTGAATCTGTTTGGTAAGGAATATGCCTTATTTTATAGCATTAATGAGAATCCCTGTGCAGGTTTTCTCTTTTTCCTGTTCATAAAGTCTAAATAGTAACTGGAGTGTGTAAATTTCTTTTTGGCCTTTTCTGATGGCCTGTCCTTGTTTGTAAACATTTTTGGCAGTTGCCTGACTTATCAGCACAGGTTCCAAAAATATGGATTTCCTAAAAATAATTGCTGGCTTTTGGTTTATATATACCTGTCCACTTAAATTAGTACAGAGGCAAGGGGGTTGTTTTTATTCTGTGCTTTTCACTGAGCAGCAGATCTGTTTTAGACTTAGTCTGGATATGTGGGCAAGGGGTATTCCTTAACATTTCCAACTACTGCACCGTGAGTGGTGAATCTGTCAGAAGTAACAAGGAAAGGAGCTTAAGTTTGCAAGGCATCCTCAATTTTACCAGTTTTCTACTGTAACTCAAAACATATTCACAACATGGTGACAAACATGTTGACATTTACTGAACATTAGAGCTCCTACTCCTGCTGCTGTGGATGGAAGTTAAAATGAAGGGAAGTTTTAAGAAAAGTATTGGTGCAGAAAGGTCGTGGAAGATTCTTTTCATTTTCATTTATTTTGAAAGTTAGATCAGAAACACGTACACAGCACTCTGAGAGAAAACAGGACATGGTCTCATAGCTTCAAAGATGACAGCAGAATGAGTAATTTGTTGCAGAATAGGTACCAGTTCTTCAAGGTAGATGCACCTTATCAGTTTAATATAGTCCCAGCATGTTGGTCATCATCTTCATAATCTTTTTCCTGAAGGCTAAAAGGTCACCTGTCTAAGACACTTCACCTTCACTGATTTTTTTTCTGAATTAATATTTGAAATCAAAGACGATTTGCAAGGTCCCTTCCAGCCGTAACAGTCTATCTTGTTCTATTCTTTAATTGAGCAATAAGCTCTTTCTCCCATTTGTTTCAATTACTTGCATGCAACATTCCAATAGCAAGTTGTCTTAGATCTAGTGGTAGTAACATTATGATTTATACTCTGTTTTGTACATCTTTTGCCTGATGGGAGTCAGTTTTTCTTCCAGGGAAGCCTGGATACAGCTCTGTCAGAAGCCCATTAAGACCTTTTTGTTGCAAACATTCATGCGGTCTCCAGGAGGAGCTAAAATATGCTGTTGACTCTGGAATCAAGAACAAATGCTGTATTTCGGCTGTCACTAGGCCCACTAGAATATTAGGTTGGTGCTTTATTTTCTCATGGGGAGAGGGGTGGGAAACATGGAGTTGCTATGAGATTCTCAAGATACAAAATTGCATAATAATTCAGTGCCAGGCAGAGAAACCTACCTTGCTTGATTACCAGCAGTAGTATAGCTGCGTTAGTTGCTGTGCTTGACCCTATGTACCTTTGTCTTAGCAGAACTAATTAGTTTGGTGGAGCACCTTGCAAATACATCTATACTGCTTCCAGGACCCGAGCTAACTTGTTGGCTAAGTATAGACAGTCAAAAAGCCTGAGATTGAATCAGTGCAATCTTTGCAGGTTAGCCTAAGCTGGGTAGATTGGACTAGTAAGCAACCAAAAAGACTCGCTTTGATTCTGGAAATGCAGCCACATGTCTGCAGTGGCCTTGGCCAGAGGCTGGGCAGCATTAGAGCATGCCTACCTGCTCAGCTGGAGCAGACAGCTTTGGCCAAGGCTAGCCCACCCACCCTGCAGGGAGAAGATGGGGGTAGTTGTAGGCAAAGCACGCTGGAGAACTGGTGAGTTAACTTGAATTTGGAGGGGGTCTGAGACAGAAGTTCAGTAAACCAACGTAACCTAAATCAGATCAGTCTGATACTGTATCCATCCAGGTTTTTCTTAAATCAATTTGGGTCATTTTGAAAGCAGTTTATGTGCAGTTAACTTCTGTTGCGTTACGGATTTGAACCCGTTTCGCATCATTTATACCGGTTTATGTGTAACTTCTGTCCCTAGCCATTCAGTTTGGGTATCTTGGTGCACTACTAGATTGTGACATGTAGCCATATACTTGATGTGTTTAGTTATAATATTGGTATTTGGCTTTGTTACTATGCACATAGAATTATTTCAGTAACCTTTTTTGTTATGTTTGCTGTGGTAGTCAACAGTATGTTAATTCTATTTTGTGTAGGAAAAATATAGCAAAGCTAGCAAGCACTGTTTTATCCATATTTTAATCTATTTTTTTAAATAGATATTATCCAAATTTTCTTTTCCTACCTTGCTCACTGATACTTCTTTCCAAAATGGTAAGATCCAGATTGTTACATAGCTGTATGTTTGTGCACACAGTGCTGCTGTAGTTGCTTGTTGTGATATATCTGAATTGCAATGCCTTGACAAAGCAAATAGTGGCACGCATCTCCTTTCAGCACTGACTTGGCTCTCTTATTGCTAGAGATATAGATTTTTTTTCCTTTTCCCCCTCATTCTAAATGTTTGCAAGTTATGCAGACAACACTGAGGCTACTCATTGAGTGTCTCTGACAGCTGCAGGACCCATATGCCAAGATCTAGCTCTCAAACCTTGACCTCTTCCTTGGATTCTAGTTTGGTCTCTTGGCTGGCTCTGTTGCTGGTTGCTGTGGCAGCTGCAGAATACCCTACGGGAATGATACAAAGCTGGCTTGTTCAGAATCTGCTTTATTGTTGGTGGATGGCATTTGCCTGGGACTTATCTTAGTGGGAAGTATTCCTCTGTATTTATTATATTCTGAAAAAAGGGTTCTTAACAGATTGCTCATAATAAAATCAGCGTATAAAGCTTCTTTATTTCACATTTAATCCTACTTCTTTTTTTAAATAAAAGCATAATGGATTTTGTGTACATGGTGCTCATAAAGTGGTATTTCCCCTTGGACCCTTTTGTGTGGCATTGGTCTTATCTCTATTTAAAAAAAGTATGGTAAATTTATGTGGGGGAAGATGAGAAGAAATGTGTGGCACATGAAGTTGGGCTGAGTAAAGAGCCTCTGGATCCTGTCTGGACCAACTGAAATTCATAAAAAGGAAATGTTTGAGAAGTATAGTATTCCATATAGTTTCCTTCAGTGAACAAAATGACCTCCAAAACTCATATTAAAATATATTATTATTATTAAAACCAGACTTAAACATCAAAAGTAAGAACATCCAAACTTCTGGGTAATGATGTCAAGTGAGAAAATTGGTATTAAAGATGTAGTGATATTTGCAATTTGGATAAAACTCTTTGATTTGAATAGGAGCAAGTAAGCTTCTCAGTGAAGATTATGACAACAAGAAGTTTAAAAAAGGCACTTCAACACAGAATATGAAGGCCTTAAAGAAAAGCTGCTGTAACTAGATAACCTCTTAGTAAATTTATTAAAATGCCTGTGGTTCTGTTTCCAAGCAGTGTAGTAGTAGGCATCTGTTTGTCTCATGAGACAATACAGTTACACCGAGTGAGACATCAGCTCACTGAACATAATCTTCACTTGAAAATAAAGTGAAGCTTGAATGACCTCTCCAGGACACAAAAGCCTGGGTAGTGTATATGGAGACACTGAGCTCCCCATACACCAGTGTCCCGGTCTCAGCCTTGCTGGTTTTATCCAAAGGTAAAGGAAAGGCGTGTATCAGTACATTTGGAACCAGCTTGGCTGCAGGAGCAAAGCAGAAGACACAGTAATAAATACTGAGTAAAAAAACTTGAATTGTGTTAGAGACTTTTAATTAAATAAGTTGATGAGAAAGGGTTGCCCCCCTTGGTACGTGCAATATATTATGATGTTGGTATTTTCCCTCTTACACACCCAAATAAATTAGGGAAATAAATGTAGAGAGGAGTCAGCGCTCTATATACTTGAGAAGGTACTGAATGGATGTTGTGGGGAGAAAACAATTAGAAAAGAATGTATGGTAGCCTATCAAAGCAAAATTAGCAACAGCAACCGATTCAGAAAGACCATTTGACTGAGACAACTCAGTCCAAGGGGAAGTGCATTCTCAAATCTTTTCATTCATTCACTTATTTATTTATTCATTTATTTATTCTTATCTGATTCTGGTATAACTGCATCTTAAATGAATGCTTGATCATTGAGTATATTGGAAAGAGAACTGTAGTCTGAGATTCTTGTGAAGTTGTCAACCTGAGCCAGTGGAAAAAGGTGAACCAAACTGGTACAGTATGTATTGCAAGCATGAGTCATGTTTAATATTAGTGAGTTTTTTCCGCAGTTAGTTTCCAATCAGCCATGTGACTGTACTGTAAGTTGCAGAAAAGAAGATTCTGTTAAAGGGAGAAATCTAACATGCTTGATTGGAATTAATTCATGTCACTCATTAATACTTTCAGTCATAATTTTTAAGGTACCACATGATCCACACGAGTTCTGTTTTTAAAGTAATATATGATCCATCAGATTCTAAATGTATCATGTAAGTATATTTTATTTTTTGTGTTTTTCATAAACTAAGTGTACAAATATATTCATATAGTTTCAGTTTATCTAGAAATATTCTGTCACTGATTTTGAAAGTAATTAGTGCCCATGCAGCAGCAACCAGTATATTTTTAACTTCTGCTAGTTAAACATATGCACTGGAAAAGAACAGGAATGCATTTTACATTAAGGATGAGCAGATTTCAGTAGTTTAGTATATAAACAAAGACTTTTTTTGAAGTGGCTAAGTGCAAAGTTAGTCCAGAAATTAGACTGATTTTTATTTTTGGAACATTATATTACTTCATATGAATCACCCAGTTTTAAGATAATTAGAATATCCAGGATATTCTTGAATTTTGGGACTCTGAATTTGTTTTCAGATTTTGAAACCATGCAATGATGATTGCTTGAATCTGGAATTTTGGTTTGGGTCTATCTCTGTTTATGAAGATGGAATTACAAAGTATACATACAACTACTACAAAGGCTCTTGTTATGTATTCTTTGTAGTAAATGCTACATGTTTTTAAGACCTTTACTATAGCTTTTTTTTTTT
>NW_017728886.1:74319981-74339745 GCF_001723895.1 Crocodylus porosus
CTCCAGCTGCGGCCTCACCAAGGCCGAGTACAAGGGGAGAATGACGTCCCGGGATTTGCTCGAGAAGCATCTATGGATGCACGCCAGCATTATCCTTTTTTTAAAGGATTTTCTTTTGCACATACTTTTTCATTCCATTATTATTGCCTCCTGCTGCTTACCAAAAAGCACTTTACAACCTTATCAAATTAGAAATTCTGAATGCTTTTGTAATTTTCATACATCTTTTTCTGCTACTGACTTTTTCGTCTTTGCTCATTCAGATCAAGAGTGAGCTTGAAGCCATCCTAGCTGTATGTTGATCTATTTTTATCTAATGATTGGTTTTCTTGCTTCAGGGATTCACACATTGTAAACGAATATACTGATTGCCTTGTCTCTGCCTAGTATATTTGTTTCCTGGTGCATTGCCATATTATATGGTAAAATTATCTTGTTTGAAATAATAATTTCAAATATTTTGAAATAAATAAGTTAAATGAAAAATTAACTTTATACAGCTCATCTTTTATTTTTAAAAATTATTTTAATGTATTTCATTTAGCAGAATTTGACTGCACAATGCTTCAGTTTTGTGGGGATACTACAGAGATGTGCACAACATGGATAATTTAACATATGCTTTTTAATAAAAATTTAAACGTATGACATTTATCCTAAAGACTGGTTTTAAACTACTTTTGATATTTAATTACATTGGGGTGAAAAACAGAATGCATCAAGTTTAGCATCAAGATACACATTCGTAGATGGAATGTGAGGAATTTATCTAATTTAAATTGTATGGGAGTTTGGCCAAATTACTGGAGCTAACCTCATAATCTGACAGTAGAATAGGATCCAAGTATTAGTGGTCAAAGCCTTGATTTTGAGATTAGCATCTATATGTATTAGCCTGCTGATGAATTCTTGAGAAATGATTTGGAAACACAAATTGTACTAAATATGTGTCTTCTAGAGCAGGGGTGCAAACATATCTGTCACTGTGGGCCAGATTAATTAGGCCCACAGACCCCCCTGCCAGGTCCCTGCATGCTGGTGCCCATGTGTTGCCCTCTCTGGCTGGTCCAGGCCTGTGTGACATGGCACCCATTCTAGGACCTGTGCTGCATTCTGGATGATCTGGGACCCACGCTGTTGGGCGGCCAGTTTCAAAATGGCTGAAACTGTTTTAAGATAAACCTGGTTGAATGTACTATCAGACTTAACTGATTTGGGTCAAACTGGTTTATGAACTTCTGTCCCAGACCCCTTCCTGGTTCAAGTTAAATCACAGTCCTCCAGCATGCTTTCTGGCGCTGGGCTGGGCTGTGCTGTCTCTAGAGAGCAGGGATGGCCCTGCCCCTCTGCTCCCCAGCTGGAGCAGTGAGGGCTGGTTGACAAGGGTGTGTGTGGGGGGGAGGGGGACAAACTCAGCTGGAGATGCAGCCTGGTCTGCAGGGGTGATGGGGGGGCTGCCCCCCAGGCAAATCCTAGCTTGGGTCAGGGAGGGGGGTTAAACACCCCTTCCCCTACTCAGACTTACTGCTGGCTGCAACTGTGAACTACAAACCCCAGAGGTGCCTGGAAGCAGGACAAAGTGATGGGCAAACCTGCAGAGTCCTGCTGCTGTAATTCTGGACTACAAATCCCAGAGACCTCAGGGGGAGGAGGAAGAGGAAGTAAATACAGAGAGCTATGCTCTAGTGCCCCCAGGCTTTTGGCCCAAGCCGCTGTAGGCACGTGGCTTTATTTCCTGTATCAAAGGTAAATATCTGTTCACCTCTTTTTCAGTTTTATCTGTGCAACTTAGACTAACCTGCAAAGACTGAATCCATTTAGCGTCGGGCTTTTTGGCTGTCTGTACCTAGCCCTCAAGTCAGCGTTTGCCCTGTGCAACATGCATTTCAGGCCCTGCACTGGGACTAGTCCAGCACATGCCGCATGTGGTATATAGACCAGTTCTGAGACCCAGGAGTGCCACGGGGCTGGATGATGTGGCTCTATAAGTCAGATTTGTTCTAGGTTTATTTCATAACTTGTTTGCAAAATTGGAAACCCTGAAAAGGTCATTTGAAACTAAAGTAAAATGTTGACAGTAGTATGGGAAATTGCTTTAAAACAAAGAACAGTAAATCATAGATTTCATAGACATTAGGGGTAGAAGGGAACTTGCAAGATCATCCAGTCCAGCCCTCTGCCCAAGGGGCAGGAAGTCATATATTCATAGAAGTTAGGGTCGGATGGAACCTCAATAGATCATCGAGTACAACCCCCTGCATAGACAGGAAAGAGTGCTGGGTTCAGATGACCCCAGCCAGATGCCCATCCAACCTCCTCTTGAATACCCCCAGGGTAGGGGAGAGCACCACCTCCCTTGGGAGCCCATTCCAGATTTTGGCCACTTTAACTGTGAAGAAGTTCCTCCTAATATCCAGTCTAAAGCTGCGCTCCGGTAGCTTATGGCCATTATTTCTTGTGACCCCTGGGGTGCCTTGGTGAGTAGAGTCTCAACAATTCCTTTGTGTGCCCCCATGATGAATTTATAGGCAGCCACAAGGTCGCCTCTCAACCTTCTCTTGCGGTGGCTGAAGAGGTCCAGGTGCCCTGTCTCTCCTCGCAGGGCTTGCCCTGCAAGCCCTTAACTATATGAGTGGCCCTTCTCTGGACCCTCTCCAGGTTCTCCACATCCCACTTGAAGTGTGGTGCCCAAAGCTGCATGCAGTATTCCAACTGTGGTCTGACCAGTGTCTGATAGAGGGGGAAGTATCAACTCCTTGGTTCTGTTATCATGCATCTGCTGATGCATGATACAAGTGCAGTTAGCTTTACTGATGACGTCATCACACTGATGACTCATGTTCATCTTGGAGTCTACTAGGACCCGCTTGGTCCACTAGGACTCCAAGATCACTTTCTGCTTCTGTGCTACCAAGCGGGTCATTTCCTACGTAGTAGGTGTGCTGGACATTTTTCCTCCCTAGGTGCAGCACTTTGCATTTCTCTTTTTTAAATTGCATTCTGTTGTTTTCTGCCCATTTGTCCAACCTGTCCAGGTCTGCCTGTAGTTGTTCTCTGCCCTCCGGTGTGTCCACCTCTTCCCACAGTTTTGTATCATCTGCAGACTTGGACAGGGTACACTTCACTCCCTCATCCAAGTCACTGATAAAGATTTTGAAGAGTATCGGTCCAAGAACTGAGCCCTGCGGGACCCCACTACCCATGCCCTACCAGGTCGATACCGACCCATCCTCTACCACTCTCTGGGTATGACCCTCTAGCCAGTTTGCTACCCTGTGTAATCATCCAAGTCACAGCCTCTTAACTTGTTCACCAGTATGGGGTGGGATACCGTATCAAAGGCCTTCCTGAAGTCTAAGTAAACAATATCAATCCCTACTCCTGTGTCCAGGTGTTTTGTAACCTGGTCATAAAAAGAGACTAGATTAGTCAGGCATGATCTACCTGCTGCGAACCTGTGCTGGTTTCCCCTCAGCATAATTTTGCCTGCTGGGCTGTCACATATATGAGCCTTAATCTTTTCAAAGACTTTGCCAAGGATGGAGGTGAGACTGACTGATCTGTAGTTGCCTGGATCCTCCTTCCTCCCCTTCTTGAAAATAGGGACCATATTGGCCCTTTTCCAGTCCTCTGGGACCTGTCCCATGCGCCACGAGTACTCAAATATTCTTGCCAGTGGCTGTGCAATGACATCAGCTAGTGCCTTTAGTACCCTCGGATGGAGCTCATCTAGGCCTGCCGACTTAAACACATCCAGTCCTTCCATGTGACTCTGCAACATCTCAGGGTCAACGCTTGGTAGTCTGCCCAGCTGGGATCAAATGATCTCAGCAAGATCCAAGTGTTCCTTGAAAGTGTCTAGAGTAGGTGCTTGCACCACTTCCTTGGGTAGTCTATTTCAGGCTCTGGGGACTTGGACAGTAAAGACATTTTTCCTTATGTCCAGCCTAAAATGGTCTTCCAGGAGTTTGTGACCATTGAACCCTTGGTGTGTCCTGGTGAACAGACGTTCTCCCAGTTCCTCATGCACATCTCTTATGTACATATAGGCTGCCACCGAGTCACCCCTGAGCCTATGCTTTTCCAGGCTAAAAAGCCCCATGGCTCTTAGCCTCTCCTCATAAGGCCTGCTCTCTTGTCCTCTAGACATGAGTGTGGTTCTCCTTTGGACCCTCTTGAGCTTCTCCACATCCTTTCTGAATTGCGGAGCCCAGAACTGGATACAGTATATGAGATGCGGCCTCACCAAGGCCGAGTAAAGTGGGAGGATGACATCCTGGGTCTTGCTTGAGATACATTGGTAGATGAGAGCCAGAGTTCTGTTTGCTTTGCCAGCTGCAGTGTCGTATTGATGGCTTATGTTCATCTTGTGGTCAGTCATGTCCCCCAACACTTTCAGTTGTGATACTAGCAAGTGTAACACTGCTGAGCCTATAGGTGTGATGTGGGATTTTTCTCCCGAGGTGGAGCACCTTGCGTTTCTCTGTGTTAAACGCCATCAGGTTTTGATCCACCCACCTTGCAAGCCTGTTGAGATCGGCCTGGATCGCCAGCCTATCCTCTAGGGTGACCATACTTCCCCATAGTTTGGTGTTGGTAGCGAACTTAGCCAGTCCACTTCTCACACCAGAGTCCATATGATTTATAAATAC
The DNA here is from genome assembly GCF_001723895.1 of Crocodylus porosus. NCBI lineage: Eukaryota > Metazoa > Chordata > Crocodylia > Crocodylidae > Crocodylus > Crocodylus porosus. Next base: position 74,324,634 of record NW_017728886.1, read on the forward strand.
ACTGAAGACTATAGGTCCGAAAACGGAACCCTGGGGGACACCACTGGTTAGCATGCACCATCTTGATTTGGTTTCATTGACTATCACTCTCTGGGTCCATCCATGGAGCCAGTTCGCCAGCCATTGGACTGTAAGGTTGTTGAGGCTGCAGTTTCCCAATTTTCCCATGAGGACATCATGGGACACCAGGTCAAAGGCTTTCTTGAAGTCCAAATATATGATATTGACCTCTTCTCCTTTGTCCGGGTGATGTGTCACCTGGTCATAGAAGGAAATGAGATTGGTCAGGCAAGACCTACCCGCAATGAAGCCGTGTTGGCTATCTCTGTGTGTTGTCTTCTGTTAGCCTGTTGTTAATGGTTTCCTTGATGATTTTTTCCAAGATCTTTCCAAGGATTGAGGTCAAACTGATTGGCTTGTAGTTGCCCCGACCTTCCTTTCTCCCTTTCTTTAAGATAGGCACCATATTGGCCCTCTTCTAATCTTCAGATACCTCGCCTGAGCTCCATGAGTTCTCAAATACCTTTGCCATTGGCTATGCTATGATGTCAACCAGTTCCTTTAAAACTTTTGTGCATTCCATCTGGGCCAGCTGATTTGTGGATGTCCAGCCTTTCAAGGTGTTCCCTCACAAGATCCATGCTAATGATGGGTGTACGTTCACCCTTTTCCTGGTGATCGTTCATCTTGTCAGGCACGGTGGTTCCTTTGGGCTGGTGGAAAATGGACACAAAGTAATAGTTAAGGAGATTGGCTTCTTCCTGGGTGTTGGTTATTAGTTGCCCCATTTGGTTTAGCAAGGGTCCAATGTTGCCCTTGTTTTTTTTCCAGCTTCCCAGGTATCTGAAGAAGGACTTTTGATTGTCCTTGATTAGAGTAGCCAGTTTGTGTTTAGTTTCAGCCTTGGCTGTCCTAGTTTGCTGTCCTAGTTTGCTTCCTACAGGCATAGCCCAGTGCTGAATACTCCTCCTTGGTGGTGTTTGCTGTCTTCCATCCTTTATAAACTTCTCTTTTTAGACACAGGAGGTCCATGAGTTGCCTACTAAGCTGAGGGGGTCACCCAGCCCTTTTTCTACTTTGTTCTATGGGCTGGAAGGTATTTTCCTTGTCCTTCAAGGATCGCATCCTTGAGGAGTGACCATTCATCATGGACTCCCCTCCCTGTCAGATTATGGCCTCCTTAGGGCCTCGACAACTAGTGTCCTGAGCTTGTGAAAGTTGGCTTTCCTAGAGTCAAGGACTTCCACATTGCCTACTGACTTACCAGCTTTATGGTGGGTAGAGAAAGTGATCAGCTTGTGGTCACTGTCTCCCAGCTTCCCTTCAATTCTCAAGTCGCTCACTAGATTGTCCTCTTTGGCCAGTACCAGATCCAGCAGCTCCTTGCCTCTTGTCAGCCTATAGACTTCTTGAAACATGTAGAATTTGTCAATGTATATGAGGAAGCATTGCAACCGATTGGATTTTTTCATCTTCCCATCAGATGTCAGGATACTTGAAGTTGCCCATGACAACCATGCACTGACAGCTTGCAGCCTCAGCCAGTTCCATAGCAAATTCTTGGTCAAGTTCTTGTTCCTGATTAGGAGGTCTTTAGTAGACTCCTACCATTATATCCCCTTCACCACATTCCCCCCCCCCGTATTCTAACCCAGAGGGTCTCAAGTTGCCCTCCTTGATTGCCAGTCCCCACCTGTAGGGAAGTGTATTGCTCCCTCACAGAGAGAGCTACACGCCCACCCTATCTTGCAACTCAGTGTTTAGCCATCTATACCTGTGATCCAGTCATAGGTGGAATCCAAAACAGGACAAGCAAAGAGAATTGAACTTGTTCATATAATTACGTAATTATAGCTAGGTCTTGCAAATAAAGACCAGTATATTTGCTTTAGATTTGTATTGAAATGTATAAAGTTACAATATTCTTAGGTTAGTTTATATTTCTGATGACATACCATCATAAAAGAAATTTGGAAAAAAAATCTGTACAGGAAGAATTGATTTACATTTGTGCTGAACAAAACATAAAACAATCTATATAATTTTTGAAAGCAATAGCTTTAAAACATTTTTTTAATTGATCACATTTTATATTTTAAGTTTACCTTTTAAAGTTGTGAGAGCTATATTGAAGTATGGCTGCCCCAATTAAATGATAGTGGTAATTGGTATTACCCCATTGAGAGATACTGTATCCAAGTCAGTATTTTTAAAAATAACCACAAACAAACATCTTTAAGACAGATACAGGCATTGTCAAGCCAACGGTTAATTAGTCAAGGTTAATAAAATGGGAAGTAGGTGCGTTTACAGTGTGTTAGCAGTACTGGAAATATATCAAGTGGGATTGAGGAGCTGCTTTATGGGACAGAGTTAATTATGAAAATGGAACCCATGATGGAGAAGATAATTTTACAGTCCATATGTTAGTCATATCCTTGACTGAGATGTTAGTTGGCAGCATTTTTAAAACTGCATCTTTGAAATGTTTTTATTTTTTGAGTTTGCTGATTTCATGGTATGTTTTTTTACTTAATAGCTTGTGAGTAGATAATTCAACTGTATTACAGCATTTCATGTTGTCACTTTTAGACAGAAATTATTACTGTGCTTTAACCAGCACAAAATAAATTCTCAGCGATTGTTAAAAGGAAGAAAAATGTGTTATCATATGATGGATGGAATGAGTTGTTCTACTGTGCTAAGCACGAATAATTTAAAGGAAACTGAGTTAACTGAAGTGCCAGGCCATCATTTATCTTTATAATATCTTATCAGTTCATCCCTATCTAAAAAATACCATTTAAAATACAAATTTGAAGTGTTGCATTGTAATTTGAATTGTTAGCAAGAATCTTGTACCATTTTACATCAGACTTATATTAGCAGAGATAAATATGCGTTATCACATTGCCCTTCAACCGTACATGTCATTCAAAGAGTTTCAAAGAGGTTTGCATCTAATAATTGTTTTCCAATGACCCTGTAAACTAAGCACTTCCAAAATACAATACTCATATATCTGGACAAACCTAGTGGTAGTTATATTGTTTTTCCCTCTAAATTTCTGAAACCTGGAAATGTAGAAATACAGAAGTCAAGTGATGAAAACAACTTTCAGCTTTTTAAAGTTTTTGTTATACTGTTTTTTAGGGGATTTTCTCATATTTTAAATAGCAGCAGCTGACAGTTGATTGTTGTCAGAGCAAAATGTATTGTATATTTTCAAAGGTTATAAATAGCCAGTAGTTCCAGAAGGAATCTTGAATGAATGAAAGTTAAGATCTACCTGGGCAAATACTCTAAAAGTGAGGAGCATATCTGCTTTCATAAATTCTGTTTGCTTCTGATTCTAAGTGCTTGTCTACATAAGGGAGTTATGCAGCAAAGCTATTATGCTGCTGTGGTTATACCATTATAACATGTTGACATTCTTCTTCCATAATAATTCCAAAGCAATATAAATTAAAACAGAAAAAAGTTACTCACTTCAGAATGACTGTCTAATTAGCTATAGCAGTATAAATTCACACTTTATCTTTCTAGGCATATTCTCCTAAGTACTGAGTGTCTGGTTTTGTGCAGTGCTTTTCCTGTCTTTCTAGAAGTTGCCCTTCTTTCTCCCCACTAGGTTTCCTTGATCTTCTGACACGCTGCCTGTTATTACAACTTTGCCTCAGCAACCAGATGGTTCAGATAACTTTAATTCTTCTGAGGTTTCAGTGCTAGAATGTTATTAACCTTTGTCCATGTACCTTGCAAATTCATTTGAATTCTGGTAAAAGATAGTAGTCTTTGCAGAGAAGGGCAGTGGAAGTTGATTTTTGGAGTCATATTTTTGACACATTAAACAGTGAAAAGTGTTTCACTGTAACAGCATTTTGAAACCAGTTTTCAAAATGACTTTATTATTTATTTTTTGTGCCTTACCAGGTATGATGGGGCATTCATACTTTATTCTTCTGCTCCCCTTTGTCCCAAGTTCAGTGGTATGAAATCCAAAGTGGCCTGATCTTCACTAGCATCCCTTACATGGCGGGAGTATGTGTGCTATTATAAGTAAGCACAATACAATTTTAATTAACATGGGTGCAATTTTAGAACATTTTTACGAGCTTTGTTGTTATAAGAAGTAGCATGATGTCATGGCAGGGAAAATTCTGATTTTCCTCCATGGAAAGAAATGAGTGTCTGCTGAACTGAGTTTCACACTTGCTATTTGAAGCTCTTTAAACAACAGGTTAGCATAAAACAAACCAAACAGGACATGTTCCTTTATTGCATAAAGCTACCATGTTTAGAGATTACAGTAAAACTTAAACCATTGAATGTATGAATCTGGGTATTTGTCCTGTGTACATCACTTTGTTATATAAATGCATTACAAGATTATATAAATGCAGGCAGATGGTCTACTGTAGACCTGTACTTTATTTTCTTTCTCTTTTTCTAAAGAATCAAGAAGTGGAGGTATGTGAAGAAGATAAATTGCATGCAGTTTCTTCCCATTGACAGACTGGGATGGTCATTCAACATCATGGGTGCGTCCAGACGTTCATGGATGTTTGGTTCCCTGGGGACGAGTAGCAGCAGCATACCTTATGCCACCACTTCCTATCCCCGGGGAATGCCTGTGCCAACTTAACTGGGATGGGGGGGTAGGAGAGGCTGGAGCCAGCACTGCTGGCCCCAGCAGCCTGTCTTGGGAGCCTCCTGGGGCTGCAGCTGTGGCGATTCTGCTGCGCAGAGCGTGGCTCCGGGTGGGCCAGCTCTGCTTTTCAACAGTGCTTGCTGGCATCCAGGGGTCAAAAAAACCTGAGAGGAAAAAAACGGTGCAACACATGCTCAGGTAGTGTGTCCTTGCAGCATGAAGAATACCAAATTGTGTGTATGTGGCACTGCAAATGTGTTTGTGGTGCCACATATGCATGGCCACGCTCATCTGGATGCTGCCAATGAGTTGATGGACTTGATTCCTGTTAGGACCTGTTTTAGATTTTTCAAGAATAATTTAAGTCATGGGGCAAGCAAACATCCTTGTTATACCCTGTCTTAGTTGGGAAGCTGTTGGACATGGTGCAGTCAATCCCATAATGCTGTATATGAATAGTAAGTAATATTTAATTATAGAGAGATCTTTATCCATTGATGTTATCTTCCATGGTTTTTAATCTCTGGAGTCAAAAGCTCTCTTGAGATCTGTGAAGGCTACATACAAATGATTTTGTCTTTTTATGTAGTTAGATGCTAAATAGTACAACACCAAGTAATGGTCCATGCAGGAATAGCCTTCTCTAAAAACAAGCCTGTTCATCTCCTAAAATATTATTTTCAGAAATCTATGCCTGAAAATGCAAAAGTAAATGTCTCCCAAGTATTTTGGCAGGAACACGTATAAGACTAATGGGGTGATATGCTGCAGGATCTCTCTTATCACTATTTTTAATAATTGGGAATATTATATTTTTATTCCAGTGCTTTGGATAAATGTCTTCTAAAAATTATATTAAAATGTTTGGTCAAAATTGGTTACCACCAGTCAGTGAATTCCTTGAAGATTTCTGGGGGAATTAAAAAGAAAAACAACAATGTAGCTTCAGGAATATACACATCAGGAATTAAGTTTAAAGTTTTGTGTCCCTTTGGCTATAATCTGTCAAAGACATTGGTAATTATTATTTTCCTTATGGCTACCAGTTTCTCCCATAGCCTTATTTGATATTGTTTAGTCTTTCTGTCTCTTAATTTTTTACAGTCTATATTTTCAATCTTGGTTTGTTATTTTTAATTTTTATTTTTCCAAGGCATCTATTAAATCATCTTAAGCTGTAGAATAGCCCTCATCAAACCATGGATGATGTCAGTGACACTGTCTATTCCCAACAAAGATGCTTTATTTTGTGAAGGCATTTTCCAACTTTTGGACGACTATTTCATACTGAGTAACTGCTTCTTGGGGTTCTTATACCTTGCGAATGTGAGATAAGTGGGCTGAGAAAAAGTATCTTTCAATCGTTGACATAGAAGTTATTTAATATCCACAGCTCAGATATTGAAATGAAGCATTGAAAGGCTGTGCCTTGATGGATGTAAAAGCCCAGGTGCCTTTTTGCAATGCCTTCCTTCTTTGATGAACTCTGTGATTTCTACATGGTTTCCTTCTGATTCTTTGACTCTCTAAGTAATATCTAAGATCATACAGGACAAGGCCTTCATAACCCATATTGACTAAAATCATTTAATTTCTAACAACCATTACAGGTGTTCAAGTGCCTCTCATTGCCCTTCTGACCTGCCTGTTTAAACATGTTGGCATAACATTTGTTTAACTCCTTAAAATATGCCTTGCTGAAATATAATTGACTCATGAACAGCATAGTTGTACTGTCTTCTCAGACCCAGTGGTATTGAAATTCCTGTTAAAATGTGCCATGGTTTTATTTTGTAAATTTATTTTATTAATTCTAGTTGTTCTTTTAATTTGTTCTGCTTGTCTTTCTCTAAGCCACTCTGAGCCTTTGTTGGGAAGGATGGTGTATAAATGCATAAATAAATGCATAAAATATGTTCCTTGCGGGCATTCTTCATAATTGTTTTCTAGTCAAAGATTCAGCTGTGGTATGGGCATTGATGTCATGCTTCTAAAACTTAGGAAGACCCTCATTGAACCACTGTTTGTGTGCCTTGCATACCAACTTTTGCTCATTTTGCGCCATTAAGATTATCTTTCTTGGGGAAAACTTTGTCAGCCCAGAAAGTAAGCAAGCTCCATATGTTTGTTGTGCTAGCTTAGACCATCTTCCCCAGAAACTAGATAGTGATAAAATCACAAAACACAACCATCCTGGCAGTGGTCTTGGAATTCTAATTTAAGCAACATTGTACTTTAAGCCATATTCAACATTAGGAGAGATGCTCCACACTTCAGACCCCAAGATGTATTCAATACTTCAGTACTTTTATGCATTTCATGTTCTTTCTCCGCCTTTTTGTGGCCATGTGAAGCATTGAAGGCCACCCATATTGTCTGAGAGAATCTTGAAATGTCTCACCATGTATTTCAACTTACTGTCAGTTAGCTGATAAGTCATTCCTTTCAAAGGCATGTTCTACTAGAGCACAGGTGGAAGCATCCACCTGATCAAGATGTGTCCAGGGTGAGAGATCTGCAAAATAGGCTATATGAAGCAATCAGTGACCTATATCCATGGCCTGACAGGTACTTGTCAGAAGAATCATATCTCATGCACATGATGCATGTATTGGAGGATACATACTAACTAAGTCATCTTAAAGAACCACAGGTACTATCAAATAATTAACCATTCTTTTTGATCGAAGAAGTTTATTCTGTCTCATTCTTAAATACAGTAATCCTGGAATATGGACAGACCCCAAATAATAATAGGCTATTGACTGACATTCATTTGCTTTTTACAAAGTATTTTATGAAAAAAAGACCAGTACATATAAGTCCATTTCCATACAACTTGTTTAAAAAACTCTATTTGCATCTCCCACTTGTTTATCCAAAAAGACATCCAATATTGTGTGTGACACATTTATGATTACACATGATAGTTTAAATCTAACTGCCCTCTTTGAGAGCAGTAAACATTTAATAGAGTAACAGCTAAGTATGAAATGACTGGTCATGTGTGCTTGAAGCATTAAATTGTGCATTCAGATGTTTACTAGATCCTCTGCTCCCTACATATCCATTCAGAGCATCTGATGAAATAAACTGTTATTTACAAAAGATTATACCTCTCTGAATTAGTCTATAAGGTGCCACTGTGCTCTGCCTTCAATATAGCATGTTTTTTTTCTGGAAATTTTGATCTTTTAAATGGTGATCTTTTAAAAACAATAGTTCTGAGTAAATATTTAAAAATATCTCTATTGATCAGAGTGGACATATTGTTACTGTGATTCCTTTGATATACAGTATGTTGGATATGGGATGAGAAATAGTTAGAATAGATTCTTTCCTCTCCAGCTTTAATTTGTCACGCTGGAGGTGGTTAAATGGTGTACATGATGTTGTTCTACTTTTATGTTGCTACTGTTATGTGTCATTAAGTATGACAATTAATTAAGATCGCTTTATGTATTTGGAATCTGAGCTATGTAGTCATATGAACAGAAAATTCTTGCGAATTCTGTTAGCGTTAAGGGCAGCATATTACATGACTCCTCTTTCTGTACCTCACAGCACTCAAAAAAACCTTGTAAAATAAAAACCTATAATGTGTAGGGAAGGAAATGCAAAATGAGAAATTGCATTTTCTTAGGAGCACTGCAGAAGTAGTGTACTTCTTCAGCTGGAGACACAGCAACATTTCCATTTCAATAAGTACTAGTTTTAACATGTTTTCAAGGGAGTGCCATAGTTCTGAAAGATGGTGACTGTAATGCAGGGTCTGGAGAGTGGAAGAAATGTGAGCTAAGGCAAATACTTTAACAGGATTTTTTTTGCATCTTATGAAGTTACCATAAAAATATTTCATTTTAGTTTAATAGGGCATGTATAAATGCTAACAAACAATTACCACCACACCATTTTTTGTGTAAAATACAAGTCTACAATCTTTGGGTTGTCACCTTTTATATGGAGAAATCCTGAATTAATTTCTTTTATGGTTCCTCTCATCAAACTGACTCCAAATTTTCACTTTTCTGGTCTTTCTGGAACTTCTAAGGTGTCTCTTCCTCTTCTGCTGGAGCTGGGTATCTTTTGTTTCATTTGCAGTCCTGCTTGCCTTTCATGCTCTTTACTGCTTTTTTTCTTGGCTGCTTTTCCACACAGTTTTCTTACCATTGGCTCCCTTTCTTCATGCTATAGACAAATTTTACCATAGTCTTTTTTTTAACCTTGTCTCCCAATGCTTGCCTTAGTTTCACAAAGGTAGGACTACTTTGTGAACTGCTTGCTTATTTCCAGCTGCTTAATTTTGCTCAGCACTTTACCATAAATATACTAAGCAGAACAAGTAGCACGTCGGTCAGCAAAAATCTTACCTAAAACTCCTGCAGTAACACCAGGATTGCAAAATCTGAAAAAGGCAGTAAGTAATGAGGGAAATCAGGTAACTACCTACAGTGCCAAATTGTACGTATAATAACTTTACATTAGCTATGCTAGTAAGTCCCTAATGGGGACCTGCCTGCCAGTTTCATAATTAAAAAAAGCTTTAAAGTTGATCTTAGTGATGAGATTGGAGATGGTGGCAAGACTCATAAAACAGCTATTTGTTGTTAATCTGCTTACCCTTCGTAGGTGAATACTGTTGCCTCTGAAACTCATTAGGTCAGTTTACTAACAATGGCTATTGACAGGCATAGGGAGAAAAAAATGCTGCTTTACTGGAAGAGGTGCTGCCTCAGTTTGACCTGGCTTGCCCAACATCTTCATAGATTGTACACTTCTGAGGGGCTTTTGGGTGCTTTTATCTAATAGCTGATTGAATCAGCTGACTCAGCTATTAGATAAGTGTCAGAAAGCCCTGCTTTGGGCATGCTGAGCTTGGTGCAGGGGTGTTCTGAGCTGAAAGTAAAGGCACCCCTGTTGACACTGGATTTTAGAAACCCAGTCCTTATACCTTTGTTCTGGGCAGGCACAACCCTCAGACTGATCACAACACCTGCCAGTTGATACTAAGAGAATTTATTGATCCAGAGTGATAACAAAAAAGCAACAGTACAAAAAATCAAACAATTCTATATCTACCAATCCTAGGGCTGTCATCAGAGTCCAGGTAAATCTAGTCAGGATGCAGGCTCCACTCTGAGGCTCTCTCTCTTAGGTGTCAGCAGCCTGGAGGTGGGATGCCGATGCTCACAGCCCCCTTCCAGTGGATGCATGAGACAGACTGCTGGTATGCTGTTGGTCCATGGTGGCCTCAGGGACCTTTCCCGGGGGGCAGGGATGGGGTGGGAACTTTTCTTAAAGAAGAGAAGGAACAGGGAGGGAGAGGAGCGACCCTTTGTTAATCTCAAGTCTTTGCTTTTGTATTCTTCTTCCCCCTTCATGACTCCTGATGACTTTTTATCCGTGGCTATCTCTAGTTGGTTGTCTCTCAGTGTTCACATATCCATGTAGCCTTCTGGGCCGTCTCCTAATTTAGTCTGTTCCCTCAAAACTGGAACTCAGCCCCCCCTGCTCCTCTGGGGCCTTGTAGCTGGTGTCACTTATCTTGTGTTATGGGACAGTATGGTACATACTTCCTTTGGTTCCCAGGCTGTGTGTCCTTGTTGTGTTAGACAACCTGTCTGCCTTAAAGGCTGTGGTCTTGTGTTATGACACGCCCCCCTCAATTCTCAGGCTGTGTCCATCCGTTGGCATTGTTGTGCTAGACATCCTGTCTGCTCTCAGGGCTCTGAGAAGCTGTGTGCATGTCTCCCAAGCTCTTTAGAAATCCATTTAACCCCTGCTGCCCATCTTGACCCCTTATAATGCATATATCTATACCTATAAGCCAGTTCCCCAAAAAACAGGCCTTTAACTACTGTTTCTAAGCCAATATATTCCCCTCCTTGAAGATATATCTTCATACTATACTGGAGCATAATCACTGGCATCACCTGAAATGTTCATGACATTTGTGGGGAGGACTTCCACCAGTCATCCCGGGAAAAGTATGATGGCATTCGTGGTCAGGGGCTCCAATGGGCTAGACACTGTGATGCACCCTTAACCATTGTTCAGATGTCACCCATAACCTCCTCTGACTCGGTCTCTTGCCTCAGCATTCCCTAGCTCAGCAACCAAGTTTTAGCTAATTGGGTTTAAATAGGCCTCCCATACTAGGACTGGGGAATGTATGGTTCGAGATGCCCACCAAACCTTTTACTCAGCATTTCAGGTAGCATGCCACTCCACAGTCAGTGTCTTATCTGACTGTCAAGGTGGCTGTTCAGATTAGAAGAAAATTCTAGGGTCAGAATTCCTGGGGACCAGACATGTATTTGGCAACTTTACCCCTCCTGTATATTGGGCAATGCTTTCTTGTTGTCTCAACTGGATGCTTGGTAGCACTACCAGTGCCCCTCCATCCTGTAAAAGGCTGGAGAAATGCCAGAGGTTAGAACTTTCCCAACCCACCTTAGAAACCAGGCATGCTGTCTGCACAGGAAGGTCTGGTCTTCCTGGGATCCCATCACTTTACTCTGTGTTCCGAATCTCTGCACAAATTCTGGGAAATGAGCAAACTATATTACATTACTACTACTACAATACAAGCTAAAATATGTGTCTAACACAAACAAAACAAAAAAGAAAAAAAGGAAAGAAAAAAACCCACAAAAGGATGACAATAAAACAAACAATCAATCCAGCCTTCTCGATCTTTGGCATGGCTGAATTCCGTGAGGCCTTGGAGGCAATGCTTTGCATGATGCACCATTTCTTGTAGCCACTCTGCAAGTATTTTATAGCCTATCAAGAAGTTTTGCTTTACATTTCACAGTCCAGTACAGTTGACATCACAATCACTTACAGCAAAAGCATGTTACAGATGCAGCAAAACACAACCACTACGCAATATAGTCCAGCTCGATTCCTCTCTGTAGCTAGCAGACTTCATGATACTTCAGTGGTGGTTCCATCCTGCAAAACACAAAGACAAAAAGAGAAGGGCTCACCCTTCTTGGTTAGTTTTAATTTCAGGTGGTACACTGTGGCTGGCTTTGCTTGGCCTATAGCCATCCTGGCACTCATCTAAAATATTCCCTTTGCACCTGGCAGAGGTTGCTTTTACAGCAGTGCTCTCCTCTCAAAGTGGCATCAAGGTGTATCTTGCCACATATCTCTTTTCCTTGGTCTTCACTGAGGGTTTTTCTGTCGGGGTATGCTGCCCCTAGCCTTTTCCCAATGAATGGTAACCCACAAGGCAGTGGGACCTAGAGTTTTAAGGTGCCCTATATTCACTCCTGCCCATTCGACAGTGTGGTTATTATGTGTCATTTTGCAGAGACTACCCCGCTACGAATAGCTCCACCACACTAACCACACCCAGGAGGGTGGCAGTTTCAGGTCATACCCAGGACCAAACTCTCCACTCTCATACTCTGCTCGTCTTCATTCCTCATGGGCACAGTGTCTCACTTCTGGGTGCAGGCTTCAGCTCTGGGAAGCTTTAACAGTGGTCTTTTCTCTGTGCCCCTTCTCTGGACTGCCAGATTTCTTGGTCTTCTAAGGCCCTGCAGAGCCTTCATCAGATCTTTCTCTCTCTCTTGGCTTCACTCAGAGCCTCTGGACTCATCCAGTTCTATTCTCTCCTGATCTAACCCTTCCTGGACTCCAAGTCACTGACTCTGCCTCTCACACCTTTCAGACTGTGAGTTCCTGGCTTTCCGTGCTCTCACAAACTTTGGCTGGACTCTGCTCTGTAGCACCCACTCTCAATTATTCTCTGTGCTCTGTAAGTCTTATTTATTCTCAAATTATTCTCAAACCCTTCATAGATCTCTCACTTTCCAGCAGGTCTTTCTGGATTCTCTCTCAGCTCTGATGGCAATACTCCAGCAGATCTCTCTAGCAGCTTTTTGGAATACCCACTCTCTTCTGGGTCTTGTCGAACTTCCAGCTTTCCTTTTCTTTAACAGATCTTAATCATATGCTTTCTGGGATACATGCTTCACTATCCGTTCTCATCAGTGGGCCCTTTTCGCCTTGCTCTCTGCAAACCAATCCATCCAGAAAATTTTGGTCTCTCTCTCTACCTGTGTCTAACAGCTGCATAATCTGTGCTGGCCTTGCTTTTTACAAACTGAAAACAATCTCTGTCTCTCTATCTCACAGACCCAAAGTCCAGAAAGCTCCGTTTCAGGACCAAGAAAACCTCCCTCTGAAAGATTGTGGGTGACAAGTTACATGCCACACACAATCCCTTCAGGAAAACTCTTCCTACCTCCAAAGGAACCCTCAAACTATGCGTCTGCAGAGGAGAAAAACAAAAAATGCCTCTGATAAGCTCACTTCTCTTTCTCTGCTCAGAGTAACTCAGAGTAATTCTGGGCACGGATCTCTGTTTACACAGCTGTACACTGATGTTTCCCAAAACAAGCTGTTACACTCCTGTAACAATCTCTTCTAGGCTCTTCACTGTTCTTGGAGAGGTGGGGAGGAGAACCAAGTTTCTCCCTCACTGTCCAATCACAAATTCTCTGCCATTGCCTGAGCAGATGTCCAGTAATATACCTTGTTTCTTTCTGTGCTACCTCCTGCCTCTATTTTCTGGTCTACACAGGATCCCAAAGTATCTTTAACAAGTAACATACCTCTCAACTGTCTCTCTGATCTCTCTGAAACTGCTCTGCCAGGATAACACGGTGCCTTAACTTACACCTTCACCTGTATCCTACACCTTACAAACCCCACAACAAACACATAACTGCTCTTGACCTCTCTCCACACAGAAGACTAACCCTTCTGAAGGACCTTAGAGTCAAAGGACCCTGTTCATTCACACAGTCTTTCCAGCAGAGAGATGACTTTCTCTGCTATCTAGCTTATTGCAGACACAACAGGAGGTTCTTACTTAATCCCAAGTGGACCACAGCATGTAGCCACGTCCACTACTCTGCCTGACCTAGACGGACAGTTTTCTGGTCAGCAGTAATAAACAACATTTTCTGCACAAGACTTACAACCTCAGTTAATTACCATACAGCTCTAACTTACTACAAATCTCAGCTAACCCCTCTAGAAAGGGTCACTCTGTATCAACAAATTTCCCAATCAGTTTGGTTACTGCCCTTGTGTCCCGACAGAGTCGCCAGTTGTTGACACTGGATTTTAGGAAGTCAGCCCTTATTTATACCTTTGTTTTGGGCAGGCACAACCTTCAGACCGACTACAACACCTGCCAGTTGATAATAGGTGAATTTATTGAAACAGAGCTATAACAAAAAAGCAACAATATAAACAATTAAACAATTCTGTATCTACCAATCCTATGGCTGTTGTCAGGGTCAAGGTACATCTGGGCAGAATGCAGCCTCTAGTCTTAAGACTCGCTCGCTCTCTTAGGGGGATAAATTCAAGACAAGCATCCAATAATTAAATTCTATACCTTGAGGATTATAACAAATTTATACATTTTCCATATATAGAATCTAATTATTGGGGGTGGGGGTTGAGCAGTACATCTTATTATAAGGTCATCTTGTACTCATTAAATATGTAAGTGTGGTGGAGAACAGGATCTGAATGCAGTGAACTTTACATAAATATTCATTAAATATTTTTAAAAATTATAGAAAGTGGATTATACTAATGAGGGCTTGAATATTATAAATTATAACTTGATTCTAACTAGAGTTCCTTATTCTATTTATTTTGTTTACTGATATTATTAACAAAAAACAAAATTCATTTCTATAATCAAGAGACATTGCTACTTTTTGGCAAAGTAAATGAATTGAAAGAGAGAAATATAATCCGTGATACTGTGACTCTTTACTGTATATGACATCATCCTAAAACTGGCACTTTTTTTGAATTATGCCTAATGACACAGGGTATTGCCTAGATTCACTCAGTGGTGGAATTTAATGTGGAACATGACACTGCAAAACTATGATTAGAAGTATAATCAACTTGGGCAGTGCTAGTGTTGGGTTTTTCTGTTTTGTTTTGTTTCTTTACCTCACCTCTGTTGAGCAAATAGTATGTTAGCTGAGTTATACAAGTAGAATGATTTAGTGCCTTTTTTTTTTTTAACTATAGCGTCTTTATTTTAAGCAGTTACATTTCAGCATTCATCATGTTTTTTGTATATGTGGAGAGTCATTTCACCACTATTCTTTTACTTTTTCTAAACTTTTTAATACTTACTTTTTTTTTCCGTGACAAAACTGTATGTTGTCTCAGAATTATTCTTTGGGAGTTGAAGTAAAACTCAGGGTCAGGAGTTTATGGCCCTCTTGCTCCTGACGTAAATGGAGACAAAGATGGCAGAGGAAGGCACACTTGATGCTCTAGGGCCAAGAAAACAAGCTGCGTGGTTCACTATCTGTCTTCCATGAGTAGCACAGGTGTCAGTTTCTTTAGGACTGATCGTTCATCCTTGAGGATGAAGTGGATATGTGGTAGCTGTCAAAAAAAAAA
>NW_017728886.1:74339845-74353457 GCF_001723895.1 Crocodylus porosus
CTGTACTTAAATAATTTATTATTATTATTATTATTATTATTATTATTATTATTATTACCATTAGGTAGGAGTGAGATCTGGACTCTCGGACTCCTTCCATGACAGATCTATGCAACCAAGGGGTGGTGGCAAGAGTCCAGCAGCAGCGGGGAAAAGTGGCCCTGTATCACAGCCCAGGCTTGTCCCCACATCACTGGCTTTGTGTAATGGGACCCAGGTGCCCTGAATTATGCAGTAGGCCATGGTCTCTAGCAGGCCCCCAACTTCCAGAAACCCAGTAGGCTGAATGTTTGACACCAGTGGTTTAAGGCATATTCAGATAAAAAGCTGAACTGCATTCTAAACAGTAAGTAATTTAATTTGTGTCAGTTTATATCATTCCTTGAGGAATAATAAGCATATATAATAGAGGCTGAAACAGAACATCTATTTAATAGAGTCTGAAATATGAGACTGAAACTTCTGTACCTTTAAGACTTACTTCATGCATTGTAAATAATGTCAAACTGCTGGCTAAGTTGACATAAGGATTTTTCAGTTTAACTTACTTGACCAAAACAGCAGTAAGACTTGAGGCTGAATAATCACAATATAAGATTAAACTTAATCACAGTATTAGAATGATTCTTATTTCTGGTCTTCACAAAAATATTTTTTTAACTTTATTGATGAAGCATCCATTTTTCTTTTCTTTAAGTGTCTATGAATTAAAGCAGGACTGAATTAAATAAAAAAAAGTTTAATTTAGTATGGATTTTTGGGTACTTGGTATTAGATCAGTTAATTTAACATTTTTACCCAAACATGCCCTATGAGCTTATTCAAATTATATTTAAGATACAATATAGATTTAGTATTTAACTTCCTGACTTATACTATATTAACATCTGCACGGGTATTTTACAGCTAAGTGATTCCTTCCTCCTGTTTAAGGAGATGATCTTCTTTCCATTTAAAGAATGTATCTTTTGTTCTTGCTGAAGATATGAATAGCATAATTTAAACTTCTGAATATATAGTGTTAGGACTGTTTGGGAGCTCTTACATAAATTTAGTTGATTTGAAATACAAGTCAATAGAATCAAGTACATTTACTGATTAAGCTTACTCCTTTAGAGTACTGATATTTTACAGATAGATCAGGGTGCATTAGAAGTAGCTGACTAATCTGGGAATGACAAGGGCTTCATGGATTTTTTTATAGCTTACGCTCTGTTTTTAAAAACAGTATGAAATGAGCCTGTTGTCCTTCAGAAAGCTTTGAGCATCTCTTTCAAATGAATATATGCACAGTTAGTATAATTTAAAAGTTGGATATTTATCTCCTGCAGTTTTTTAAACTTAGCTTCATACATTTAGAGGATGGTATAGTAAAAGTTAATATGTTTTGTAATGGTATCCAGTTTGTGTGTATATGTTTCCATATCCATATGTTTCCATATTCCATATAGCTTCAAAGGGATTGGACATACCCAACTCCCAGTGACTCCAGTGAGAGTAGCAGATGCAGGGGACTTTAAGGATTGGCATCCTAGTGATGAAGACAAGCTTCCTGTATCCAAAGCTCTTGTAATTTTAAGTAATTGTTAAAGTAGGATATAGAAATAACAAATAAGGAGAATGGAAGAAAAGCACAACTACTCAAGGTTATGTATTTGCTTTGGTTGTACATTATGCATCCTTAGATCCAAACTTTTTATGATTACACCAAATTCATTACATATATTTAAAAGAAGTATTCAGAAAATCTGGCTGAGGGGTGACACTAAGCAGCCTGGCCTGAAAAGGAAGGGTGAACCAAGATACGGGTCAGAATGAGAAATGGTAACAGTGAAGGCATAGATCGAAGTAAAACTGGCAAATTTCAGGATCTGAACAGATGTGTGGTAGAGGTCAGAGTTGTGAAGCTTAAAGTAGGGATGATTGGAAAACTGAGGAAGAGGAAGTTTGGAATCACTGTGCATATAAAGTATACATGTGTCTAGTCCTAGATCACTGATATGTGTCACTGTGTTGTGTATGTGTGTAATAATATAATATGCCTATGTATTATACAGCCTGTATGTCTGTATAATTTTTTCCCTCCTTTTTCTCCTTAGTTGTATTGATTTTTTAACAGAAGTACTCTCCTTTTGAAATGCTATTTGTAAGTAATATTTGTGATAGTAGCTTGTTAAGGTGATATCTTATATTGTACCAATAATTTCTGAACTGTCACAGCTACAACATCATTCTTACACTTAGTAATATTTGGCATAGTTATAAAAAAACCAAAACTTTTTATTTCTGTCATCTTGAATAAGGTTTGACTATTTTATTTTTAAATCCTTATATTCTGTGTAATTAGTTACTATTGAATTCCATTGCTCTTTTGACATTTGAGCTTCAGATTCATGATTCTGTCCTGTCTTCCATTCGGTGCATGCTTGCCGAATATGATAGATTGTTTTAAAATGGCTTGGTAGAATGCAGAATTTCTTGATTATAACCAAGGATCCTGGTTTTCTCTGTTTAACAATTGCAAATTACCTGATTTACCCCCCCCCCCCCCCAAACTCATGTTCTCCACAGTTAAAATGGAATGCCACTTTTATTTTTATGTGCATGCATGCATGTATGTTGAACACAATTTTTTGATGTATTTACAATTTTAAAAGCAGTTTGGGGGCCTACCAGTGCCTCTATCGCTATCATAAAATACATTCTAAATACCTGTAAATTTTGGCATTTCATTTTGGTTTTTTCATTATGGAAACTTAGAGCTCTCCTTGGCCCCTTAGCTGTTGTTCACCCCTCTGATTTCCCACCCCCCCCGCTTTGTGGCGATGAGCAGCCCTGATATGCCAGTGCCCTACCCATGCCCCTCACTCTCAAGTCATCGTCCCAGCCCTGCCAGTGGCCCTCACTCAGGACCCACAGTCTTCCAGCTCAGCTGGTGCCCCTCACTCCCCACCCACAGCCCCCTCCCCTAGCCCTGCTGGTGCCCCTCATTCCACGCACACAACCCTCTGCCCCCCTTCCCAGTCCTGCTGGAGGAGCCCCCCAGCTGCTGGGGATGCAGGACCACAGACTCATGGCAAATGGAAAACCTGGATCCCTGATTATAACTAAAGTGTGTCAAGTGCTTCTAAGCATAAAGCAGAAATGAAAATTTGTTCCTCATGTAAAATACTGATATCCTGATCTCAAACTATATCAACTTAATTTGAAAATATTATTTGAATATTGCTGAATGTGAGTTCTGCTACAGAAAGCAGGGCTGCTCCCAAACCCATTTCCTCTTTTTCATTTAAAGTTAAGGACTACAGCAAAGGTTTAAAATAAAATTATCAAAATTCTGATTGTTCTGTGACTTATAATTTTCTCTAAATAATGAAAGCACTCTTGAGCAATTACGTTAATAAGATTTATTTGAATTATGGTGGGTAATAAAATGTAATAGAGGAATACAAGATATATTTTCTTTTTTTAGTATCTACTGCTGCATAGTTGATAAGAAAGTAGAGGTGGTTAGTGGAAAATCTTAGACTCTGTCTCTGTCTCGGACAGGTCTCTTAATATTACCATCTTTAGAAATTGAGGATACCTTAGAGCAGATCCGTCACTTAAGTTGGCCAAAGGAAGGCAATTTAAAAAAAAAAGAAAGATCCTGCTCATCAAAATAATTTTAATCTGAAATCTAATTTTATATGTCTAAGAGGTTGACCTGACCGGAATGGTAGAGAGAATGATATCAGCAGTCTTACTTTATATGATTTGAATGCTGTATTTTTTTCTTTTTGAAGCACTGCCTATCTGGGGACACAGATGCAAGCTATGGAGGCTAATGAATGAAGAATTCAGTATATATGAAATTGTCATCTTATTTACCAGTAGCTGCACTATACAGAATGACAACGCAATAGAAACAGAAATTATTCAAGCGTAGAGCTTGTGAAAGGCCTCAAAAATACTGACAAGGAAAAAAAAGGAAAAATATCTCACAACTTTTTATAATTGTATTAGGCAATGAGTGCCACCTTTGAGTTGGAGAAAAAAGTACTTATTTTAATATCATAACTAGTGCATAATTTTCATATGGACTACGTTGTGAAAATGAGCTGTAAAAAATCTCTTAAAGTTTGAACAGCTCTTTACTTGAATATTTTACTATTTATTTTATCTTGTGCTATGCATTGTGATTTGATTTTATTACTTATCTCATAACTGAACTGTTGAATTCTGGGAGAAAATGACTAATGGCAATAGCATAAAATTGAACATATTCTAGGCGTTGCTTAACCTTTGAGCTTCTGTTTTCTCCTCTGTAAATCCTTAAGTCAGCCTGCCTCTCAAAAAGGTTGCATGTTCCTTTATTGCTCACACTGAAGTAAAAGTGAAATGAACAGTCTGCATTCATTCATTTCTTTTTTTAATGTGAATGGCATACATTGATGTGGCTAGACATTTCTTCTCTTAAAAAAGAGACTTCACTTGCAGCTACAAAAAGAATTACAAATATTAAGGGATAGACACCTTTTTTTATTGGATTATTGTAGTAAAACTTGTCTGCAAAACAGGAACTGCCCCTTTGTTGTCAGTTTTTACTTTGAGCACATCAGGACACATATTTATCTCTGATTGCTTGTTACAGGATGACATTATGTAATTTTGACAATTTGAGAAAGGATCCACTTTTATATCCAGTTGTACAATATGTTTCATATTCTGACATGGTGGAAATACAGTAAACCTCTGTTCCATTTTAGTGCAACTCTAGCACTGTTTAGTTGGACAGAGGAAATTGAGCAGCTTTCCTTATTTTGATCCTCAGAGTAAAATTCTGATAAAACTTGACCTTTGTCCAGCTGACTATAACTAATTTCAGTGATTTGTTGATACCCAGCTAAAGAGGAATACTTTACTGGTTATTTTTACATTATCATGCTAGCAAAACTTTTTCTTTCAATGTGTCATGCTCCTCTACAAAGTTAAATGTCAGTATGTTAGCTTTAAGAGAGAGAGACACTTTTTAAAAAGAATCAGTCAAAATCTCACTCTTAAATTGGGCCTTTAGCAGGTCTCTTATTACATAACCATCTCCCACTGGAACCTACCTTGAAATGTCTTGTTTTCCTCTGCTTATATTTATTTATTTACATTTATACAAATTTATTTATTTATTTATGGCGGCAAAGACTCCCAGACAATACGTTTGTAAAGAGATAGTATATTTTCATATTGGATCATAGGAAAGTAGGGCTGGAAGGGACCTCATGTGAGGTCATCTAGTGCAGCCCCTTAACCCAAACTACAACAATGAGAAAAGTACAATTTAAATAAGCCTTTAAAAGCATAGACGGGTGACACATGTGAAACTGGAATTGTGCTTGGGATGTTTCCACATGGAAGATGATTGTTGTTAAGATGGTTACAGTGTTTTATATATCTAAAGGTTTCAGGTTAATAGATTTTTAGAACCAGAAAGGACCATTGTAATCATTAGTCTGACTTTTTCTTAACCCATGCCGTAGGACTCTCTTGAATTATATTCAGCTTCAATTCCAATAGCTGAATTAAAGTATATTTTTAGAAAGACATCTGGTCTCAACTTCAGATTTTTCAAAGACAGGAAATTCTCTATTAAATTATTTTAGTTGTTCATTATCCTTACTGTTAAAAACGTACACCTTAGCTCTTGTGTGAATTTGTCTAGCATCAACTTCCAACCATTGGTTCTTGTTTTGCTGTTTAAATTAAAAAGCTGTGTCATCAAAGTTCTATTTCCCACAGACATACACTTTGATCAAATTGTCTCTTAACTGTTGTTGAAAAAATAGATTAAGATCCTTTCAGTCTCTCATTATAATATTTCAGTCATTCTTGTGGTTCTTTTCTGCACCCTCCCTATTTTTTCAACATCCTTCTTAACCTACTGGTCATCAAAACTGGACACACATTCCAGGAGCAGTTGCAATAGGGCTGATTATAGAGGCCGTGTTAATTGCCTTCTCCCACTTCAGATTTTTTTGTTTATACATCCATGAATAATAGTCTGATCAGCCACAGCACCACACTGGGAGCTCATGTTAAGCTAAATATTTACCACAGTCTTTTTCGGTCACTGCTTTCCAGGCAATAATCTCCCATTCTACATGTGTATGGCTTTATATTCGGCCGTATAAAAGTGCATTTTGTTTGTTTGTGCTCAGATGACCAAGTGATTTAGATCTCTGTACCAGGGAACTCTTCTCTTCATTATGTACCTCTCCCAGTCTTTGTCATTTACAGTTTTTTAATAATGATTTATAATTTTCCCATTCCATAAAAATGTTAACACCAGTATCATAGAGCCAAGAACTGATTTCTGTAGGACTGCATTGAAGGTATATGCACACAGTGATAATTTCCTACTTACAGTTAAGTTTTGAGGCCTATCTGTTAACAAGTTTTTAATCCATATAAAGTGTTCTATGTTCTTTCCATAGCCTTTCTGGTTAGCATAAAATAGTGTCAAAAACAAAAAACCTACCTGAAAATAGGACACCATCTTGTCCTTTGAAATAAAGATATGTATAATAGGTTAAAAAACAAAATAATCTTCTCCAGAACCCTCAGCCAAATAAAGATCTGGTTTCTACAAATTGTCACTTTAGAAGGAGGGAGTCACTTTTAAATTTTCAATCATAGAAGCTCTGACTTCAGATATTGATTTGGGTTAGATCTTACAAATATTATTATTTCAGGATGGTCAAATTTGAGATTTTCATTAGCATAAAGCACAAAACACACTTGTATGTGTAGGTCTGGGCCCTCTAAATGGTGTTGTTTCCTTTACAGCAAATTGAATAGTTACATCTCCCCCTGTCATTTTTATAGGGTGAACCATATAAATACGGCATCTTTTTTTTTTGCTATTTGCCATTTGTACCTATAAAATATTTTTATTAGCCATAACTTTTATATATGCTTTAGAAAAATACTGAGAATTAGTCCATAATTACACTGAAGTAAGTAATTAGAAGATCAAAAAAACAGCACCATCTGAAATGGTTGAAAACACATAGCTAAAATTAGCTGCCATACAGAGCCCATTCATTTTTAGAAAGGCAACTGAAATTTTTAGACTGGCAGATAAAAGCTACAGTTTGTTATAAAGTTTAATAGTCAAAATGCTGGAAGTACTTATGTCCCAAACGTTGGGAACATACAAAATCTCAAAAACAGAGAACCACCTGGATAGCATTTGTGTTTGCATACTTTGCTGACCAGATAGATACTTAGGTGAATGTGCAGCCTGAAAATACCTGCATCCCAAGGATACTATATTTTCTCCTCTTTTACAAAGAATTTTGTGTATTTTAATAAATTCCAAATATTTTTGAAGATTTATTGAAAACGGGGTAAATTATTTGCAACTCAGAGAAAACTGTATTAAAAATTCTTACATAACCCTGCTTGAATTTGAGCTCTGCCTCATGAGCAGAAGGCAAATACTTTATCCACCAGTGTAGAGAGACTTCGTTTAACATTCACTGACATTTTTTAAGATGTTGTTTTGGAACTAGGAAATCCTATACTGTTCCTTTAATACAGTAGGAATAAATTGAAAAAAATAACAAAATTTGTTAACAAAAAGTTGCAGAGCTCAAAAATGTGAATTATGTAATTTCTACAAGGTCCCCACACAGGGGATTTGGCCCCCCACAAAACTTGTATGAAAATCATATGTGGTTGGCTGTTTAATTTTTGTTTTGGAAAATAGTAAGATAGGTAACATTCTTGTTATTTTCCTCCAGCTATGGAATCAACTGTGTGCTCAGTATGTGATAAAATGGTCAGATCTGTGCAGCATTACATAAATAATGAAATTCCAAAACTTGTACTATTAGGATAACACCTGGATATTCAGTCTGCATATGTGGCAGCGGTACTGTGTGTATACTTATGAGTGAAGTTACACATTACCCTTAGACTGTACAGTATTACATTTGTGGAATTTTAAGTGGTATTAAAGTTAGAACATGTTGGGCACATCCACACATGCAAGCACGTGTACTTGCATCAGCTCAAATAAAAGTGGTGCAAGTTTGAGCTGGGGCTTTTTGCTTCAGTGCACATGCTTGGACATGCACTTTGGTGTGGAGCGAATTGTGCCATTTGGGGCAAAATAACCCTGCCTGGCTCCTCCCAGATCTGAAGCTAGGGGGAGCTAGAGCCCGGGGCCAGCACCTGTACTGTCTCCAGCAGTATAAAAGGCTGCCCTGTCCTGGCCTCAGCAGTATAAAAAGCCACCCTAGCAAGTAGCTCAGGCCTGCTAGCTCTCAGGAGCTTTTGGGGCCCAGCCAGTTAACACCTGGGGACACTCCCCTTGTGCCAGCTAGACTGCTGAAGCAGCCCTGAGAGTTCCCTGCTCCCTCTACCCACTGCAGAAGTCTGGCAGTGGGGGCTGCTGCCTGGCTGAGACCTGCTGTGCACCTGCCAGACCCAGATGGAGACTGCATAGCCAGTAGAGACATCTGTCCCTGTAGGCCACCTGCCAGTGGACTATGATTGCAGGGTTGACTTCTGTGCGGCACTACTGCCACATGTGCCCCCTGCCCGGCCATTTGGGCAGCTATCACCAGGAAGATGTTCTGGGTGTGGTGGCCTGCTTTGAATTGTCAAAGCATGTCCTCCTGGCCCCATTTGGCCAGGAGGTCAGTCACAGCCAGCTGGGTCCAAGGTGCCAGCTCTGAGCAGGCAGGGTCCTGCCACCGGCCTCCCTAGCAGGAATTCTGGTGTTCCCTATTGGAAAACTGAAAAATCCCTGATTTAAAAAAACCCCCCCAAAATCACTCTCTAAAATACCCCGAATCCACATTACTCCACAATTAGAACAAAAAACCACTATAAAGAGAGTGAGACAGAGACAGCAATTAGTTGGACAGTGTTTTATTGATATATCTTACAGTGTAATAAATAAAGTGAACTGTAAATACATGTTTCATGAATACATATTTTGCTGCCCTCCCACAGGGCATTCAGCCCCCACTCAGGGGGTTTGGCTCTACACAAATGGCCCCCACAGGGGGTACTACCCCCTGCAAGGCCCACAAGCCCCAGCCCAGCCCCTTGATTGCTGCCCCACCTGGTCCCATTCCCCCAACAGGTGCTGCTGCCCCACCCAGCCCTACCCCTGTTCCTCCAGACCCCCAGATGGCTGCCCTACCCAGCCTCAGCCTCCACCCTTAGGCCCTCATGGCTGCCCCCACAACCTCAGGCACTGTCACTTTAAAAATAAACCCAGAGAAAGAACAGGGAAAAAATGGGAAAAAAAGCCTCTGCTTACCTTAGAAGCAGGGGTGGGGGTGCTCCATGGCCTCCTGGCAGAGCCCCCCGGGGTAGCACAGGACAGTGGGGGACAGGGCAGGAGGGCCCGGGCTGGGGCTGTCATCCTGCCCTCCACTGTGCAGGTGGGGCCCCAGGCAGACAGACAGAAGTTGATAAGTGCCGGGGTTTTTGGGGGGAGGGGGGGTTAAACTATGTGGAGACGGGGAAGGGATGGGAGGGCTTGGGGGGATGGGCTGGCCGCGTAATTCAGCACCAGGATGAGGGGCCAACCATAGAGATGCTCTGGCAGCCAGAGCATCTTCATGGAGGACCCAGCTCCTCTTTTTTTAAACTTTGATTTTTTTTTAGACCCCTGGATATCCAATTTGCAGTGCGGGGAACATTTTTTCATTCCCACACATGCCTGTTGCCCCGCCTCAAAGGGATTTGAGGCGGGGCAAGAGGCATGTGCACGCTCATCTGGGTGCGCCCACTGTGAGTAGTCACACATTAAAGGTTAATACTGTTTCTTGAATGCACAACTTTGACTTGCCACTAGAGGGCTGGCGAGCAGGGGTGTGTCTAAGAACCAGGACATCTGGGCTTTATCTGGTGGTGGTGGGGGCAGGGTTCAGAGTGATGCATCCTGGGATGCTGGAGGATACCAATTGCTCATTGCATCTCCATGGAGGAGACTGAAGTTATCTTAACTTTGTGAGACAAGCTTTTTCCTGTTGAAGATATATCCGAGTTCCAACTTCCTAGAAATAAAACATATTTTATAGTACATTACAATGAATAACTGTTATTTTTAAAGAAACAAAGAGCAGAAAGATGCAATTATAATTAAAAAATAACGGTTTAAAATTGAGTGAGGCTATTCTTCAAATTCAGTGCAATGCTAGTGCAGTTGGCACTTTTCACAATACATTAATTTTATTTTTATTATAAAACTACAGTTTATTCTGTACACACCAAGTGGCAACATTTAAGTGATTTTATTCAGTTTCCTGTAGGTTTAAAGAACCTTAACCTGAACCTTGGTGCCGACAATGAAGTCGTTGCTAACATTATATAGTTCCTGAGCATTCCATAACCATTATTTTCTAACATAGTTCCATAAGTACTATAAAATTAATATTATTTCATAAGATTTCACAGGTTGTGCACAAGGTGCTGAGTTTTGAGTAGGAAAGGTATTTGTTTTGAATAAAGTGTCAGGACTCCTATCTGTAAGAATCATTTAGCCCTCACCTGTTTGTATATTTATGATGCACATCTCCAGCATCATCTTTCTGCGCTGTAACTTTGTGGTAAGAAAACAGCAGCAGCAAAAAAGCTACTGATACTGCAAAACAAAAGTAGTCTTCCTTCATTTTACTAATGCAGTGGTTTTCAACTTATTTCATATGGAGACTCTTAAAAAATTTTCAATGAAGGTGTAGACCCTTTTGAAAATTTCAAGTGAAGGTGTGGGCCCCACTGAATTGTAAGGGTGGGCATGTATGTAGGTAAGCGTGGGTATTCACATACTTTTGATTGATAATAGTTATCTTTCATGGACCCCTTAGGCATAGTCTGCAGACCATCTGGGGTCTGTGGATCACAGGTTGAAAACTACTGTCTTAGAGGGTCTTTTATTATTCTGAAGACACTGACCTTGAGTCTTAATTTTTTCATAATTAAAATAAAAAGAGTTTTCTGGTCTTGTCTCCTTTTTCTTTGTTGTATTATACTTATGATTTTGGATATCCTGGTTTTATTTGAAATCTTAAGATACTGTAAAGATTGATTCTAAATGTAATCATTTTTTACCTTGTTAGTTGCTTATACAATTCTTTCCCCATCCTATATTACTGCTAATAATACTTATTTGGTGGAGATTTCCTCATAGATTTTAAAACAAACTGCAAACTAACAAGGCTCAAACACTGTTTTTTAATGCCAGTGTGAAGTTCTTTAAGTTGCAAAAACACAAACAAAAAAACCCAGATCATAATAGCATTATAAAATTCATTGGGAAAAAAAAGCCAATAAAACTGCAAACACAATATATTGAAGTGACTGAGAAATTCTTAAATAGATTCAGATGGCTGACACTGTATACAAAATGAGAAGCAAAAGAGGTCAGTGAGATTCCATGGCAGTCTTTGTTTAATTTCCAACCCTTTTCTTCATTTAGCATTAGAAACTTGTTTTGCAAAGAATTTTGAAGTTGTGTAAAGCAGAGTCAAACATCTGGCCTATGGCCCTGATCTGGTCTGGTAAGCCAACATCTGGCCCATGGGACTTCCAGAAGGACCAGGAACTCAGGGGTGGGGCAAGTACGGTGGGACCTGTTGCAGAAATCTATTGTTCTGAGTCATGTTGGAGTGAAGTGTTGGTGGCAAGGGGGGAAGCAAAATCTGTGTTGACTTCCATCCCAGTAACATTCATCCCATCACCACATCTGATCCAGGTCAGGAGGAGCCTCATGGTCCAAATCTAGTGCAGGAGGAGGGGTGAGGTTGACATAAAAGGGTTCATTTTATTGACAGTGTGACAGGGATTTGTTTGCAGAAAGAACAAGTATACTATGTTATATTACCTGTCCATTGAAAAAGTAAACAGTCTTGTGTCGAGGACTGTTTTGTTGGCTGCTGCACACAATGCAATTGATTATGATTATTATGTAAAACTCCATTGGAGTAGAAAAATCTGGCTGGTTTCCTTGAAGCGCAGATCTTCAGAGTACATTCCTGCCTCCTTAGCTGTACTAAGTGTATAGTAACTGGTTACTTCATAGGTTTAAATTCAGTGGTGAATACAAAATGTAACTCGGATACTAATTTCCATATCATGGTGGGAATGGAAAGAGGGAGAGAGGTGGTGGTTTCTTTTCATAGCCCTAATGATTTGTTTTGCATAGTTTTTTGGTTTTTTTTTATTAAATGTTATGGCTCTGATCCTCACAGATTCTATTAATTGCAGGGTTAGCTGTAACACATTAAACTTTCAGAAGCAGTTTGAGAATGTAGGCAAGGCATGAATAGTAGCATAGTAGAACAGATGAGTATATTTATGAAATTTTCTAGTGCATCAGCTGCAGATTCCCCCTTCCCCAAAAAGGAAGCCTAAAATTAAAGTATATCCTGTACAACAAAGCTATGTAATAAAATACCATTGAAAAAATTGTAGAAAACGTTGACTAAAATGCCATTGTATGCAACAGGGTCATCAAACTCTTCAACCCCCAGACTGGCCCTCTGTGCCAGATCCAGCATGTACCCCAGACCAGCCCTGCATGCAGTGCATACTGGAATCTAAACTTATGCGCCACTTGCAGCACATGTACAAGCCCCAGCCCTATATGCCACATGGCAGGATACCGGGCCAACCAGGGGTGCATGAGGCATGATCCTGGTTTACAGGCTGGTCAGAGGCAGTATAAACCAACCTTACTTCAGCCATCTGGCCCCCACTGTCCTAGCACCACTGGCCTAGACAAATATATATTTTGCAACTGGTGGTCTTAAAGGCTTTCTCCATTTTTGTTCTGCACAGAACACATTTCTTACTGTTTTACAAATGTTTTAGTGTTCTTACAAATACATGGTGCACCTGTATCTTGAATACTGTGTGCAGTTCAGGTCTCTACATCTCAAACAACATATTGTTGAGGAGAGATCTATTTGAAGGTTGTATCTGATGCGTTTAAAGTGTTTAAAACATTAAAATTAAAGATAAGAATACAAAGCCTAATAAAGGAAGGCACAATGTGGGAAGATAAGAGTAGAGAAAGGGATGTTATAGTGCAAATAATTTCTTTTTGTTCAGTGCATCCGTTTAATTCTGTATTCTAAAAATCTTAAAGCATACGTGTTGGATCACTGATTTCAAAAGTGTTTTACAGTACTTAAAAATCTTAACATACCATCTTACCTGTAGAAGAGTTCTAGAATTTCTGGGCGATTCTCTTAGGGTGCATCTACACATGATACTACATCATTGTAGTGATGCGCTTCATCGTAGCAGTGCACTTTGCCACAGCAGTGCACTAAAAATGGGGAAGTAGATTGCAAGGGCAGTAAACTTTTATGACGTGATGTGCATATATGATCTTTGCAAAATATAATTCCACTGCATCATTGGAAAAAAATAAAATGGTGTAATGGAATGTTCTACTATACCTTGAAGTAACTACTGCCAGGATTGTTTTATGTTGACTATAATAACATAATTGTTACATTTTTCTTTTTATTGATTTCCTATTTCCCTGCTGGATAAAAATCACCACACACACACACACACACACACACACACACACACACACACACACACA
>NW_017728886.1:74353557-74370854 GCF_001723895.1 Crocodylus porosus
TCATTATCAACATTACTTTAAGTATAGGGAATACCTGTTTGAAGAAGTTATAAACTACTAGTAGTGCACTGAAATCATGAGACTACATTTGAAGTGAAAGCAGTAATGGTGTTACATTATTAGCAGTGGAAATCTCTCAAATCTTTTTGGCAGCATAATAAAGCACATTGCATCAAATACATAAAATACCACGAATAAGATAAGAGTTCAAATTTATTATTGCTTTTGGTAAATTTAAAGATGTGTATCTAAGGGAACTGTTCAGCTGTTCTCAACATTTTTCAGGGTTGTGTTTTGTGTTTTTGTTTATTAAATAGCAAATATGCAGTGCAGATAAAAAGCAGATTTGCATATGGAAGTTTTTATTTTAGTGAATTTGAAATTACCTAATTTATGAGGGAGAGAAGGTTGGGATTGTGGCAAAGACTTGGATTTGCAGTATGGTAGCATTTTAACTTGATCCATTAGGAAGACTGATGTAAGCCTGTTTTTGTTTTGCTTTAGTTTTATTCTTTAAAATGAATCATAGTAATCTTTTTGGAACTGTATCTCTGCTAAAAAGCAAGCTTATAATGATTGATTGATATTTATTGTAGAGATTAAAAAAGTTAGGAAAGATATTTACTCATTAGGAGAGTGTGATGGTTCACTGAGCTCATCCTATCTCAGAGGATTTCTATCACGCTCGGACAAAGCCATAGTTTCATTCATGTTCAATCACAATGTAAACAGCATTATAGCTCTAGATCTTATCACCTGAGGAAAGTGTGTGTTCTGGAGATGGCTTTATGTATATACAGACTGAGAAGTAACAATGTAAATATGTGATGAACAGAATTTTTAAAAAGGCTTTGTATTTTTAAGGGTTAATGTTTATCTT
This sequence comes from Crocodylus porosus, assembly GCF_001723895.1. Classification (NCBI taxonomy): domain Eukaryota; kingdom Metazoa; phylum Chordata; order Crocodylia; family Crocodylidae; genus Crocodylus; species Crocodylus porosus. Next base: position 74,354,438 of record NW_017728886.1, read on the forward strand.
CAAATATATGCTTCAGACTCCCATTGAAGCCAGTCCAAGTTGTCTGTATATAGCTGAGTGCTGATTTTGGCAAAATGGGTAAAGACTGTGATTACAATTGATTTTTGTGTAACAGTCATGTTATGTACTTCTGAGTGAGAAAATGATGCCTATAGATCTATGCATTTTACTTTCCATTTCCTGTGTTTTGTGGTAATGTTTGCCCTTTGTGACCTTAAATACTTTCATCTGAGTTTTAAATGTTTGTGTAACTATGACTGGGAACATTAAAACAACTGAGGTAGAAAGTCAGTTCGTATATTCCATTTACCTAAAAGTTACAAAGAAATTTATTTGGTCATTTATAAACTAGTTCTTTGGGTTTATTTTTGTTGGCTTGTTTGGTCTCTGAAACCTCTTGCTTTGTATTTTATATAATTCCTTCCACCTGGGGATCTCCAGGTGCGTTACAAATTATAAATGAACCACAAAACACTTTGAAGTTTGGTGGTATCTCCATTTTTTTTTTATAGAAATAGATTATTATTTACCCAAATTACGTAAGGAGACTAACAATGTTGCTCTCGTTTTTTCAGTCTTCTGATTTGTCTACTAGAACTCGCTTTTTTTCTTACCGTGTTAGTTAATCATCATGTGCTGTTCAGACATGCAAATACTTACTGGAATTGTTTAAAAAAGTGACTTTCACACCATATCAAACTTGAACAAAGAGAACATTTATAACAATGAGAAAAAAAAAGCAAAGTGCCTTTCACACTGCACCAAACTTGAACAAAAGAACATTTATAACACAAAGCAGTTTTCTTGGCTCTTTCCCCCTCCCCATATTTCTCTTTCTGTTGTTCACATGTTTAGTTTTGAATAAGCTTTCACAGTCTAGTTTATCTATATGAATGAACCTTCAGTAGCTTTCAAATCCTGTGTTCATGACCTCAGTATACGTCTGTGGCAATGAATACTGCATCACAGATCTAGTGTTGTGGCTTTAAGGAAGAAGCACATGGATGGAAAAGACGGTTGTTAGAAGAGAGCCCTGTCTAAATACTAATATCTTTAAGAACATGCATGGAAAAATATTAAAATATGAAAAATAGATTTATTTTTTAAATTCCTAATTTAGGAATTCTTCTTATACTTTAGTATGAAAATATGACGTGGCTTTAAGTTTATTTCAGAGAATTGCATTTTATTGGCAATAAGCTAACAATACAGGCAGTTTCATTTTCCAGCTAGCTGTGTTGTGAGATTTTTAACCTGTGTAGTTTCTCTCAGTGGGATCTTCAATATTAAGTAAAACAAAGAGTTGAAAGGAATAATTTGGTATGTCTGTTGTTATCAGTAAAATCCTAAGAAACTGGCCTGTCCTCATGTACAAGAGAGCACTACCTATATTATTGACTGATTAACCTGAAGTACTTAAAATAACTTTTAAAAACATCTCACAGTGACTATATCTTTACTTCAGGGACATTTAAAGAATTCTCATAAATCTAGTAATGTTTTAAAACATGTTTCTCAATCCCTAGTTGGTTAGCATACTAGTATATTAAGCTTTTATAACTAATATTCTGAACTAATTATATACAGTAAAAGCTGTGTTAACTGATTCTAGTAACGGGCACACTCTACTAACCGGAATTTCTGGCTGGCTGGCCAGCCACTGGAGCGCGGGAGAAACTTGCATGTGGCTGCCACTACCACCCACCACCCTGCACTGTTGCTGTTCCACATGTAGCTGCCACCACACTTTCACCCGCTCTGTGTGCCCCCCTCCCCCAAGTCCAGAACTCTAATATTGGCTCTACCTGTGATTTGCTCAGTGGCCTTGGGAGAGCACAATAATCTAATTTTTCCCAGCAGTACAGTGGAGTGAACTAATACTTTCCAAACTGAAGGATGCTTTGTTTTTTTTTTTTAAGAAAATTTTAATTTGCCATTTAAGAATAGTATACCTAGTAATACAACAAAAATTAAAAGTAATTAATACTTGGTAATATCTCTCAAAGCTGCTTTGGACTTTTTTAGCTTATTCTCTGCTAAAATAGTATAGAATAAAAGAAAAAAGAAGGTCAGGAAAAACTAATTTTCATTAAAACAGAAGAAGAGAATTTGACTTGTAACCAAACTTTAGGTTAATATAGTTTTGCTGAAAGTTGTAGTGTTGTTGCTCATTGTTGCACAATAGGGCCTTAATGTCTGAATCATGATTAAACTCCCATTTGTTATATAGTGTATGACTATTAACATGTATACCACCTGTCTCAATAAGATTCTAAACTAAAGAGGAAAGAATCATCAGGAAAAGAGAGAGGTGCCTGGGTAGGGATTTGCCATAGAATACAGCACAGATCTGAAACCAAGCTTGTGGTTTATCAAGATTTGTGATTCCCACCTTACTGGATGGAGCTGAGACATGGACAACATACAGATAACACCTTAGGTCGTTGAAGAAGTAAGTACCATCAGTGCTGCCTGTGGAAGATCCTTTGAATTGAGTGGGAAGATAGGTGCGCCAACATTAGTGTCCTTTTACAAGAAAACACCACAGACATCAACATGATGATCATCTGACATCAACTTCACTGATCCAGCTATGTCATCTGGATGTCCAACTCCAGACTCCCAAAGCAAGTTTTGTTTTCCCAGCTGTCAAGGCATACACTCAAGAAGAGGGCAGAAAGTGTATCAAGGACTTCCTCCAAGCCAACTTGAAAAAAATGCATCATCAAAATGGGAAACTATTGTTTAGGACCTCCCCAAATGGAGGAAATCTACTGCAAGGATCTCAGTAATTTGAAACCTTATGACGACACCAGGAGATGGAAAAGCAGGAGTGGCAGAAACGGCATGTCATGTTTCTTGCAAAAAGAGCATGTCATGGACCAGATCAAGAATCCAAAGCCATGCTCCCACATGGAAACACGTGGCCAAGTTGCAGCAGAGTCTGTGGATCCCACATCAGCCTCAACAGCCATCTTCAGATCCACAGATAAGAAGACCATGGAAGACCATCATCCTTGACTGAAAAGAATTGCCAAAGGAGGAGAATACAGTAGCAAAATCAAAACTAGATCTGCTGATCTTGAGTCCAGTGCTTTGTCAGCAGCCTTTTCAGACTGACTTAGAATGACCAGCTTGGATCACCAGCCCTATGTGCTTTAATCTGAGCTCATACAGCAGGATGAGAGAATGGATATATTGGTAGTCTGATTCAACAATTCTAAGATTATGAAGCTCTTTTTCTAAGATTCCCCCCCATAAGGAGGGAAATTAGAAGTATGACATCTCATGGGGAGTGGTGAAAACTACGAGTTATAAGTGTTCATTTGAAATTCCTTAGCACAACTTGATAGAAAAATAAAGAATGAAAATCAAGTTTAAAAAATATATTTGCTTAGACCAGGGGTGCTCAACCCCTCGCTTACAGGCCAGATCAAGCATCTGGTATCATGTCATCCAGCCTGCGAGGTTCCCCATGCTTATGAAAATTTGGTGGCCAAATTTCCAGGCCCATGGGGAGTCCTGTGAGTTGGATAGCATGGCCCTTCACATTGGATCAAGTGAGCAAGGAAACATGGGGCCTGATGCGAGGCTGGGTGAAAGCAGCACAGGACTTCAGGACTCTGCATTGGGGTGTGGAGCCTAAACCTGATAGAGGATACTTGCCTGGTCTGCAGGCCAAAAGTTTGAGCATCACTGGACTAAACCAATAAAATACAGAAAAAATGCAGACCATTTTTTGAGTTGCTTAAAATCTAAGGACCTGTGGGCACTTTTACATGTGCTCCAGTGGCTTTGAGAGCCACCCTAATTAAAGCGCTGCCACATCATTTGATGAGCTTTAGTTCAAGCGCCCCCACTGCCATTTTTAAGCCCAAGGATACTGATTCATGAGATGCAGGAGGCTGCTGGAGCACGGTAATTGCCACACTCCAGCAGACTGGATTAATCTGATGTGCTGGAATTGTAGCATGTTAGAGCACCCTCCAAGCTCGTGTCTAGGTGCCCTAAATCTGCAGGCCTTTTTTTTTTTTTTACATGATTTACTGAAATTACCTTTTCTAATGCTTTTATTTGAATTAATGCTGGAGTTGCCTATAAACTAAAATTATACTTGAAAAATCATACTGAATTAGTTGCATTCAGGAGCTTATTTGGACAACAGTAAACAGTTGGCACTTTTTTAATGGAAACTTACATTTTGCCACAACCTTGGAGGCTTTTAGAAGATTATCAGTATATTCTTTCTGATAACATGGGCCCTGCTTCAGGAAAGCATCTCTGGTGAGCTTACGTCTGTTTAAAATAATAAAAAAAAACCCAAATGCAACAAGATAAGTTTGGATTTTTACGATTTTGTCTTTTAAAATTAAACGTGTTTACAACTAATTAATTTATTTATGCAAAGATTTCCATAGATAAGGGGTGGGCAGTTATTTTGGCTGGAGGTCTGCTTAATGAGTTTTGGTGAGCTGTCAAAGGCTGCAAGGGTAGCCCCACTTCTTGACAGATGCCCTGCCCCCTGGTCACCATCTTGGGATCAGAAGTCCTCCCCTTAACCCAGGGGCGGGCAATTATTTTGGGCCGCTTACTGAGTTTTGGCAAGCCATCAAGGGCTACATGACAGGCAGCCAGGGGCTGATTAATATTTATTTTCTAAATTTTTTTATGGGCTCCGCAGGCCGGATAGAATGGCCTGGTGGGCCGCATTTTGCCCACCCCTGCCTTAACCCCTTACCTTTGACACCAGAAGTCCTTCCCCTTGCCCCTGGAAGTACTCCTTTGGGAAGGGGGTTTGCTATCTTGAAACCAAAAAACCCCCAAATTATATACTAAAAATCAAACATCTACTATAACATATTTTATTATGAAAACTATTTTTGTCCTCATTTCCATGTGTTTGCATAGTGTATATAGAGGCAATTGCGTAATAGCTCAAAATATGGGTAAGTGGGTGTGTATAGGGTTTGTGGGAGGTTGTGGGGATGTGTATGATGGAGGGTGCATGTGGGGACCCCCCCCCCCCCACAAACATGCCATCCTTGCACATGCTTCCCCATTGCAGGCCCTCAGGGCACTCACAGCCCATAACAGGTGGAGCCCCCTGGTAGTGCATGGTCCTACCAATCCCCAGGACTGCATGTGGCTGGGCCACCAGCTCCATCACACAGGGCCCACATGCAGTTCCCAGGTTCTCCACCCAAGCCCTTTGCCACCAGGGGGAGCCCTGTGTAGCGAAACTGGTAGTGCAGGTCATAGGATTCAGCCAGGGAGGCAGGGAGAGGGGTGGAGCTGGCTCCATACCATGGAGCTTCCCGCCATGCCCCATGACCTGCACGTGGTTGTCCAGGCCTCTCGCTGCATTGCACAGGGCTCTCCCCAGAGGCACATGGCTTGGGTGGAGAACCCGGAAACTGTATGTGAGCCCCAGGGAGCTCTATGTGATGTGCCTGTGCACTGTGCTTCTGCTAGCCCACCCTGGACCCCCACCGGCGCTGACCCTGACCCTGGGGCACTGCCATGGGCCCTGTGTACCCACCCAGCTGCCACTTTGCTGCCATCCATCACCACCATTACAACTCCCCGCTCTCTGCCCACCACTGCTGCCACTTCACCCCCCGCCTGGTGCCGCTGCCACTTCTCCCCGCCCACCACCTCTTTCTTACCTTCCCTCCTTCCTGCTCTCCTACTGTCACTTCCTTCCCGCTTGCCTGCCACCGTTGCTGCTTCCTGCCTGCTGCTACTTCCGCCTTTCCCCTGCCTGCCACTGCTTCCCTGCCTGTGGGGCTGGGGTCAGGGCCATCCCATGGGCAAAGGTGGGAGCACAGTGTGTGCTGCTGCCATGGAAGGAAGCGGGGCTTGGCCCCACACAAGCACAGCAGGGGCACCCCAGTGCAGGGCCAGATACAGTGAATTGGTAGGCACCTGAAATTGCCTGGCAGGCCAGATGTGGCCCATGGGCCATATTTTGCCCGCCTCTGTCATAGATCCTTCTTTGTGTATCTGTTTTTAAATGGGAGACTCAAATGTGGAAAAATACAGGGTCAATAGTTATAGGAGAATTATAAAAATAATCCTATAAAATTAGAGCTCCTATACAGTGAACTGAGTGTCTGAACATCTCTAAATACGTGATAATAATATTACAAATAGAAGTGAAAGTTTTCAAGCATAAATGCCTGACTTCAAGGATTCATTGTTAGACACCTTAATAATTGACTTTGACTTGTTTTTCAGAGTTATTAAAGCACTGCAAATGAAGTCAGTAACAGCTGAGAATGATCACTGCCTTTCAAGAAAAGGCTGATTCAAAAGCTCTCACTCAGATGTTTTAGACTTGTAGAATAATAGAATCATAAAAAACCACTGGCTGTACCTCAGGATGACATCTGCTTGTAGCCTTCTGTTGAGTGCAGGAACATCCTATCTAAACCACCCTGGATAAATAGATGTCTAATTTGTCTTTGAAGACTTCCACTGATGAGGATTCCACAATATCTCTTTGTTCCTGTACTTAATCACCTACATAGTTGAAAAGTTCTTTTTAATATCTAACCTAAATCTAACCAAAATATATTGCAATTTAACCACATTACTTTTTGTCTAGTTCTCTGTGGACTCAGGGTAGGGTTGATCACTATTTTCTTATACACTCCTTAATATATTTTAAAATTGCTATCAAATCTCACCCTAAGTTTTCTCATCTACAGACTGAATCCAGTACTTCCAACCTTTCTTAGGTTCCCCCTCACCCCAACAGTATGTTGTTGGCTCATATTTCCTATCTACTATAACCCCATTTCCTTTCTTGCAGTAATTCAACATAGCCAATTTTTCCCCACCCTGTACTTGGGGATTTGCTTGTTCCCTCTTAAGTGCAGTACTTCACTTTTGTCTTTTTTGAATTTCATCTATTTTATTTCAGACCATTTTCCATTTTATCAAGTTCATTTTAAATCCCCATCCTGTCCTCCAAAATGTGTGTTACAGTATCCAGTTTGGTGCCATAGGCACATTTAATTCTTTCTCCAACTCATTAATGAAGATAGTGAACAGTAGTAGACCTAGGACAGACTCCTGAGAGACCTCACCTTCATATCTTTCCCTAGTTAAATATTAAACCATTAATGACTACTTTTTGAGAAGGATTATTCACTCAGTTACTCATCCACTTAGAGTGGTTTCATCTAAAGCAGTGATTTTCAACTAGGGTGTTGCAGGGTATTGCCACACAATATTAGCACTGTTAGGTGTGTGAACACCTACACATGATTCATGAGATAAGGTGACTTAGAACCTATTTTTAAATGCCTTTCTTTGATTATAAGATCATAGTAAAGTAAGACTGGAAGGGACCTCACAAAGTCAACTAGTTCAGCCCCCAGCTCAAGGCAGGATCATCACTGACTAAACCATTCCAGCCGAGGGTCTGTGCCCCTGCCCTTAAAAATTTCTGGGGATGGAGATTAGACAACTTCTCTAGGTAGCCTGTTCCAATGCTTGATTGACCTCATACTTAGAGTCTGCAACTCCACCCAACTTGGTGTCATCTGCAGATTTGCTAAGCATGCAGATGCACTCAATCACTTTGTCCAGATCATTAATGAAGATGTTGAACAATACTGGACCAGGACAGAGCCTTGGGGTACCCCTCTAAATACCTCCTCCCAACTACACATTGAGCCATTGAAAACTACTTGTTTTGAACAGTGATCCATCCAGTTACCTTAGAGTATGTTTGCTTCCTCTGTATTTCCTTAGCTTGTTAATGGGAATGTCATAGGTGACAGTGTCCAAAATCTTGCTAAAATCAAGGTATATCACATCCACATCACCTTTTCTTCCCCTTTCTAAACCTATTTTCTTTTATCTATTTATTAGCTTTACTTGTGATGCTGTATCTAATAAATACAATGGTTTTTTGAATTGGAAAAGACTGATTCTCTAGTCTGGTTAGGCTGTTCTTAGGGAAGTATTCGATCATCTTCTAGCAACTACCTGATTCATGGTCACTTCACCCTAGGGTAGGTTAGAGCTACTTTTCTGCAGCACCCACTAGTGTGAGTGTCACAGAGTTCCAAAGAATGGTATGTCAGTGATGATTCTTTGTTTCCATCTCTCTCCAAACTGAACATGATTCTACCTCACTCACTCTTCCATCCTTTTTTGTGTGTGTAGGGCAGCTGACACAGGACGTGGGAAAACCACTTTCCCCCTTGTGTTTCTTTGTACAGAAATAATTCTTAACTGGTCATCTTCAGTCACTTTAAAGCCACTCTTCGCTCCTTAAGAGAAAGTGGCATAAAGTAGTTTAAATAGACAAGAGAATTCAGCCTTGGTCTCTTGGTAGCAGGTATTGTTGGATGTTAGTTTGAAAAATAACCACTTAGGTAATTTAACTACTAGCGTTTTTAAAGATAACTTCTTTTTTATAATGGGTATTAATATATTGTTCCTGTGTTAGAGCATTGTTTGATTTTAACTGTTTAATATGAATTAGAGATAATCAATTAATGTTTTTGGTTAATATCTAGGAGTAGAAAACATAAGCTATATATACACTTTAAAATTAAGGCTTTTACTCTGCAAAATTAAAAAGGTAAAATTGATACATTTTATTGAAGAATAGATTGTCCATTGTGAAACTAATGGTTACTTATAAGGAACAATTGTGATTTAACAGAGAGGTTATTCAGTCATCTCTCCCAGTCCTTTTATTGATTTAGAGTAATAACATATAGATTTTGGATAACAAAGTCTGATGGATATTTCTAAGCCCTTAGTTGTTCTCATAGGCTATTGACCAGACAATCTCAGAACATGGGGAAAGAAAGAGAACTGAAAAAAGAAAAATTTCTTGAACACTGTGGCTATTAATCATATTTAGTCAGTAGATGATGTTTATTAAATCAATATTTTTCAATCTGCCCCATCTTGGAATTATATTTCTTAGTGCTTTATATCTAAAAGCAAATGGCTTCTAATTTTAACACATTTTTCTCAGCACTATACCTGTTTGCAATATAACAAGACCATTTTCGGTATATATATATGTGTATATACAAATACATATGCATGCATATAAATAAAACTTATATTCAATTCGGATAAGATAACATCTGTCTCTTTTATATTCCTTATTTTTAGTGGCAGAAGTTGTGTATATGATTTCAGAAATCTGAAATCATTTACAAGAGCAAAATAGTGTATTTAAGTGAGTATAGAAAGACAAATTCATATAGCTTATGATCAATATGGTGTTCCTGTGTAGGTACGTTAGAGCCAAAAAGAGGGCTGACTTAACATGCAAAACTGAAAGCATCTACTTTAATTAATTAAACTAAAGCACTTCTTAAAATGCTAAATAGCTAAAAGGAGATAAATATATTGAATGGAATTCAGTAATAATAATAATCTTCTATTTTGTTCTTTTGTCGAAAAGTGACCTTGGCTGAAATGTCCAATGGATAAGTGATCTTGCATCTAGTGATCTTACAAATGAAATAATTAGCCTGTGCTTGAATATCTCAGGGCTCCCTCAATTAGAGGAACAGTAGCATTCTTATCTGAAATATGCAGGGGTGCTATGTGGTATTTGGTATATATTTATATAAATCATGCTTTTCTTACTGTAAGATCAAGAGTGGGGGCTGGAGTTCAGAGAGCTGAGCTTCAGGTATTTAATTGGTATGGCTCCTGAGCCCTAAATCTTACAGAAGTAGCTGCACTTTGGTCTGAAAGGAGGAGGTCATTGGTGTGTGTTTGCAGAAGGAATACATTCAGGATGTATAGTTGGTAATTCATTTTTTTCATTACAAGATTGCAAGTTATAAACCTGTGTATAACCCCTATCCCTTCCTCTCTGTAATCTATCAGATTATTGCAAAAGGAGCTGAATTTACATGTTTGATTACATAGCAGCAGATCTGCGTAGGGATAGTTCAGGATTTATCATCTTCTGCTAAAAGTGCAAGAGAGTTTATATTAAACTGGAAGTTAGCTTAATCTGTTAAAGCCTTAAAAGAGAGAGAGAGAATATCAAAGAACAATAAAGTGAACAGGCCACATCAAGCTCAGATTTCCAGCATGATGGCAAAGAAGAATTAAGTTTTGAATCTTTGACCCAACAGTAGTATGTCACACCCTTCTTTAATAACTGCAGAAAAATCCTCTCATTTTATGACTCCTGCACTGTGCAATCTGTGAATATTACATGAATGCTCAGGAAGTTCATATTTGGATGGAAGGCTTGAGAGATCAAGTTAGTCTGGTGTAGGAAATCTGTTAATTTCCAAAATAAAAACAAAACAAGAAAAACCCAAAACTCTTCGGTTGATAAAGGAAAAGAAGTGAATTCTAATTATATATAATCTTCTGCATTGTCAGGTTTCAAACTGTTAGGGTTCAAATTGTGGCTATCATGGCTTATTTCCTCATCATTTGAAGGACAGAGAAATTGCCTTTTCTGCCTAGTGGAGAGCCATATATTTGGCAGACTTATGGTGTACCAGACATTTTTCACCAGCACCTGTAAGTCTAGAGATACTTGTTTCATGTTATGTCTTGAAGGAGGGCATTAGCAATTTATGTAGATTACTTCAGACCTAGAGGAAATTATAGGTACCAAAGCAGAACCAGAGGAGTCAGCATTGGCCAGCACTGCCTTGAGTGTCCCTGGGATCAGGCTCCAAAAGAAAGATGATGGAGAGGATGCCATCAAAGCCAGTGCTAGCATCATTAACCATAATGATTTTGTCACTGGTAACTTTAGCATAGATGATTTCAAAACAAAACCCTGAGCATAAGAATCAGCAAATCTGCCCTGCTAACAGAAAGGCAGTGGCAGGACCCTGCAAGAAGCACAGGCACATTTCCAATATTGTGGCCAGCAGCAGCTTGGTATAGAGTCGGTATCATTGTAACAGTGTGTTCTGCCCCCTTAAGAAGGGGCAACCAGCCGTATTAAGTATCTGCAGCCGTATTAAGTATCTGCAGCTGTGGGGTGCTCTGTTAATGTGGGAGCACCCTACTAGGAGCTCAAAATGCTAAGAAAGAGTAGAAAGGTGGTAATCTGTGAAGGAACAGCTTGCAAGGGAGAGAAGACAGGTTGCTGGGCTAGGGAAAAGCCACAGTGGAAAGCAGTGGTTCTTATGCCCAGAGAGAGCAGAGGATTTGGGGTTTGTTCTGTTTGTGTTTAGAGACTAGAGTTTTTGTTTTGTGGGAATTGAACTGCTCTCCTGCAAAAGGTAGCAGAGTAAAGGATCTGCTTACAGTCATCTTGCCAGTTTATTTCTTGTCTTTCCAGTATCCCACAGGGATGCTTTCCCCATGATTCTTGATAGGTACTCTAAAAGCAACACAAAAGCTCCCTTTGCAAAATCAGTTTTTTTTTTAAGTGTTTTTTGCTCAACTCAGATAATAGTCCATGGCATGCCATCTATACTATACTGGCCTTAGTGAAGAATCATTATTGCATATCTCCTGTGTTGGGTAGACTACATGTTCTGTGCCCTTGACACTGCCTTCCTAAGGCTTCAGTAAAATCTTGTCTCAACACGGTCTCAATTTCTATCAGGCCTCCCTTCCCTTTCACTCCCCATTCACCTTTAATTAACAGCATCTCTGCTTCTAACCAAGTTCGGCCCTTGCAGATCACACCTGGAGAACAAGGAATACCGCATTTTCCAGAAAGATAAAGACATTTGACAATAAGGGAAGAACTAATTGCTACATTTACTGAAGTTGTGAAATAGGTTAAACCTGCATATGTAATGACTGGTGATTGGTTTTCTTATTTGCCCATTAGAATTGGATTGGTTTCTATTATTATTTAATACATAATGCAAGTATAAAAGATGCAACTGTTCTGTCACGCTTTTTACATGTAATCCCTGTGCACTTCTCTGCTCGCTGGTCTAACCAGCTGGCCGACAGTAATGAAAAGCTCACTGGTTCATATTCACTGTTGTTTCTTGATGCTTAATCAGTACTACATGCATTAAACCAAAGATGAAGCCAGACTATGTGGAACGAAGCCTAGCCAGCTCAATTACTCACAACATCCTGTACAGATACACTTTTCAAACATTGAGAAAGAGGACAAGATCTTACTTTCATAGTGTAATTGGCCAGCCTTCCAATATCAGTCACCACAGGCAGCCACAAATTTACAGTTTCAGTTTGAATATAGATTTAACTTTTCCTCTTTAGATCTTTAAATTAAACTTAGTACTCACATCGTATGGACAAATTTGAAAATGAATCACTCTGATCCTCTCCATAATCATCATAGAATGGGTGTTATTTATTCATGTGGCTCGGTGTGTGTCCATAGTGTTCTGAAAGGGCCAACTCTAATGGTAATGAAGTAATTCTGTCTCCATTTCTGTTGAGTCTAAGGCTTTGGAGAAACTGTCCAAAAGCATACACTTTGAAATGTATTATTTGGCATGAATACTTGCCCATTTTAATCCTGGACTAAGATGAATGGTATTGAGGGGAACTGGAATGAGATACCGAAGTCTTCAGACCTTGAAGACAGCTTTTGTTTAATACTGGCTTGGAGCAGACACAAACCACTGATACTGAGATAAAAAGCCTTATATCCATATACTAATCCCCTGTGTAATTCAGTCATTAACTGAGGATGTGTCCGCACCAGATGATGCAGTGATATGTAGAGATAACCTTTAACTCTGAATGACCTAACCTGGGTGCCAGAAGTAGTATAACTGTTAGTGGAGCACTTTTCCTGAAATAATATATCCTTCTCAGGGTATATTACTGAGTGATAAATTTGGAATGAATTCCTTTCATAGATAACTGTGGTGAATTATATTGTAGTTTACCTATACTCTTCATATTTTTTGTTTTTCATGTAGCAAAGAAAGAGACTTTGAGGTAGAAAGGAGACTACATTTAATAAATTAATAGGCTTAGCAATTTTTTTTCCTGGGGTGGAATGTTAGGGCATTTTCACAATAAACTGTACCCATCAGGAGACCTGCTGATATATAATGTTAGCCATCAGCTAAGAGGAACTTCATAAGGCCTGGTGTTAATTACAGTGTCAATTTCAATTCCATGAACATCTTTTTTTCCACATTTCATTTAGAATTTATTTCAGGGCATGTTCGAAACTTTATTGTTCATTAGTTAATTTGGCTTTTGGCAACCTATGTCCCAACCTACATCCTATTAAACACCATTCATAAATTGAGATAAGGATTCTGCCGAAATATTTCACGATTATAAAATGGTAACATGCTGTTGGATGCATTATCACATGGTCTTATAGACTGCTGTGCTGCAACATTGACTCTTAACAAATATTTAGAAACTCAAAGGATGAAAAATATACATCTACAGTGTGTGTGTGTATGCATTTTAAATTGGCTGAGCACTGAAGCAAACATGAAAATCATATGGTTGTATAGCACTTGTAAAAGATATGTTTGTGTTTCATGTATTTTTTGGAGAGAGCAGTTTAACAAATGTGCTGTAGCGTGGCATATTTTTGGCTATATTGTATATATTTTGTACTGCAAAATAGGCAAGTCAAGTTTAGAGATATATACATATGAGTATTTTCATAAATAATTGCAACCAAGCAATAGTCCTACATACAAGAGATTGATGTTCAGAGACCTTTTCTTTATAATTCTTGCTTCATATCAGTTCTGGTGATTAGATCAAAAAATAGCAATTTGTATGGGTGCAGAGAGGGAGAACAAATACCTTCTTGGTTTAGCAAATCATTGTCCATAGTTATGGAACCCACCTTCTTGCTGATGGCCTTTTTTTAAATTTTGTTCTTTAACATTTTATCCAAAATGAACAAAAGTTTACTGTCTCTGGTTGTCTATATTCCTAGCTTCTCACTGTAGCTGTTAGACATAGGACCAGGTTCTAATCAGCCTCTAAAACTGGCATATTGCATGTCTCAGAACCTAAAAAATAGGTAGCATGCCACAGATGGACAATCCTAGTTGAGAGGATTATGTGCCTACATTTCCTATATGGGGAATGAAAAGATCTACATGTCAAATCCGTATTGCCTCATCACTCAGAAGGGATGCATCAATTATCAGGCAAAAGTAACACTAGGCCTAGGGATGTATCCGAGTTCCTCAGAGCTAATCACTACTTCCAGGACTTTTTATACTGTTGACATTAGACAGTCATGGTGTTTTTGTTTTTAAAAGCAAAACAACAATCAGAAACAACCCTCTCACCAGGCTCTAGACATTTACAAATCTCTCATCCCAGAAGAGGGCCCTCCACACTGGCCTTCAACAGCTGGGCCACAAGAGTTGTTTTCCTTCTCACTCCTTAATCTTGTACCTCTGGCTGCTCAGTGGTCCGGCTTCAAGATGAGCTGTGGAGAGTGTCCTCAGGCTCTGGAAGCCATAGCTGCGTCATTTCCAAACAGTCACCTTGAAGCACTGATTTGAATCACAACAAGGCTAGAAAGGAGGTAGACACATAGGTGGCCAGTCTGGATCACTTTCAGTTATATACAGTGACAACTCTAGATTCCTACAGACTTTTTTTCAGGACAAAATGGAAGAATCTAATGCCGTGGTTTTGGAGCTATGGGCTCGAACTACGTGACTGGGGTGCAAGGCAGGTAGGTGTTTCAATCTGGCTACTATCACTTTTCCCTGCTGCTGCTTCTCCCTACTCCTTGGCTGTAGTTTTGGCATAGGTCCTCACCATCCAGTCATGGTGTAGGTGCAGGTGAAACCCCAGGCCACCAATGCTCCTTGGATCCAGTGATTCTGCAAGTTGAATTCCGCCCTCAGGCCATATGTTGTCTCTCTCTGTCCTAATGAATTGTCCAAATTTGGCCAAGTTATAAGCTTCTGAAAAATTTTAGTCTGCACAGGTGCTTGTACATGTGAGGGGTGTTTAGTTTCCTAAACTGTGAAGATTAAAAACCCACCACTTCACTTTAGGAGCTTCTGATCCTTCTCACCTCCCCCTGACCCATAGAGTCTACCTGTGTCTCTTGCAGCTGGGGGGCAAGCTGCTGGCAGGCCAAGTGGCCCCTGAGCTGCAGGGAGCGAGACCCAGTCCTTCCCTTCACAGCAAAGGTGGCATCTCCCCCATGCCTGCCTGCATGGGCAGCTAGTGGGCAGGTGCTCCTCAGGTTGGGTTTGGGAAACAGTTGGATTGGGTTGCCTCTGAGCTGGGACAGCACTCGCCCGGGTGGCCCTGGGGGGCACTGCCGCTAGGGAGGAAAGGACCAGGGTCCGCCACAGCTCAGGGCCTGCAGGCAGCTTACCCCCTGGCTATGGGAGAGGTGGGCAGGCTCTTGTGGGGGGGGGGGCAAGGATCAGGCCCCTCACCGCTTTTTTTTTCCTCTGGCATGGCCTGCCTGCACAAGCTGCTGCCAGGCTGTGCAGCACTTGAGTTGTGGGGCGGGGGACAGTCCTTCCTCCATAGTGGTAGCACCACCATGAGGGCCCCCCAGGTGGGGTGCTAACGAGCCAAGGGCTGCCCCAACTTGGAGGCAGCACCTGCTGTATCCAACCCTTCTCTGAGGTCACCCACTGGAAGCCCACCAGGTGCTGCTCCCTGATTGGGCCCCTCACTTCTGCCTTCAGCCTGCCTCTCTCAAAGCAGGCGGGGGCAAGCTGTCAAAAGGCTGCAACATTACAAATAGCTACATTCCAGACTAAACTACATGTGGATGTGGTTTAGTTTGCAATGTAGCACACACATTTAAATCATAAAATAAACCCTGCACATGTACAGTGTGATGCAATTAAACTGCAAAAATGGCCAATTTTCATCACGTGTGTAAGCGTCCCACATGCTTAATAAAAATGTATTAGAGCATGGCTGCTAAAATCTCTGAAGAATCCATCCCGACTGAGCAAGATTCCTCCCTACAGAGCATGCCTCAGTTCCAGATTGTCTGAGCTGAGTGAAACTTCCTTTCACTGCTTCTTGTGACAGTTGTGAAACCAGGCACAGAAAGTAACGAGTGGAAAACCTCTCCTGTTTTCTCAGTGCTCTCCATTATGAAGCCTAGAGATTGTAAAGAAGACTGAAGAAGCAGCATGCATGAAATGTAGAGGCTTGGAGAGTAAACAGATAGAGTAGATTGCAACAAGGTACTGATGAGCTGGACATGTATTTAGGGTAGTTTGAGACTGAATGAAAGACTAGGAGACATTCTTTTTCATGTAATTTAAGTGTGGAGCTCATTGCCACAAGGTGTTGTGGAAGCTGACAGTTTAGCCAGATGCAAAAAGAACAAATTCTTGGAGGAAAGAGGCATCATAGAATCATAGAATCAATGAGTTGGAAGGGACCTAGACAGATCATGTAGTCCAACCCCCTGCCATGGGCAGGAAGGAGCACTGGGGGTGGCAGGGGTCATAAGACCCCAGCCAGGTGCCTATCCAGT
>NW_017728886.1:74372150-74409938 GCF_001723895.1 Crocodylus porosus
CCAGGCTCTTCCTTCCTCCCCTTCTTGAAAATAGGGACCACATTGGCCCTTTTCCAGTGCTCAGGGACTTGGCCCAAGCACCAGGAGTCCTCAAACAGCCGTGCTAATGGCTCCGCAATGACACCAGCCAATTCCCTCAGCACCCGCAGATGAAGGTCCAAATTTTTGGACCCGCGAACTTGGACACATCAGTAGCTACTGAACACAGGAGTTAGGGATACAGCTTCTGAATTAGAACTTCCTAGAGCTTAAATGTTGGAGGCTGCAAGTGAGAGAGGAACAGTGGGAAAAACTCTGGTTATACTCTGTTCACTCTGCCTTTCAGCATCTATTCTCTGCCACTGTGTGACACAGGATGCTGGGTTAGATGCGCCTATGGTCTGACCCAATAAATGGCAATTCTTATGTTCTTATAGGACATGGGAAAAATACATTAAAGAGAGACTGGGGTGATAATCTATAACGGGAACACAGGGAATGGGGCATGAGTAAATTTAAAGAACTTTTCTAACCACCAGAGAATTGAGATTTTGGAACAGTTTTCCAGTTTGGTATAGTGGAGACAAAACCCCTAAATTATTTAATGATGGATAAGTTTGATAAGCTTGGTAAGTTGGTGAACAGGGTTATATGATATGAATGACAATGGTAGCAGTGCCTGGCCTTGCCCCAGAAAGTCCTTTCCAGCCCTGTGTCCTTAGGAAGGGATGTAGGCAAAGGGCAGGAAGGACAGAGGCAAAAGAACTGGTACTGCAAGAACACAATTCCCCCCAAAATTTGGAATTGAACCTAAGATCTGAACTCTTAAGTTTTCTTTCACTATCTGTGAAACATGATGGCAAAATGTGTGCCTCTTTTCTCTCCATCAGCTGAGCCCCATGGAGGATAACAACTTACTATTCCTTTTTGTTAATCCATCAGCTTGAAGTGACAGAAATCTCTACTGTAAATCTGAAGGATCAGTGGGATAAAAACAAAATATAACTTGTATAAACTGTTTCATCTCATGAATCATCTGTTATCAAATGTGGAATGAATATATATCAGTCATTCCACATTTGATAACAGATGATTCATGAGATGAAACAGTTTATACAAGTTGTATTTTGTGCCTGTCCTACTGATCCCTTAGATTTAGTGTGTGTGTGTGCGCGCATGTGTGTGAGAGATTGAGTGAGAGGGAGAGCCTCCTCATGGCTAGAAACAAGTGTCAGCTGGAAAAATATTCTTCATGCTGTTGCATATAGGAAAAACCTTTCTGAGTAGTTGTCCACATTCTTACATGCTTAGCCCATGACCCTTTTGATTAGAGACTTTTGTCATAAGACAATCACTCTCTCCAGTCTCTCAGCTCTATTCCTCAAAGGGAATTTACAAGATACCTTTCAAGGTACCCTACGAACTTCACTTAATAAAACTACCAGATAAAATCATGGACTAAATATAGACATTGGATTTATGGTACATTATAACCTGCCTGTCATCCGATAAACCCAGGTAACCTTTCTACATTTTACCACTGGTCAACATTCCCTTCTTTTGTTTCCTCCCCACCCACATGTCTCACACCAATTAACTCCTATCCCCTCTGATCTTCTCTGCCGCACACGTGCATTTTCATAGACCGGCATTTTGCATATTGGCTCTATTTTACCCTAGAGAGTACACAAACACCAGCAGACTCTCTTTATGCCTGAAGAAGGGTGCTTGTGTTCAAAAGCTTGTAAAGCTCAGTTTTTCCAAATATTCACTTGGTCTAATTATGGTTATGTGGCATCCCATAGTTTTTAAGCTTCCTTATGGGAGAGTTAGAGAGATGTACTGCACTCTCTCTGCAGGAGGGAAGTCAGGTGCATTAAATTGTGAAATGCACAAAAAGTAGAATAGTTGGCGCTTCAGATATTTTTTCACTGCTCACAGTTCTAAAATGCTTAGTAGGCACAATTCTCATAATGATCAAGCTAAGTTTTAGAAAAACAAAACAAGCTCCCAATAGACTGCTGTCTCCAAATATTGCCTGGATGTTTCTTGTGCATAAAATGACATTCTGAAGGGCAGAACGCACATTTTTACCAAAGCAGATTCTGTTTACATTTCACAAAAAGATTAATAACATGGGGATGTGAGGTTTTAGAAGCAGCATTTATCGCTGTAGCAGAAGATTGCCCCCTGTTATTAGAGCCCTTCAGCTGTGATGATTCTGTTCCATTAGCAAGATCTGTAATGAATGTAGTTTAGCTTAAAAGTGGGTGGAAAAGTTTGATCATGCTTTCTTTTTGTGTGTATTATAGGAGTATTTTCTAATAAATTTCTTTCATTGATATGTACTAGATATAATTTAATTTAATGAGCATCCTGCGTTTTACGAGAATTTCTCTTGGCAGGTCTTGTATCCGTAACTGAATTCTCACCTGTTTTTACTCAAACATATGAATTTCAGCTTCTTGCAACCATTTCAAAATACCAAACCAATCTAGTACAGTTAGTGAATTTGGAATGTAGCCATCAGATTAGGGAGTCAGGATTTTGAGAATGACGTGTTCTACTTCATAGCCATGAAAATGAACAGGTTTATTCTCCCTGATCTGGAATATTTCTTAACTTTGATTTTACTTGAGTTAAATGCCAGAAGAGCAGGGCAACATATGACTTCCACATATTTTGCAGTAGAACAGTAAAGTGATTATGCCTTCATTCACAAACCTGGTAGAAAACATTCAAGGCTTAATTAACTCAAAGTCATATAATTTTACACATGGACGCTCATATGTAGAGTTTCCAGTTAATGAATAATTATTACAAGATAGTGATCAATTAATATCACAGGTACTGGTTTGGACTGGATATAGACAACTGGACTGTTGATTTAATTAAATATATTTGTAAACGGCCAACTTTTGGAACAGGCTTTTGATGTGAAATTTCACTAAACTCTACGTGTTCTAAATGCAGCTTAACTGATTGTCCAAAGGGATTACATTGCATATATTTTTTTGTTTAATGGTGGTTAGACTTTAACTGGAATACAATATTGCTGCAGTCGTACCAATATAGAATCAAATGAGCTGTTAAAAATTCCAAAAATTCAGACTGAATTTGCATTTTTTATTTTATAAGAAGCCAGGTTAGGGCCATGCTGCTGAAAAGCGCAGGTGCCACTGCTACTCACTAGCTTTTACAGAATAAAATAGTTCTATTAGCTTTCTAAGCACCTGGCACAAGATCGCAAAGAGTTTGATAGCACAGCAGTTATCAAGGGTGAAAGACACATTGCCATTTTTCTCTGTACACACTTGGCAGATGGCAAAATGTGAGGGTACTACACTATTGGCATCAGGGAGCATACAGCTTGTTAATGTTATCCTGTTTACAGCTTGTTAATGTTATCCTGTTTTTAATACCAAGACACTCATCCTGGAATCATTATGAGGGGCATGGTCTTGAAAACAATATCTTTTTTTATTAGTTTATTAGTTACTTTTTAAAATAAAAGTGTGGTTTTGTATTTTTGGAATACTTAGAGGCAATTAAAATGTATTTTGTAAAGAGTATAAAAAAGTCTTTAGTTTTGTCTGATTTTTTTAGTAGGTTTTTATCAAACTATACATTTTCTCTTTTGTTAGTAGTAAATTCAGATTATGCTGACCTTGTTTTTATTACAGAATTTTAAATTGTTAAGAAGGCTTTAGCCACCTCTACTTCTGTGACCATTTACTCTTAACACTTTGTGGGAGGGTGGGTTCTAAGAGTAGATTTCATTTGTTTTTTTTACTCTTTACTCTTTGGAGGATTATTCTACTAAAGGATTAGGGTACTGACAAAGATGGATTATAAAGTGAACAAAATACCCTGTACCTCTTTCTTCTCCCAAATTTCCCTTGAACAGTTCTTTGCATTTCTTTTGTCAGCTGGAAACTCTTGAAGAATTAGGCTGAATTTTGAAATTAAATATATTTTGTTGTAGAAGAGCTCTCCTGAAACAACCATGCCCATGTTGATATGTGGGTACTAGATTTTTCAGGTATTTTCCTCTGTTTTTATTGGTTATCAAGAAAAGGGGAAAATGCAGCAGGAGAAATGGGTAGGCCTTATTGGGATGGGGCACATAGCAATGGATTTAGGTGCCAAAATGGGAGCTGTAGTGATGCTAAATCTCCTTTGTAAAATTTGTAAATGAGTGCTGTTTCCAAATCCCTCAGTGCCATCCATTCTCATCAGTTCTTTTTGTATTTTTCCCCTTGTTTACCTTCAGGTTCTCCTGGTTGCTCCATCTTTCTGTTTCCCTTAGAAACCAAAACACTCAAACAGCATACAAAAGCCACATGCAAGGTCCTAATCTAAGGACAAGGATCCTCAGTTATGCTTACAGAATAACCATATCTTGAAAAAACCAATTCTGAAAAGGCTTATGATAGATAAATTAATTGTGAGTTCCTAATGTGATGCTTTAGCCAAGAGGGCAGACTTGATTGTTGTATGAATAAAAGAAGTCTGGATTATTTCTGTATGTGGTATTAGCGAGACGACTGATAATACATTGTGTCCAGTTATAGTGTTCACACTTCATAGAAGATGCTGACAAAGGTGAATGGTTTCAGAAAAGAACTAAAAATGATTCAAAGCCTGGAAAACATGCGTTACAATAGAGACTAGGGAAGCTGAAATTATTTAATTTATCCAAAAGAAAGTTAAAGAGGTGACATGATTATAGTCTATAACACCATTCCTGGTGAGAGATTTCTGGTGGGAGTTGTTTGTTTGGGTTTTTTGGGTGGGGGTTGGTTTTTCTTGCTTGTTCTGTGTAGGAGATGAGGCTTCATTGTAAAACCTATTAATATATAGCTTTTTACTCCTCAAGGTGGGAAACATCTACATGGTAGGCCCAGCTGCATGAGCACCATAAATTTACAGCTGTAGCCATGTAAATTGCTCAGGGTGCCAGATTAATTTGGGAGTAGCTGTAACAGTTTCAAGGAAGCATTGCTTTGTTTCAGTCTGTGGGAGCAGGTTGTCAGACTGTATGGCAATGGTTCTCAACCTTTTTTTAGAGTTGAGGCAGCACTGAGTAGATTAGAGACACCCCTCAGAAAATGGCATCTCATTTTTTGCTTGTTTTTTAACTACAGAAAAATAATAGAGCAATTCTTCTGTATAAAGAACACAGAAAGACAGGAGGTCAGAATATGTTTAATACTATGAATTAAATCTGTATTTTTTCATGTGAAACATGTTTGCACACCTAACAGTGCCAACGTTGTGCAGCACTCCATAGCCCCCCGACAATGATCTCGGGACATCCTGGGGTGCTGTGACATCTTGGTTGAGAATCACTGGTGGATAGATAGTCATAAGTGAAATAATGGTTGTGGAAGTTTCCAATTTCTACTACATTTCCATGCCCCCCTCATCTCTTGTAGCATAGCCTTGCAAACTAGGATAGTTTCCCCCCTCAGTTTGGGAAACTGATATTCTAATATCCTCCTCCTGATATACCTTTTGATATTTTTTTCTTGAAAAAAGGAAGAAATAAAGGGAAATAACTCAGAAAATTATTACTACTTACAATCCAAACTGAAGTGCTGCTGAGATCATTTTGGTCCGGCCAATGAGGGCAAAACCCTATTAGTTTTAAAATAGAGATTGATAATTTTATGAAAGCGATTGTATCATGTGATTTCCTATAACAGCAGAATACCAGGTGTGATGACTCCCCTGGCAATCCTGTGTTTATATACTGGGTATTTAAACATAAATGCTATGTATATTATGTTGTCATATTTTTATCATGTATGTTATATCTTGTAAAACATATAAAACATCAGTTAGTAGTGATTGGTCCTCCAGTTTTGTGAAATATTTTTGCTGCAGTTATATCACTTATATCACTTGTCTGGAAGTTTAGAAGAGAAATCCAGTTGTATATATTAGGAATTCAGCTGCTGATATAGTTTTAATAAAAAGAAAATGGGGAGGAGGGGAGAAATATAGGTAGGATTTTCTATTGTAATTCCACATTCAGTTCTACCAGGTTACACCAGTGTAACAGCAGAATTTATGTATTTGTGCATGGGTGTATCTACATGCACATTTTACTGCAGAATAGACTAATTAGCTCCTCAGTAAAACATCACTGTCTACATGTGCAGCAGTATTAGGGCTCAGTAAACTAATTTGCTCTGGTGTAAGATAGTGCTACTGTCTTATAGCGGAGTAATTTACTACACTGGAATGCACATTTAGACTCTGACCAAGTTGTACCTGGTCAGCCCAGCCAGCCAGGGGCCTGCTCCACCCCTTCTCAAATTGCAGCTGATCCAGGTGCACGTATAGATGCTGTGCCTGGGAGCAGTTTACTCTGGCTCAGATTGCTCCAGATTTTATTGCTTTGCATTAATTACATGTGTAGATGCACCCATCGTTATCTAAATTATTACTTATTATATCTTTGATCTTTGTTTTTTTTCCTAATGTGCTTCCTGCTGGTTCTGTTAAGGTTGCATGCCTGTAATTTCTTTGCATTCTCCTGGGTGCCACTCTTAAGGGTTCTAGCAAAAGTTATAGGCTAATATTGCACATGTTGGTCTTGCACATCTGGGTGGTAAGATGAATTCTGTCCTGCTTGGAGTATACCTTAATTTTTCTTCCAGGATGATTGTAGTTTTCTTCAATATTTCATTGTTTGATCTTTGAGAAATTCATCTGGCACTGTCACCTGTTTTCTTTTTGTAGTTAGGAAATAATTTGTTATTTCTAGTTATACTGACTAGTATCCACTAGTCATAGTCTGTTGACCATCAGACTATGTTAGAAAAAATAAATACATTACTTGGGATTTCTCAAAGATGGATACTTTGAGACTAAGAAGGAAATGTGAAAATTATTCTCCATTTATAGAATGTTCACTGTTTGTACAGAATGTTTTATAATGTGGTACTAATGAGTATGTTGCTCATCAGCTTGAACATTGAGAGCAAGAGTATTTCACAAATTGGAATAGATAATACTATTTTGGCATTTCTTGGTAGATATCCTGAATCATGTACTAACTTCTTACATTGGATGCACAGTTCTTAATAAATATAGTACAGTATGTGTAGTAAATTATATCTTAGCCTTTTTATCCTCTTTGGATTAATTATTTTTGGATTATCAATATAATTTTCTAAATTTATATATTCTTTATCTGTATTTGATTTTGTATGATTTATATATATTTGATTTTGTATATTTCTTTAATTTTTGGTGGTGGTGGTGGTTTTTTGTTTTGTTAACTACTTTCTATCATAAATCTAGCTTTATTACCAGGATTGGCCTTTAAATATTGTCATATGTTTGCTGTTAGATAGTTCATTAGGTGTAATAGTTCCCGAACTAGGAATTATGACGTCAAATGAATTCATGGTCTATTACATGTAGGGGTGCTAGTCTTAAAAAAATTCAATAATAGCAGTTGAACTTGGAGAAGAAGCTAGGTTACTACCAAGAAAGATTGGAAATCACTGCCATATGCCCAGTGTATAGATTCATATTTCTATATTTCATTTTCCATTGCTATTTTATGTATCACTAACACTAAATAAACACCTGTGATTTAAAATTTGCAGAAATCTTTTATTCTAATTGCCTTTCTTACTACAAACACTGTACTTCAATCATTATTTTTAATTTTTTTCAGCATATCCTATTAGCGATGAAGTTTGTCATGGCATTCTTAATACCTGATAAACCACGAGATATCCAGATAAAATTGGCCAGGTTGGAATTTGAATCTCTAGAGGCTCTCAAACAACAGGTAAGGGCAGCTCACTTGGCAGAAACACCAAGAGAGGCAATTAATGGAAATTTTTACTGTAAGAAACTAGCATTTTAACGGGTATGTGTTGTATAGATAAAAATGTTAAAAAAAAAAAAAAAAGAAGGAAAAGTTGCTTATCACTGAAAAAATGTTCATTAAAAAAAGATTTTATTAAAGGGTCTTACTCTTCTGCTTTAGGGTCATACTGATCACCAGATTTAGGGTCAGGAAGATTTTTTTCCCCCAAGGTCAGATTGGGAAGCACTTTGGACATTTTTGCTTTTCTTTGTGTCTTGAAGTTTGATCCTCAAACAAACATCCCCTCAACCTATATTAACCAAAAACTTTTCTGACATTGCAGTGACAGGACGTTGGCAGTGCCCTTATTTATGTTTTTTTCTGTAGTATGTTGTAGATTATTCATGTTTTTTCTGGTTTTCTTCCACATGATTGTTTGAGGTATTGAAGTAGTGATCTGGTGGATTCTTTGGGTAAATGCTTGCCTGTGAATGCAGAGAACTAGACTCTGGCCCAGGATGGCCGTTCTTGTCTTGTATGCCATTGAAAACCATTTTTGATTGGAATTTAAGTATCCCTTTGTAAATTTGCAGCTAAAGCAATGCTCATCACAAGCAAAGAAAAACAAATATGAAAATGAATAGTATATTTTAATTGTGTACTTTGAGTGAAAAACAATATGGAAATAGCATTGATGTTTAAAAGTCAATTAGGTTTGCAGAGATGTATTCATATTTTGATAGTCAAATAGGGATTAAAGTTTGTTAATCTGACATCGTCCATTTAATTTTAGTCAAATATGTCACTTTAGATGCTGTTTAGTTATTTTGAATGTTTTTATTTATAGTAATATTTATTTTTTCTTCACAAAAAAGTTCAAGATCTGTGAATGCAAAGCTCTACATAAGGATGATGTCTATTATTGCTGGTCAATGAATATTTTTCTTCTCTGAAATGCTACTGTATGTGAACAGTGGTTGGCTACTTTATGAATGTTAGGCCCCTGCCAGATGTACAGATAAAGGTGCAACAAGATCTCATTTGTGATCCACACAATCTCCTGTTTGGGATTGAGCATCAGACCCTATCAGGCCTTGTTGCTGGTGCAGGGGGAGCCTAGGATCATGATCTTGGGCTACCCCTGCCACAGTAAGCAGCAAGGTCCTGTGGCTAGGAGCCCCATCAGCTGATCTGCATCATGCCTTCGACAGCTGGGAGCCCCATCAGATGTGGGCTCCCAGCCTCATGAGTGTTTGGTACACCCCTACAACTATGAGTTCCATCACATGACGGGGCTCCCGGCCACAAGGGCACACCTGCCCACACGTTCAACTAATGGCATCATAGATACTAGCCACAAAGTTATTACACTTGTTTTTTAAATACCTTTGCAACTTACTCATTGTTTTATGATGCCATTGCTTTAGTGAGTGGCTGAGTCACAAGCTAAGATGTAAATAACTGGTTAATCATATTGTAAGTGTAATGTGTGACGGGGCCTTATTGTAAGCGCATTTGGTATGGAATTTTTAAAATCACTGAAATATTTGTTGAGAAAATTAATCAAAGACTATAAGAAACATTAAGTGAAACTGATGATTTAAATGACATTTATGTTCAGAACTTTCTCCTCTTATTTTAGGAATCAGATACATTTCAGCATTGTTTAACAGCCATCCAAGGTGCCCAACCAAAATAAGGAGTTAAATTTTTGTACTGCAAAATATTGTAGGCAAATACTTATGGAGCAAAAATAATGGCGATATTAGTACAAAGATAACTAGTCTGAGGAGCGGGAGAGAAATCTTTTGGGCGGAGCATGCCCATGTGGCTACCCATTGCAGTCCATTTTTGGGGAAATCTGTGATGAATTGGGAAGAGCAGTGTAACTAGTAAAGAAGAAATTTTGGAGAGACTTCAGTTTAAAAAGAGTTTTAACTGAATGATCATGTAACAAAGTATGGATTTACAGGGTAAGGATTAGCAAATCTTGTAGTTAAAGTACATAAAATGTGAACAGAAATGTACATCACATTGCAGTGTAGGCATACCCTGAGAATATTGTAGGTATAAGTGGGTAACCTCCCTTACTTTGTGATCTTTGTGTGGAGATGGAAAATACACTTTTTATAAATTCTTCTGTGACATCTGGCAAAATGCTGTTTTATTAATATCAGACAGAGTCCTGAAACTTTATACATTGTCATCACAGTTAAAAACCCACAGGCTCATATGATGCATGTCCCTATCCAGGTCAAGACTGTCTTCCAAAATAAAACCACAAAAATAGAACTGAAATTAAAGTAGAATATAAAGCATCATAGTTTAGTTTGCAGTTCTCTAATGTATTGAATGTGTTACCAGGCAGGAGTCAATAGCAGTCTCACATATTCTTTTCTTAACATCAAAAAGAACAGAATTGCTCTATTTTAGTTGTTCCTTTTCTATTTTCATTTGGTAGACAAGCAAAACTAGGTCATCCACAGGAACGTTAAGCACAAGTGAATACAGCTACCTTCGGTTAGAATGTGCCACTTGGAATCTACTAAGTCTGTTTCAATGTGAATGTATTTGTCAGCAGTTAAGAATTAATCTCCTACCCTTGTATCTCTGCATTCATTACCATAATATATGCCTGAGCCCCAATTCTTCGGGGTTTGTTTTATTAATCCTGCTGACAGATGGGCATTCTGAATTTCAATAAGAATCAAAACCCTCTGGTTCTTCTGTGCTACTTCCAGTTTTCATCCAACTGCAGGACAGAGGAAAAACCATTCCTACATTTAGGATATCTATGATAATATGCACAAGTAATCCCCATTAGATTTTATTGGTAAATTTCCCTTATCTACCTTGCTTTTCTATATATGTTCTGGCAAAATATCTACATGGAAAAAAAATCACTGGCAATGTGAACAAGTATTGAGCCATTTATTTAGCATGATTACAAGCTCTTTAGGCTCCAGATGTTAAAGAACATTACAGGTGGATCTTCTGCCAGGAAGAATTACCTTTTGGAGTTTAACTCTCATTTTAATTTCTCCAATTTAAAGAATTTACGTGGAGTTAGTTGCCCAGTGCCCTAAGTTTCTCCAAATTAACTTTTTTTAAAAAAAGCAAAGGCCAATATGTTTGTGGCTCAGTTGTCACTTGACAGCTGTGTCCTTCTCACTGTTATGTGCTGTGTATCCTCTCCCTTTCTTGATTGCTGTCCCTAACACCTGCCAACACGCACACCATTTTAATGCATACAATCAGTATTCAAATCATTTCTTTTTCCTATTATTTATTCTTGCAGAAGATTCTGACTGAGAAACAGCTTGCAGAGTTCTGCTTCCTGCAGATAATAGATATTAAGTGTACATCACTCGTGAAATTTTGACTTTTTCATTAGTGGTTGAGAAGACTTCCAGCTCTTCCATGTCCTAGCTGATTCATAGCATCTCCTTGAGTCTGATTTTAGGGACTATCATAGGGCGTGTCCAGACGAGTGCTCATTTTCCTGTTGCAGCATCTCAAAGCAGTTTGAGATGCTGCACAAGGCACTCTGGGAACAAAAAAATGCAATGCAGTCTCTTAATTTGATACTGGGAAATCCTGGTATTAAAAAAAAAAACAAAAAAACCCGCAGAAAAAAAATGATGCAGGGATCGTCGTACTCCAGGAGCATGCTCTGAAGCAATCAGAGACTTTGCTGTTCAGAGAGATGCTCTGGCATCTGGGAGCAGGGCAAGACTTCAGTGTGACCTGGACCCAGGCACCATCTCCAGTGAGTAGGGGGTCAGGGTTTGTGAGTCCCAGTCATGGGCTTCCCAGGAACAGCATGGGGATCACTGGGGTCTGGGCACAGGCAGAGTGAGCAGAACAGCAAGGACTGGCACTGCTTAGAGCCACAAAGTGGCAGGTGGAACAGCTGAACTTGTGTCCTGGTGCTGGGATGGAGTTGCTGTTGGGAGGAAGCTAGTGGGAGGCAGGCAGGGTTAGGAGTGAGGGGCACTGTGGGGATGCTGTGGGTTGAGAGTGAAGGGCAAGGCCGTGGGCAGGGTACCGGCATATTGGTGTTGCTCAGCACCCCACATCCTGTTTAGTGAAGGGGGCAGCTCAAATATTTCTACAGTAAAATAAACAAAAGCAAATGCCAAAGTGTAGAGGTATTTATAATTCATTTATTACAATGATAGAGGCACTAGTAAGCTTCTAGATTGCTTTAAAATTGTAAATATATCAATAAAACATTGCCCAACTGATCTCTATATAGTGGTGTTTCAGTTTAATCACAGAAAAACACAGATTTTGTGTATTTTAATGAGAGAATTTGGGTTTTTTATCAGAGAATTTGCAAGTTTTAAACAGGGAACACCAGGATCTGCTGGTGAGGCAAGTGTCGAGACCCAGGCACAGTCTGCCCAGGGCCAGCACTGGGGACCCAGCTGGAGGGCAGACAAGAAGCTACTTTAGGTTAGGGCTGCTTTAGCGGTCCAGTTGGCACAAGAGGCTAGTGTCTTCAGGTACCATCTGGGTAGGCCTCAGAAGCTCCTGAGGGCAAATAGCCCTGAGCTGCTCACCAAGGCAGGGTTTTATACTGCTAGCACTAGCAAAGGTGCTAGCCACAGTCTCTAGCTCCGCCTGACAGAATATCCTGGAGGAGCTGGGCAGGGTCAGTTTGCCTCAAGTGGCATGTGTTCAGGCACATGTGCTGAGGTACAAATCTCTGGCACAGATTTGTGCTGCTTCTGTTTCTCCTGCTGCAGGTGCATGTGCCTGCATGTGCAGACGCTCTAATAGTTCCCAGAAGTAGTTAAATACTTGTTACTGGAACTGGCTAAAAGGTGGAAAGTTCTGGTTCTTGAAGTTTCAAAATCTGGTTCATCTCATAGGAGAACAAAAACATAGTTTTTGCAGAGCTGTAATTCCAAAAAACTGTCATTAAGAAAACATTGAAATGCTCCACTTTGCATCTTTTTCTTTTCTTTTCTTTTCTGTTAAATCCAAAATGAAAGTCTGTTCTGAAAATGTCAAAACAAGACATCTTGTTATGTTTTGATATGGGCCTGGTGACTGAGCAGCTCAAGAGGCAACACATGCTAAGTTCTAGATGCCGTAGCATTGGAACAATCAGTGAAGGCCTAGAGCTGTCTGCATGCCCAGCTGGAATGGCAGAATTTGGAGTTCCTTCAGTGTTAGGCCAGTCCAAACTGCAGCCAGGATTTGAGGCTAGTCTTCTGAATCGCACACATTCAGGAAAGGGAACATTGAAGGAGTCTTGTTATTTTTGTTAGTTAGCTTGTTAGTTTTTAATCATGAATTTATTGTTAAACTAGTAAATTCTTTCTTTGTTGTTATTTGGGAGCTGAGGGTTTATAATACAGGCAGTCTTCGACTTACAACGTTTTGAGTTACAATGTTTCACATTTACAACGTTTATAAATGGACACTCTGTTTTAACTTTATGACATCAGTTTCGACTTTACAATGCTTGATCTGATGCAAGGCCATGCCAGCGAACAAATTTGCTGTGTCACCTATCTCCCTGGAGAACACCTGTCCAAACTTCCTTGGACACTTTCTTTAAGAATGCAGACAAGACTCCAGAAAAAGCTGCAGCCAAGACTCCTGAGAAGACTCCAGCCAAGGACCTTTCAAAAAGTCCAACCAAGAGCCTTTCAAAAAGTCCAGCAAAGTCACCTCAAAGAAGTCCTTCCAAATCAATATGATTGCTATTTACAATATAAGTACATTAATGTATCTATATTACTCATCTATAATTGATTGAGTACAAAATTCTGGGGTATTTTTGGTGAAAATAGGGTATCGGGTCTTGATTCACGAACCAATCCCCCATTTGTAACATTGTTTCTTATGAGAAAATTGGTTCCAAATTGCAATGTTTCGACTTAACCCATGATTTTCAGGAACCAATTGTGTCGTAAGTCCAAGGACTGCCTGTACTACTGCACCATGCTGGCTCCCTATTTATATATAAGGCTATATTACTACAATCTACAGTTGTACTTTCCTTACCATCTCCATCTCCTTGTGCTTTGGAAGTTTGTGTGAGAACGTCCTTTGTAATTACTCCTTTGTCATCATAATTCTTCCCCAAAACTTTGGAAATAAAATGTTCCAGTTTTGTTTTTTTCCTAAGAAAACTTTTCCAAAACAACAAGAAGAAACATTTATTTTTATGTACAACTTCTCTTGGGAAAGTGGAAAAGCTATGTGGTCTTGTGGGCAGATACAGGATTTTGAAAAGTGGGGAGCAGATGATGTGGTGTATCGTCACATATAATGCACACATTTTTCTCCAGTTAAAGAGAAACTAGATGCTTTAAGAATATGCCAGGGGTCTAGCATTATATTATTTGGAAATGTTGCTGGCTTTCCCAAGAAGATGGTTTTAAAGTTTGTGTGGATCAGGAATCAAAGGGTGGGGGGAGGTGCAACTGTATCACTGCACCCTCCCCTGGACCTGCTATGCCATTGGGAGTTTCAGTTCCTGGTATGGGCACCCAAGTTAGACAGGTGAAAAGGTAGGTTCACATGAAAGGAATTCAGCTGGCCCTGTAGATTTTGGATTAAATGCTAGACAAACAGCATGTCCTTGTGATACAATGCTAGGCAAGCAACCTATCTTTAACTGATAGGTACTGGTAATTTCATCATGGCTAAACTGCGTTCTACCACTCAAATGTGATGCATGTGACAGAATGCAGTGAAATTTTGACTTATATGTTGAATTTGCAACCAACACAGAAAAACAGCTGAATGTGAAATGAAACTGGAAACTTGGTAACCAAATAGGAAAGTCAGAAGTGCTATAGCCCATTTCAGTTTGAGTTGTTCAAAAGTTTTTCTTGAAATCGATGCACGTTTGCAAAACTCTTTAATTTTGATGAGTTTCTGCTTCAACAAAAGAAGTTTTTTTTCCTTAAAATTTCCTGTGATTTATGTATTTAAAAGGGCAGACCTACAGGCTGTATAAAAATAAAATGAAGTTTAATAATTTCTGTTTCCTATATTTTTAAGAATCCAAACCTGTTGAATTCAACTTGCAATCGCAGTTCCTCCTTAGTAAGTCGTCAGGTGTCCCAAAATATCTTTTAATCTAAGGTTTGCATGTGTTTAGTTGCAGAAGGAATATCCTGCCAATATCATTTACTAGATTCTTGTAATTATCTTTTATATAAATTTTTCTGTCAATGTTAGCATCTGAGGAAGTGAGAGAAATATAATTAGCCATCATGGAAACACACTGTGTTTAAACTTGCTCTCATGGTTCTAGCAATAGACTTTAATCCTAAAACAAGACTGCAAAAAGTAAAACCCAAAGTCCAAAATTAATCATGAGGTTTACTTCATTAACCCAAGTAGCATTTTCTGCATCCTCAGTTGTGTGACTGTATTTGTGATAACAACTGAAAAAGTGAGATGACACCAAGTCTTTGCAGATTTAAAGAAAATTTAGGTTTATAATGAAAGACACTTAAGAAATAGAATCTTAAATACAGATTTTTCAAATATGTATAAATACTATGTGGTGATTAATTATATTCTGTTAATTGAAAAAAAATACCACGGCTTCACACTTCTCCAGAAAACTTAAATTTTTCTTTCAGACAGCACATTGTCACTTTTTTTTACTGTTGTCGAAAATAATTTGTCACTGCAGCCATATGCTGACAGCAACTAACCATCCCTCCAAAGATACCCATCTCTTACCTTTCTCAACTTCTGACCTAGATCCTAATCCTGGAATTCAACAGTAATCAAACTTAGCCTTTTCTTCTCTTTACCGACCATCTTGCCATTGGAAAACATTGATAAATAATATCATATCTACAAGGAATTCTGTAAGTAAGATGAGAGGGTAAAATTAAGTTAAAATTATTCTTAAACCCAAGAACTCTGCAGTTACAGTAGACTTCATAGATTTAAATTCTATGAATCCCTTAGGGAATCCCTATTTATATTCACTATCACCACTATATTGTTAATGCTTCCATAAAAGAAAATGCAAAAAGAATACACGTAAATAGTTTACTTTCAGTCATGGGTAGGGATCTACTGAAATCACAGTCTAAGTGAGCTGTGCAGTAAATCCTTTGCAGGCTCCCCCATTCACCCTCTCTCCCCCCCCCCCCCCCCCCCCATTGCTGATTGGCTGAACCAGTCAGAAGGCAAAAACAGCGCCATGTTTACACCTCAGTTTTTGCTTCCTTGCTGATCAGGAGTGAGTGGCAGGGTCCCTCCATCAGTCAGCAGAGAGGGAAGGGGTACAGGAGAAGATTAAAGGAGTTACAGCACATCCCACTTCTGCCATGAATTCAGCAGGTCCCTAGTCATGGGCAGCCATGGAACTTAATAAGAGAGATGCTCTTAGTTACAAATACACCATGGACACTTTTATATCTCATTAGAAATAATCTGTTCTTTATATGACATAAAATATCAAAATAATAAATATTTAAGACCACTAAATAGTGAATTTAATGTGATTTATTTGATCCTTTTTAAGGATCACCTGCTTTAGTTCTGGTAAGTAGTGGTATTTCTATTAAACCATAAACATACTGTATAAAACAGGGAGGCAGAACATTGTGGAAAAATATGTCAGGATTATACTGAAATTTTGTTAACCTTCTGCTGTTGCTGATAAGTCTCCTAGGACTTCTCAGCAAGAGCAGAAAGTTAACAAAATTTCAGTATCATCCTGAAATATTTTTCCACAACATTCTGCCTCCCTGTTTTGTATAGCACATTCATAGCATTCCATTTAGAAAGAGCTCTGTTCAGTAACAGCAAGAGGACAAGCAACAGAAGTCTTGAAAAAGAAACATAACCTGAAAAGGGTATAAGGTGAATCCAGCGGAGCATAAGCTTCTCATCCCATTATGTAAATTACCATTATATTAATCCTTTATAGCACTGTTATGATTTCTAGTTTTGTATCCCCCTCAGAGCCAGCATGAATGAGCAGGAAGATCACTGTGATATTAGTGCTGACACTTGTGTCATGATTAGTCCCTACATGTGTTAAGGAGGTGTGAATGTACTACGAAATCCTTGTAATTATAAGGACTAGTATCAGAGTTGATGTGTCTGTGCCTATCCAGTCACCATGATTTTAACCATTTGATATGTAAAAGCGAATTCTCCTGACTGACTGCCTAAATACTTATGCTTCTGTATATTGTATGAAAAATAGCACTTTACTGATTGTCTTCACATCAGTGATGTTCACTAATACAGTTTTTACAGCCCAATGTGACAAGAACATCTGTTTCAAGTAGTATCTTCCATCTGAAATGCACTGTTCTTTGTTTATAATTGCACAGTGTCTACAGTCATGATCCAAAAACAATGCTCCATGCCCAGCATTTTTAGTAAGTGTTGCCTGTATAGGAAACCCTCGGTATTCACAGGTTCAGCATTCGTAGTTTCAAATATTCGCAAATGCTGAACCTGCATTTTAAATACATTTTAAACACTTGTAGGAGAGCTGCACTTGCTGCCGCCGGGCTCCCGCCACTGCTGCCAAAGCCATTCATCCCACCGCCCCCAGCAGCTGGGGGCACTGCATTCATGAATGTAACAAATAGGGATATGTTCCAAGACCTCAACTGTACTGACCCCCAGACCCATTTCTACCACTTTTACAAGACAATTTTAGTACTCACCAACAGCAGACAAGCACAGGGCACTATCATAATGGGAATGGCAACTACAGAAAAATGTCACAGACAACGAGTGAGGAGCACAGATCCACACAGGAGACTATATTTTGGTGCTCGTCACTCCCACAATGCACCACACAAAGCACTGACTGTGGGCTTCCACCACACAGATCACATAAGAGTGAATGTACCTTGCATATAGCTAATTTTTGGTATAAAAAGGGTCATCGCATAGGAGCGAATTGGCACATACAGAACCTGCATAAAGTGAAGGAAAACCGTACTGCAATGCAGTTGCAATACTGTATATAAGTGACAAAACTGCAGTATAGTTGCAATACAGTACACAAAGTAAAGACAGTACTTTGTAAAGTTGAGATCCTTTTGTAATCTGTCTCCTTTTCCATATTTCCTTAGTTAACCTGTAGCAATGGCAGGGTTTAC
This sequence comes from Crocodylus porosus, assembly GCF_001723895.1. Taxonomy (NCBI): domain Eukaryota; kingdom Metazoa; phylum Chordata; order Crocodylia; family Crocodylidae; genus Crocodylus; species Crocodylus porosus. Next base: position 74,390,082 of record NW_017728886.1, read on the forward strand.
ATACTTGAAAAAAGTAATGAGGGGGCAGAATGAAGAGGACATAATGAAAGTAAATTCATTTTATGATTCATTATGTTTCTTCCCCACTATGTGCCCTATATTTTTTTCTTTTTCACTTTATTAACAAATCCACTTCATCAAACACCAAATTTAACATTTAAAGATACCTCCAGTCTCCTAAAACATACATAAAGACAGATATTTATCTGCCTTTAACGTTGCTTCCTTAATCCAAGTCAGTGTCCACAGTTTCTTCCTTCTTTTCAGCCTCTGACGGTTTCCTTTATTTTTAGTTGATGTTAAGTTCCCAGTATTTTTCAATGTATTCTGTTTCTTCTCTTTGCATGTAGGATTTGACATTTATTAGTACAAATTATCCTGCATCCACGTTAGTGTAAACTTTTCAGGTCACTTGGCAACTTAGTTCTGTCTTCTTCCTGTTTTTTTTTTTTTCTTGCCTTGTGAATTTGTGATCAAATAGAAATTTGATTGTATTGGAAATAGCACCAAAGAAAACCCAAGAAAGTGAAAAAATTAACCTGAAGCAGCATGATTAAATGAAACTGGCTTTATCTGATTTTTAATTCTCTACACTTTAAAAAAGAAAAAAGCTTCTGGAAACCTAAAATGCTTTAATCCATGTTACTAGGAATCGTAACTGCTCTGCACATCTCCACATCAGTGAAGATGTACTGCTGACAAAAGCAGTTCTGAAAACCACCGCCTGGCCATAGATGACAATTAACAAACCATTGGCCTTTGTATACAGCCAACTTTCAAGTGATGCTGTACCATTACCAAAAGGCCCTTAATCGATCCTCTTAAATTATACTATCCTTTAAAAGCATTCAGATTGATATCTATTTTAAGTGTGACCCTCAGGAGTTTCAGATTTACAATAGGTATGACTGCTTTGTAGGCTATGAAAGGTTACATCTTCTAGAACAGCAAAATACTTTCTTCTGAATCCTTTCTTGAACGAGAGGCTTTTTTGTTATTTACATATATCACCAAAAAACTAGACAAAAAACAAACCAAAAATAATTTATTATTTGCTTTCTGGAGCACAAACTAAATCTAGTTTTGAGAATTTTCTACCAAAAAAATTGGCTTGATTTGGAAAAGGAAAAGCCTGTTCACCATGTAACACTGAAAGAGATTTATGAGTTTCATTGAAGAGCAAATTTGACATAAGTTTAGTGTAATGTAGCCAGTATGATGTGGGCTACATATTTTGTAGGAGGTGTCACATCATGAAATAGTAAAGTAATCTATCTGGTGTGATTCTGCTTGGGATACTACATTCACTTCTAAGCACTGTCTTACTAAAATGATACTGATAGATTGGGCAGGACCCCAGGGAAGATGAGGGATGGAAGGATTACTTTATGATGTGTATGTTTAAGCAGAGTTTAAGGCAGGGTGGTACCTTAGATACTAGTTGATTCAGAGAAGGTATGAGGCTCTGTAAACAACAACCTACTTTGTTTAGGTAATAACATACTACTTCAGCTTTTGAAAGAAAAGATTGAGTAGGGATAAACCTGATCACTGCATTTTGGTACTTATGCATGGAAAAGATATCTGCTACAAATGTACTGACAAAGTTGTAACTGTATTCAGTGGCTGAATGCTTAAGTTACCATATTTCTTTGGGTATTGGCTACTCCTGAATTTAAGACATACCAAACATTCCTCATCTCAGTTTAAGAAAGAAATAAGCCATCAAATAACAAACACATCTTTGATGCAGATTAGAGGGGTGGGATTTCCTTTTCACTCTAAGACATGGGCCATTTTAAAAGAAATGTTTTGCTTTAAGAAATGTCTTGTATTCAAGGCATATGGTGGATAAATTTGGATTTGAAAAAAGCCACGATTTCCAGTGTAAGAGGCAAGGATTTCTTAGGGTGATCTCTTTTATTGGACCGACTGTGTATTTGGGATAAAGTTAGACAAGCTTTTGAATCCAAGACATTCTGTTTAACTTTATCCCAACTGTATAGTCCAGTAAAAGATATCACCGTAAGAAATCCTTGCCACTTGCATAATTTCTGGACTGTAACAGCTATAACAACACTTTTACGCTACCATAATTTCCAGTATAATTGAAAATAATTAAACATTAACATTACTTAACATCAGTTAGAGTATATAAAATGAAATACAGTATCTTTCTAACAGACCTGGTTTAGTCCAGCTTTGGGAAGAAAATCTTCAAATTCTTTGACTTGAATGTGGCCAGAAGGTCAGGGTTGTGAAAATCTTGAAATCTGTAAGCCTGAGTCTTCCTCTTCATCCTCTTCTTTCCTAGGCTTCGGGAAACAAGATTGTGTGCTTTGCCTTAATTCCACCCCCCACCCCAATGACCATTTGGCTAGGTGGCTAGTGGGAGGCTTTTTCTCATCATCTGAAACATCAGAGATTGGCTATAGCTAGAGACTGTGTTTTGAAGAGTACAGAGGGATCCTCTTTCTTATATGCCTGACTAGTCAATCTTCCTACTATTCTGAAGGTCAATGCTCATTTTCAGATTTGGGGGTCAACATTATCATCAAGGGGGTGGGAAGGAATTTTTTTTCTCACATGTCAGATTGCCAGGGTTATTGGCAGCTTTCCAGCTTCCTTAGGACTGAATTATTTAGTCAAACTGATGTTTTTGGTATTGATGTAAGATTTCATAGTTTCATAGTTAGTAGGGTCAGAAGGGACCTGAGCAGATCATCAAGTCCTACCCCCTGCCATGGATGGAAAGAGTACTGGGGTCAAAGGACCCCAGCAAGGTGATTGTCTAGCCTTGTCTTAAAGACCCCCAGGGTAGGAGCCAGCACCACTTCTCTTGGAAGTTTGTTCCAGATCTTAGCTGCCCTGACAGTGAAATAGCGCCTCCTGAGGTTTAATCTGAATTTACCCTCTGCCAGCTTGTGACCATTATTTCTAGTTACTCCTGGTAGTGCTCAGGGGAACAGGGACTCCCCCAATGCCTGCTGGTCCTTCCTGACTAGTTTGTAAGGTATTTTTGTGAAATGTACTGTCCTCTGTATATGTAGGAGATAGGTTACATGTTCTCTTTTTATACTGTATCCTAAACTCTGTGAAACTTCTACTGTGTTAGGTACGGAATAGTTTCTCAAAACAGTAAAAATCCTATATTCTGGGACTGGAACGCTTAGAGCTAGATTATTTTCCTCCCATTGGCTTGAAGAGACTTCCTTCATCATCACAGTGGTGTTGCATCACAGGATTTTGCAGTTAGTTGATTGTTTGTTGTTAAATCCTGAATTGAATAGTTGTAGCAGGTTACTTGCTTGTGGTTATAATCTGAATGGTAATTATACACTGGCGGGAGGCAGACTATTATCTGTGGCCACAGGGGACAGGACAAGGAGCACTGGGCTTAAATTGCAGTCGGGAAAATTTAGTGTGGATGTTATGAGAAACTTTCTCATCATGAAGGTTATTAAGCATTGGAACAGACTATCCAGAGAGGCTGTGGAATCTCTATCCTTCAGTGTTTATGAGAGAGATTAGACAAACACTTGACTGGGGTAGTTTAGACCAGGACTGCCCTATTTCTGAGTACCTGAGGGCTGCAGACTCCCCCTGTTCACTGGTCACTAGGTGCATGGCCTGCATATGCTGCCAGCTACTTGCTGCATGGTTCACATGCCAAGGCACAGGATTTCATGCACTTCACTGCTGCACTACATGTGGTGGGTACCCCCCCCCCACCCATCCACACACACACATTGTATCATGTGGCCCTTGTTGTACTGCGTGCCCCCTGCCATGTGGTGGACACCACTCTGGGAACCACAGCTTAACTTCTCATGGGCTGCAGGGAAGATCCTGCCTTGCACGGGGTGTTGGACTAGATGACCTCATCAGGTCCCATCCAGCTTTACCTTTCTATGAATCTGTTAGGTTTTTAAGTGGACTTTTGGGCATCTAAGTGTGGTTCTACTCCACCCTCCTTAGGTCCCTGAAAAACTTAAAATGAAAGATGAATGGGCATTGCTTCTCCTCCTCAGGGCTTTTAACTCCAGTTTTAAGGGTAAAATGAAAGTTGTTAGAGAAGTTGGTGCAGTAATGGATTTCCAGGGTTTCTAAAGCAGCACTGCAGTGCTGGAGTCTACTTACATGTCTGGTAGGTGAAATAGAATCTTACCCTTAAAGTATATCTCACTCAGCATGTCTACGCAAGATGCTTCAAGCACAGTAGACTACTTCTACTGCACATTAGTGTGGCGGGCAAAACCCATGCTAAGGCACTAATGCTCAGTAGAATTAGTCGACTGTGCATTAGCATCACCAAAAAAGCATGCACCGGTGCTAATGTGCAGTAGTGCCGATTACAGCACTTTAAGGTAATTACCTGTAAGGTAATACAGTACCATAATTATGGTGCATTAATGAAAGTGTAGACATGCCCACAAAATGCTGGTAACTGTACAGGAGGAGTGTCGCCGCCGGGATGCAACTAGCTGTTCTCGGGCCGCTCTTCCCCGGGGGATGGTGTTATCCCTTGTCGGTGCTCCCGCTGCTGCCTGAGCGAATATTCTCTGCCCGACTCCATGACGCTGTTCCCGCCTGCCACAACTTGATGTTATCAGTGTTAGGGGTCAATTGTCGTGCATGCCCGTGGCCCAGGGTTCCCCGGCGGTCACACTCGGGGCTCCGCCACTCCTGCACCCTGGTCTCACACCTCCTTACGGTGCTGTCAAGCTGTTAGTTGTCTTGCTCTAGGATTATTACTGAAATAGGGGCCAGCTTCCCTTCTGCGACCGAGACTATACCTACTACCAGTCTAATGCCCCCTGGTCTCTCCTAGAACTCAGGGAATAGATAAGCAGAACACAAAACATGAAAAAGGCTCAACACAAACTGGGCATACTGCCCCTTTAATTGCCCCCCCCACACCTTACAGAAGCCCGTCTGCTTCATACCTAGGCATTCAGTTCTAGCCCCATTCCCCGGTCCTTCCTGGTCCAGCGGCGGTGTGTCCTCCGGAGGCACTTCTCTCTGGGGCTTCCCCATAGGCTGTCTGCCTCTGTCTGCCGTCATCGGGGTTACCCTTTGTAGTACTACAGGGGCGATCCCAGGTCTCCCTGCCAGTTGCCTCTGCGGTGATGCTCCCACGGCATCCCTGCCTCGTCTTTTCCCCGTCTGGGGTGCTTCTCCTCTCGTGCTCTGCTGTTCTTGCTGGTCCAAGTGGCGAGGGCGTTGGGAGCAGCGTCTCCCCCTTCTCCCTGCCTCCCGTGGCGTGTGCCGCTATTTTTATTCGTGCCGGCAGGCACTCCGCGCTTGCGTCACTGGCCGGCCGCAGCTGTATAAACAAGTGGCTGACGAGCCACGCGGGTTTCACCTCGTGGTCTCCCTTCCCCAGCTCAGGAGTTGCCGGTAAGTATCTTTGCGTCCCGGGACAAGGAGAAATGCTGCATTGGTAGGGAGGTAGCTTATATGGCATAACACAGTAGATCTTTTCCATCGCTTGACTTTTCCTACAAAAAATGTACCACCACATATCAGTGGTGTTTTCTATTAGCTTACATGTTTTCTAATGCTTATATGTAAATTTCTTTGCAGAAACTTCAAGATTCCAACTGCTTATAAACTAGTGTAAATTTGATAGTTATGATAAATACGAAGTGATTGAATCCTTGCTTTAAGCAGAAAATGGAACTCAATTTGCAGAGTTGTGACCAGAACCTATGTGATTTCTGTAGCTGACACAGAAAAATAATTCCGTAGTAGCTATTTTGTGTGCAACTACTGCATGTGTTTTCATTCATAATGGCATTGTTTTGATCACAGCAGGCAGTTTTTGAAAGGCTTAGCAGCCATTTTTCCCTAGAGCAGCTGTATTTAAAACTGTCTACCTGCAGTGTACTGTATATGTCATTTTTTCAGCAAATACTAATTATACTGAATAGCTTTGAGGACGAAACTGTTGCACTAAGATAAACATTTCAGGAACTTTCCTTTAATGTGCACAGCCTCTTAGTTTTTTAGGTCAAATTTTCTTTTATCCCATGTCCTTCACAGGCATTACACCTAAATGCCACTTTTTCTACTTCAGATTCTGTGTTGTTTTTTATTTTAAAAAAAATCTTAAATTAACAATATCAAGTAATTAAGGCCTTATCTTTATACACAATCTTAAGATTCTTAGACTCTGATAGTGAAAGTCCTCCATGTTCTACTTTATTTTGTACTCAACTACTGAACATTTTTTTTTTAAATTTGCATTTTAGACTTACATATATAGTACAATTTCTGCTTTTTGTACTGTGCTAATATAATTCTAATGACGTTTGCAGAAAATGAAAGGTGTTTTGTCACAACAGAATGTGATAGAAGTTTGCATGTGATATTTTTATTTTTGTTAAATAAAAAGTATGATTTCAGTTCCCTTAGAATTGGCATGTGGAGGGAGGTCAGGGTTTCCTGAAAAGGAATGTGTTATGTATGTCTTAATAGGGAAAGACGTTATTCGAAAGCTTCAGAACGAATGATTATATTGGAAAAATGGTTAATAAATATTAAGGCAAATATATTACATAATTACATGACTGCTACTGTTTAACAGAAAACAGAAAATGATTTTGTAAAAGTAATATAACTCATTTTTTGCAGTGATATCAGCCAAGAACACTACCTGAATTGAGAAGTATGTCCTAGAAAATATTTTTCAAACAACTCTTAAATTGTGGTGAAAATATTAACGTGTTATAGGGGATTCCTCCCCACACATAGACTGTCTGCAAATATTTATCGATTGCTTAGCTAAATATCGCATTAGTAATAAATGAGGGGAAAGACATCTTGTGAAAAACTGGAGCCTCCCAAATGTTTGCAAATAACTTTGCTGTGATAGGAATTTCTTCACCCATAGCTAAAAGACAAACACATTTCTATCTCCTTAGTCTGTTACTAGAATCCATGTCTGATTTTAGGCTGATGAGTGATATGAAACCTTTTAAATTTGTAAACCTGAATGTACTTAGTCAAAAAGTCTGAAAACCAGAAATCTTCTCAGCAGTATGTTGTTAGCAAAGGTGACTCCATTAGGATACTGATACCACGTAATCTAAGTGGCCTTTTTTCACATCTCTTATCCATGAGTGGAATGGAAGGAAGGGTGAGGGAAGCTATCTAGTGGTCAGAAATCCTAGTGATCGTTTGGCTGTCACTATATATGAAAGTTATGTAACATGATAAGCATGTTACATAAGTGTTCTCCAGTCTGCAAGCTATTCTTCCCAAAATAACTACAGCTTGAGTATTAAAGAATATTACACACATTCACATAAAAAAAAAATTATATCTAAATGATGTGGTACTGTTGTTGTAGCAACAGCAGTTTTGAATGAATGAACATTTCATGAATGTATTAACAAGTACTAGAATGATTTATAATAAAGAGAAGAAAGTGCAAACTTATTTTGTTCTATAGTGAATTTGAGTTAAAAAGCAGGTTGTCCACTAAAGTTTACATCACAATCAAATATTTTTGTTTCAGTGCTAGGTTTCAGATGTTTGGTTGGATCAATTAAAATATTGAAGCCATTATTCGTTTATAGTCTGATCCAGCATCCTTGCCCCCTTCATTTCTAAAGAGAGAGTTCCAACTTCGATTACATAAATTAGACTGACATCACTATTCAGGTCATCCAAAGATTTTGTAAAGGTTCCCTCATGAAAAGGACTGGATATTTTAAATGTTTTTAAAAGTAGAAATTACAAGAAAGATCTGGAGGCCCTTTTTATTCATCATAATGAAAATGCAAAGCCAAGAAGGTAGTTTACCTAATAGATAGTAATAAATTTGTACTACTTGATTGTAGACATTACTGAAAAAATACTTGACAGTTTTCATGCAATCTCACAGTGCATTTACCATAGCAATCTAAAGCAGGTCTGTCCAACTTCTAAGCAGCCAGGGGCAACTTGAGTATGAGGCACTGTCCCCTGGGCCACATCTCGCCTCTATTCCATAGACAACTCTTGCATTGTACAGGTGGCCCCCTCCCCCGGAATCAGGTGCACAGGCAGCCTTCCCTCAGCTTCCTTGCTGTACCACACCGTGGGTTACAGCAGCATCTGGAGTGGTGTGGGGAGTGGGCGCTGGGTGGGAGCCTTGGGGCCATACATTGTGCTGTGAAGAACCCATTTGACAGCTCTGATCTAAAATAAAAAATGTTTTGAATGAAACTGATATAAAGGTTAAATGTTATTAAACCCAATGTGAGTTGGGGTTTTATCCTTGACATTTTCTGCTTTGTGTCCCATTGTGATTTGGTCCATCAGAGAAGAGAAGGAGTTGCATTTTTCCAATGTGACTAGTGACTATGGGTAGCCAATATAAGATGGCCTGATTTTCAGAAAGCGCTTTGCTTTCCTGTCCTGTGGAAATAAAGACACTCTAGGGTGTGCCAAACTTAGAATGCAGAAATCACCAGTCCCTTCTGGAAAACTGTGTCTCAGAATAGAAACATTCATTAGTATAGGTCAAATACAAATCATAGGATAGTTCATATAGGAATATCAATAGCCTCTCCAAAGCCATGTGTGTAAAAATGCACTTCCATTCTTTTCTTGTCTCATCCTCTGAAGTATTTCTTTGGAATTATGTTGTTTTTCTTTGAGTAACTGTCTGAATGGATCACAGTTCTGATGTGCATGTGCATGTGCATGAGATTTGAGTTCTTTTGGCTAGGAGTGTCTTTTGGGGCTGTGTCTGTATAACAGATGCACTAATGCCGCTCTCCTATTCAAGAGTGTAAAGCACAGTTCCTTCTGACCATGTCCTAGCAGCCAGATGGAATTCTTGCAGTATCCATCTGCTTCTGAGCAACTTATTTGTTAGCCAACTAGTCTTTAAGGGTATGTCTACTTGCACAATGCAGTGTCATGCAAAGATATGCAAACTAATTCTGAATGGTTTTGTGTGAGTACTGTTAGCTCTATAGCTGCAGTGGAACAGCATTTTGCCCGGACTGATAAATCCTGTTTGTCAGTAGAGCTAATCAGCCTAGGCAGAGTCCTTCACAGATGCATCTGTTCTCTTAACATTACCTGAGCTAGCACAGGTATTTGCATGGCATTGCATTGTATAATATAAATACACACAAACCCTTAGTTGCTTATGGAGATTATAAAACAAATAATAGAAATGTGATGTGTTAATACCAGGACTCTAGCCATTGTTGTGCAAACAAATTCTCAGGTTTAAAATATGTCATTATGATGTTTCTATTCTGTTTAATGATGGGAACTGTGTTGCCTTTTTTGCATAGGTAAAGGATGCATCCGTCACTCTTTTTTAAAAAAACAAAATTGGAAAGCTAGAAATTCCTGCTTAAATCATAACTAAATTATTAAATCATAAAGGAGCTGGGATAAGATTGTGGAGGGGAAACAGAAAAGGGAGTTCTGGTGTCCAGAAAGAGGATGTGGTGAGTGGAAGAGGATGTGGTACATGGAGTTATGTTTGGTGCCCTCAGCTTGCAAAGCAGAACTCAGCTTGTTTAGTATTTTCTGTGCTTCTAGGCGTTGCTGGTTGCCACATGGCGAAGAAAGAATTTTTCCCTCTTTTGTTACAGATGTTGAGGGGCTTGGTTGGGGAAGGGTATTCCACCTTCCTTAGAAACATTGGGTGCCGGCTGCAGCCCGGGCTGGAAATTTTGACTGCTCCCGCTGGCACTAAAACCCAAAGGTTCATAGTTAGATGGTCTTATCCTGAGCAGAAGGATAAGACCAGTCACTGCATTTGGGATCAGAAAGGAATTTTATATCATGGTCATATTGGTATGGACCGGGGGGTGGGGAGGCTTGGCTTTCTTCCCTGCATTTCTCATGTGCATTTTAATAACTCTTGCAGCAACAGGGCACTGACTACTCTTGTCCCCCTGCTTTCCCTTTGGCAAGTTAGGGTGCTGTACCTTGTAGTTGTATGAGTGGGCTGATTGTGTAGTTTTATTAAAGGATGGTTTGGAAAGGGATGATCCTGCCTCAGCAGAGGGTTGAACTAGATTAGGGTTTTAAACATGGCCTGCAAGCTACATCTGACTCATGATGTTATATGATCTCCCCTGTGGAACTCTGGCCCTACCCCCACAGACTGTTTCGCATGTGGGCTGGATTTGGTTCCACACATGCCATACATGGCACAAGGGAGCGGTCTGGGGTGTGCTGTGCATATGGTACCTGTGTCAGCCAGGCTCTGTGTGCTGGCTCCAGGGCCAAGCAAATAGGGCTGTAGGCACCCAAGGCCCTGTGCACATGATGCACAGACTGGACCCAGTATTGTCTTCAAGACAAGGTCCAGGGCATGGGCTGCATGTAGTGTCCCACATGTATGGCCAAATCCAGAGCCAGTGTGCAGGGCTGGTGTGGTACAGGTTCCACATGCACTCTGTCCCCCACATCCCTGTGCTGCATACACATGGCATGTAGGCTGGACCTGGCACCATGGGCATCGGTCTTGATCCGGCCTGCAGACGGGCCTGGCAACTGGCCTATACAGCCGGGTGAGTGTGACACACCTGGAGTAGACCTCTGGATGTCCCTTGCAGCCCTACTTTTCTGTGATTATGTGATAAACGTATGTCTAACTATAACATCCTTCTCTGAGCTAGGTAGGTAGAGCCACTTATATTATTGCAGTCCGTTTTGGATATCCACTTTGGTAATGCTGTCCTGTAATCCTAATTAATATGCAACTCAAGCACCCAGTTCCAAGCCAGGAGATAACTTTTTGCTAGTCACTAATAATGAGATCCAGGTAGGCAAAGAGAGTGGTTGCATAGTTTTATGCAGTAAGCAATTCTTCAAGGTATGTAGGCCAAACTGATCCCATGACCTACTCTCATTTTCTGTTTTTATAGTCTTATAGCTCAGCAATTTGGTGAAGGAACTGTGGGAGGGTTGGGCCCACTCTATAATTTATGTGCTCACTTGTGGGGTACAAGGCCATCTAGAGTTCAGCTTGATGGATGGAGCTGATCTCAGACGCATGAGGATCACGTGTACCAGGTTCCATGTGGACTATGTATCTTGAAAAAACATTGCTACTGAAAAGGAAGTACCAGCTTTTTCACATATAGTTTTAGGTGAGTAAGAGGAAGTAGCTTTATCTTTACCACTGTACTTCATTGCCTAGATGGATGGCCTCCTTTAGCTTGCGGGGGGTGGGGGGGAGAAAGCTAGAACCTATGACTACAGAGTAAATTTATGTCGAGTCCGTCCCCCCGGTTTGTTTTTTGGGAAGAGTTCTCTTTTCTGGATTTTTGTCCTGGCTTTTGGACTAGTTTTTACCTGATGATTTGTTTTATTTTTAATGTTTTAATAAATTATAAGATTTCTTTCATCCCTCTTTTTCCCTTTTGGTCTGTTTTGCATTATATGTAACTTTTTAGTAAGTATAATCTTTTAATCTTTTTAATTCTATGTTTCCTCATTCTTGCTTGTTTACTTAAATCCTCATGTTTATGATCTCCATGACAGAGACATTGTTAGTTTATATGCAGCCAGTTTCACAAACCTGATTTCATAAATGTAGCTGTTTATATGATTGCAGCTTATCCTGAACTCTAAACAGCTGGTAGGCATCTTAAAATGTCCCTGTACTGTGAGTATTTTGAAAACATCAGTTTATTTGCCTCTTTATGTTCTACAGCCCTAAACACAATGACAGTGGAATAAATCCAGGAAAAGAAGCAGTCTAAAAAAAGTCATTTAAGTACCCATGCCAACCGTGTTCCACTAGGCAGTTCATTTACATTGATTTTATTAGGACACAGACAAAAAGCAAAAGAAGAGAGTCTATTCTGAATTGTGCTGTTGCTCTCATCACAACATTCTGTATTTGAACACAGTCTCCTGGCCTCCCAACTAGATTAAATTGCATTTAATTTACTCTCATTATGCCCACATTTCAGCTATAACATTCAAAATGCTTGGTTCTCAAGGACTTTATTGCAGTGAGAACAGAATGTGCTGGTTTTGGAGGAAAGCCCAATGTGAATAAAACTGAATGTTGAAACCTTCTTAAAATGAGGTTGAGGGAGATGGGGTATGGAGGTGTAAATGTTGTTGTGTATAGTGCATTTGCGGATGTGCTTTGGCTTCAGTCTTAATATTACTTCCACTAAATTTTTGGGTTAATGTCAAAGTCATGTTACAGGCATGTTTTCAATTTCAAAGCAAATAAACAATTCTTGCTTGTACCAGTTATGCTGTTGAAAGATGATATGGATGCAAGCCATCCAGAAAATTTATCTACCTATTAAAGTACATCTTTCTTTTCTAGTTGTTGAATGTAGGGCGGGTGGTGGGGTACGTGTGTGCATATTTTGTGTGCTTTTATAGCAACTGTTTGGTGCTACTAAATCAGCTTGCAGATTTGAACCGGTGACAATTTTAACAGTAATGTGCATCCTAAGTCACTTAGCAGCAGTCATTAAAGATCATAAAGAAAAGGCCAAATAACCTGCCTAGAGTTTTATCAGGATCTCTCCACCAGCTTTCCCTACAGATGTTTCAACTTTAATTATACATAAAAACTTTGGTCATGTTACTATATATTGTGAACTAGTGTTGATTACGCTGAATTGTTATAGGTGTCATAGGTATAGCAGTGATGTTGTTTTTGATTTGAAACAAGTGAACTTGATTTTTTTACAAAATTAGGAGTCCTTGGAAATTTTGCTGAATTCCTCTCGGGTTGCTAGTTGTTTACATTTATGTAATTAAGTGGCACACCGCACTGCAGGTGGCAGTAATGTTCAGTGGTCTTAGGAAAGCCTTTATCGTTGGATACATACAAAGCAAATTGCAAATCAGTAAATAATACAGGTAATGATGAAGTTAAACAATAATGCCCTGGGGAAACTGATTTTGCTGTGGCAAGGCTCTATCTAATCTCTTCAGTTACTTCTTTTTAAAGAAATTCTATTCTAATTTACAATTCATAAAAAGAGTTTAGATTTCAGATCCTGATTTGATTTTTTTTTTTTTTTTTTTTTTTTTTTTTTTTTTTTTTAAGTTTAACTTCAACTTCTTCATAGTGCAGTCCTTCCCCACCCAGAGATTCATATGGGTATCCCAGTGAAGCAGTGCAGTTAATCAAGACTAGCACAATGAACCTGAAGACTTTTGTGAAGGCAACCAGTCAGACATTTTCTGACATTATATCTTGAATTGAAGTGAGCAAAATGGAAATTTTCCTTTTATATTACATCAAATGACATCAACTGGAGACAACATAGAGAGAAAAAGAAGAGGAGAGGTCACAGACTTGAGTCCAGAAATATGGAACCCTCTTACTAGCACAGTGAAGGAACAATTAGAGAGGGAGTAGGAGAGAGTTTAAGAAAGGAAGACCTAATCCAGGAATAAAATTTAAATAGTGGAGTTATATCTTTCTGTTTACCAATATTATTTTGCTGTAAAAATAATATTTTAAAAATACATTAGGGTCATTTATAGTTCCATCCCCTTTTTTCTTACTGACTGGACAGACAGGATGATGTAGCCACGATGGTCTAGGAATTATGCAAGAGGCAAGGAATTTTTGGGGCAATATCTTTTATTGGACAAACTGCATAGTTAGAATAATAACATTGGTGAAACATAGACAATACAAGCAGTGTATACACTCTGTTTAAAGATTTAAAATAACTCAGACCTGAGGTGCAATTACTTGCTACACTTAGACCATACTGAGGGTACTTAAAACATGAGCATCTGCACATTAAAGCTCATTAATTCATATTAAGTGCCCCAGACCCCCACTCTCTCCCACCCTGCCCCAACTCAGAGCAGGTGTCTTAGCTAGTCGCACCTTTTGCAACAGACTCATTTTCATACATGAGTTAAGGCTTTTGAAAAACTATCATGGAAAATGAGTAAGTTACAGTCCTGTTTGCCAGTCTTCTAGTGGCAAGTCAGAGCTGTGCGAGCAAATAACACTGTTAACTCTTAATGTGCAACTGCTCACAGCATATTCTGACTTCTACACCACTTAACATTTCACAGATTTAGTTCCTAACTCTTTTTCCCGTGATCTGCTGCTGGGAACAGACTGTGGTGGCAGGGGGGGTAGCTCCTGGCATGTAGCTTGGTTGTCTTTTGTGTGCGGTGCTGCCAGCATTGCCCCAGCAACCCTCATTTGTAGCTGCACACGTGCACATAGCTAGGAATGCAGTCAAGCAGTTGGGAGAGCAGTGCCCTGCAGGTAAGTCTGTGGAAAGGAAGAGGCATGGAGGGGGCAGATCAGGACTCCCATGGTTAGCAAGTGATTGGGGCAGACCCCAAGGCTGGGGCGGGAAGTGGGAGCTGCAGGTGGCTGGTCCAGGGGGCACAGGGCATTGGGAAAGGGGGTTGGCTCCCTGGTGTGTGTGCAGCCCCCAGAGGGGGAATGGGGGGTATGTGCCCCCCCTCCCCAGATTTGTGTGCCGGGCTGTGGGTCAGTGCTCTCCATTCTGTTGCCTTTGCCTTGAGAGCCGCATGCTGGGCATTTGTCCCCTGCCCATCCAGTAACAGTGCCAGTGGCAAGTTGTTCCTCCTACTGCTGCACAGGCAGGAGACATGTGGCCAGCATGTGGCTCCCAGGGCAAAGGCAGCCCACAGCGGGCATCTCTGCTTGCCCCACTCGACTCCATGCCTAAAAGCGTTCCTGCACTTAAAAATGATTGTGGCAGTCCTTGAACTAAAACTCATTTGACAAGCTTTAGTTCAAGCTCCCCTCTCACCATTTTTAAGCACTGGGATGCTGGATGAACCACCTACAGCTCCATCCTGCTCCCCACCCTGCCCCTGGGGTCCCAGTAACCCCAGCCTGGAACTGTGCAAGCCTGCAAGGGGAAAACCGCAGTTTCCTGCATTTTTCTGTGGTGAAATGAAAACCCAGACCCCTGCACATGATACTGGGATGATAGTTGCTATGGTTTCACTGTGTCGAGGACAATCCAAGACAAATGCTGTCCTGGAGTCATTCAGCCCAGGACCAGGACCTGATATTTATATTTTGGGACTGTCCTGCCCAATTAGGGACAGATGGCCACCCTAGCCCTGAGGCTGATGGGTGACAGGCGGCGGCCAGCTCCATCCCTTGGCATTAATTGGCAGAGATGCCCAGAGGGAGGAGAGACAAGGGGTTTTGCACCATCTTGGTTGCTAGCAGGCCTTGATAGGCAGGGAGGCCCCAGGCAGGGAGGAGGGATGAGTGTGTGGCGATCATCTTTGCTGCCTTTGTGCTGCCCCACCAGCTGGTACCCTCCTCTGCTGGCAGTGAGAACCTCTGGCTCCTGCTGGGGAGCCAGCATTTTATTTTTAATATGTTTGTTTTTGTTGATTTTGTGAATAATCTTGGATTTTGTGGTTTCCATGACATCTGCAAATTGAGTAGGTCCCTACCTATACCTACTGCTTCTTCATTTTCACTTTCAGTTTCAGGTTTGTTGCTTCTGTTACTGTAATCATAGTTTTGCAGAGGGAAGCATGTACAAGTGAATTCTCTGTAGAGCAGCATTTGAGGATGATGCAACAGACTGTCATCAAACCAGTGCAAAACTGATTATATGCTCATTCCTGTCACATGCATACAGTTAACATGAAAATCAATACAAATATTAAAAGCAAGCTCTTTCTGTCCTAGAAAGCTCAAGGGTTATTTGTAGCTATAGTGGGTATAACCGTTTCAGCTAGAAACATGATTTCAAGTTGACTTTTTCCCTTCAATATGCCACAGTGTGGAGCAGCCTTTGTTACCGAGGAAACAATCAGCTGTCATCTTGAGAAGATGGAGGTTATTTAACTGGCAAGATTACCTTTAGAGGATGTGTTACTATATTTAACTTTTTAGATCCAGTCAAAAATATCTGGAGCTCCCATAATCTGCTGTTATGCAATTAATCTTCCTTCAAACAATTATGAGTAGAAATTTCTCCTGGGAAATACAGCTCCAAATCACATCACTTCCAAAACAGTGAGATCTTTGTTAGCTGTTACACTGCCATGCTATACTTATAATTTCTTACTATGTTTATTCATGACGGACATAGTTAAGGTGGTCCAAGACTTTTGAAGCCTTTATCCATCATTGGATAAAAGACGGAATAGGATGTGGGCGGTGACAAAAATTATGGCATAGAAGAGAGAGCTGTAACAGAATAATCAGATGTTTTAGCATGGATAGGTTGCATACTAGCTTTCTAGCTTATCGCTATTGCTAGCAGTAATAACAGCAACTCATCACCTGTCTCATCTTTATTGTGTAACTTTTTTCTGTGTGCATCATATTGAAAGAAGGTTGGTGTCAAGGAACTCAAAGGATAGGGGACAGGCTTATAGATGTTCACTGGAAGCTTTTCCTACACATTCTGAGGCAACATGGGATGACAGTACCGTAGTTCTTGTGGAAAAAGCAAACTAGCAGGAATTAGAAGCTGGTATTGGCAGAGCAAAGACTGGAGTCAACCTCTCAATAGGATAATGGGCTTCTTAGGTCAATTAAGACTAAACTAGGAAGTTTTTTTGAAAGTTAGAACAAGAAGTTTGTGTTGAATATGATAGAAGTGGGGGAGCCATTCACAGGACTGAAAAGTGGGAATACTAGAGTTAGAATGACAAATTAAGGAAATTATTTTAACCAGTAGTTTTTATGGACAAGCAAGAAAATGGTACAGACATCAAGTCCAGAGAGGAAAAGATTTCAGTTATCTAGGCAGAAGGTGATTAAGGTCAGATCAGGGTTCACATTTACAAACAAGTCTTCTTTCCTTTGTAGTCACCCATTTTACTTGATAACATGCACTGATTTAAACTAACACATATTGGATAATTTGTCTAACTTAATTTAACGATAGCAATAAATTTTGGAGATGATCCTGAGGTAGCATTCTTGGGAAAAGATAATTTACTGAGTAATGACAGTGCTTGCACAAATCCTTAGTGACTGAATTCTCAAGATAGAATTGTTAGTTCCTCTTGAAGATACACTAACCTGAAAACATTTAATTCTCTTAGAGGCAAGGATGGGTTTTGTGTTTGTTTGCTCACAGAGGTGTGCCTCTATGAGCTGGCATCTTACTAATTCTGAAAGCTGTCAATAGTTTTCTAAAATATAGGTGTCCAAGCTAAATGCAGTTTTCTTATTGACATCTAAATCAGAAGTTCCCAACCAGCTATGAACCGGTACCAGGTTGCAGTACAAGTCTCCTGCTTGGACCCCCATCTGTCCGCCTGGGTGAGCGGCTTCCACTGCCAGCAGTCATGTGCAGGGTTAAAGCTGGGCGGCAGGGCAGCCCCAGAGGGGAGGCAGCTGGCTCCATTTACCCTGTCCTGCTCCCATACCAGTCTGCAGTATAAAAAAGGTTGGGGACCACTGATCTAAATGATGAACTATACAAATTTATTTCACCACACTATTTTTTATAGGCATCCAAAAGCTAACTTTTCAGCTGGTGTAATCAGCATAGTTCCATTAGATTTTGTCCATACCTAACTTACTGAAGGACTTTATAGTGGCACTAGCTTATTTTAATTTTTAAAAAGATCTGTTAAAAGAATGCTATAATTGTACAATACTGAAGCCATCAAAAGTTATGACTGCCTGCCAAGCCATAATTCTTCTGCCTGGTGCTTATATATTATGAGTCAGAGTTGAATTGCTTGATCTCATGCTATTATTTTTCCAGGACCCCTCCCTCATTCATAGCACAAGTTCAATGGTATGCGTTGACTGAGGCTGTGAAACATCATTTTATTTTATTCTGGTCAGTGACTGGGTCCAAACTTCTTTTTCTGTACACAGACTAATCTTTGCATGAAATGAGACAGAAATCTTCTGAGTTCTTGTCTTACTTGTAACACATCTTGGTGTATTCAGAAGACACTGTTTATCTTGTTACCTGGAGACCAGATGTGCACTTTGGCTATTAAGCAGAATAGTCGAAGGTGAATTCTCTGGCATCTCTAACCCAATGGTGGTGGATGCCAGGAAGAGTAATGAATAGGGGGTAGATCACTCTAGAGATACCTGGTTCAGTGCTCTCCTTCTAAAGCATCCACTCCTGCCACTATAGGAGACAGGATACTGAGGTAGATGGACAGTTGATCTGGCCCAGTACAGCACTTCTTATGTTCTTACTTACAACATAAATTCATAATTAGTTTATTATGGCACTTGCAAACAGATGTTGTTTCAACATATGAGCCATGAATCCAAGACCTACATCTCACTCATTCTCTTTTTTCCATACACTGCCATCATCTGTCCTGTCATCTAATGAGATGAGGTATCTGTAGGAAAAATGTAATCATTTACGAGAGAATCTACATGGAATTTTCAAAAGTGCCTAAAGAAGTTAGGTCTCTAATTTGTGCTGATTCTGAATGCAAGGTATTCGTCCTGTGAGCTTTTAAAGCACCACTATCATAATGCTTAAAAAAAAAGAGCAGTGTTAAAACCATGTATGCAGCCTTAATTTTGGCATATCCTGATTTTGAGCGTTTTGCTTGCAAACTTACTATTTTTGTTATATGTCGTTGTGTGGAATATTAAAGCCCCTTTACAGAAAAATAATAAAACATTCTATAATGTGTATGTATTGCTAAGTGTTATTAGAAAGCAGGCTTCAGCACTGACATACAGACTTATTAGTGGATCTTAAGATTGCTGCCAAGTCAGAAGTGATTCCATAGATAAATTTCAGGCTAAGTTTGTGCAGAATATTATGCATGTCGGAACTAATTTTCACAATTCCCCCTTCATTACATTCTGTATGAGTCAGGTATTATTAGGCACATAATGGTAGCTATTCAGAAATATATTTCCTTAAAATAAAAATGAAAACAGCAGTTTTAATACCCTTCTGAGCTGGGGGAAAAGGCAAAGACAGACTGCATAATAAATTTTGAAAAGGCAAATCAGATTAGCCTTCCAGGACTGGTATACTGCTTATTATGGTATGTGGGATCCTCTTATGAGTCTAATTCCTGAAAGCAGAGAAGTAAGAAACTAAGAATATAGACATAAGGGGCGCACACATGCCTCTTGCCCAGTCTTGAACCCCTTTGAGGCGGGGCAACAGGCACGTGTGGAAATGAAAAAATGTTCCCCGCACTGCAATTTTGCAGTGCAGGGAGAAAATTAGACCCCTGGATATTCAGGGGTCTTTAAAAAATTCAAGTTTAAAAAAGCAGAGCATGCCATGGCAGGCAGCAGGCAACTGGAGGCTGCGTCCTCCACAGAAATGCTCTGGCTGCCAGAGCGTCTCTGTGGTTGGCCCCTTGCCCTGATCCTGAAACATGTGGCTGGCCAGGTGAGTAAGGGGTCAGCAGGGCTAGTGAAGGGCGGAGGGGATCATGGGGGGAAACCCATCCCCTCCTCCCCGCATCAGTCCCTCCCCCCCGAGGCCCCCTGCCCTGCCTGGTCCGTCCCACCACCAGCCTCCCGAGGCTCCCAATCACTTTTCTGCCCTGCTGCCCACCCCGCCGGCCTCCCCAAACCCCACAAATGCTGCCCTGCCTGGCCCCATACCTCCAAGCCTCCCCACCCTATAGTTTAAAACAAAAACCAAAACCCCAGGACTTACCAGCAGTTCCAACTACTGTCTGGCTGACTGAGGCCCTGCCCGCAAAGTGCGGGGCAGGGTGACAGCCCCGGCAGGCCCAGCCTGGGCCCTCCTGCCCCACTGCTGTCCTGTGCTGCCCTCTGCCAGGAAGCTTGGAGCTCCCCCCCCACCCCTGCTTCTAAGGTAAGCAGCGGCTTTTTTTCTGTCTTTTTTTTCTGGTTTTTTTTTTTTTTTTAAATTGACGGTACCTGGGGTTGGGAGGGTTGCCATAGGGGCC
>NW_017728886.1:74410038-74415353 GCF_001723895.1 Crocodylus porosus
GGGTGGGGCTGGGTGGGGCAGCCATTGGGGGGCTGCAGCAGCTGGTGGGGGATGGGGCCAGGTGGGGCAGCAATTGCAGGGCTGAGATGGGGCATATGGGCCTTGCAGGGGGTGTGGTAGCCCCTGCGGGGGCCATTTGGTCCCTATTAGGGGGACCAACCCCCTGTTGGGGGGCTGTAGCCCTTGTGTGGGCGCTGAACACCCTGGTGGTTGGCTGTAGCCCTTGTTGGGGGGCTGCAGCCCTTGTGTGGGGGCCATAGCCCCTGTTGGGGGGCCGTAGCCCTTGTGTGGGGTCAAATCTCCTGTGGGAGGGCAGCAAAATATATATTCATGTATTCATGAATTCATGAAACCTGTATTTAGAGTTCACTTTGTTATTATGATGAGAGACTTGCTTTAACACTGTAGATATATCAATAAAACATTGTCCAATTAATGTCTCTCTGTCTTTATAGTGGTATTTTGTTTTACTTGTGGAAGAACATGGATTTGTGCGTATTTTACAGAGTGACTTTGGGATTTTTTTTATCAGGGATTTTTCAGTTTTCCAATAGGGAACACCAGAATTCCTGCTAGGGAGGCCAGTGGCAGGACCCTGCCTGCTCAGAGCTGGCACCTTGGACCCAGCTGGCTGTGGCTGACCACCTGGCCAGATGGGGCCAGGAAACATGCTTTGACAGTTCAAAGCAGGCCACCATACCTGAAACATCTTCTGGGTGATAACTGCCCTGATGGCCAGGCAGGGGGCACATGTGGCAGTAGTGCCACACAGAGGCCAACCCTGCAACCACAGTCCACTGGCAGCTGGCCTACAGGGACAGATGTCTCTACTAGCTGTGTAGTCCCCATCTGGGTCTGGCAGGTGCTGAGCAGGTCACAGCCAGGCAGCAGCCCCCATTGCCAGACTGCTGAAATGGGTAGAGGGTGCAGGGAACTCTCAGGGCTGCTTCAGCAGTCTAGCTGGCACAAGGGGTTGTGTCCCCAGGTACCAATTGGCTGGGCCCCAGAAGCTCCTGAGAGCTGATAGGCCTGAGCTACTTGCCAGGGTGGCTTTTTATACCACTGGGCCAGGACAGGGCAGCTTTTTATATTACTGGGGGCAACACAGGTCCTGGCCCTGGGCTCTAGCTCCCCTTGGCTGCAGATCTGGGAGGAGCCAGGTAGGGTTATTTTGCCCCAAGTGGCACAATTTGCTCCACAACAAAGTGCATGTCCAAGCACGTGTGCTGAGGCAAAAAGCCCCAGCTCAAATTTGCACCACTTCTTTTTGAGCTGCTGCAAGTGCACATGCTTGCATGTGTGGACGTGCCCAGGGACTGATAGCAAAAGATATTCATATCAGTTGTTTAAACTGAACTGTTAAGTCTGGTTGATTCTGTAGCAGTACAAGTGTGAAAGAACTGACCCTGTTTCATACAAGGTCAGTTTAGGGTTCTTTTATTACTATAGGATCATGCAGATATAACAGATGGTAAAAGCTAAAGCACACTGCCAAATGGCAGTTCCCCCTTCTTTTTTAAAATGGTTGCAAGGTATGTTTGTGTATAACCTAGATCATTGAGCAGGGGGGAACAACCTTTTTGAGAGATATATCACAAATTAGCCAAATACCATCTCTGAGTACCACACTCATCTCCTTCCCCTGCTTGATTGACTGCTCTGCTTTCTGTTTCCTGCCTTGTGCTCCCTGGCCGATCTTCCTATCTGCTTCTGTGTTACCTGTCTCACACAGTGACTGCCCATATCACTTGTGATGCATGTGCCATAGGTTGGCCACCCGAGATGGGTTTCTCAACCCATGGGTCACAACCCAAAAGTGGGTTGCAAGAATATATGAAAGAGTCACAAACAAACTTTAAACATGGATTCTCCTTTAAAGGAGAAAAACATGGGAAACTGTGGCTTTTTCAGTTGCAGGCTGGCAGAGTGCCAGCCTGTGAGGGGCTGTTTGGGGCTCCCCATGCCCCCCCCTCGTTTTTCCACACACCCATCCCCTGCCCCACACACTGTGGGGCTAGGGCCTGGGGGTGGGGGGCAGAGTCAGAAGTGAGGGGCACTGGGTCAAGACTGGCCATCAATGTTTACAAATGGGTCTTAGTAGATAAGTGGTTAAGAACCATTGCCCTACATGATCTGGTCACTGGCAGAACAATGTGCAGTTCTTCCTCACAATAAAGGTTTGGGTACTGTGCACATTTTAGCTTAAATGAGGCAGTGGACATTCTGCTACTTCTCTTGATACTTTATGCTCGTTTCTCTTCAGTGCAGTTTTTTTTACTCCTTGTGTATATGCTGAATAATGGCTCTGTTTACACAATGTTTATGCCATTAAGGTATGTATGTGCTCTTATTGTTTGGTTCTTATAAGATTGTTAGCTTTAGCGCTCACTGCACAACCTGACACATTACAACAAAATCTGCATATTCTGCTAAATAGCTTGTCACAAAAACATGAAAAAGAAAAAAAGATTATTGTTCTTATAGAATTGTTTAATCAAGGTATTTTACTCTGTTTCTGATTTTTTCATTAAGATCCATAATTATATTTCTGGTTATTCTCTGAACTCCATGTAATTTATTGCTGTCTGTCTTGTTATGAGGAGTCCAGAACTGAATGCACTATTTCAAACTCGAGTCATTTTCAGGATTACTTCCTCTGACCTCACTTGTCTTTACATTATATTAATATGCTACAATTCCCAATAATAAGCACTTGTATAGTGTTTTCTCTCATCAAAGCACTTTGCAAACATTATGAGATGAATTAATTCTTTTAGGTAGAGAGATTTTATTATCACCACCAATGTGAAAATTTTGTTGACTTCTCAAGCCCACAGTGTCAGAGTTGATTTTGGAACTTATAAGTTCTAACTCCCAGTCTGATGTTCACTCTTATGGTCTGTCTCCACTGCAGTCACAATGGACACTGAGCCCACTGTAGCTTGGAAGAGATATCTACTATGGGTGTATGAAGTGGGCCCTATTTGATTCAGATTCAGCCCAAATCAAGGACAGTGATTCAATCAGTTGATTCAGATCACTGTCTCTGATTCGATTCAGCCAAATCTGAAGATTTAATGCTGATTCAGAGAATCAGCAATACGGACATAGACACAGCTTTAAAAGTTTTTTCTACATAGCTTGAGGTAGCAGGCACAGCTTCTGCACACTGCAATGATGGGTCACATGGAGTGTCCCACAGAAGTGGGAGGGGCCCTCCATGTGCTTGGTGGCAAACCCAGAAGTGGACTGGAAAAACTTCCAGTCCACTTTTGGGTCCACCAGGGAGCATGCTGAGGGGACCTCCCTGGCGCCCCATGCCTGCCCAGCTCGGCATTTGGCCACAGGGGGACCCCAGGTGCCCTCCCCAGCACATGTCACCGAGCTGAGGGGTGTGGGGGGGCCCCCAGCGCGCTCCCCAACAGACCTGGAGATGCTTCTGGTCCGCTTCTGGGAGTGCTGCTGAGCTTGCTGCAGAGCCCCTTGTGCTCCTGTGGGATGCTCCATGCGCCCAGCATCACAGCATTCACGAGTCCCTGCTAACTAGAGGTATGTAGAAAAAACATTTAAAGCTGCCTTTGTGTCCAAATCTCCGAATCTTTCTGAATCTCTCTGAATTGATTGGGAGGGTTCCGATTCCATTTGGAGGGATTAAAGTGTCCCCTGATTTAATTTGAATTAGGAGATTCAGCCACCGAATTGGGCCAAATCTCATCTGAATTGAATTAGGGACCGAAGCTTTGTGCAGCCCTAATATCTACACCAATATTAAAAGTAGCTACCTCCAATTTCAGTATCAGTGTAGCTGCTTCATTATGCTTGTGAGAAGACCTATACTTCATAATCTTAGAAAGAACCAGAACAGAGGCATATCCAGGGAGGTGCAGTTGCACTCCCCTTGATTCCTGTTCCACCCAGACTTTAAAGCCACTGCCTGGCAGGGACAGAGGCATTCAGGCAGTGTTGAGAGAGTCAATTGGATGGTGGCTCATTATCAACTCCCTGATTCCTGCTAATCTCTCTGCTCCACAGGTAGTAATGACTCTATTTTTAATGGTCTTGATTTGCCATTATTCATGCTATTCCTTCATTTGCAAATGTGATGGTGATTCCTGGTAGACTGTAGACTGTTTTTAGGTGTAGCTAAAAACCTTAACTCAGGTGTTGTCATATGCAGAATTAACTGACAGTGAAATATTGGAGGCATTACCAAGATGCTCAAGAAGGCTAGATTTTGTTTTATGAGTCTAGTAAGAGCTGGCTGTACATTTAATTACAATGACTACAGGAATAATGGCTGTCTTTTTTACAATTTTGACTAATCTTTGCCTTATTTGTTGTGTTTTTTAAAACTTTATATATCAATCTAGCAAATTAATGCACATTCCAATAGTTTGGGGGTTTTTTGCTTTGATCTTAATCTGAATAATATAGTGCTCACCCCGTAGCATGTGAGCAAAACTTCTAGTTTCTCTTCAGTTGGAGAAAAAAGTGTGGTGTTATATGTGGTGATGTGTTGCATCAACTGCACCCCCTTTGCAAAATCCTGTATCTGCCCATGAACCACAATGCATCATCTTTTCTGCATTCATCTAACTAGCTGACTACTACTTTTATGCTGTGCTAACTTGTGAATGGTAAGGGTGGGCAGTCAAGCTCATTAGTGGCTGCTGCTGCTCAAGGTGCAGAAACGGCTTGTTATACCTCTACCTCTGAATATTTCTGTTCCTGTAAATCTTGTCTCATAGCAAATTTATTTCACTTTGAATGTTGTACAGCATAATAAGTCACAGTATTAAGGACATACATAAATGACATAATCTTACAGTAAATTATCTTTCCATGGAAGGCTAGGCTCTAGAGTAATTTAAATTCTGATGAAGCAGCTAGTTGTTTACTCTTCTAACATCATTTTTAAAAAGCTACACCTGCCTTTAAAATGAAATATATTATGCTCATCAGATTCAGTCTTTGCTGAAAAAGGTGTTTTGACATTTGTAAATAGAAAGACATACAGTTACTGATAGAGGTTTGTCTATATCTTTTGGATCTGATTTTTTTATATATATATATATATATATATATATATATGAAGCATGAAATATATGAAAGAGAATGTTGCTAACCATTTAACATGACTATTACATGGCAATACTTTGGGGTCCTATTCATGGTTTTATAGCAAGTATATCAGAGTATCTGTGTGCTTAACTGTTCATAGCTTTTTATTTCATAGTTTCATAGTAGCTAGAGTCGGAAGGGACCTAGGTAGATCATCTAGTCCGACCCCCTGCCTTGGCAGGAAAGAGCACCGG
>NW_017728886.1:74415364-74421319 GCF_001723895.1 Crocodylus porosus
TTACTGCCCTTACTAGCAGAGCAGGGGTCAGCCTCTGGGCCCCGCCTGCTCACCCGCCGCTGCAAACGCCGGCGCGCTCTTACAGACCGCGCCTGTTTGCGCGCTCTGTTCGCGCGGCTCGGGAGCGCGGCTCCCTACCGGCTCGGCTAAGAGGGACCCGGGGGGCTTCCCCTCCGGATCCGGCTCAAGGATTTAAAGGTTAGATTGAAGAGTCGTTTACAATGGCGTCTAAATAGAACTACGTTTAAAATAAAATCCACAAAACTTCACTGATCTGGTTAACAAAATACCATATTCTCTTTGATCACTGTTCAATTAAATACCATTTTTAGGTAAATGTATCCAATAGAGTATGTGAAAAAGGTGTGACACATCATGTGGATTTAATCTGTTTCATATAAATTTGCTATGAAAGCTCTAGTTCAATATAGGTAATGTGCAATCTGTTCTAAACATGCAGTTGTACAATGAGTGTAATTTGTGGGAGACAGTTATGGATCTCAAGAGCCCTTTCATCATTCTGAGTATTGAATTAATCTCCTCCTAAATGTTCATTCAGAAAGTGCCAGAAGACTGCTCTGGTTGGTTGCCATGGTAGATATTATTTTTCTGGCTCTTCTGAAAGCTGAATTTCTGTAAACTGTGAATGTTTTCAAGTTTATCAAGTAGCAAGCTTTAGTTAGACTGCCTCTTATGCTGACAGTTTCTTTCTGTATTACAATTACCTTACTTTTTTCTCTATTCACATTGAACTCTTTAGGATAGTTAAACTTTCCACACCTGCCTGTACTCTGTGCCAATGGGAACATATTTTCTTTATCTTCAAGGCAAAATAAAGAGATAAAAGATATTTCATACATTGTATCCTACATTGGTGACTGTAATTCCTACAACTGAGTGCAAAGGAGCTAGTGAAAATGACAGAATTTCTTAATAAGCAAATATATTAAAAGTGGAAAGCAAATCAAGATTTTCCCCCCTCAGATCTCTGTACTCATATAGGCCATTACAATTAAAGTGAAGAAAGTTGTGCTGATTTCATGCATAATAGTAGTAAATTTCAACCACATAGAGTTATTAAAAAGTCCTTGAGATATTAAAAAAGTATTCACTTTGATATGGATTTAATTTGTATTATAAATGTGAAATAGCCATATGTAAAATTTGGAAATCCAAAACTGAACCAACACCATGATATTTAGTATCCTTTGGCTAAAGTGACTAGGAATAACATGTGTTTGGATTTTTCCCCCACTCTACTTCATAGGAGATTGTCTAACTGGAGTCACAAATGAGAACAGGAAACTTAGAAAGTTAAAAGTACTTCATATTCCTTACAGATTACAGGAATTGCAAGCCAAAAATGACCATTCATGGTGTCAGTATTAGTTTGCAATTTTGTGGGGTAGATGTATCCAAAGTGCTTTAAAATTGGCAAATTCAATTTACTCCCAAAGGAACAGAATTTGGTAAATTCTGGGCACTTTTAAAAACTCTCAAAATCAATCTTCTATTGTGCTAGTGTTTGATAGCTTGTAGGAGTACTTCTCATGCTATCTTTTCTGTCTCGATGTTTATTTGGCTTAAAACTAATGTTCGTAAATATTGTAAAAAAGTGTTACAAAATATTGTAAAAAAAAATTATTTTTATCATTAAAATTAGTTTTTACACCAGGGGAATTTATGATTTAACAGTGTCTATCTGAGGGTATGTCCAGACATACAAGCCCTTTATGGTGCTGCAAACTGCACATTTATTTTTCTTATTAAACCATGTGTGGTGCTGCTCATTTGCAGCACAGAAGCAAAATTTGCTATCAGGATTTCCCAGTAGCAAAAAAAACTCCAGAAAAAAAATCAGTGCAAAGCGCATGCAAATAGCATGCACCAGGACGAATGTGGAGACAGGAGGCTGCCTGCTCCCCCATTTCCATGTGCTGCAGAGCCCCCGTGCTGAAGCCAAGTACACCCCAGCCAACCATGCAGCAGCTGGCTGGGGTGCAGTGTGCCTCAAGAAGAGGGAACAAACAGCCCAGGGCTGCCTGCTGCCCTGTCTCTATGGGCTGCTTACTGGCTGGCTGGGGCACAGGGTGCCTCACCGTGAAGGCTACCTGCTGGCTATGCTGTGTCCCAGCCAGCCAACCCCTATAGCACACCTGGCTGGGAGCCAGGAGAAGCTGGGCACAGCCCACAACAAAGGGCACATGCAGGGGCATGCGCTGAGGCACAATGCCACTACTATTTGTGCAGCTGCAAGTGCATGCCCTTTCTTGTGTGGCTGTGGCCTAACAGTCTCATCTCTAAGGCTAGGTACAGACATTCAAAAAGTAAAGGCTGAATCCATCTAAGTTATGCAGTTTTCTGTAAGTGGTGTAGTTTAGATTGGTAGCCAACAGAAAACACATTCTCCCTTTGTCACGGGGCGGGGAGCAATACAATTCTTAAACTAGGTTCTCCCATTTTTTAAAGTAGTCTATTTGTGCCAAGCTTCTATTCTTTTACGAGTATAGAGTGGTTTCCAATCACTTATACCAGTAAAAGTGTAATAGATCCACTCTATTTAAAATGCCCTCCACCCTAACCCACTCCTGGAGCACAGGTATAAATGCCCCCCAGTGTGAGGTACTAAAGTGCACATTAGGCTGCCTTAATGCACAGTAATGAATCCACACCGGTTTTAGGTGACACTTAATGCACAGTAGCCTATTTTCCTGTGCATTAGCATAATCACATTTTTTTATATGATGCTTTCATGTCCAGTACAGTAGGCTATTGTGCAAGTGCAAGTGTAGGTGTGCCCAGTCTTATCAAAAAATGTAAGAGTACATATGAAAGGTGAACAGATATTTGGTGAAATGAATTCAGAGAAGGCTAATGGATAATAAACCACTTAAGAGGGATGGAAAAAATACATACATTTTAGCTGAAATTTTATTTAAGTCCCATTAGTTTTTGAAGCAGGGAATGTGTTGACAAGTGTAGTCATTATGGACAATTCTTGGGTATTTTTCAATAAATAAAAATTGTTTTACTAGCTGTCTCACCCCTAACAACTGAATTGTGAAATGATTAAACAAATTAAAAATGCATCTGCAAGAAGGTTAGTGTGCAGTAATAGATTTTTCACTTCCCCTAGGCAAGAGTCACAGTGTATTAACTGGAAAAAATGAAGCCTGAGATATATTTATGGGAGATAATTTTTAACATAATAAAGCAGAAAATAATAGGAAATTATAAAAATGGAATTTCAAAACGATTTCATTTTCAAGAAGCCAACTGTTGTATATTATTCATAGATTCATAGATGCTAAAGTCAGAAGGGACCTCACCGATCATTGAGTCCAACCCCCTGCCCTGGGCAGGAAAGAGTGCTGGGGTCACATGACCCCAGCCAGATGCCTATCCAGCCTTCTCTTAAAGACCCCCAAGGTAGGGGAAAGCAGCACCTCCCTTGGAAGCCCATTCCAAATTTTGGCCACCCTTACCATGAAGAAGTTTTTCCTGATGTCTAGCATAAATCTGCTTTCTGTCAGTTTGTGACCATTGTTCCTTGTTACCCCAGGAGGTGGCCTGGTGAACAGAGCATCTCTGATCCCTTGCTGCATCCCCCTAATGAATTTGTAGGCGGCCACAAGATCACCTCTCAATTATGGCATATTGTTACTAGAACTGGGAAAGGCATGTGTTCAAGAATGTATATAAAATAAAATATGCAGACTCATTTATTTCCAAAGGGAGTAATAAAATGTTTGGTTGGACCCTGCCGTCCTCATATATGTTTAATAGTGCCTTACCTCCTGAGTCTCATTGAATTGGTTTGGTATTTAGTGTGTGCAAGGGGCAGAACTTAGTCCATAGGAATAAGAGAAGACTGCTCATTAGGTAAAAAGAAACACTTTGGTAAAAGGACCCAGCTTATTGCACATTTTTTCACAAAAAAATTAATAAGCTTCAAGTAAGTTTTCAGGTTCGCATCACCACTACCAATAGCCATAAAAGAAAGCAAAACAAACCAATCAAGTCATTCAAAATCACATGTACAACACTTCCAGTTTTTTGTTGGTTGTAATCTTCAAGTCCAACTCCTACTAAAAGATTACATGAGAGACTCAGTTTTTCTTTTTTACCTTTTTTTGTTTTAGGTAGTTACAGAACATAAACATGCACCCAAACCTAAAACCTCAGACACCAGAAGACCAAAAGAATCTAAAATGTATTATTTTGCTTTTAAGTTGCTGTGGTTTTCTGTATTTTATTTTGAATATTTGGGGTTAGCAACTGCTAAATCTACATTCTATTCTTCAGTTCCCTTCCTCAGCCTCAGCTACTTCCCTTCCACTGCCCATTGCCAAATACCTCCACCATTAGTCTGTTCAGCTTTGAAACTAATCACATTCATAGATTATAGATTCTGTGTGTATTTCAGGGGCTAGTATTGGGTTGTTTTTTTCCTTTTACAATTTACGCTTTATTTGCTTTTATGCTTTAGTTTGTATTGGAGTATGCAAGTCATTTCGATATAGTGTCAGATTACAGATGCTTATATGTAGACTGACATTTTTCTCAATTCACAGTTTATATGAAATAAGTGCTTAGTGAGTGTTTTAAATGATTTGATTGGAGGAATTATGGAATGAAAATTTGCGTGTGTGTGTGTGTGTGTGTGTGTGTGTGTAAGATAGAGAGTGCGAGTATGGGAGAAGCAAGGGACTAAGTTTTTACTGGATCAACTATACAGTCAATGCAGTAAAAGACATCATCAAAAAAGAAAATGCCCTGCTTCTCACATTTCCTGGACCATCGTGGCTACCACAACACCATCTGGCTGGTGAACTTGTGTAGTGTGGGGCTCGGTGGCAGGCAGCCTGTGTATTATGCAGCCCCAGCTTCAGAAGTAGTTGGACAGCTGTGATGTAAAATAATAATTTCTCCCTGCCAGTCTCATCCTTATACTTTTTACCATACTTTCTCCTGGAAATCTGCATTCTTTTTCAGTATCTCTTGTAGGGTCCCATTTTTTTTTCTTCTCTCCATGCCAATTTTTCCCTAAATTCCTTTATCCTCACTTCCTTACATTTGTATATGAACCTTTGGGGGAAGGGAAGCATATAAATTGAATGAATAAAGATGTCCCTGCCATCTTAGTTCCCAGTCTAGTTTAGTTCTTAAATGTCCATGCATATCAGTACCAGGACCTAGTTCTGTTTAAAGTTGCATGTAAGGGAAATGCATATTGAAGAGAAAAGGGCTGCAAGTGAGAAGGAGCATGTTGAATAGGTACATGGAGGGATGGGGCAATAGTCAAATGTCAAAAGCCCTGGAAGGTGGAGCATAGAGTGATCAGGATAGATAAGCACTGGGAAAATTTCTGAGGCATGAGAATACTCCAGCTAAATTCCCACATCCCTGTCCTACATCTCCCACTCCCAGTTTCCTTTATGCCGCTTAGTCTCCCTTCCTCCACCCATCCTTGTATACCTCTTTCTCCACTCAGTTTTTTCGTCATATTGCACTTCTCTCTCCCCTTCATCCCCTTGGATACTGAAGGACAATCAGTTACATGTTGCGATTCCAGTGTATTCCAGTGTATAAAAAAACTTCAGATTTTGCATTACAGCAGGTGATGATCAGCCTTTACAGCTGCCTGCTTCATCCTTCCTCCCCACCATGGTGCAGCATAAACATTATTTCTGCTGAGGTCTTCCATGACTGCATGGAAAAGCAACAAGATTTGTAAAAGTGACCACTAAACCTGTTGCATTTTCAAATGCAATTAAAGCTACATGGGCCAGCTACTGAGCATGGCATGGCAGTCTTTGTATAAACAACTTCATTTTCAACATGCCATGAAAATACTTATTTCTCAAGTAATTAAATTCACTGTAGGGCATGCTGTAAATACAGCAAGAAAAACAGATTTGCAAGGCTGCAAGTAGCCATTTGTAATCTTTCCTG
>NW_017728886.1:74421444-74438355 GCF_001723895.1 Crocodylus porosus
ATCTGAAGAAAGATTTTTTTCTTTTTTAACTGGTGAAGTACTAAAAAGCATTCTCTGACATTCTAGGTCCTGCTATTTAGGAAGTGGATGCATAAAGAAGGCATTTAACCAAAGGACTTGACATGTATTGTTGTCAAGCAAAGGGAATACTATTCTGAAGTCTTTGTGAAATCTCTTCTTAGACTGTAACTCTATAATTGGGTGTATATCCATCATTGTGGTTAGCACTAGGTCACGGTTGCATGGTTCAGGAAATGCAGTCTGCTCTGTTCTATATCTGTCTTGTGGTTAAATAAGTCTTCAGTTTCCAGTTCTGTGACAGTGATAAATTTCAACAGAAACAGTTTCTTATAAACACAGAACAGAAGTTTATACTGAAAGCCTTATATCATAGTGTACAAACATGTAAGTATGTGGACAAGAGAACAGTTTGTCTGTATGTAGCTTGTTGTAAGACATTATATATAATACTTCTCCTGTTCCTATCTTTTGGGTAGTCATATCTACTATGAATAATATGGCATGTGGTGATAGGTAGTTAACGTGCAAAAGCGAATGCTGTGTAAGGCAGGCTTTGATTGGATAATGTCTATTCATTTTGAAAAAGTAGTCTGTCAGGAAGTTTCAATGGTATACCAAAGCTGTATTTTCAGGTGCCAGTTCATAAGCAACAGCTTGGAGAAGCTGGGAAGCAAGAATCTCACAAAAGAACTGATTTAGAAGCAGGTCCACATTCAGACACCTACATTTTGACGTTTATTAGAATAAATGAAAATTAAACAGAACATTGAAACTGGGAATGAATAGAAAGAATATTTTTCTGAGTACAAGTACTATGCTATTCACTTTCCTCTATTGATGACTGACAACTTCAGAAATAATTTTGGAACTTGATTTTTTTGTGGCTTGCTAATTGTTCACCCCATAATAAATGTTGAAATGTGAAGTGGGGCTTAGCCACATTTTCTATTAAATGCATAAGAAAAGAAGGATTTTCTTTTCTAACTTGTTTTCTGGGGTCACATCTTACTTGGATTTTCTTCTTTGTGGGTATTTATTGACTTCTCTTTTAGAATTGTAAAGCAAAGTGAAGATTTCTCTTAATTTGACTCTCTTCTCTTCCTAGGAGAATTCATTTTTGGTTTTTATCTTTGTCAGTGAAAAATGCTATAATTCTTCATAACACAGGTTCATTCACTGTACATTGTTGCCTCATCTGCTGTCTATCCTGCTCACACAGCATGTAAGAAGAGCAGTTGTACAGAGTTGCACAAAAGCTTTCCACATTTTTCCTTGGGAAGCATTGTTTTATTGTTTATGGAATAAACAGTGATTTTCTTGGAAGAATGCTGTAAATTTACACAAACTTTAATGTATTTGACTGTTGTAGGCTTTGGTTCACCAGATTAAATGAACAAATTCTTGGAGACACTTGTATTGTTTGAGTAGAAACGTTGTATAGTTCTTTTGACATCAAATGAGTGAAAAGTGTCTTGTCATTGTTGGAAGAAGGCATGTGAAAGAGGAGTATTTCCTGATTCTAGACCAAATCAGTTGGTCAGTTAAACCTAAAGGATGACGAGATTCCTAGA
The DNA here is from genome assembly GCF_001723895.1 of Crocodylus porosus. Classification (NCBI taxonomy): domain Eukaryota; kingdom Metazoa; phylum Chordata; order Crocodylia; family Crocodylidae; genus Crocodylus; species Crocodylus porosus. The sequence continues at coordinate 74,423,037 of NW_017728886.1, forward strand.
GAAACTTTATACTTACCTGTTATTTGGTACCAGAGGCAGAGGTTTATTTAATGAAATCTTTAGGGACTCCCTACATCAACCCAAAAATGTTAATTAGAAAGAATAGGAAGCCCTAAATACTTCTTCTAGGAAAAAACTTTGACAGGAAGATTAATTTCAAAGCTGTGTGAAGAAAGATTTATGACCAACGGCAGGCCTGTGAATGATTTTCTAGTACAGGGGTAGCTAACTTATGACACACGTGCCACAAGTGGCACGCCTCTGTGCATGGCATGGGGTAGACTGGGAAGGAGGCAGGCAGCACAAGAGTAGATATTGTAGAATCACAGAAAATTTGGGTTAAAAGGGACCTCAGGAAGTCATCTAGTCTCATCCCTTGCTCAAAGCAGGACTGTCCTCAACTATGTCATCCCATCCAAGGCTTTGTCTAGCTAGGAATTAAAAACCTCCAAGGATGGCAATTCCACAACCTCTCTGGGTAACCTGTTCCAGTGCTTTACTACATACCCCAAGAGTGTTTTTTCCTAATATCTAACCTAAACTTCCCCTGCTATAACTTGAGACCATTGGTCCTTGTTCTGTCATCTGCCATCACTAAGAACAGTCCAGCTCCATCTTCTTTGTAACTACTCTTCAGGGAGTTGAAGGCTGCTATTAAATCCCCCCTCAGTCTTCTGTTCTGTATACTAAATAAGTCCAGTTCCCTCAGCCTCTCCCAGCCCCCTAGCCATTTTCATTTCCCTCTGCTGGACTCGCTCCAATTTGTCTACATCCTTTCTGTGATGGGGGGGCCTAGTGCAAAGGAGAAGAAGACAGAGCAGCAAGTCAGGTGGGGAACAAAAAGCCGAGTAGAATATCAGTCAGGGGAAGATAACTGGAGTGGAACTGGGGAGGACATGTGGCTTAATTTTGGCTTACCTGCCAAAAAGGTTTGTCCCCCACTGTCCTACTAACACCCAAAGTGAATGGCTGTCCTTTGACAGATCTGATTCACCTTCTTCAGAAGCTTGTTAAGGGGGGAAACCTAAGTTTTTTTGAGAGAGGTTTTTTTGTTTGTTTAGCTTTAGTGGACTTCAGCATGCACTAACAGTCAATTGACTTTCAACCTCAGTAATGGTAAAGCAATACTAATGACTTTAAGAAAAGGCACCTATATTGAAACAATTTCATATAGAAAAATTACTCTCTCAAACAAGTCATCAAGTCCTGGTGCTTATCAAATGGGGGAAACATTGGCTCATGAAACAGAGGCACTGTTAGTTGTGTTAGCTGTGTTGTAGTTGCTTCTCGGCCTCTTGAAGACTCAGATTGTTTATCTTATGGTAGTGCTTAGTGGCCTTAACCAAGTTATGGGCCTAGACATTGTGCCTAGGTATTACATAAACACAGTAAATGATAGTGCCACCCTCCCCCTCCTCTCCCCCGCTCCCCCCAAAAAATCAATCAAAGGCATATACAGTCTCAAATAATTACCTACAGACCTTTACATTGCAAACAAGTAAGTGTTTTCTTGGCCAGGGATGAACCACAAATCTTCAGCCCTTCTGTCTTTGATTCATTTTTAGTACTCTGCAAAGAACAGAGAAGCTGTAAGAAAGTATACAGAATAACTTGGTTCTTCAAATTTAATATGGCATCTGCCTGCCAAACTGAAGAACAGAACAATGTGGAATAAAACCAGGAGTGTTCTGTGGGCACTGGAAAAGAGATCTGTGTTGGGAATAGTGGGCATTTTTACACGTGTAAGCGCATCACTTCCAGTTGTATAAGTGGTGAAATGCACGTCAGCAAGCAGAAAATGGCAGTGGTCTGCTTTTGAATTAAAACACGTAGAAGGTGTTCTCTGTGCTGATGTGCTTTTCGCTGCTTGTACAACTGCAAGTGACACAGCACCCTGTGCATCAGCTTGCATGTGGAGCAGACTCGGTTAATCAAATCTGCTCTGACGCACTGGATCTCTGGCACATCCAGACAGGAAAATGTATGTGTATGTGCCCAGTGGTGTAACTAAGGGAGTGCAACAGGGACAATCACCCCAGGCATCTACAGGGGTAGGAGGTAAAAATAAACCATCTTTTGCTGCAGCCATAGATGCACTTGAAGCAGCTGGAAGTTGCTGTTACCCCTGTGGCAGCTGCCCCAGGTGCCCAGCTGTTTGGGAAGATCTGCCCTGCTCACCAGGGGCCGAAACACTAGGAATCCTGTTCCCTGAAGGGCTGAGTTTTTCTCAGCTTGTGCTGCTGCTAGTAAACACTTGGTATCAATTAAATAAAGTCCTAGAAAAGATGAGACAGTTGGTAGTTTTTCACACATTTTAACAGGTTGAGGCAAACACTAGGAGTTAGTGTATGTCAGTTAGATAACATGTGGTAAGAACATTTTCTGAGTATAAACACACAAAGTTTCCCTGAAGGGATGGGCCTTGCTTACCTTTTCTTTCCTTTATTTTAATCTCACATAACAGGCACTGTCATAGCAAATCAAACAAGTGTTCTCTCTAGTCCAATATCCTTCCTTTATCACTTGTAATTTAGTGTTTGTCCTGGATCAGACTAGTTCATATGCCTTCTTTTAAAAAAATTGTATTTAATATCACTATTATTATCCATATAAGTATATAATTGAATTTGGAATGTTTATACAGGGTTTTATTCCAAGCTGGGACTCTGTTCTTTTCTACACTTCCCCTGTAAAGCAAAGCACCTAAAAAGAGTTGTCATCACAAGATAATGAATGTTAAACAGAGATCCCCTTTGTCCTAGTGGAGTCCTGGTGGTAACCTAATTCTACTTATAAAGGGATGTTTTTCTGATTGCGCAAGTCCTGTTCCCAGTTTTCTGTCTTATAGAAAGAACAATTACAAGATCCAGAAGCAAGACCAGGAAATTGCTTATGTTAGTTTCAGTGGCATAAATGGGTCCAGAGTGTAAAGGTATGAACAAAACTTAGTCACTGTGCATTCCTCAGTTTTGGGTGTCCTGAGGAAAGAAGCCTCCATGTTCAATGCCATGGGAGTGACCATCAACAAAAATCTTTTAAACCTTTTATTAAAAATACTGAACAGTAATAGCATTGAAACCATGAAGTAGTAAGCTTTTCATTTTAACAAAATCCCTTATTCCAGAGAGAGAGAGTTTAATCGTCTTTTAGATGGTCTAAGCTGACCTTTCTTGGGGAGAAGGAAAAAGTTTTGTTGCAATGGGCTGAAACTGTTGCTATGGCTACTTAAGCCTTATCCTGCTTCCTTGGAAACAGAAACAAGAAAAGTGCATGCAAAAGAGAGAGGAAAAGAATAACAAAGAAAGAAAATGTTTTTCACTGATTTTTACTTAGAGCCTTGCTGCTAAAGAATGGCAGCAAAGCACAGTCTTATTTGCCACTTCAAAACTTGGCAAGCTTGAATCAGCCTCAAATGGTTTGAGAGACTGCTTTTAACTACTTTTTTGGTTAAAGGCTCTGTTGCAGAGATACAGTCTTAGCTGGCAAAGATCACCTCTATTAAACATATGGCAAAAGAGAGCAAGAGAAGAGAAGAAATAAATCAGGAAGGAAGAAGTCACACAAATGAGGGGATGACAACAGGGAATGCAAGTCAGCAGAACTAGTGGCAGGTGACCAAGGCATGAGACCTGTGTGCTAAGTTAAAGGGCACTGGCAATGAGATCTGAGGCAGTACTTAGAAGGGGAGTGAATGGAGGAGGGGGGGCACCTTGAGGGGTTGCCCCTGTGGGAGACATCACTGCTGTGAGGGGGAGGTGCTACCAAATTCACTGTTACAGTGTCCCAGTGATGACAGGATTTGGCAGTACTGGGTGATGACAGTGGATATAGGTTGCCATGAGAGCATTTATCCCTTAGCTGCTGGATGTACTGATACCTCTCCCAGGGAAATGGCATCTCCCACAGAGGAGGGAGACAGGAGGCTGACTGAGAGGACTCGGGCTATTAGGTTTTTGTGCTCAGAGTACAAATCTTACCAGTTATGTCTCTATTCATGGTCTGAGTGATGTGTAGGATTTAGCTGAAGCCAACTGAGGTGGTGATTTCATCTGGGTCCTTTTCACAGAATCAGAACAACAAAGACCCAGTGCCATCACGAAGGAGACTTAAATTGCAGGAGATGATAAGGATGGAAGCCATGATTGCACCCTTTAATCCTTAAAGTCCATGCAAGTCTTCTTGCATCAGTGTCAAATTAAGTTTCATCCTGGCTGGCTAGGATCATAGAAAGGAGGGATGGGTGAAACATCTCAGCCTCTAATTTATTTTTCACCAATGCCTCATTTTACGGCATATCAGTTTTGGTCCTTGACTTCCAGTTCTGCACGTCTGTTGTTTACCAGACATGATCTTGTCACCAGTCTTTGAGTTATATCAGGAGAATTTTTGTTTGGATCAGTTCAGTCTTTCTACTTCAACTTTTACTCATTTTTTAAAACAATTTTATGTAACAAGCAATATAGACATCAACACAAAAGGCCAACGTAAGGCGATGTGCACAACAAATGATCAGATGCATTCTTGGTTGAAGGAAACAGCTGGGGACCCCTAGATGACTGATTTTGCTTTGGTGATCCTCTTTACAGAAAGAAAACCCACAAGTGAAATGGATAATTACATTCATTCATGTATACATACTCAACTTATTGATAAGTTCCTTTATTGCTCTGCTGTGGTATGATAGGTTACTCAGGAAGTTCTATCTGTCTTTTGTCTACTTCTTTTTATTTGCTGTTCCAACAAGTCTAACTTGCAGTGGCTACAATTAACTAGTTTACTGAAGTCATAATTGGTTTTATTACACTTCACCAAAATTAGAGGCAGCAAAGAAAATCTTTGCTGCACAAGTTGCATTTTCCTGCAATATTTTGTTATAAGAAAACCTGATTGCCATTATTAAATGCAAATAGTTTAGGCCTGCGTTTTCAGGTTTTCCGGTAATATGAGTAAACGGCCCCAAAATCAGTATTTGAACAAATGATTCAATGATTCTTTTTGTCACAATGCTGGAGGGAAGACTAGAATATAAACTGAGTTATCAAAATCATGTAAGAGCGTATCACCTTGTCATTATTTTAAATCTCGAATGAGCTCTCATTGCATGTGAAACACCAAATAGGGTGCAAGAAATTAAAATACTAGGATTTGTCCATAATTGTAAAATAGAATCTAAATTTGTTCTTTCATCCAAAATCAGCGTTTTTCCTTTTAGTCAGTTGTGTTTTTTTTCCAGACTAGATTGCAGGTTGCCATTCTTTTCTGACTGTTGGTGATAAAGAATTTGTTAGTATGTTGTGGTTATAAAATATGAACAGAAGCCAAAACTAAGTCTTCTAATACCTTGTTCACTGTGGTTTAGGAAAGAAGTGCTGTCAGAGGAAAATAAAGTTAGAGAGGAAGTAATCAGGAAGCAGGTTGATTACATGAAGGCTTTTTCCAGCAAAACAAACATACAACTAACTGGAAATTATGAAACAAATAGGTTTGATATCTGACAACAGGAATGTGTTTGGGAGTTTTTTGGCGGACCATTTTCATACATGATCCAAACATGTCACTAACAGATCAGAAATAAATTGCTATCGCTCATCCCCATGAAATTTCCAGAGAACTTTTTAAGGCATTTTTAAAAAAAAACAAAACCCACACAATTGGATACAATTGACCAAAATTATAATTTTCCAGGGTCATTGTAGGTCAGGAGTTGCCTAAGAAAATATTCCAGGTATGACAGTGCTGTGCCTACTTTTGTTAAACTTTGTAAGCCTTTTACATTTTGCTTCACATCATCTCTCTTCACTTGTCACTACAGCTAATGCTGCCCACTTGTGGAACTTGGCAGCAGTCCAGTTTTGCTGCTCTGGCTCCAGGACTAAGCAGTACCCTTCAGCTTAAGCCCCTAGGCATTTATCCTCCGATGAAAAAACAAATTGGTGGTTTGGTTTCTCCCAACCATTTTGTTTTATAACTTACATCAGTAGTGATTTCATTTCACCTTTTAACTATAACTGTCTCGAGATTGCTGGCTTTGGCTTCTGTAGTAGAACACTTTTCAAACAGGCTCTTACTGACTCCCATTCTAGAACCACAGTTCTGTAAGACTAGACAGGATCCAAGTGGGTCCATTGGCAGCGTGCAGAAGCATGAGAGAGAGATCCATGCCCTGCCGCAGTAAGCCACTGACTTGTTCTGCCAGGGCACAGACTTTGAGTCACACTGGCATATAGGGCCTAGAAGCCTTCATGGAACTGTAGCTCCCCTAATGAGGATCTTGACAAAGAACTCGATAAGGGACAAATCATGCAAACCTAGAGGTTTCAGATCACCAAAGACAAAAGAACATGCCTGCCCCACAAGGCAACAATTAATGAGCATGTGTGATAAAAATCAGTGTTTAAACACTTTTCCCTTTATCTTCGTGTCCTGATGAGGAAGTGTTTGCTGAAGCTTTTCTCTTAGCAAAAGCTGTCTCTCAGAGCGTGTAGAAATGAAACAGGGGCCCTAAATTGAAGCGATTGATTTTTAAAAACACCACTTCAGTTTAGGGCCCTTTAAACCCCTGTATTGTGCACACACCCGAAGTTACCTGCCTCCGCAGTGGCGGGAAAGGGAGGGCAAGCTGCCAGCGGGTGGAGCAGTCCCTGGGCTGTGGGGGGAGCTGGTGCTTCCCTCTGCGGCAGCCCCTCCCAGGTGACACCTGCCCATAGGCACTCAGCTTGGGTGGTCCCAGCGGGCACCGCAACTGCGGAGGGAAGCCTCAGGCCCCCACACAGCTCAGGAGGGGAAGCAGGCTCCTAGGGGAGGAAGAAAAAAGATCAGGCTCATCGCTTTTTCTTGGGCGGAGCCTGCCTTCCTGGGCTGCTGCCAGGCTGCCTGCACAGGCTTCCTGCAGAGCTCCTGAGCTGCACGGAGCCCGGTGCTTCGCTCCATGGCTCTAGGGCAGCAAACTAAAACTCCCCCAAGTCATGTAAGGCACATTATGCTGCCAAATTTGCCACAGCAGCTGCAATTATTGCTCAATATGCCGCTGATGCATGCAAACACCAACACCATTAAATCAGCATTTAACCTGCTTTGAAGTATCGTGTACACATGCCCCACACTTCGTCTACACATGGCCTCTATGCTTAGTATTAGGAGCATCCCTGCTTACCATCATACAACAAGTATGGACAGAGAAGACTGATAATTCTGTGAAGCTCTGCCTGAGTTTCAGGGGACTAGGAACTGCTCTTGGCTGGCTTGCAGCCCATGGAACTGCCTTCTGCCAGATAAAGGGGCTGTGTCCAAATGTTAGAAGGGATGGATAGTTTCAGTGATATTTCCCTTAGCTACCAGCTATCCTGGGGAAAGAATTAGGCATCTTTCCAGGCTTTTGGGGCCATCTGTTAGACTTATTTCCATGATCAAGCTGTTTACCAATGGCTCTTCTTGTTGATGGACCCCAAACTATGATGAACACAGTGCTGCCTCTTTTCTGTAACTGCCAGGACATGGCTTGAAACAGGGATGGTCAGCCTGCAGTATGTGTGTCACAGGTAGCACAGGAAGCCTCTGTGTGTGTCATCTGGCAGATCAAGGAAGGAGCTGGGAACACAGTGACAAATAGGGCAGGGAGCAGGAAGGACAGCAACAGATCAGGCAGGGGAAGGGGATTGGAGTGGCATTTGGGAAGGATACATGGCTTACTTATACATGCTAAAGAGATTAGATTGGTACATGTCTGAGAAACAATAATTCAACCAAAAAATGCTTAACTAAAGTGTTAAATAAAATCATAAATGAATTCCATAGTTTTGAGAATTTAACCTTGGTGTAGCAATAGCTCCACCAGTGAAAGGTAAATCCTGACCTTCAGAAGAAGACTTCCTTTCTAAAGACACCATACACCATGAGAGCAAGTAATGGACAGAAATTCCAGAGACTACACTGAAGCCATTTAGACCAAAGATTTTCTTGTACTTAATAAGGAAAAAGTACTGGGTGCCAAGACAGTGGCTCATCATCCTGTTTCTCATCTGGAATTGGAGGTTTCAGATTCTGTTCTGATCAAAACAGTGGTTATAAGGATCCTCTTTCACTCCATGAACAGCAATCACTGGTCATCATAAGTAGCTACTATGCACATCCAAATTTCCAGCTGAGGAGCTTTTTGGGAAAAATCAAATCAATATCTGAGAAAACAAAGTCATTGTCAGACCCTTAATAGCAACTGTTGATTGCTGTTGCCAACACCAGTGGAAAGGAAACAAAGCAGCTGTTCAAAATCAAGAGCTTTTCATACTTGGTTTACACACCAAGGTGTCAAACTAGCCACAAATGTCACCATCATATTTACCACCATGAAAAGATCTGAAACTTCATTGCATCAAGCATTTACTGGCAGTGATCATTTGTAGCTGCTGACCCCTAGATGCCATTTTTAGGGTCATGCCCAAGTGAAATTCTCAGTCTGCAACTGTAGAACTTTCTGTTGAAGATGTGGAACATTTCACTAGATAAAATTAGGTGTCACTTTTTGATCATATCCTAATGTAACTTTGTAGGCAGATCACAGACAACAGGCTAACAGCAGCCCGGGCATTGAATGACACATGTAGTTCAACCTAGGTTCTCCATTACTGTCATTGTTACTGTCTGATTTCCTAATGGAAGTCAACCAGGATATTTCATTTACTGATCTGCTCAAATTATATTTCTCATGTAATATGAGCCAAAAGCTCTGTGGAGTGGGGACTGTCTCTTTATTTGGACAGTGCTTAACATAAATAGGGCTCTGACCTCTAGCTACTTACTGCCTTTCAAATAAGAGTATTAATTGCAACAGTGTAATGATTGCAGCTACCCTAGAGTTTCTGCAAGATGACTAGAGTCATAGATGTTGGCCTTACTGGTACTATTTAGGCAGACACTTAAGACTTCCTGTTTTGAGTAGCAGCAAATTAAAAATTAATCAGAATGGCACATTAGACAAGCCTGTGCAGGTCTTTCTAAATTACCTCCAAAAGACAGATTTTGAAATTAACTCTGCTGTCTGTACAAGAGTCATGTGGTTGTTATGTCAGAGAGGTTAAGCCTATAGTTCCAGAAACCTTTCTGTTCAAGGTAAGGTTCCCTCCCCGCCTCCCCTTTCTTTCATGAGAAAAATATCTCCCATCATTTTCTCCTATTCCTTACTAACTCCTTTGAAAGATGGTTGCATAAATGGCTATTACCAGCACTATAAAAATATATCTCAAATATGTGGAATACATGCACCAGTTGTACCAAGCTGTTTTTATTCCATACAAAATGTCAGGGCCTTATGGCCTCAAAGTCACTGCAGGCAAATTATTAAAATCTTAAAGTTGTTGACATACTAGGCATCAGGGAAGCTACACAGAGAGAAGGAGTCATGGTCCATAATCATATTACTGGGAAAAAAGGGTATGAACCTTATATATGAAGATTTGCAAAGTAGATTGCCAGTCATCTGCAGATGTTGTTGAGCAGCTTCTCAAATAGCTTTTTTTTACTTTACATGGATTATTCTTCACATGGAGGATCTTTTGTTTATGTTATTCTACTAAACTGATTTATCTTTTCTTCTTCACACTTCCATGATTCACAGCTCACTCCTCCCATTACTGGTAAATGAGGATGAAAGGTGTGCAACAGAATGGAAAATTCATAGATTGTAAAGGGCTGGAAGGGACCTTGGAAAATCACTGGATCCAGTCCCCTGCACTAGGCAGGAAAGACAACTGGAGTCAGGTAACCCCAGCAAGGTGACTGTTCAGTCTCCTCTTGAAGATTTCCAGGGTAGGTGATTGTATCACCTGTGGAGGAAGTTTATTCCACAGTCTGGACACTTACTGTTTTTCCTAATGTTTGAGCCTGGAATGGTTTTCCCGGAGTTTGTGGCCATTACTCCTGGCTTTCCCCAAGGGTGCCCTGGTGTAAACAGTTGTTCACCGAGCCCTTGATGTACTCCCCTGATGTAGTGGTAAACTGCTACCAAGTTCCTTTTCAGCCTTCTCTTCTTCAAGCTGAAGAGCCTCAGGTCCTTCAGCCTTTCCTCGTACAGCTTGCCGTGCAAGTCTCTGATCATATGGGTGGCCATTCTCTGGAGTCTCTCTCAAGTTTGACCACATCCTTGTTAAAGTGTGGCGCCCAGAACTGGACGCAGTACTCCAGCTGTGGTCCCACCAATGCCGAGTAGAGCAGAAGAATCACTTCCTTGTTTTTTGCTGGAGATGCATCGATTGATGCATGCCAGAGTGTTATTTGCCCTGCTGGCAACAGCATCAAGCTGCTAGCTCATATTCATACTGTGGTCTTTATTATTACCCCCAGGTCCCTTTCATTCGTGGTGCGGGTCAGTTTGGTGATGCCAGGCTTGTAGGTGTGTAGGTGGTTGTTTGTCCCCAGAGGAGCACTTTACATTTCTCAGTGTTGAACTTCATCTGGTTCTGACTCGCCCAACTTGGTAGCTTGTTTAGATCCACCTGTATCTGTAGCCTATCTTCATGCGTGACCGAGCTTCCCTATAACTTGGTGTCATATGCGGACTTGGCCAGTGTTGTATGATGTACTGAGTAATTTTTCATCTGTCATCAGCATGTCTTCCAATTCAACCCATCCTGATAGAGTCTGGTAAATGATAAGAATACATTTAGTAACACATTTATTTTATTTTGATCTAAGGGGAGATTTGTATGTATAATTGCCTTGAGTTTCCCTTACATGTTATAGAATCATATGGTGAAAATACCTTGAAGATCATCTTGTCCAACCCCCACTATAGCTAAACCATCCCTGCCAAATGCCCATCCAGCTTCTTCATAAAAAAAACCTCCAATGAAGGAGATTCTACTAACTTTACTAGGCAACTTGTTCCAGTGACTTCCTGTTCTGACAGCAAGGAAGTTTTTCTGAGATTTAATCTAAATCTGAGTTGTTGCAGTTTAAATCCATTTCTTCGTGTTCTTCCCTCGGTGGCAAGAGAGAACAGTTGTTCATCTCTTTCTTTGTAACAGTCTTTCACATATTTGAGAACTGCTATCACTAGGCTGACCAAATGGAATTTCCGGAAATCCAGGACATTGCAATACTTGCCTGCCCGCCTGCAAAGTACTTTGCGCCACTCTGACTCCTGGCCACATCCCTCCTCTCCACATCTCTGCATTTCCAGGATGCCCATTATCATTCCCAACAGTCAACTGGAATCAGTCTTTAAAATCCTTGACTGCCCTGGCTAAAACAAGATACATGGTCACCCTAGCAATTGTGCCCCCCCTTAATTTTCTTTTCTCTAAATGAAATATACCAAGTTCTCCCAAATTTTCTTCATACAGCTTGCATTCCAGTCCCTTTATCATTTTCATTGTTTGCTTCTGGATTGTCTCCAATTTCTCTAAAATCCTCTTAAAATGCAGTTTTCACAACTACACACTGTATTCCAGCTAAGGACTAACCAGTGCTGAATAGAGTGGTGGTAATATCTCTTAAGTAGAGTGGCACTATAGCTTACATACAGCATTCCTGTTAATGCATGCCCAAATTGTATTTTCTTTTTTGCGACTGCATCGTACTACTAGCTTGTGTTTAGTCTTTTATCTACCAAACCCCACAGATCCTTTTCAATGGCATTACTGCCTTGTTATTTGTGCCTTTGGGTTTTTTTCCCTAAGTGTAGCAGCTTACATTTTTCTTCGTTGAATTTCATGTTGTTCATTTCATGTCTACAGCCCAGTTCTTCAATCTATCAAGATATTTTAAAATTAAAATCCTGTCCTCCGCAGTGTTTACAGTCCCCTCCCCCGCCCAGGTTTGTGTCATTTGCAGATTTGATCAGGAAGCTCTTTATTCTGCAATCCCCATCATTAATAAAAATGTGAAACAGCACTGGGCCCAAAACAGACCCCTGGGGAACCCCCAATTGAAACCTTTCATTCTGACATTGATTTGTGTTTAGTAACTCTCCTTGTAGTTATTCAACCAATTGTGTGTCCATTTTGTAAGTAATTCAGTCTAGCCCATATTTGTCCAGTTGACTCCTGAGAATGTCATGTGGAATTGAATTAAAAGCCTTACTAAATTCCATCTAGATCTTATGCATCCTCTTCATTCACCATACTCGTTCCCCAGTCCAAGAAAGATATCAAGTTGATATGACTTAATTTGTTCTTACTGAATCAATGTTGGCTGTTAATGGTCACTAGCAGCTGACTGACTAGCAGCTCTATGCTTCTCCAGGTCCTCCTCTTCTCTCCTTTTTAATGATGGACACTATGTTAAACCCTTCTTTAGCCCTCAGATCTCCTGTCTTCTATGCCAACGTTATTGCTAAGTTGCTGTCTTAATGCTACTGGTTGGTTGCTAGAATAGATCTATGACTGTGTCGGCCTGAGCTGCATAGTTGGTGGGACTTAACTTGGAATTTACAACAGCAACATTGGACCATCTCCAGATTACACAGATGGGAGGTATTACCCATTAGTGAGAAATGAGGAGAAGCCATAGAGCTGGAGACAATTGTCAGGCAAGAAATTTCTCATTCATAATGTTAAGAACACACACCTTACCTAAGCAGTATACTACAACTGATCATCATTACTAAAGAGTTCTACCTTCTATGGCATTCATAGGCTCCAGCCTATGACTGCCACTGCATTTTCCTTTGATATTAAACACTACAACCTCTAATTCCCTTCTCTTTTGTTTGGGACATGTTTGGGCGGGGGGGTTGTCCTTACGGTATTAATTGGTGGTTTCCTGTTAATGTGAATAAAATATTCTCTTTTCCTGTATGAGAGGTATTAAACTTTGCTTAAATTACTAAGGAAGCCCAGACTTACAGCTGTCAGGAGTTTATTTTGAAACTTTATCTTGGTTCTAAAAGGATATATAGAACTTTCAGTTTTTCTTCATGATTTTTTTCAATACATCAGAATAGCACCCGCAGTGTGGGCTGATAAGTGAGTACTGATGTGTTGTCAGGCTCAAAGTGCAGAAAATAGATTTCCACAACTTGTTAATATCTTATAATTATTTGTCATGTCCTAGCATGCTTATTTGATTTGCCCTGTGGAAATACACACACACCTTCCATCTTATAACATCACATAAATTTACAGCAAACTATTGAAGTGACTCACTGGATAATATTAACCAACTCTACCAGTACAAAATCATATGATGTCTGAAACATTTATTTAGAGACCTCTAACAATAATTTTAGCATTTTTATTTTAACAGATTAAATTACCCATATTTCAAAAGTTTTACAACAGAATTTACAAGAGTTGCAGTTTCTGATACACATTGCAGAGGGATGCAGTTTTCCTATACTGTATAGTTTATCAAAGTGTAATGCATGCATATACTGAATACAAATAACTTCATATTTAGCTTGATATATTAGATCTGGGGCATCTAAGATGCAGCCTGTAGGCCAGAAATGGCTCACGGAGTTCCATTATTTGGGCCCTGGTGCTGCTTCTGGATCTGACCTGACCCACACACCACCAGGCCAACCCCATGCACAGGGCCCAAGATGTATACCACATGTGCCAAGGGGTGGGGTGGAAGGGGGACTCTGCTGGATCTGGGAGTGGAGCATAGAGGAACAGAAGTCCATAGGCCTGATGTAGCCTGTGGACTAGTCCAGAGCCACACATCTGCCCACAGGGTTGGATGGGTTTGACACCCCCATATTAGATTATATATGTGTGATTTTATATATATATATGTGTGTGTGTGATTATATATTTGAATTGTGTTAAAGTTTAGGAAGAATAGTATCATGGAGTGCTTGTAGCTCCTAGTCTGTAAACAGCATTTGTAGTCTGTAAGAAATCTTTCAAAACTAAACCTCATGGTGTAATAGTATTAAATTTTTATGGCATTTGAATATGAATTACAATATTTACTTCTTCACCCTGAACACTAGCTGGCACCAGTTGTTTTAATCTCTACTAAAGCAAATGAAGCAGGTCAGCTAGCCTGCATAACGCAACCATTCTTTCTTGGCTTCAGTTTTCTGCCCTCTAAACATGCTCAGGAAAAGGAGGGAAAAATAATGACAGTTTCAAAAAGGAAGAGAGAAGGTTTAAGATATGAGAAATACTCTCAGGTGACTAGAAGAATAGTGTTCATTGAGGCACAGGGCAGAGAGTGGGGGTTCAACTTTAAAAAAACATCTTGACTTCAGTATCTTCATTTATGGTTTTGGTTAGGAGTAGAAGCTTATAGTATCAATTTTTATCATTATAAAGTATCATTTAAACTTACAGGTGAGGTTCTGTTGCTAAATTAAATATCAAGCTCTTATAAATGCTTGTTAACTTTTTTTCCATGTCATACTTGGTAAGGTTCACTTTTAATCTAATTTTCTCGTAGTTCTAGATATAGGAAATGCAGGAAAACCTAATATAGTAGTTGTGGCAAGCTTGGAATTATAAAGTTATATAAGGGGTTTGGTGAGGGGTGAAGTCTGTGATTATAGATGTGGCAGTTAAGCCTTGAAAATGAAAAAGTAAGAGAGAATGTAAAAAAAAGTAATACAATTTATTTTCCAATTTAGTTCTTGGTCTAGATTTTTTCCTCTTTCTTGTTTACTTTTATGCCATACTATTTCAAAAGCACTGAAGCCAAACTCTGAATTCTAAGTAGAGGACAAATTGGATGTTAGTTTTTGGTGGGAAAGCTTTAATATTCAGCTTTTTCATTTTTCTACACAGTCATTTGAAAAATTCAGGCCATTCAACCTAAAACAGTAGCACTGAATCATCTTTACCATTCCATACCATAATACCACCAGCAGTACAGCAGCATTTACAAAATGGTAAAACTTTGCAAATCAACTGCTAGTGCTAGAGGAAAAAAACTGAACTACTGCTGGGGGTTGTGATAACAATTTGGAAGTAGCACTGAAAAAAGACATATGGAAAATAGAGTACTTAAGCATTCCATTCCTTCAGCTTGTCTTATACAAATAACTTGCAAGAATACTTTATTGCTCTAGAAAAGGATGAGTAGACAGGAGCTTTACAAATATAAACAAAACACTAAATCTTTTCACTTGTCTAGCTTTTAAACAGAAGATGCAAACATTCTGATGCTAAAGAAGTTTCCCTTATAGCAGTTCATTGGAAAACATGAAATAATTGGCCCTGAATAAACAAGTAAACACTTATCATGAAACCCTGGCCTCTCTAGACCCAGTAAGAATGCTGCCATTTATTTCAATGAGGCCAGAATTTTACCCTCAGTCCCATAATTTTAAATTACATATATCTCACACACACACACACACACACACACACACACACACACA
>NW_017728886.1:74439330-74509388 GCF_001723895.1 Crocodylus porosus
GGTCCTGGCCCGGAAACGGGGCGGAAGTCCGGGGTTTTTCTCTCGGGCCGGGCCCCGCGGGGTCCTGGCCCCCTCACATATACTTTAGAATGATCGGTGTTACCCATAATTTTCACCATGAAAAAGAGAAAATGGTTATATTTTACAAAGTCCTTGTTTTATCTTGTTTTTAAATTTTCTCTGCAAGCCAGTACAAAGTTTATTTTGACCCTCATACATGCTTACTACTCAGTCTGCTCTGTTCCTCTAAGAATACGGTTCATATCCAACTTGCATGTTACAAATGAGAAGGGGAAGTTTGGTAACCCACAGATTTGTCCCTTATTTATATGCCTACCACATCATACAACTGCCATAGCTAAATTAAAGTTACTGTATCTGACTAGGACTGAGTATCCCAGCATTTAGTTAAGTCTCTAAATGACCTCTTATTCCATGTATGAATCATTTTCCCAAGTAAGGATTAACTTTCTTTGCTGAATGGGAACCTACCCATTGGGGTAAGTAAAGGAATTCTGTCTTTCACAGCATTTTAGTTGCACATGTAGTCAAGTCTTGACTCCTATTTTAACATTTTTAAAACCGGTTTCTTCCAAAAAATTGTGAAATCTAAGAATATTTTGCCTATTTCCAATTCTTGCCTATGAACTATATGACTGTAGCATGTTTTCTCTGCAGGAAATGGAATAAGTTATCTTTAAAGATTGATAAAAGAAGTTGTGCAAAAGTACAAAATGCTATATTGTAGAGAAAAATAAACTATAGAGAAAAGGGGAAAGCACTAGATAAATACAACATAATAGATGACTTTTACTGCTAATTTAGGATTCCATGAACATAAGTCATAGTGGATCAGACCACAGTCCCTCTAGCCCAGTATCCTTGTCTCTAACAGTAGCAGGAGTGGTTGGCTTAGAAGGGAGAGCACTGAACTGGGTATATCTAGAGTGATCTATCCCCTGTTTGTTACCCTCCCTGGAATCCAAATTCTTATTGAAATACCTAGGTAGATTTAATAGTATTTCCTCTTCACCAGATAATATACAAAATGTTATTAAAATAAATATACTTTGCTATAATAAAGTTTTATTTTATAAATATTATATACAATAATAATATAATTTCAGAAATAAAGCCACACCTAATATGGACATTTTAAATATCAAGCATCCAAAAAAGTAAATACAGAGTGTTAAGCTGTTGTTTTTGTGATACATTTGCTTAGAAGTGACAACTGACATTTGAGTCTGCTCTCTTGTGGAAGACCCACAGAGTTCTTGGTCTCTTGACATTTTTTGATCTTTATAAAGAACAGTAGCAAGATGGAGCATAGACCATTGTCAAGAGCCAGCCTCTGAGCTTAATGGCTAGGTACAGATACTTAAAAAACATGAAGTGGAATTGATCTAAGTTGCATGTTTTTTTGTAAGCGGTGTAATTCAGATTGGTAGCCAACATAAGGTACATTTGCCCTTTGGTTGGGGCAGGTTGGAAGGGCGCAAAAATGGTTTTGCATTTTTAAACTAGCCAGTGCATCCTAAACTTCTGTCCTGTTATGGTTATAGACTGGTTTGTGTGCCGAACTTCTGTTCTGTTATGGATATAGACCAGTTTCCAACCACTTATACTAATAAAAGTGTAATGTCTGTACCTGGCCAGTGTGCTTGTTGCATCATACTTGTTTTCTGGGTAATATATCCAAAATGGACCCTACAGCTAGTGTAATTTTTACAAGGCATAAACTTGTAGCAGCTTCCATTATCTTCAGTGAAATAGTATTTAAATGCCAGAATATTTCAAACTGTAAAAGAGTAACTCCATAGAAAAGCTTATGATTCCCCCCTCCCCCGTTCTTTTAGAAGCTGAATAAAACCAAAATACCTGGTTTTAACTATGTACTGGGTCAGAAATCTATGCATGGTGTAATAAAAATGGGATCACAATATTTCTCAATAGTGTTACCATCCCCTTGAACTCCCTGGATCAGCTTGTGAAAAAGGTGGTCAGACAGAATCCTAAGCAATCCTAGTTGATGCAGAAGTTTTTTCAGGTTTTAGATTCATGATTCTTGGTTGTAGCCCTCAGAAACATGGAGGATGTCATGACTGTAATGTACTGAAGACAAAAGCTAGGTGTGTAAATTAGCCTACACTGAGTTCCATGTTGCTGTAGCAAGACTGTTGGCAGTACCAAACTAGCTAATTTAAAGCTGGCTTGAGTATGTCTACATTATGCAATGGTCATTGTTGTGACTAGAATATAGACCTGTCTGTGGACCCAGGACTTTATGGCCAATGACAAAGTTAAACTCTGGGAAAAGGGGTCTGTCCAAGTTAAGACTCTTCCCTAGGCCATGTGCTAAGAGCTGAAGGAATTTGTGCCCAAAGTGTAGACCTGTAAAGACCTAACTGCAGGAAGAAAAGCAAATGAAGTTGCTAACTGGCATAGTACAGGCTCTCCCCACCCCTATCTCTTGCTGTGCCCCAGCAAGGTCATTTAGATCATTCATGTGGTCTTAGCTAATATATAAATTAAAATCTTGTATTGGTGTATGATTGATTTGGCTGAGAAAACTGTCAAAGCATCATAGAATTGTAGGGTCGGCAGGGACCCCAAGAGACTGTCTAGTTAATCCCTCTGTTCTAATGCAGAATTCAGTCATGTCATTTTGAATATTTTTGCATCATTACTCTCTTAGTTGGTCAATAGATTCTGGCTCCAAAATCTATTGACTGGCTGCCTATTGGATGAGACAAAAAGCATATGACCTAAAAGAAGAATCAGCATACAAAACTTCTCATGCTGTGCTCAGAGTGAGAAGAGACTCTTGGTGAGACATGTAACCATGTTCTGTTATATTCTACATTTCCTTGCTCTCTTCTTTCCACCTACAGTGTTGAAAGAAATTAATTAAAAATAGAATGAAGAGAAAATTAAAGTAAGTCATTATGATAATGAAGCAGGATAAAAAAACAGCTATTAGTTGTGAGGAAAATATTCTGAAAACTATCTAACATGGTGTCTGCTATTACTACTGCAGTTTTATATTATTGTATGAACCAATGTGTAGAAGATTCAGCAAAGTAAATATAGTCACTGTTCAGTGCTGGTTTACCCATAAGTGAAATGAGAGCAGCTGTGGGGACCATAGCTAGTTTATATAAACAAGTAAATTGACGGTCTTGGGTGACCATTCTTTTCATATGGGGATAGATCTTTTCTAATGGTTGGCAGGGAAGGTACTTCGCATAGCAGCTACATGGTTAACTACTTACTACAGCATGTTTCCTTGTTTACCTAAAATTTCTCTAATGCTTTACCTAAGGCTATCCCTTCCCACTCCCTGAAAAGATATGTTTTACCTGCGTAGTGCCTTATATTGTTTTTTCTTCTTAGATCATTGTTTTTGTTAGCTTAGAGCTTCACAGGGCTGTTGGCTTTGGCTGTACTGAATAAGATGCTAAGTTGATCCAGGAGGCCTCAAAGAACAAAACCTTTTGTTCTTTATATACACGATGGGAGATTGTATCCTGGATACCAGTGAGTCTGAAGATTTAGAATCATGCTAGGTAATTAATTGACTTTGAGCTCCAAGTGTTATGGCTGAGGACTAGCATAGTTTTGGATTTATAAACAGGAAACTATCAGAGAATATGGGAAGTATGAACGATCACTGTAATAATTAGCCTAGCCTATTGTGCCTAGTTTGGGGGCCCATACTTTAGAAGGAAAAAACTAGAAAGGATTCTGGAAAAATGCACAAGAAGCATCTGAAGTCTGCAAAACGCACCTTCTTGTACTCCTTTTATCTTATCAAAGAAAAGGTCAAGAAATGGCATATTTTATGTAAATATCTAGATGGGGAGAAGATTGCTGGTACACCATACTCTAAGCTTTCCTCACAGTGTAGGAGATATTTTATTCTTTTTGAAAAAATAAAAAGTAGCTGTTAAGGAAAGAAGGATCCTAGCTGTTTCCTGGCGAGTGCAGACAGGCCTGTTCTGTAAGTAGATGAGACTAAGACTTAAGTGGTATATTTCTGCCACAGGCAAGAAGTTCTTAGGTAAATCTCTTTTGTTGGACCAGCTGTGTAGTTGGGATAGTCAGACAGGCTTTCGAATGCAAGACATGCAATATTATAATGCTTTTAAAACAGTGAATTCAAAATGTTAGCAAGTTAGGATGAAATGGTCGGTTAGAGGAATCTATCTCTTAACTTCCTTTCTTATGCATTCTCTCATCTGCTTGTTTATTTTTGTGTGTATATTCTGAAAAGGCTGAACTTGTGTTAGTGAATTTTGGTTTCAGCTCAAAGTTTTTGAATTTTCCAGCTATTTTGGCTGATTTCTCTCTCGTCCACAAGTTAGCTGCTGAATTACAGTCTGATGGCCCTGTTTCTCTGCTTATATGTCAACCTATGTCAAAGAATGATGACAGTATAGTTCAAGAGTGGTTAACCTGCAACACGTGTGCCTCAAGTGTCTGTGTGTGGCACATGGCAAATCAGAGAGGGTCTAGGAAACAGAACAGCAAACCAGGCAGGAAGCAGAAAGCAGAGCAGCAGATCAGGCAGGGGAAAGGGATTGGAGTAGCACTCAGGGAGGGTGTAGGTCTTAATTTGTGACAGGTCTGTCAATGAAGGCTGTCCTCCGCTGGTAAAGCCTATGAGCGTAAGATCATAAAAGAATACTGGAAAATGTAATGTTGCTACAATGCATAAGAGTGGCATGGAGTTCAGGAAGTATAAGAAGAAAACATCATTAAATGAAAGTAGAAAAAGCAGAGGTAATGCACATAGCAGAGCATGTCTAATAGAATTCTGGAGAAACTTTTAACTGTGTCTTTCAAGAACCAGACAGAGAAGCTGAGAACACTTTGGTTTATCAGTGCTCTAATACTGTAAAAGATCTCTGAAGTGAACATTGACAAGAATAGAAATTCTGGGCTCCCTACGTCATCCTTATTACAAAAAGGTCACACAGATTGTCTGTGGTTGTAATGCCCATTGGGCTCTACAGCAGTAGCTCAGTGAGACTACAAATCATATGGTGAAATGCTCTATCTTGATCAGTGCAGCTTAAGAAACAACATATTGTTGCCTCCAGTATCTGCACTTTGTTTTTAAAGATGAAAGCAGCTCTTCACATCATGCAAATGAAGTGTAAATTGGGCAAGGTTTGAGTACTGCTATAATAAAGTCCCGCTACACCTTTTTCTCTTTTTTTGTAATCCAGGCTTATAATGTAACTGTACCTTTCTACTTTACTTTGTTTGTTTTTGTCTATAACTATCTTTAATCAATGTATTATGGTTCACGGTATTAAATCCAATAGTTTACATCCTCCTAACTTCAGAGTCATCTGTAATTACTCAAATATAAAATCAGCATCTTTGCCTAAGAGCATTAAAATTTATTTTAAATAGATACTAGAACTACAGCAATCTCCTGACTTTTTTGCAAGTTACTTTGTGGTTTGAGAATACCTGTGAGGTTTGATTAAAAATACTTTAAAAATCTAGTTTTGAAGTATATAATGGAAAAATCCAAATTCTTGGATGGAACCTACTTAAATCTACTTAAAAATTAAAAACTTTCAAGAAATACAGAATAATTCATATGGTTTGCCCATTCTTTTGAAAAAGATGGTTTTAACTGTATTTCCTTTGGGTATCTAAATATAATAACATCTTATGTCAAGTTCACACAGAAACGTGGGCTTTATAAAATGATTTTTAAAGCCCTATCTTTATTACAACAGATAAATAATAAGAAAAAATACTAAACAAAATGTTGGAATATACCACAATATAGTCCCAGTACATAAATGTTTTAGGCGTGTGTTTGACTTCAGTGGTTATAAACATGTGAGCAACTTCCTGGAAAATATGCATGAGCCTAAGTGCAATACTACGTCAGTAATCAATGTTTTCATGTTACATATAGGTTATCATATACTATTATCCAGTTGTCTAATTAAATTAATCCATTATTTGTCTCTTTGGGAGAACAATTAAAAACAGAATGAAATCACTGACTTAATTAAAAACTTATGAGGGCATGTGCTGGATTCTGCTTGTTCAGATTGAATCTTTAGTAGTTCTCAGCTGGTAGTGTAACAGGTGTTTTAACAAAGTATCTCATTTCTGAACTATGTCTTTGTGTAATGTAGATAGCACTTCAAAAAAACTCACTGAGCTCTTCTTTGGTTTTCTTCCCTCATTATTTATATCATGCATTTTTAAAGTAGAATAATAAGTGCATACAGTCCCTCTTTCAACTTTCTTTAAAAGATTCAAATAAAATTGAAAAAAATACCCCAAATAAATCAGTAATCTAGTAAGGGATTAACCAAAGTTCCCCAGGTTATCCAGTTAGGATAAGCCAAGGAAAAAAAAAATCTTAATAATCTGTTAGCCAATCAGTTCTTCTCCATCAACCCCTTTCAGTCAGTCTGAAGAAAAGTAAAATGTTACAGTGTTATTTATTACTATAGGTAAAAAGTGATCTCTACAGACTTTCTTTATAATATATTAGCGTGCTTGTAATTAGCTTAAATCCAGTTTTAATGTCTTTGCGTTTAGCCACAAAGCTCTTGGATTTTTGCAGAGTAGAGAAGCAAGGGAAAAGTTTTCATAGCAGGATATTGCACTTCCAGTTATGATTCTGTAGTGTGAGAAACTTGACCCATTTATATTGTTTTCTTGCAAGTGTAATATTTTAGAAATGTGCCAAATCTTCAGTCTCCAGAATTTAAAGTTCTTTTTTTTTTTAAACCACACAGTAGTTAGTCCAGGCCACAATGTCAAGTTTCTTCTCTCAGACCAACCTGAAAGAATTCATAGGGCAGATTGGTATCCACAACAATCCTTGACCTTTCTGCTGAGACTGACCAATTTTTGGTTTGAGTACTGTAATCTTTAGTCATTAGCACAGAACTGAAATAGGGAACCATCAGATTATCTTGCTTAGGTCATTTGATGGCCATCAAGTGATAGCAGTTATTAAGTATTGACAGGGTCATATTTTAGAAGCTTGTAATTTTTAAAACGCCAAGCATAATGTCATCCTCCCTACTACAGGAATCTGTCAGGTTCAGAACTGTTGGGTTTTTCTGTGGTTTGCAAGTTTGAGACAGGCAAGAGGTTACTCCCATGCCACCCACATTACAGGTCACCTGTTGGTGCTTTTTACAGGTTCATGTAGTGAACTTTACTCCCCAGTCCTCCTCCTTGGTGCCTGGAGGTAGAGGTTCCCTGAGCAGGCTGCAGAGATCTCTCTTCCTGTGGATTTTTGTCTGCAGTTTGGTCTCCATATAGCAGGAAGGAAGTGTGTGGGCAGTACTTTGAAGAATGGTGCAGGTTTTTCAACCTTAGATGTAGACCCCCACCTAATCCAGAGCTTCATTAGCAGAGAGAGGGGTGCTCTAGGCAACATCCCGAAAACTTTTCCTGTGTTCATTATTCAGTCTTCCATAGTTCTGTTTTAGGGCCTTTTTATTAATGCATCCTTAATTTAAAATTTTCCTCAGCTTAGTTCCTGTATTTAGTTCCATCCTCACCTTAGTCAACCAGAAATGAATGTAGGCCCTCTAGGATGAGGTAAACTGCCATAGTGGCAACTCCTGTTACCCTTAGCATTACAATGAGAACATCTGCTTCCAGTGGCTTCCCTTGCCTTGTTCCTCCAGCCACTCATCCTGTTTCAGCTTAGAGTGCTCCCTGCCTAAAGAGATTTCTCCAAGCCTGCAAAGGATCTACTTTCCTAATATTCAAAGTCTCAGCAGGCTAAGTCCACGCAGAAGCCACAAAGGGCAAGTTCCATTTTGCGCCTCAGAGAAGCAGTATCGAGTGCTACATTGCACATTTGCTAGTGTCTTTCACCAATTCCGTCAGGATTAATTGGCACCATGACATGAAATTTTGGTTTGGAATGGGAGATTGGCTTTTTACTGATCTAAGAAATGTGTCTCTTATTATGAAAGGAGTTTGAGAGGATGGGCATGTCTGGGGCTGGACAAAGGCTTCTAGATATTTTTGTTGCCACAAAGAAAGTGATCTGTTTTGCTTGATGAGACTAGGTTTATTCCTCCAGAGAAAGACTGTTTGCTAAACAGTTCAGAAAACCTTTCTTTCTTGATTCAGTATTGAAAATAGGATATGAAAGAAATATTAAAGAGAAGTTTTTTTAACATCTGTTAGAAAGCTTTGTTTGAGACTAGTGTGTGTCTGTTCAAAGTGATACTGGTCCAGACTGAGAGGAAATTCTTGATGCTTTTTGCCAAAGAAAGTTTGCAGGGGCAAATCTCCATTCAGTTGAAAATCTCCATTCAGGTGGTGTTTGGAAGAGTTTTTTTGCCCCAGGCAATCAACAGAGGTGAAAGAATTGATCATGTTGGGTATGGTTTTAGGGAAATTGCCTCACAGCACATGCACAGATAGATAAATGGGGGGATAACTGGCTCTGGCAATACCATTGCTGAGAAAGATCCGGGGATTATGGTAGATTGCAAACTAATGAGTCAGAGAGTGAGACTGTACTCCCAAGAGGAATTAATGCAGTTCTAGGTATTGTTAACAGAATATTGTATGCAAAACATTGATAGTACCTCTGGACTTCGTACTGGTTACATATCAGCTCTGTCCAGGTCTGGGCACAACATTCTGATAGGGAGAGAGAGAAATGGAGGAACTTCAGAGATTAGTGATGAAGAGGATTATGGGATCGGAAGGCAAGTCACATGAGGAAAGTTTGAAGAAAAAAGTATGTTTAGTTAAAGAAAGGATATTTTCAAATATTGGACAGGTTGCCATTAAGAGGAAGGAGAAAAGAACATGTTCTTGGTGGCCACAGAGGGCAGGACAAGAAAGAACAGTTAAATTACAGCAAATCAAATTTAGATTAAATTAAAATAAACCACTTAACTTTAAAAACAGTGGACAATAGAGCGAGCAACCTACTTAAGAAAGCTGTCAAATTTCCTTAGTTGGAGGTTTCTGAGAGGCAGCTGGATAGACATTTGTCTGGGATAGTTTTGGAATAATGAATCCTGCATGTGGGAGGGCAGTGTACTAGATGAACCTTACGATCCTTAGTAGCCCTGTGCTCCCGGTAGCCTCTATCAGTGATGGATCACAGAGCTTGATTGTATTCAAGTTTAAGGAAGTATTTATTTTCTAGGAATTCAAAAGGTTTCACCCTGTCAAATTCAAGGCAGTATAAGATCTCCAGATGCAAGTGTCTGTATCTAGGGTGTGGTGCCATAGTATTGGAGATTATCTAATGATATCACAGGAATCATGGAAAAGAAAAATCTAATATCCAGGTGTAGCAAGCTTTGGGTTCCAGCGGTGGCCTTGACACCTCCTGGAGACCACACAACCCTTGCCCTGCTCCAGCTCTAGGGTGAGCCTCCCCTTCTCACTTGCCTGCCACCTCTTGATGTATTTGTGTGATCAAAAGGGAGGCTGCATAAGGTTCCTAGAGCAAGCCTCAGTTCTTCTGGCCTCCAGCAGGTCCCTCCCAAACCCTGCTGATCTCAGTTTTGCCCCTCTTGGGCTAAGTGGGCCCTCCTTACACATCTACACCCCCAAGGCAATCTATCCTTAAGGGCTATTCACAACTTGACTTTCCCTACAGCTGTGCCCATGCCTTGCAAGTGTTACTGTACAGTCACTCCCTTGTCGGGGCCTTGGTCTTCTCAACCTCCACCCCTTTTCTCTAGCTGGACCTTCTAACCCAAGCTCACTGTGCTGGACCTGGCTTCTGAGCTCCAGCTCTTGTCTTGATTACTTTGGTCCGGAGCCTCTCGTGTCCTCAGGCACTATTGGGACCTCCATACCACAAGAGTCCCAACCCAAACTGTGGGTTTAAATTCCAATGAAGAAACATCCCACTGGTTGTAACGAAGTAAACCCATACAAGGTGCAAACATCAACAGTAGCTTCCTGCCTGTGTAGCAAGGGGTAGCTTCCGCTTCCCTTGGGGGGGAGGCATTCCTCTGTAAGCCATCACCATCTTACTGGCGGGCCCCATGGCAGCTCAGAAGTCAGCCCAGCATCTTCCTGTAGTCTTCCTAACCAGGAGCTTGTCTTCCTGTGACTTGCAGGTCCAGATTGCCTGACTACTCAGGTCCTAGGCTTTTATACTGCCTAAGCCCTGCCCCTTCCAGTCTGTGGTGCTCCAGCCCTGCAGGGATTTCTCATTGGGCCCTGACAGCTGGTTGCCATGGCTGGTTATGACCACTCCAAGCAGCCCCCTGTTGCCCAAGCCAGGCTCTGTCCTACTGTCCTATTGCAGAGCAGCTAGCAGCTGCAATAGGCAGTCATAGCTGTTTATCCTTTTCCCTTGCAGCCAACTCGCAACAGGCAGAGTTCTCCTGCTTAGTTGCAAGTGGACCCTTCACTCTCACGGGCAGCCCCTACCTAGACAGCAGTGTTTCTTTGATGTCTTTCCTCTTGTGGCTAGCTCCTTCTCAGCTGTCTGGGTTCCATCTGCTGCCATTTCCCTCCTTAAAGTAACAGGAGCCTCAGTCTCCCTGTTGTATCACCTCAACCTAAAGAAGAAAGTGCATTTGAAAATTTGTCTAAGTCTATCCCAACCATGTCATTAGTCTTATAAAATATATCACCCCATAGAAATCTTTGCCTGTCATGTATTTCCTAGGCTATTGTAGCTACAACAGCACTGCAACACTAAAATCCACATTTCTAAAGTCTCACACTATTTGATTGCTATGGATCTCTTTTTCCCGAGAATGAAAGATTTGAACAGATTCAAATCTTTGGATCAAGATTTGGACAATAATATTGTGTATGACGTGGCAGCCTGGGATACTGTAAAGAAGTTTCAAAATACACTTTAATGTTATATTTTATAAACGTAAATTGAAGTTAATAGAGTTACCCTAAGGAGCCAGACCAGTGAAAAATAGGAAGTAATTCATAAGGAAAGGATGACAGTCAAAATCAATGGTATCAGAAAATATTATGTACAAAATTTCTGGTCATATTTATTAGTAATGTTATGCTGTTGATCTTTTCAGATGTCTGAGATTTTGTTTAATAGATACATGCACAGGCTAGAGAACACCTTGTTTCTCTCTCAGATTTGCTCTAAATCACACTGTAATTACAACAATGCTAAGAATTTAAGAAAATCTTTCCAACATAAGTGAATTGGTTTTCAGTTTGATGAGTCATGAATTGAATTAAATAGCTGTTCTCTGTATCTTTCTAATGCTTTTACATTAGGGGTAGAAGTCACTTTAATTAAGTTGCCTGTAGTTTTAATCAGGCATTTATTTAAATAAATGAATCAGCAACAATACAGAAGGGGAATATGAATTCCATTATTCAGCTATGCCTTTTTTTTTTTTTTTGCTGTTGCCACGGAGAAGTATACAAATATTTGTACTGCAAACTAATTTTATTTTGCGCATAGGTAAGATGGAAATGTAGATAGAAATTGAAAATAACAGTTGTAGGTGGCTTATATCATACAAAACATATTTTGAAATGCATACAGGCAAAGAGCAACCACAAGGTTTGAGTATTCTTCTGCATTAAAGAAACCTAGCATCCCCAACAACACTCAGTAGAATCTGAATGAAAGTTTCTATTGAACTTGCTGTAGACAAATGCAGTTTACCCTTCCAGTTTTTGTGATGGTGCTGTTATACGTCTACAGAGAGAGGTGTGTGTGTGTGTGCTCATCTGCCTTTTTACCATTCTATCTGTGTTATCAAAGTCAAACATTATTTAACGGAAAGGCAGCTTAAACTTCAGAACACAAACATTTTTTAAACAGCCAACATGTGAATGATTTGGAGACTCCCTGGTTAGGTAATATGCAGTGATTTTGTAAATGTTCTTTGCTCACGTTTACACTGAGTTCTTCTTATTCTCTGTCTTTGAATTGTCTAGAATGAAGTCGTATTAAATTCAAGGCTATGAACTCCAGGATCTCAAATACCTGCTTAGTATGTCCAGCCTTTCCCTTCCTCCCCACCTTATCCTTTAGGATGATCACAGCTTGTTCTCCTTGCTTGGACTATATCTTTCAATCATCTTTCTCCTCAGAGAATAACTAGCTATTTCTTACTTATTTCAGTGTGTGTTTAAGGAATTAATTCCCTCTATTCATTGCTCAGCATATTTGGATGAATTCTAGCCTGCCAAATATTGAGAGACCTTTATCTGATAATATCAGGCAGTGTGCAAACTATTCCTTGGGCTCAAATTCACCCAGTTTTTCCTGCCTGTGCTTATTCTGGAATGATCATACAGTCTAACAAGAAGCTGCACAAATGGTCCCAGTTTCTCCTTCGCACTGAGTCCTCTTTCTAGTAACACCCAAAGATAAGAGAGAAAACCTTCACAGTAGGCTTGGAGATAACACATTTCACCACCACGGCCTTCTTTCCAGATTTTGTTTATATCAGGGAGTAAATTCATCCAATTTAGCAGCAGATAACTTAGAAAAGCGAAAGAACTGACTAGCAGTGAAGTCTAACTCTTTTGGAAGGAACGTGGGAGTCCCTGTGACTGTAATGCATTGAGCAGTAGGCATTCAGAAGCATGTTAAATAGCAGTGCAACCAGGACAGCCCCCTGTGGAACCCTACCAAAACTTCCTTCTGATATTGATCCATCTATAATTGCACTTTGTTTGAGCCAATTTTCTATTCACCTTGTAGTAATTTTATCTAGCCAACATTTCTGCAGTGTTTGCATGAGACAGTCTAGGATGCTTTTGAAAGCCCCATATAAGTCCATACACGCTACATCAGCTGCTTTCCCTTTATCTATCCAACTAGTTACTTTACTAAAAAAGGAAATCAAGTTGCTTTTTGTTAGTATAATTTGTTTTGATCAAATCCATGTTGGCTGCTAGTGTCGAATCTCCCCTCCTCCAAATATTTACAACTTGACTTAATAAATTTCTCCAGTAACTTCACAAGTATTGAAGTCAGGCTGATCAATCTCTATTTCCCCAGATCCTCCTTTTTTTGCCATTTTTTTAAAGATGGGGGCACTATATTTGTTATTTTCCAGTTGTTTAGAACCTCATTTCTCCCATATGTTTGTAATTATTACTGCCAGGGGTTCCAAGATCCTTTCTACTGGTTCCTTCAGCACCCTGAAATGAAGTTCATTCAAACTAAGCAAAAACTCTCTGATGTTCTCTTCATGTTTATGGCACATTCACAGGAATGAATTAATTAATAAGGAATAACAAAGTATTGGGATACTTCTGAGATTTCAAGTATACAGCAGTAGTATGTGTGACACATAGCATAGTTTTAATTGCTTTTACAGAAATCATGATATTAAATATATGCAGCTATTATTAGTAGAGACGCAACAGATTAGGGACCTGCTATGCAAAAAGTTTGGTGTAGTGACTGACAGCCTTTTTGCTTTGTTTCTCTATCAAGACAGCTCTATTGTCAATCAAAAACAGCCCTAAAATGACTTCCTAAAAAGATGTGTAGTAACAACCTCTGATATTTAAAAATTGTAGTTTTATAGATCTTTGTATCTGTGATTTGCCAGTACACCTATGAAGCAACATTATAGGAGAGAAAAAATGAATCATTCTTCAATACTTACTCAATATTTCAGTGTATTTAGAAATTGGAGTTAGGTGTTGGAGTTATATCTAACTCCTTCTGTAGTTGTTTTAAAAGGAGAACAGGTTATTAAAGTAATGTGAGGCACTTTTCCAGTGTTTGTAAATTGCCATCACCTTAATCTTTCCCATGCTACATTTGTAGGGTTCAGTCCGTGGCAGATCTGGGATGGAGCACAGTCGTGCAGTTGCACAACCTCCCACCAGTTCCTGCTCCGCCCAGACTGCCTGGGAGGGGAGTGGTATTTCTATTCAGGCAGGGGCGGGGGTGTCAATTGACTTCATGACTCATTGTAATCTACCTGGTTCCTGCTAATCTCTCTCCACTTCACAGGTGTTAACAACCCTCTTTCCTTTTTAATAATCTTGATGCTCCATTTTGCAAACTATTCTTTCTTCTACAGTTTCACTGTCTGTTAGCCACTCCTAGTAATGTCTCTCCTAGTTCACAGCCCTGCAGACTGTTTTTAGCTGTACCTAAAGCCTTAACTCAGATGCAATAACATTAACTTAGACTTAGGTGTAGAAATGACTGTCACTGAAGTATTGCAGACGCTGTTAAATCGCTCAATAGATTTGTTTTATGAATAAGAGCTGTACATTTAAGTATAATGACTACAGGACTAATGAAACAGTGTATCTTCACTATTTTTTGTCTTGTTTGCTTTTTTAACTCTCTATATAATATAGCAATTAGTCCACATTCCAATAAAGTTTATCTTTGTTGTTGTTTTGAGGCTCTTACCGTATTAATGCTTCTAGATTCTGTTTAACTGGAGATAAAGAGTTATGCTGTATGTGTTGATGTGCCACACCACACTTTTCAAAATCCTAGATTTGCCCATGGGCTCAGTTATTCTATTTGAAGGATATGTCCATAGAACTATGTAAGTGTTATTTATCACAAAAGTAATTAACAAACTGACTGTTAGTTCCTAAGTGTTTTAGTGAGAAAAGCAACAAAGCAGGTAAAGCCATGCCTTCCTGTGTTTTGCTGTAAAATTCATACCTGCTGTAAGCAGTGAAGTGTTAGTTAATTTAAAATTCTTTCTTATAGTTTAAACATTTTTATCATTTTCAGTGATACTCTTCCTCAGTTTTGCATTTAGGTTCTGATGTTTTGTTGGCTTTGATAAACAGTGACACAACTCTTATTTATTACACTTTTTTTTAACCCTTACAGCAAATGAAACTTGCAGCTGAGTCACTGAAGGATGAAACACATGAAGGAAAGAAAAGGATTTAAGAATTAACGTGGATATTTGTATGATGACCTGATATAGAAACTCATGGTACATTTGTACACTTCTACATTTGTATAATGACCTGATATAGAAACTCATGGTATTTGCACTCTGCAACATATTACTCAATAGATAATGTCAATTATCTGTACTCAGGCGTCACCACTAAACGCTTAAAACTATGAAAAATCATTTTCCTCCTTTCCTCTTTGCTTTTCTTTCCAGAATGTCAACTGATGTCTAGTGACACAAGATATAGATCATCACTCCAGCTTATGTTAGGTCTTGTTGCAATGCCTTAATCACTTGTGCAGTATGAAATAGATTTTTAGAATAAGCATCCTGGACTCTAGTCTTAACTCTGATCTTGAATTACAACTCTTAAAAAGAAAAAAAAAGACACAGTACTACTAGTACCAGTAGTAATTCTAATACTAGTATTTCATTCAAAGTGTACTGTTCCTTATGCTTGTTATCCCATTTGTCCTTGTAGTGAAATAGTTAATCGACCCTTGTATCTTTTCAAAGACAACGTATATATTATTCACAGCATTTCTAGGAAATTAATCTAAATTTTATTATATAATGTGATTATCAATATTTTCCAGAGGACCAGTCACACAGTTATTTGGGAGTGACAGGTATAAAATATACGTTATAATATGCTAATTTTATAAATGTGTTCCAATTAAATTATTTTCAGAAGCTGAGTAAAAAACATTTAGCTGGGATTGCTGATCAGTACTTTATTATAAAGATTAAATGGTGGTCAGATTGTATTTAATTCAGCATTAACATGGAATACCATTTTTCTTGCTTGTGAAACTATGCCGCACTAATGGGTCCTGTTGTTAACTGAAATAATAGTCATAGAACAATTAAAATTGAGACTGTATTTGTATGTCTAATGCTTTTACACATATACTAAAGTAGTTGACTGTTTCTTGCTCACCATGCAAATATTTTCTTAATCTTCAAGTACATCAGAGGTGATGAACACCACAATTTAGGGGAACAACTCTTCAGGAAGGCAGCCCAAGGGAGGACAAGGACCAATGGGCATAAGTTAGTAGAGGGCAAATTCAGGCTAGATGTAAGAGAGAATTTTTTCTCTGTAAGGGTCACCAGAATCTGGAACACACTCCTGGCAGAGGTGGTGCAATCAGCCTCCTTGGAGGTGTTCAAGATGAGGCCTTGTTGAGCCCATCTGAGCCCAATAAGTTCCAGCCCATGGCAGGAGACTGGACTTGGTCTTATAGGTCCTTTCCGGTTCTGATTCTAAGTATTCTCTGATAGTAACAAGTTCAAAGTCCATACTGGCTGGTTACGGCACATCATGCTAGTTTATTATCTGCTGCTAAACTTACCTAGATGTGAAAGCTCTTGAATAAGCCCTACAATCCCATTTGCATGGATCTGTACACTGATTTATACTGACCTATACACTCTTCAGAAATCTGTCATGAAAACTTGACACCTCATTTCATAGCAAAATGTGACAGAGCCTAATGGTCAGAGCCACTCCCCCAGAATAATATATTTAAGCAAAAGTATTGCCTTCCCAGTGGAGTCTGAAGTTCCAGTTTTTAGATTTGTAAAGCTCTAAATGATCTGGAGACATCCTATCACAGTTATGATTGGGGAAGTTCTCAAGTTAGGATTCCCTTGGTTTGAGAGAGTTTTTTGGCAGAACAATCTGTATGAAGGACCCTCAACTTTGGAATCATTCCGCATTTGACCTTGAAGTAGCCCAAAGTTGCTGAAGTTTTGGACCTGTCCAAGGGCAGATTTTAAGAATTGACATTTGAGGACAGCTGAAGATCCTAAATGGTGGATCTTTTTTGGGAATGTGGCATTCTTTTCAAATGTGTCCTTGTGAGCTCATGATATTTTAGAGAGACTTGTAGATATGTATTGGGTTTTAGAATCCAAGGATTGTACTTTAATTGATGACAAAGGTGCCCAGACCCTGGCAAAGGCATCTTACAGTTGTTTAAATACAAAATAAAGATTAGATCTCATGTAGCAGGGGAAAGACCAATGATAAATACCATCAATAATCAATACTCCAGAGTTCATGTTTGTAAGAGAACTGAACCAGATCTCCTGGTATTGGAGAAAGAGGGAAGAGGCTGTGAGGTACCGAGTGCCTTGCAAAATTACTACAGCTCCGAAGTTAGTGTTATGATTCAAAATCCATGGTACAAAAATTTCTTCACAAGAAACCCAGTGTTTCAAGAGTGTTAATTTATTCTGTTGACCTGAAATGGGCTTCTTTCCCATCTTCCATATGCCCACACAGACACAAACTTGCTTCCACTAGGTTTGCATTATTAAAAACTACGTAGGGAGTGGGAGAGGCCACTAAAAACTTGATGAATGAGTTGGGTTGACCACAGAATGCTGCAGCAAAATGCTGCAGCAGGTGTCGTAATGAGCTGCTGAAACTGGTCACAAGGGCCCATCTTCTAGAAACACAGAGGAAGGAAGCTCTGAGCATGGACAGAAAGCATAGCAAAAATATACATGGTAAGTAGCCACAGAAGAATTTTAAGCCAATGACCATTACTCACTTGTCCTTCTAGTCCTTAACATCCTCTGGCTTTTCACAGTCCAGCTGAGAAAGATGTAGCGCAGGAGTTTAAACATTTTGCAAACTAGTAGGCTTAATGTAAATTAATGTCAATCCCTGCTCTTGGGGGAATCTCAGCACTTCTAACTTTACTTTCCAGATCTGTAAGTGGAGATGAAGCTCATGAGTTCTCAACCTTGACCCCATGCAGTCTACCTAAATGGTAGGGAGGACTTGAGTGAGGGAATGCCTGGCAAAGATTTAGAACCAATGACCATTATTAAGAGATGTATTAGAGTACTGCAGAAGGTCCCCTAGATAGGCATCAAAGCTGCTTTCAGCACAATACGTTACTTAGTGCAATACAGTGTAGGAAAGAGGTTCTGTAGTAAAGAACTTAGTTTACCCCTATAAACTGCTAAGTTCTGTAGTTGAACTGTAAGTGTCTCCCTTTTTTGTCACAGAACTCTTGCTGTCCCTTCCTCGCCTCTTGCTAGTGTAGGAGATTCCTACCCTGGAGCTCTGGGATTTTGTCTCTGTCTCATATGCATCGTCTGTTCATCCCCTGGTGGGAAAGAAGTCTTTCTACCTCTGCATCTTACTGTTTTCCACCTGTTATTTTTATTTTTCCTGTCAGTCACCCTTACCTAATGTTATAGAGGGTTTGAGGAAAATTTTTGTATGGAACTTGCTGACCAAGTAGAGTTGAGTTGGTAAGTCAACACATTGATACCCAAGTTGGAGAACGAAATGCCTAATCTGTGCCTGGAGCATCAATGAACTGCATGAAAATAACAGGTGAGGAGGGAGTATTGTAAAGCAATTAAGAAAGAAGGGACAAAGAAATGTAGCCAAATGGTAAAGTTTTCTTTTATTTACTGGTTTTATTCAGTTGCAGAAGCAAACTGAGACACTTAAGGGACAGCCAATTCATGCTCATGGCTGTTGTCAAAAAAAAAGGAAAACTCTCCTTTAAAGACCCTATATTTCCCCTTCCTACCTAAAATAGCATGAACAGATTGTTAAAATGGATGAAGGGGAAATTCATTCTGTGCCACACAGAACCATTAATGGGTGCATCTACACATGCGCTTTACTGCAGAATAGACTAATTAGCTCTGCAGTAAAGCATCAAGGTCTACATGTGTGCCAGTATTAGGGCATAGTAAATTAATTCTGCCATAAGATACTATCAGGGACAGTACTATAGTATGGAAAAGTAAATTACTGTGCAGAAACATGTATGGACACTGACCATAGGTGTAAATTGCATCTGGTCAGCCCAGCCACCTGGGGGCCTGTCCCTCCCCCACCAAGTTCCTGCTGTTCTGGGAGCACAGGTAAATACTGCACCCAGGAACAGTGTACTCCAGATCATACAGCTCCAGAGTTCTGTGCATTTGTTGCATGTCTGTAGTTACAGCGCATTAAGTGTAGTATTTGTAGTAACTGGTTCTAAATGCACTGTAATCAGTGCTACTGTGCAGTAGCGGTGGCACACATCTTTTATGTGATGCTAATGTGCAGTAGACTAATTCTAGTGTGCATTAGCATGGCTTTTGCCATGACATAATAATGTGCAGTAGGATTAGTCCACTGTGCTTTTAGCATCTCATGTAGATGCACCCACTGAGTGCTAAATTACTCCTTGGTGCAACTCAGTGTGAAGAGTTGCAGTATGCATCTTGGTATCACTCAAGGGATCACAAATCTACATTTAAAATTGCCCGATTTCTACTTTAAGGTTAAAATGACTAACTAATGGAGTTGCCAAATGATGACAACATGCATCAATTGTAGTACATGATCCCAAGGGTTGAAATACTCCATTCAGGCTCCATGTTCAATGCTTTTATACTTTGTTCTTGATTAAATCTCTAGGACCAGCTCGTCTCCTCAACATGCAGGTGATTATCTTAACACTCGAGTTTGGGGCACAGCTCAGTTACTTTTCATTTGGACACTATATACAACCAAACTGTTTCTGTTTAAATGCTTGCGCCAGTTTACCTAAAGATGTGATTTTAAACTGGACTGTCCGAGTCCAGTTGAACACAAAGTTGAATTAGTTTGAGCCATGTTTGTAAGCTGATGCTGCTTAACTTGAGGGAGTTATAAGTAGCTAGCTTTTACATCCTGGACTACAATGTGCCGTCTGAAGTGTACGCTCCAAGGAAACATTCACAATATGGAAACATCAGTTTCAGGTACTAACTGTTTCAACCAAAAGATGCTCCTTCATGTTAGAGTATGTGTTAAACTTTGGGTACTGGTATAAGAGCAGAAGATGATTTTATTTCACCCCCACAATATTAAATGAATTTTGCAATTAGTAAATGGCATAAAGTTGACAGGGAAATCATTGCTTATACGTCAGTCAAGATGTCACTTTTATTAACTCGATTTTCCATTTCTGTCACACATCATGAATTTTTATACAATGAAGAAAGCCAAACAATGCTGAAAGCAACCAACAGGATCAGCTGATATTCCTGTACCCTCTTAACACACACACACACAGATGCTTTCTTGGTGAGAAATTCTTTTAATTCTGTTCCTTTCATTAATTCTGCTTAATTTTACTGCTACTCTTAAAACTCTGTGTCAAGATTGTCACATCTTAAATACAGATAAAGTTGCTAGAGGTACATTATTATATATACACACATACAGAAAAATACAAGACTAATTGTTTTTTCCACAATATTTAATTTATACTCTACTGTAACTAGATGCAACTTTTAAAGACACATTAAGGGGTACAAGAAACTGTTTACTTGCTCTAAATAGTTTGGTCCAATATTATCTTAATGTAGTGGTTATTCTCGCCCTTCCTTTTACATGACAACATAATACAACATACACCACATGCACAATCATTCACCTATGAACAAGTGGATAAAGGACAACACTCAAACTAACATTTGTACACCCAGAGGTTCAACCAACCATACACAACTAATAAGGCTATAATACAGCTATGCAGCATAAATGTCCAACACTGCTGTTCTAAAGTGAGCACCATATATACATTTGTATATAAAAACATTGGAAACAAAATACACCTGGGGTTAGTTAAAAGGTGCCATTCCAAGGCTGTACATAATATCAGGAAAGAGTATTTACAATACTTGGAAAAAAGCTGCAACAAATAGTTTATTGCCAATGCCCTTTATATACTTTTATCCTACTTTAATATAGATGTTACGCTCACTCTCTGTGAACCACACATCTTATTTCTGGCCCTTTATAAGATCCCTGCTCAAAAATTTCAAGCAAATATGTTCTATGGCTTCACCCACACATCTATTCTTGTAGCTTTCATTTTATAAATACCACGCTGACTGAATGGCAACTGTATCTTAAAAGTTAGAAGTGTAAAAGATTTTTATCATTTGCTTTGTTTAGGAAGCAGAATGAAAAAATCCCCAACTAGGCTAGTCAGTAAGACTATCTGGTGCAATTTCACCTATCAGCAAAATAAGTCAAAGAGCTGTTGTGAACTACAGAAATTGTGACCAAATCTAACACAGTTCTTTGGTGCTCTACTCTCTCTATGGTATACATGAAATGCATCATATTTGACCATTCTGCAAATATTACAAGATGCTAAACAGTGTAAACTCCTCTCAGACATTCAGTTTCTGGCTAGGGTGCTGCTACATAATACCACCAATTCTTACTAGCATTGCTTTGAAGATCCAGTGCACAGCATGAAAAAATAAAACATTCATGTCCTTCCCAACATTAGGAATCTGCAATATATTTTATTCTAGATAATAAAATTCCACAAAAGTTAATCTGGTCAAAAGTATCCTTCCGTACAGAAATATACTAAAGCATGAATTTGCCATTAGTTCCGTGACAATGGAGAAACAAACAGAAACGCTAATTGCTGTTAAGCATATTTTCATACATGCCATACTTTAATTCTGGACTTGATGTTCAAAGAAATTAACAACTACCAGCTGGGTGGTAACAATATTTTAAGTCCTGACAAAAGTAAAAAAAAAATGCTAATAATGAGAAAAATTAAGGAGATTAGATGATTATAGGAATTGATTTAAATTTGCATCCAACTATCCAAGGATTTTTCCATCCCTTATTTCATTTTGATGCATATAAGGGTCAGACTTAAGAAATGCCAACAATTGGCATGTTACACTAATAATGGAAGTAATTTATACAAAGTTTTTCATTTTAGAATGCAAAAAACTCAGATGTAGACATTATAATTTACCTTTGTTTCTAGTAAAAAAGATTGTCTGCTTGTAATATTAACATATTTCTATGGGAAAAGCTGCCTTACAAATCTAGTTGCTTTTTAAAAAAAAAAAAATCTTATGTATAGCAAAACAGGATTTTTTTTTTCATTTCGATTTTGAGCCACAACTTTATCCATGTTATCGCTTAAGACAAATAGGTGTGGGTTTAAAATCATAGTTTAAGATCACTAATTTTCAGTGCATCTTTGCTTTGTACAAGCCTTGGAACATCTGAAAGCTCCCTGAAGAGTTTTCAGCATCAAAACGTTATTGCTTTGGTTCTGTTTCAGAGACATAGAAGTATGCCACATATCACATATTTTAGATATCACAGAAGGTCAGAACAAGAATTAACGTTTCACAAGCAAACAAAAGCTCTCGCTCTCTCTCTCTCTAGTCTAAGTGCAGAACATGAACTTCTAAGTGCTCCATTTACATTAGGATCTAGATATACATTTTAATTTAATCCAGATCTTCCATAGTAAAATAAAAGTGTAAAAATTACACAATAAAATATTCTATTCTGTTGGGAAAGAAAAATGTATTGGCTAGCAGCATGCACAAAGACCATGCATTGTCTTACTATCAAGCAAACACAAAATTAAAATGTAATAAATAACTGCTCAAAGCCCACTTTAAAATATTAAGACAACAAAAGGGGTTCAGTTGAAATAAGGTGTTCACAGCTCTGAACAGGAAGAATGGTGATGTCAAGTAGATTGAGCTATTAAGTCAGGCCACCGTCAAATGACATGACAACAACTTGTTTGACCGGAGGTACACAGCAGTCCCTCCTTGGGGTTCCGCTGAATATTCACAGATATTGTCTTTTCACAGAGAGGTAGTTGTAACACATTATTTTTCAAGTTCCTGTTCTTTATCCGTTCCAATTCATTTTCTGTGTTTGACATCTGGTCAGAGAAGAATTTTATGCTGCCCAATGCTGTAGCCTGATTTGCACTCCCAGTGGAACTGATGCACATTTTCCACATCGATTTCTCCTGCACTTTTACGCTGGAAAATGCCAGATTGTTTTGAGGATCAATAATGTATTTAGCACTGCCGTGAATCTGTGAACCTAAGCAAAGGCTCATCAATTTTAGGCTTTCAACCAGTTCCCCTGCACTTCTAGTAGACAACTGCATTGAGTTTCCAGATCCAGCACACCTACGGGTGGAACCTGAAGTGTTATTGGTGCTACCACTGGAGCTACTTGAGGGACTTCCCCCACCTTTGTTGTTATCACTAGGGCTTGTTTTGTCTACCCCTCCATTTCCATTGCTTGGTTTGCTCTGTCCACCACCATCTCCTTGGCTGCCAGGTGGCCCTTCACTACTATCCCGTCTATGCCAGGAGTAAGTAAACCCGCTATCTTTATCTAGCCGTCGCCTACTTTCTGAGTCATCATCACTGGTTTCTGAGCTACTGCAACTAGATCCCCGACCCTGACTTTTCCTTCTGTGGTAGCGTTTATGCACTGTACTAGGTGAAGCAATATTCATTTTTAACCTGCTAAGCTTTGGGGGCAAGTTCTCATCCATGTCGAATTCATCATCTGATTCCCCCTCCTCAAAGATCTGGTTGAGGACTGGTGCACTCTTCCTGGAAGTGAGACGATTTGTAACTGAAGGCTTGCGGCGCAGAACAACTTGAGTTGAAAGAGAAATGGGTTTCTTATCTTCTTCATCTTCCTCTTCATCCTCTTCTACTCTAAACAAGCACTTCCGGCCACTTGCAGCAGGTTTCAAGCTCACTGAAGGAACCACTGAAAGTGCTGGTCCAGCTAATTCTGGGATGTCTTCTTTCTTTGCTGAATCACCAAGTGCCTTGCTTCTGTGACCGTTAAGAACGTTTTCAGCACTGCGAGCTGGAGACTGAGCAGTTGCATGGGAGAGAGGAGAAGCTGTAAGATCATCTTCCAGGTCCTGGGGTACATCGATTTTTGTGGGCCATGATTGCCTTGGTAAGTAATTGTAAAAAGATGAAGGGGAGAGAAAGAGAGAAAGAGACAAATTAGATTTCATACAGGGAGTTAGCTGTAGTAGTCTGAAGTTAGGCAAAATGTAGGGCAGGGTGAAGCTTTAGAGACTACCTGGTTCAGGAGGGCATGAGCTTTCATATGCAAGAACCTACTTCCTGAGTACATCTGATATACTGATGAAGTACACTACTGCCTGCAAGAACTTGTGTCCCTCTGAACCAGTTGGCCTCCGAGGTGCCAGTCTGCCCTACACCTTTTGTCAAATTAGATTTTGGTGATAACTTAAGAATACGCTATAAAATCTTTACAGGAAGACATCAGAAAGGCCACAGTAATTATACCACTTCGCAAGCCACTACATTTTGTAAACAGTAATTTAGAGAAACAACTTAAGGAAAATGAAAAAGAGAGTAATATACAAGTCATGTTGGTTGCTGCCAACTTAGATCACAAATTCCAATACTTTTTCTGCTCTCAGAAAAAAATGAATAATCTTATATGACTTGAAGAAAGTGCTTTTTTTTTTTTTTTTTAAATCAGATGTTTGCAAGAGGTCTAGAAGAACAGGCGCAGGACAAAGAGGCCTTGTTCCATGACCCGTCCAAAATCAAAGGACAGTGGTATTGCAGACAGTATGAAGCCTTTATTCTTCTTCCCAGTTTTCAATTATTAATATAAAAGCCACCAATTCAATGGTTTTGTATTTTCAAGTCACGGTGTTAGTTTTACAGTCTTAAGTTAAAAAAAAAAATTGTGACATTTTCATAACGTCTCCTCTGAACAGCTAATCTAAGTTTTCTTTAACTCAATCTCTGTTTAATTAAAATGTACATGAATCCAGATGATTCAGCTATTTTCATCTGACAATTTCAACTGTATACAACATGTGATGTGTTATCACTGAACCAATATCTTTTCTCATCATTTCACTATTAAAGGGCAGTATCCAGGCATCAAAGTGTTTAAAATCACAATACTGAAAGCTATTTTATCTATAACGGAAATTTCTAACGTACAGTTGTATTAAGCATGATCTTCAAAGTAAAGTGGTTATGAAAGAGGTGGTGCTTGAGATTAACTCAGTCTTACAACTAGTTAGTGCTGTTTTATCTTCAGCATCTAGCAATTCTATGATTAAGCAAATAACTTTCAGTAACTGATGTTTTAGTTTAAATCCTAAAAATATACTGTACATTGTTTCAAATGTTCAAAAACTAAACTGTTGTGCTACAAATAGAAGAATGAAACGGCCACCATCTCGCATCTCAATCATTTGTACTTTTTAAAAAGGCCTCAGGAAAATTTAACCAAACATTTACATCTAACAGACTTGCTTAACAGTGATGATGGTTTTAGTCTATGAAGCAACCACCAGACTTAAGCAACTAAGCCAAAAAAATGCTCTAGGTACTCAAATATTAAAAGATACCATCTTTCAACTGTTACTGGCTTTACCAACTACAGCTATTTTATCTCGTAACCACGTTCTCATTTGGTGTATGA
The DNA here is from genome assembly GCF_001723895.1 of Crocodylus porosus. Taxonomy (NCBI): domain Eukaryota; kingdom Metazoa; phylum Chordata; order Crocodylia; family Crocodylidae; genus Crocodylus; species Crocodylus porosus. Next base: position 74,464,525 of record NW_017728886.1, read on the forward strand.
AAAAGTAACGGTCATGGCAGGAAAAACACAACCCTAAGTGCAGAACCTTTCCATTTGTGCCCAGACAGTACTGTATGGGATACCCCCAGGCAGACACTTGGATAATGCTACAGTAGTGCTTGGGGAATATGCATGGCTTTTTGGCACAGATTTGAATAGAATAGAATGGCAGGGTACTCTTCATTCTCCAGCCTAAGATCCTGTTCACAGTTATGCACACATTCAAAATACAATATATTGTACTTTCTCAACTCAGTTCCCCTTGGTGGGAGAAGGGGGGCTCAAAATAGGCTCTGCTGGGATGTAAGAGGAGGAGGGAGGGAGGCTCCAAGACTTCTAGACTTCTTAAACTCAGCTTCCCCTTGACCAGGGCTCAAATGGTCCACCGTAGGGCTGTCCAACTTCTCAGCCCCCAAGGGCCACACCATGGAAAGCATGGGTCACTGAGCTATGCACTGCACAACTGATTCCTGTCCCCACCTCCACCATACCAGCGCCCACTCTTCCCACCACCACATGGGGCACCCTCACCACCACCGCTGCACTGTGCAGGAGTAATCTCCCCCACTCCATGATTTGTCCTCAGCTCCCCATGCAGCATGCCATGCTGCCCCATCTCCTGGGGCAGAGACAGGAAGTGGCAGCTGGAGGAAGGAGGGAGAACTCAGAAGCCTCAGCTGTGTTGCAGCTGGAGCCATGGGGAAATAGGAGCCAGGCAGAAGCTTGGGGGCCGCAAATGAATTTCTTATGGGCTTTGTGCGGCCCATAAGATGCACAGCCTTGGTTTACTGACTTGGCTCTTCCTTGATGCGAGCAAAAAAAGAACTATCCCCCCAGACTGCACAGATGTTCCGTGAGACAAGTGAGAGTAGACCAATTTTGCAGTTAAAATTAGTTCCCAAACAAAAGCAATGACATATTTGTCTTCTTCCCTACAAATTTAGTTTATGCAATTCATTTGGATTGCAGACAATATCAACACAACAAGTAAGACTTTGTGAAAACAACTTGGAACTCTGAAGGGAATTTATAAATTTATGGACATCTACTTATCATAGGGAGCAAAGTATTATTAGCAGGACAGCACCAAGCAACCACTCCAAGCAGCTCTACCAATGCATCTCAACCTTGATATGCAATACCATTATTATTCCAATTCTTGATGTCTGTTAAGCAGACTCTACCAGTTATATTGCAGATATGGACAAACAATGGAGCTCAGTTCCATAACTGCAAAGTCAGGGCTATAAGGACTATTACTATGACAGGTTCGGTTTCCAGCCATTGCACTTCATTTGTCTAATTGGTAAGGTTTCCTCCTAGACAGATTTTGGTACTCTGCTTCAGAAGTCCCAGTGTGAAAACCACAGTACTACAATGAGAGAAGTGATTTCTCTAGCAGAAAGATGGAAACCATTTAGATTAAAACAAACTTATAGCTAGTACCATGTAACCATGCAACAAAGCAACTTTCCTGGAGGAAAGTCCATTAACTAAACAACTGCTAAATACACTGTTGTAAAATCAAAAGCAAGTTAGACAGACATTTGCCTGGAATGGTTTAGACACGGATGATCTTGTCGAGCAAGGGGCTGAACTGGATGACCTTGTGAGGTCTCTTCCAGCCCTACTTTCCTATGCTCCTTGAATTTAATTTAAGTTTTCAAATGGTCTTTGGAAGAAACATAGAACTTTGTGACGACAAAAGGTGTCAGAGCTTTTGTCAAATCCAAAACTGCAAAATTTCAGGAAGGTATGAATGAAAAACTGTGACATACTGCCATCCAAAAAGCAGCTCTACTAATACAGCCCTACCATAAGCAGGAGGCATATTCCTCCAGTCATGGGGCCTGATCCTGTAAATGCATGCCGTTTTACAACATTCTTAGTCTGAGCTGAGTCTCAGACTATTTGCTTTCAATCACACCAGTTGGTTTGGATAAAGCATGGAAATACAGAAGCAGGGCATTATAGCCCACATCATCCTTTCTAATGAATATCTGTGTTAACCATAAGGGTGACAAAAAGGAAACCTTCATAAGGAAACCCTTGTTGCAGGTAAAAAATTATGCAATTCCATCTTTGTACAGAAAAGCACTGAACTTCTCAGGAGTATTTTCACCTTCCTCTGCTAAAACCCAGAGATAAATAGTGCGAGTAGGCAATAGTTCTCAAGGAATCAGCAGGAGCACCTGATTCTCATTCATCAGAGGGGAGATTAACTACCACCATTCTGAATGGTACGCTAGGGGAGGGAGAGGATCAAAGAGATTTCAGAAACACAACTATTAATGGAAAATGTCTTAGCAAGGCCTCCACAAGAATTCCTAAAATGATACTTAAGACAGAGCAATAACTGAAAGACTTTTTCCCCCAACTTCAGGTTTCCCAGCTCAGGAAAACTAACAACTGCTGGTCACTGCTTAAAGCTCACTCAAGCATTTGACAACAAGCGTAGTTAAAGAGTTTTAGCGTATGTCTAAACTCTAAAGCATAAAGAAGCAGGGAACATTAGTCACAATGCTGTACTGCCCCCAAACTGCTGTACCACTTCCAGTTAAAGAACTCATGCAGCGTATCTCCATATAGCGCTGCCATGTGCTATAAAGACAGACCTTCAGGGCATGTCTACGCTGCCTCTCTGCCTAGCCCAGAAGTATGGCCCACTCTCCCTCACATTCTGTACAAAATCCCTGGGAAGAAAAACAGTGTAGCTGCCTTACAGTGGCCCTGAGTATGTGCCAGTAAACACACCTGAGAGAGTGAGAACAAGCCTGAGAGCATCTCTGGGTGTGTGCTCAGCACTACTCTCAAGCAGCCACGCTGATTCAGCCCATACAGCACAGGGGTTCCCCAGGCTCAGCATGAAAGCAACACAGATGAGCCCTGTGTGTCCTTTGAAAAAAACAAACCTTTAATCAAAACTGGTCCTTCTCCAGAACCCCCAGGGAGAGGCTGATCTGCTCCTGAAATCTTTAGATAGTTCAGAAACTACAGAGTCGGGATGTTTCCAATAAAATCCTCTCAAATTCCTTGAATGTCTGCAGCAAATGGCAGACTGAGTAAACTTTAATCAATACTAACCTCACAACAAACAGCACCAACAGAATTCTTGTCATCTTTACCACATAAGGTGGCATTCCCACAGATTTCAGTAGGCTTTGCTGATGGCTATTTATTAAATTTTGATTTGGATAATATAAAGACCCAAGCTGTGAACTGCTTACTGCTGTCTGGTTTTATTACTAAAAACTGTAACTATGAAGCATCTCTCACCTATTAATACCACCTCCTGTACCCTTTGTAAAAACTGTGTCCTTTATAAAGGCCTGATCTTGAGATGTTTGAGCTACCTTGGATTTCAGGATGCTCAAAAACTTTAGGATCGTGCCAGCAAGGCAGGGCTGACCCTGAATCCTGATAAGAAAAATCAATGTTCAGCTCATTCTAGGTGACAAATGCCCAGCTGTGCACTTAGTGGATTACACCATAAGGATAGTTTTTAAAGGGGAAATTCATGAAGTGTAAAGAGCACTAAGAGAAGAACATAAAACAGAATCATTTCTCTATCAGAAATGTCACAGACGTGAATTCATCATGAAGGACTTAAACTCATTGAATGTGACACCTCCCGTGGTACACACAAAAATTATTGTAAATACAGCCTTCAAATTATCAATAGCTCACTCCTGGAAAATTCTGAGAAAACTTTTTTTGGCAAATGATTTTTAACTAACTTCTAACATGGCCTTTATAGGTTGTGCTACATTTCTCCAGACCCTTAGAACTCGCAATGAATGAGCATTGTGCTGTTTAACTGGCAGTATCTTAATAAAACAGCATTTCCAAACATTTTGATTAAATTTGCTAAATTACCCACTGTTTTAAATCTTACCTGAACTGAGCTTTGATGTTGCTAGGGCTTGCAGACCTGGTTTGAATTTCTTTTTCCTGTTTTTCTCTCAGAATCCTTTCAGCTAGTAAAAAGTAAGTTGCAGTGATGTGATTATATTTGTTAGTTTCCAATGCCCTAAAAGAAAAAAACACCAGAAATGGAACACATCACGCATCAATGATTTGTTAAAACTGAACATTTTGCTGACACAAGTGACTACATTTTGCACAGCAAGTAAAAGGCCCAGAAATAGAATGTTGTACCTCTGACATCCTGACAAAAGATTTTTGGCCTATTAGAAGAGGGACAAACCAATATGGCAAGTTCAATAGATACATTAGGATACTTTTAGGAAAGCATCCAAAAGCTAAATAATTGTTCCTTCATCGCACATATTTAAGCAATAACATTAACTGAAGCAGAGTTTATGATCCAATAATGGCCTCTCCCACTGACAAATAAATACTCAGGCAAAGCAGCGCATTTAATTTTGAAGTTGGCATAAAATTTCACTTTTTCTCAGTGTTAAAAACATACTAAGTTTACAGTTTACTGTAAGGCTGCTAAATCATCTTAAACCACTTTAACCACTGCATACTTTAAAACAATTTTAGATATAGGATGTTTCAAGTGCCTGAATTCTAAATTTGTTTTTTCTGAAAGCTAGAAAATTCTCAACTCATTTAGATTTTGGAAATAAGATTTTAAATATACAGAATAAACCTGTTTACAAAATTACACTGCAAAAAAGCAACCAGCTTCCCAGCAGCACAATTCAGTGGCAAGTTCTATTTGTTATAACAAAAATCAGACTATTTTAAATTACAGGACTCAGATCACAATATAGTTAATGGGTTTTTGGTTGTAGCTGTGTTGGTCTAAGGACACAGGCAAGCAAGGTTCTTTGGTTAGATGTGATATCTTTTATTAGACCAACTGAGTAGTTGGAAAAAAGTTCCTAGCAAGCTTTCAGGCACAATAACCCTTCTTCAGGCATAGGGAGTCTCTGCTGTTCTACAAGGATGAAAGATATCACATCTACCCGAAGAACCTTGGCCTCCCTGTGCACATAGTTTTAATAGTTTTAATGATACTGTATAACAAGCGTTTGCAAAAAATACTTGGAAAAAAGCTGTATTTGCTATCCCTAATTAAACGCTCTGAATGAAAACATCTTAAGGTGACAGGAAAGTGCCTCTGGGGCAATCAAATCCAGTCCCCTTGTGTTCACTGGTAACCATTTACCTGAAGATTCCCCCAAATCACAAAATCACTATTTTAAACCCTCACACACAATTGCAAGTTGTAGGGACACTCTACAATATACCACAGGCCTCAAGTAAAAACAGTACAAGCCCTGGCAATGCTCTGCCACTACAATGGCAGAGAAGAAGGATCCTTAGATGAGGGCTCAGGCCCCATTCTACAGAAGAGGGGCAACCTCTACCCCCTCACCCCCACTCACTTTGCCATCTGACCCCGGAGAAAAACTGCTTGCTGATCTCAGATTTGGTTTTCAGTTGATGACCATTACTGGAACAGTAGGACCTAACTAGGAAACTCAGTTCTCTAAGAACTGAAAGGAGCACCATCATATCCTAATCAAGACCTCCAGCCCTACTGGGGCCAATTCTTCAAAAGAAACAAGTCGCCTCCCCACTTCCCAAGTAACTCCCCAAAATTAGTAGAACTCATAAAAGAAAAAGAAAAAAAACCCTTCCCGGTCCCCAACCAGCAGAAGCCATGAAGGCACAGCATAAATGAAACTGGGGATGTGACATCTGAAACAGGTCATAGAAATCACAAATCTTTCAAAAAGTGATCAAACACAATACAGAGATTGATTTTTTTGTAATAAATCAATAATGTAAGGCTGTGACTACACTTGCCTTGTTCTATTAAAATAAATCACCCTTAAGCCCCAAGTGGACTTAAAACTTTTTACCTGTAAACTGAACGGATTTGAAATGTAAGCAAGGGGACTTTAAAAACAGAATCCCACAATGCTAATCTTTATAGCATTATTTTTCAGCAAAGTACCATACTTAAATTTATCTATCAGATTTAGTCAATGCCTTTTCAAGACATGATATAACTAAACTCTCTCACAGAATCAATGGTCTCTGTTTTGTCTCTGGTATTGGATAGACAATTGCTATGGCTGCATTTGCAACTGAAATCATAATGTTAAATTTATCAACCAATAACTTACTCTACTATTGTATCTCGATCTGCTATATCACCAAGGACCATGCGTTGTATTATACTGTTGTGTTCTTCCTCAGATAAGTTTTTATATGAAACAAGAGGGATATTGTATTTTGTTGCAGGTGATGGATCAACTCCTTGGAGCCATGCATGATTTTCAATCTCTTCCAAAGATGCTCTTCGCTTTGGGTCTCTCTGCAACATCCGTGTAATTAGACTGTGAACAGAAAATAAATCTATAAATGCAATGTGCTAGCATGTGTGGAAAGTAGCCATCACAGCAGCACTAGGAATGCACTGCTGTCCCTCTGTTACTCTCAGTTCACAGCAGCCCCTTTAGACGCCTTCCAGTAAGAATAATGCAATTGTGACATAACTGGACACTGAAACTACAGTCAAAAGGTATTATGAATAACACCACCAAACTAAAATGAATAAATTGGCTTCAAAACGGCAACCAGCACTCTCTCTAGTTTCCCTTTCATTTACTTGGGCTCTTAACTTCTGCCTTTCGTTTTCTATAGAATGGAAAGCAATATTCATGGTAGGGTCCCAAGCTGCTTAGCTGGTAGATGCTACTAATATTTTAGATGTTGTTTAATATTATTAATACATTTGCTATTTTCAACAAGAATATGGAAATGCAAAGAAAGCAGGACTGCTTTATTTTAAGGTAGGTACCAGATACTAGGTTTCTTCAGTGCCAATAAGAGACAGGACAGACAGCTGGCCCCCTCTGTGAAGAAAAAAATTGTTTAGGATCCTCCAATGACAAGTTTATCTGTTGGTTTCATGTTAAGTCAATGTTATGTCTCCAGCTTCTGGCAGGGAGAAATGTAATTAAAGCTCACAAACTGCTATAGAAGGTACAGAGAAAGGATATTATCTAACTAGCACCTCTCCACTTGACCATCATGTGGAATTTCAGTATATGCCCTAGCAAATTACAGCATTCACCCTTATTAACTGCTCTGCACAGTGCCAGGATATGGAGATGGCTGTTCAATGCTGAGGTTCTTGCTCAAACCTTACATACTATCCTGCAGTGTAAAAAGTAAGGAAATAATGCAATTCTAAGGCATGGTTTTATTCTTGTACCAGCTTGCGGGGTAGCACAACTGCACATAAGCCAGTACGTACCTCAGGTTAATTTTTCTTTTAATATGAGGACTGAGATATGGTTAGAGATATGAACAAGAGGGGTGCCCCTACTGCTTGCACCGATTACACCTAAAAACTGCAAATATCATTAAAAGGAGAATTATATACTGAATAACCATCCTACATCTTTCCTTTTTAATTTTCAAGCCCCCCACCCCCTGCCCCAAAAACATAACTGCATGAGATCTATGAAAGCAAAGGATGAGACTGTTCTCCACTGCCTTGCTAATAAGGTCTCTTCCCTTTTCTCCAAAAGATGTTCTGCCCCACATGTTAGCTCCCAAATCTTCACTGTATCTTCTGTTAAAGAATGCAAGTATGCAGAGCCTATCATCAGTACTAAGGTTAAAAACAAACAAACAATCAAAAACCCAGAAGAGATCCCTAGGACTCCACACACCTCTCTGGCACTGAGGATGTTCAGCAGCATATCCTCCTGTGTTCCCAATGAATGTATTCACTAAAAATGTAACTGCTAATCACACTTGCCAGATCTGGTAGGTGACCTCATCATTCCAACCCTCACCCCCATCTCCAAAAGATGAGATGTGATATGGCAAAATTACCAGCCTTTGTTCAAATATTAGAAAATACTAAGTTCTATATAAGCAGGTTTCAATTCTAAATGGGAAATGAAGACTAAACGTAAAGAGGACTGCCCATTTTTTATTGGGGAAGAGACTTGAAGACACTGAGCATTACATACACTATGCATATAGGTAGCCCCATTTTGGATAGCTGCATCTTCTTTCTCTTTTTTAAAACTTGCCTTAGATTGGTAATTGTTAATAGCACAGAAATGTCTCACTAGAACAGCTTTCCTGTATCACTCATAATCCTAAATACTGATTACTGCAACACAAAAATAGCTACGGCTCAGGGATAACACCAATAGCAGCACAAGAAATTTCAATCAACTACACAGGTCATATGTGAGTATAGGCGTGGCTGTTAAAAACTACAGCTGTAAGAGGGAAAGCATTCCCTTGGACCACTGAAAAGCTCAGGTTCTGCTTTGAATTCTAGTGTTCGACACAAATGGAACCTTAATGTCTTCTAGGCCCAAGGATATTCAAGGCAATGTCACAAAGAGATAATCTATCACTAATCAGGACTTCAGTTATGCTTAGTGAAAGGTTCCAACTGAGAGGGACTCTAATGTAGTAGGGATTGTATTAATCATACTAGAGTTGAAAGTGTCATGCATCAATCTCCAACATATGGAAGTACTGGAACACATCAAAATCACTAAAGGGCATCAGTGAACATCCCAGAACAGGCCTCTCAATATGAATCATAATTCCCTGGTGGCATATGGTATTTGCATAGAGAAATTGTCCTGAAGACCTAATATGTTGATTTCCGGCTGCAACTTGAATCGGAAATAAGGAAAAAAGTCTGATGCAGTATTCCTGAGTGTGACAACTAGAGGCAACATTCTTGAACAACCAGTTAGACCAGGGGCTCCCACTTGACTTCTGCCTCTCTCATTGCTTTGTCTATGGAAGTGCTGGGCTCTCTGGGTTACCTCTCCCTCTGCCCAGGGGGTAGGGTGGGACAATGTGGCACAGCCCATAGTGATGGGGCTCAGGATGATGCCTGAGAGGTGCAATGTAGCAGGGAAGCTAGGGAGCTTAAGGTGAGGTGGGGAGCCCAGGCAGACAGTGCAAGGTAGGGGGGCACTAGGGCACATAGTGCAGCAGGAGGTGGCATGTGGTGTGTGCCCCTGGGTGCCCATAGCTGCTCAATGGTGTGGCCTGCAAGACATGCGTCCCCCAGCTGCTTGCAAGTAGTACAGCCCTGACTTAGAACAATTCTGGTGTCGTGTTCCCACCCTCCCCACCAATCATTCTTCTTATGAGTATTTTCAGACTACTCAGGCCACCACTTGAAGTTGCTTAGCAGTGTCTCAGACCTTTTATAGAGTGACATATAAAATACACGTACCTTTAAAATATATACACTTTTCCCTAATAAAGCAAAACAAAAATGGCATATAAACAAATACATGGAAGGTCTAAGGCTCAAAACATTTAAAAAGGAATAAATACAATGAACTTTGATTGCAAAAGGTGAAAGATGCAAAGAGAATAAAGAAATGGTAATAACCAAGTACCTCCTACCGCTGATTGGCTGAGCCCCAGTGGCCCCGTTGTTGATCAACCAGGAGGCAAAAACTGAAGCACATTTAAAACCAGTTTTTGCCTTCCTGCCCATCAGCAGCAAGAGGTGAGACCACAAGGGCCCTTCCACCAATCAGCGGTGGAGGGGGAGGGAGGGAGAAAAGTGAAAAAAGCAAGATTAAACAAGCCACTGCATAGCACACTTCCACTGCAATTTAGGTAGGTCCCTAGTAATAACTGTGCACTTAATAGATGGTGAGAAAAAAAATTAAAGAAGGTCAACAATTAGAGAAAAGGTCTACATGTTATATCTTATGAGTCAAAGCATGTTTGTCCATCAATAAAATGGTATGGAATTTCAGTTTGGGGAGCTCTAACAAATCAGTGATAAAAATAAAAGGTCAGTCCACCTAAAATAGCCGAGTTGATTAGTAACATCCAACATGCCTATCAATGTTCCACCAAGTTACTTAAAGCTTTACTTACTCTTTACATTCTTTGGACACATGTGATGGCACTGTGTATTTGCAGTCCATTATCATAGTCAGAGTTTCACTGTCATTTGCTTCTTGGAATGGTGGCTGTCCACATACCAACATGAAAAGGATGACCCCCAGGCTCCATACATCTGTAAATAGTAAAATATATTTTCAATTTATTTTCAAGAGCAGAGAAAATTACTGCCAAATTAAAAAATGATTTTTTTCTATCAAAGATTCTAATAATTTTAATCAAGGTTACAATGACACAATCTTTCTAGGCATTATCAGAAGGATACATAATTCCCTTGTAATATAATACAAATGTACCATGCATCTTTTATTGACAGGTTTATGGTTTTGGATAGAAGATCCAAAAGTAGCAACTTAAAGCTACACACAAAAAACATTGGGATGCATAACAATCATAAATAGGTAGTCATTCTGACTTTCAGGTCTTACTACCTTTAATATTAATTTTCAAAGAAAGTTAATTGTTATAGTGTTAAAATGTTTCCGTACTCTTGATTACAATGCAAGTATCAGAAAGTTTCAAGATTTAGTTGTGCTAAGAAAGAAGTTATTTGGAAGCAATTGCTTATCTAAAAAAAATGTCTGGTCTGTTCAGAAGTTCATTAGACTAACACTGGACACGCATCTATATGTATAAAACGAAGTGTATGTCTGTATGTATGTTCATTTCTAAGTTGAGAATGGCTGGTCCCATCTATTCCAAACCTTCCAAAATTACTGAACAACACCCGAGGAAAATTCTAGGCAGGTTATTTTTCACTTGACCTTTGTTGGTGTTTCCAGTGACTGGGATTACTCCACTTGTCAGATCACAAACTGGTACCACTCCATTTTAGATGCAGTGAATTCAGTTCAACTGTCATTTCATAATAATGAAGTGTCTATCTGTATGTTCACTTATAACTTGAGAATGGATGGTCCTATCTACTCTAAGCCTTCCAAAATTTCTGAATACTACCCAAAGAAAATTCAAGGTGGGATATTTTTCACTTGACCCTTTTTGGGGCTTCCAGTGACTATTTAAGGGAACAACGCTTTTCACACAGACAGTTATATGTGGCCTGCTCCAGAGGTGGTATGCGAAGAAGGTTGTGTATACTGGAGCCAATAGGAAACACCATGAAGATGGTTTATAAATAAGTTCTAAATAAAGATCATTCATTTGAAATGTTGCTCCACACTACATATTTAATATGCTGTACTATGTTCTTTAAAAATAAACTATATTTTTTTACCTAAATATGTTGTACTAAGTTCTTGGAAAAGAAACAAAAACTGCAACTACAAAAATAACAACCCAGGCAAAGAATGGATCCTTCCGCTAGTATTATATATACTATAAACTATATACTATACTATACTGTCTCTGTACTTTCCAAAAGATTAGAATGGGACATCATCAATATTTAAATGTTTCTGTACAAGGTGCTGTAACAATTTGAATTTTTAGAAATATGAGGAAGATGGAGAATTAGATTTTATTTTACTTAAAGTTATTATATATTAATGCAATTCACCACTTATAACTGGTAAGCAAATTAAGGATAACCATATTAAATAAAATGTAAAATTTTATGAATTATTTAGGAACAATCAAACATTTAACACAGTTAATATGTATCGATTTCTAATGGATTCCACTCAATTATCACTGGTAGAAAAATGAAATGTTAAAAATTAGTTGCTGTTTCTAGATAAGTTGACAACAAAAGCTTGCAATTAATCATGACGATACACAATCATTTATTTATTGTAGTAAACAATCTATATTGACAAATTTTTAAAAAGCTGAAGCACAAAATGAAGCATGACTAAATTTTCCTGTGTTTATTTATATTCAGCAAAGAGAAGTGAATCATTACAGATAACATAGAGAATGGATGGCAACAAATTATGCATACATGAGTGACGACAGTGCTATAAACCAGGGATCGGCAACCCCTGGCACGTGTGCCAGAGTATGGCACACAAGGCCATTTTCCTCAGCACGCCACAGCCAGGCTGGGTTCTAGGCAGCTGCCACCAGCCACAGAGCCCAGGCTGTTAGCAGCAAGCAGCTGGGAGGCTGCAAGCAGCCCAGGCTGTGGCAGGCAGCAGCTGCCCAGAATGCAGGCCAGCTGCAGCTGGGAGGCTACAAACAGCTGCACTGCACTCCACAGCCCTGGCACCAGCTCTATGGCTCTGCGCCCAGCTCTGGCACATGGCCACGAAGGGACCCAAGTGCAGTGCAACCCTGAGTCCAGTGTAGCTGTTTGCAACCTGCCTGCTGCAGCTGCCCAGAGCCCCAGATGGCTGTGGGAGGCAGCAAACTGCTGCACTGGGTTCCCTGACCTGGCTTTGTAGTGGCATCAGTTGCATGTGCACCTTGGGATGGATGACAGGGGAGGGACCAGAGTTGTGCTGCCTCAAACCCTGTCCCAGCTGTGTGCCCAGAGGCATGCATGAAGCTGCAACCATGGAGTCAATACCAGGGCTGTGGAGCCTGGTGCAGCTGTTTGCAGCCTCCTTGCTGCCTGCCACAGCTGATCCAAGCTCTGGGCAGCTGCAGCAGGCAGTGGACAGGCTACAAAAAGTTGTGCCAGGCTCCATAGTCCCGGCATCAGCAGATACACATGCAGTGCAGCGCATGGTGAGGAGGTGGCTGGGGCAGCGCAATGCTGGCCCCTCCCCTGCCATGTGCCCAGGAGCACGTGTGCAGTTGCTGCCAGTAATGAGGATCAGGCCCCTCACAGCTCCCCTGCCTCTGGCATGCCAAGCCAAAGCATGGGTGGAGATTGCCGACCCCCGCTATCAACCTAAAACTTCCTCCTGTATTCCATTTGCTATTACTTGCTCAATACTTTATATCTACTTGAAGCTAGGGAACAATTATAGTTCTCTCTAATTATGTAAACCATACACATTTATCTATTTCTAAAACAAATAACTCATTTTGCTACTTAGAATCTATTCTTTCTACAGCTCAGCTAAAAAAATAAATCAGCGCAGTTTAGCCTAATTTTCTTTACTTTTCTAATTTATTCCAAGGAATCTACTTTAATTTCCAAGGAATCTTTTGATTTCTGCTACTGCTCAGGCAGAGAGGTCAATCCTGTAGGTATTGAGCACTCAAGCCCCAACTCATGAAAGCATATGAATTCAATGGAGCTACTCACGACCTTAAACTTAAGAATGTGTTTCAATATTTTGCTGAATTAGTGCCAGGATGCTGAATATTTTGGAAGAAAAAAAAATCTGGTAACAGCAGCCTCACTAAAGAGTTCTACAAGGTGGAAAGAAAATTTCTAGGAAAGCTTTCTGTCTCTAAACCTAAACAAGTGGTTCTCTCTCACCACAAAGTTCCAAAACAGTTTGAAAATATTAGCATCCATACTGTTGTTTCCAAAGCAAAACACTGTAACATTTCCATATATGAACAGACTATGTTCACTTAACCTGCTTCATTACAAAAGTCCCATTATTTGGATGCAACTTCAGTGAACTCATGACAAACTTTTCTTTAATTAGCCAACATTACATAAACATCCTGGTTTAGTACATTATCTGCAATCTGGTATCCCAACTAGCATTTTTAGAAAGAAACAAACAGTGTATCTTTTTTCACACAGTAAAAAGTTGTGGCTGCTTTAAGTTGCAAACATTTTAATTCAAAGATTCCACATTGTGTTCATGACAGGACAAACAAGTGTTACTATTCTGTTTGTAATAAGGTAATATCATAGTTTCATAGTTAGTAGGGTTGGAAGGGACCTCAACAGATCATCGAGTCTGACCCCCTGCCATGGCTGGAAAGAATGCTGGGGTCACATGACCCCAGCCAGATGCCTATCCAGCCTTCTCTTAAAGACCCCGAAGGTAGGGGAGAGCACCATCTCCCTTGGAAGCCCATTCCAAATTTTGGCCACCCTTACCGTGAAGAAGTTTTTCCTGATATTTAGCCTAAATCTGCTCTGTCAGTTTGTGACCATTGTTCCTTGTTACGCCAAGAGGCACCCTGGTGAACAGAGCACCTCTGATCCCTTGCTGCGTCCCCCTAATGAATTTGTAGGTGGCCACGAAATTACCATTCACCCGTCTCTTGCAGAGGCTGAAGAAGTCATAGGGCTTGTCCTGTAAGCCCCTAACCATACGAGTGGCTCTCTTCTGGACCCTCTCATGTCTATCAACATCCTTCTTGAAGTACGACATCCAAAACTGGATGCAGTACTCCAACTGTAATCTGACCAATGCCACATAGTGGGGAAGTATCACCTCCTTCGATCTCTGTCATGCATCTGCTGATGCATGATAAAGTGCGGTTAGCTTTGCTGATGATTTCATCACACTGCCGACTCATGTTCATCTTGGAGTTCACTATGACTCCGAGATCCCTTTCCACTTCCGTGCTGCTGAGAGGGTCACTTCCCAGCCAGTATGTGTGCTGGATATTTTTGTGCCCTAGGTGCAGAACTATCTACTGACTGGTTACAAAATCTACATCTAAAGGATGTGTTTCTTTTGAGGAGACAAAAGACAAAAGAAATCCAGCTTAACACAAAAATGCTCTGGAACCAAGGATACACATCAGAGCAGGTATGATTTAACAATGTAAAAAAATAGAGTTCGGTAACATTTATTACATGTAGGAATTTATACCAGATCTTGAAATGTTTTAGTTATGGTAAGGCAGGGGTGTCAAATTCATTTGACCCTATGGTATGGATCCAGAAAGCAAAGCTTTTATGGGTCAGAAAAGGCACCTCGACAGCAAACAAGCGGCAGTAGTAACCCCCTGGCGCCACCAACACAGTGGCTCTAGCAGCCGTGGGGGTTAATGCTGCCACAGCTCACACCACAATGACAGAACTGCATCCCTGGTAGAGAATTCAACCTGAAAATTCAGCAGTTGGGTGAGCAGCTGCCCTTATGGCTATTAGAGCCACTGTGTCAGTGTGCCCAGCACCTAGCAAGTTAACATGGCTGCACAGCTGCTTTCTCCATAGAGATCTCAATCCAGAATTTCACTGATGCTGTTAACTACTCTAGGTGCTGGACATGCTGACACAGCAGCCAACTGCAGAGGTTAATGATTGCTTGCCCCAACATCAAATTTTCAACCCTGTGGGTTGTATCCAGCAGTGGACCTTCTGGATCCCAAGAAGCCCTGTGGGCTGGATGACCTGCTTCTGCAGGCCAGATATTTGACACCATTGCACTGAGGGAAAACTGAAGGGCCTACAATTCTTGTCCTAAAGAAAGTAGTCTTTTCACTGCCAGCAATGCCCTGTATTATTAGGCATTGACCTAATATTTCATTCGCTTTCCAAATAAAGGCCATTTATCTATGTAAAAGGTAGCCACTGTCTAAGAATTTAATCTTTTTTCCCCCCCCATCAACTAGATATTGCACTTCATGTACACAGCCTTTAACTGATAAAAAATTAAAAGGGTTTTTTAATACCATCACATGAAAAACCAAGGCAAACTCTTGATCACAGTATGACTTCAATGAAGCACTGACCTACAAGCATAGATTTATAGCACTACATACTTCTGTATTGTTACTAACTAAAGAGCCCATCACTTACACATATGCACAACACAACAAGTTCAACAAAGATCAAAAAAGGTACTGGAAGGCTTTTTGTTTGAATTTTTTATATTGTCTAGATATTTTTACCTTCTCTGAAATTCTGCAGCTACAGTGATTCTGTGCTATCAACGTTCAGAATTTAAAGTATTGTGAACATTATTAACTGTGATGTATTATGAAATAATCTATGCCACTACTAGAATCTCCTTAAAAACTATTTTGTTAGCCTGGTTTTTGTAACACCATGTACTAGAGCAGTCAGGAAATCACTGTGGGTAAAAATAGACACATTTTTTAAAACAGAACCTATTTCTGTGGTTGAAGAGACAGAACACTTCAGCCTCTTTGCTCTTCATATCTCATACTACAGCTACTAGCAAAACGATTCAGGCATGAGTCTGAGCCGGTGTACAATTTAGCTTCAGTGGGACTTACAGAGTTTGCTGGTAACTAGAAACAGCGGTGAAACAAATTACACGCTGAAAAGACAAATACTAAGCAGACAGTATTGCTCACTGCAAGGTGCACCACAGTCCTTTCCTTCAACAGTACTAGGAACTCAAAAGATTGACACAGCAGGGCCTTTTGAGAGAAAATAAAGCATCAACAGAAAGATCTCACATATAAGGGATTATGGCTGCAAAAGAATATATAAATCTCATACTGGCCCCTGAAAAGAAGGGAAGTTGAAAGAACTGGCATTAAAAACAACAGAGAACAAATCAATAAGCAAAGATCTTAGCACATGAGATCTTTGAAAAGCAAACTTCCTATTCCACGTGGAAGAAGCATGAGTTTGAAAGCTCCCCTTAAGAGAGGCCTCTCTTTGTGATGGTAGTAGATGAACTAACTAGCAATTTCTTCTTAAGATGGTTACTCTTACCTAACTTCTCCAGACAGACCATACCTGACCCAATGAAAAGAAGTGACAAGTTGGCCAACAAACACTTTCTTAAAACCTTTTAAATACTGTTTTCTTTTTCACTGGAATCTTGAAGTGACCTTCATTTCAAAACAGAAAAATTTCAATCAGTTGGACCAAGAAGCCAAAGTTTTACTTAAGAAAAAAAGAAAAGGAAAAAAAAATGGCAGCAAGAATGGGATAGGGGGCTAAGAAACTGGAGTGAAGCTCAGGATTCCTGGTTTACATTTCCAGCTCAGTCATAGACTTTGAGTGACCCCTGGCAAACACTTACCATATCCAATGTATTTGAGTGCTTTTTCCAATGATGCAAGCTTCATTTTTTCAGGTATTGAGAAATTAATAAAGACTCGTTCACATCTATGCAATCAGACCCTAGTTCCACTCAGGCTTTCAATGGTGAAACACTAAGCTCTAGTAATTAATGTAAATTTTGCCAAAAAATCATATGCTATATTTTCACATTCTATTGAAGTTTAAATTAAAATTATGAATGGGATCAATTTCAAGGTCAAAGTCGGGAGTTACAGGCAGTTGGAAAAAAAAAGTCTGTAAATTAGGTAATAAGTTTTTTCATCTGCATTTAGATGTTTGCCAGTGTTTTTCTGGTGTTCATTTATAATCAATGAAATAACATGCTTCTACAGAAGTCAAAGAATCAGTGTTGTTCAGGCAACAATAAAGTGGCTATGAACAAAAGAAAAATACCAACTGGGTCACCTTCTCAACAAAAGGACAGGACTGGTGCTTATGAGTACTTCTAGCTGAGGGTTAACTAAGTGGTGGGAATGCCATTATGTTTCTTACTAGAATATTCAACAGTAAAACACCTGACTGAAGGTCTTCCTTTATTTGCCCCCAGTATAATACACTGTCCTTCCTTAGCAGGGCTTACTGGATAGAAAAGAGTGGTGCGACAGCACAGCGAAAACAAAAACAAAAAGTTTATTTTAGGCATTGTGACCCCACAGGTTTAAACACCTCACTCAAGCCACACTAAAAGTACATCGTCTCAAAACAGTTAAGTGATCTAAAACTGTATTTGCTGCCCATACCAAGTGCTGTGTAAAAAAAGATAGTGTGTGAAGGAAGTGGTAATGAAAGAAAACAAGAAGCGTTAAAGAATGCCTGGAGTAACTTCATAGTCATTGCAGAAACACTTTAAAAATAGATAATGGAAGAATTACTACACAAAACTGAGTTATTTACTGACATTTTAAATTGCCTCAACTAGTCAAGGATCAGTAAATAAACTCAAAATCTAACAAGATGCCCTAATGAAGTACTCCCTTTCCCACCCAGCCTAGGAAAGTATCTAAAATCCATACCGTTCCCATGTTTTATATAACACTGAACACCTTGGTAGAATATTTACTGAGTATATGGTAAAACTCACTGCTGGAAATATTTAGAGATTTTAAAGTCAGCCACCTACAGTGATATGGTCACCATTAGCTATATACAACACCTTCTCCCACCCCTTCACCCCCCTCAAAAAAAAAGGCTTTAAAAAGGGTGGAAAAACCTGACTTCATTACTAGAACTCACAACCTAAAATTCTTGAACAGGAGAACTGCTAACAATATAAAAATCTATGAAATATTAAATTAACAAGCTTTTCTGTTCCACTACTACACTTCATAGCCATCTTCTTACAGAAGTTTGCAGTTACATATGGCATAGTTCATCACACAATCTTACTCTTTCAAGAGTGACAGATGCTTATTTTACTACTGCTTTGTTACACTATTATGGTTACAGAAAGCACATTGTGTAGTTTTGATAGAAACCAATGTGCATCACTAACAAAAATTTCCCCTACCCCAAAATGTGCATTTTCAGGAATGATCTCTTTGGCTGCCTCCAAGTTAGATGCCTAAGAATCTGTGCATATCTGTGGCCATCTATCGTTCCTCTCCTTTTTAGCCATCCAGAAAGATTTCCAAAATCTTCAGGTAAGTTTATTTATTAAAAAAAACAAAACAACTTTTGTTAAACTTTATGCACATCAGTGAATTGTAATGATCAATAACAGAGATTCTGAGATAAGAGATGTACAGCAAACAGAACACAACAGGAACAAGCTACGTAACAAGAAAACTAAAGAGGCAGGCAGACTCTTTTTACAAAAGAGTGCACAGAGCATGGAAGTAGATGGAATGTGATTGGCATCATGTATCCTTGGCCCTAGTGATTTACGCTGAGCCCAGAGGAGCTCATTTTGAATCAGTTTGTTCTGGAAACTGTAAAGTAGGGGGCAGGCTGGGAAGGACAAAAAAATTGCATTTAGATGTGCCTGAATTCCTAAAAGGATTAATACCATAACTTTAACAGACATAAATAGTAACATTTTATAGTCAAAGCTCTTACAATCCAAAAATACAACTCATATTCTGGTTCTATCAGGGAAATACCAAACATGTACCATATTGTATATCAGTGGAAAATGGGAACATGTAGATTGCTTTTAAATGGTGTCTGGCAAGAAGTCAAGCAGCCAATTGAACATTTGATCCAACGATTTAGAAAGAACAAGAAATGGTGAAGTTAATGTGTGAGATAGCACTTGGGGTTTTTTGCAGCACAGAAAAAAGCTGTGCTGGAGTACAGGGGCGCACAGTCCACTCTGATGATAAAAATAGAGTAGGAATAAACAAATGAAATATTTATATAAACTGATTTAGGAAAGTCATAGATGCAGTGTTCAAACAGCATGTGAGACTATGGTACTGTAAACACAAACTGTACAAATGCTTTCGCTGGTACAACTTACATGAATTCAGCAAGTAAATAAAACTACTCTGAGAAAAAACACTTTTCTTCTGATTAAAGTGCACCCAGAAATCATACTAAGATTTCTGGCAGTATGTGTCATTATGAACATCTCATTTGACAGAATACATTGCAATTCCTCATTACAGAAGAAGTATACGGTTTAGTGGTTTCTCACATTTTTCCATCAACAAGTATCTAAAGTGTACACACTGTTACAGTTCAGAATACTGAAATAATCTACAACTCTTAGACCTATGACGTGCCTAAACCAATGTCAAAAGTACCAGATGAGCAACACTGTTCCCTAAACCTAGGTAGCTTTACCCAATCCAGTGCAGTTATCACTGGAAAAGTCATTGGGAAAACTACACCATTATGTGTTACATAAGTTTAGTTGTAGTATGCCCACCTCTATCGCAGGCCAACTGTCTGTGGCAAGCAAGAAAGCAAGCAACCATTTAACAATTATCTTACCACCTAAGCCACAGGATAGCTTCAGATCTGCTGCTCCTCATTCTGGGGCATAAAAACAATGCAATCTCACTGTGCTCATCTCATCATGGCCCACTATAATTCTGCAGTCTTCTGAACAATGATGTACAAAACAGATCTTATATTTACATTAGATGTGCAATGACTTGACATAATTCAGTCATCTGTTTCACCAGATATTCACTATCAGGCCCCCTGTAGACATTCAGGTAAAGGCAAGATAGGATCTGATGCACAATCCACACAAAATGCTATATGTACATGGCAGGAAGCATGATTCTGGGATCCAGCATCAGATCCTATCACACCTTATTGTTGGAACACATGGAGCCCAGGATCACCATCTAGGACTCCCCCTGTACCAGCAAGTACCGAGCTCCAGCAGCTGCAAGTCCCGTACCCAATGTGTTAGTGCCTCACATCTGCAGACTGAATCCCACAACTGCAGACTCCTCCGGGTCCCAGCAGCACCCCAATGTAGGCCAGAATCCACAGCTATGGTACTCTCAGTCCCAGAAGCTGTGGGGAGCTGCCAGGGCCTCTGCTCAGCTGTGGGACTCCAAGCCTCAGGGCAGACCCTGTTACATGTGTAAATTAAACCATTTATAAAGTTACTACATATTTTCCAGCAATAGCTTTGTAGCTGAGTGGACTTTAAGGGGCCACAGTTAATTTGCCTGTGTAGCCAGCCCAACTTAATTGCTCAGTTAACCCTGTAATTGTTTGATACATGTAACACGTAGAAAGGCCTCAGAGACATCTATAAAGAGTTTATTTTAAAATGTTCCTGAATGCCACACCAATCAGCTGAATTTAATATATGCATACTTTCATTTTTAAAAATTTACTTTAAGTTATTAGCCTCCATCCCGTTTCACTGTTAAAGCTTCAGACATGGGAAACTTTAATTAAAAATGGAGAAGCCATTTGCTTAAGTATACTGAAAAAAGCCCCCCACAAACCAACACTACCATTCAGCCCATTTCTGAGTTAGAAAAGGACTTTTTTTTTTTTTTTGGTTGTTTGAAAATCTTGGTTTTAATTTTCAATCTTAGTTTCCTGGACTTAGTTACCTAAATGCACTTTAGGTTTGAGTAACTGGTCTAGCTGCTCTAAATGGACTTACAGCCCTAAAAGAGACATGTAAGTTTGGAAAGTAGACTTATAATACTTGCATAACCCAAAGAACTGAGTTTTAGAAACTGAGGCCTTCTAGGTGACTAGTTCTCACTTACAAAGAGTTTCTCATGCCACCTTACAAAGTGAAAGAAAATAAAGTTGTACATGTAATAAATTTCAAAATAATGACTCATACTAATTATGGAACAAATCTCAATAATATATTATTACATGTCTGTGGTTTTGCATTGCTTTTTTGGGGGAAAAATGTGTAACTAAGTTCCCAACCTGCTAAATCATACCACAAAAATGAGTGGGGAAAAAGATGAAAATGCAAATCTTTTGTTTTTCTCATCACCCTCCACCTGATTTAGACTACATTTAATGTAATGATAAGCATTTGCAAATCTGTAAGTCCTATCATTATCCATAATAGTACCTCTTTAGATGAAAAGTAGCCACAGGCCAGTTTCCTTTGAGAAGATAAATCAGTAAGGCAGAATCAGAGTGGATGTTTAGTAGTATGTTTATTTTCTGAGTATACACAAGGTTCGCTTTTCCTAAACATCAGTATACACAAAACGTCATGCAAGTAGCTCCTTTCTGTAGAAGTTTCAAATTGGGCACATCAGTCCTGTCCCATGAAGTAATTATCTTTTAAACAATTCTTCTTTGGGTCTTCATTAGCAAAAAAAGAAGGACTTTTATCTCATTAGCTAAAAGTGTTTCTTTGGTGTAGAGTTAACTGAAGGGATTAGTGCTCAGGTGTGACCAGGCACAATGTAAGATATATGTTACTATACCCTCAGTCCCTGGCATGATCTGCATCTGGTGATTTAATCCACAAACCTTTGTGATGCAGTAAGGTAAACCTCACAATTTTGTCCAGCTACTTACAGGAGAACGTGTCCATGTTTTTGAGTACAGAGGAGTAGTTCTGGGAGGACACTTTTGCATATTAGCACTTCAGTGATTTACCACATAACTTCAATGCAAAGTGAGCAGGTTATCATCTGATGAAAAACCTTATTCAGGCCAACCATCCTGGGGAGACAACTGTGTATGTGGTGTGGTAGGGGATTAAGGGCAACAAGAAAATAAAATCTTGAGATAATTCTGAGATGTGCTTTTTAAATTGAGGTAGTTTATTTGAGTCAACTAATCCAGGTAAAATCAGAGTGAAAGCCATTTGTAATGTTCATGCAACAGATAAAGGCTGTAAACCCAGAGGTTTTTTGACAGTGAAAGCAGCCTAACCTTGTTTATTCCACATTCTCCCTCCGGATGCATGGGTTTGCCCACCTGGCTTCTTCCTTTGTATCCAGCTGTTCTGAACCACAAAGCTTTACCTGGGTCACACTGCTCTTGGGTGTGACAAGTTGGCAACATGTCTGTGTCAAATTAGGAACACCATTTTGTTTTGTAAACTTTTTCTTACTGTCAACTTCATTATGACCCTTACTCAGATTGTACTGTAACTCCTATGTTAGATTATGATATCCAGTTTGTGATGACAATTACCCTGATTTTGACAGGGTCAGCCTACCCTATGCTTCCTTGCTCCTGCTAGCAGCTGAGACATCTCAAAGAAGGCTAACAATGAGGAGAACATGAAAGGCAGCCCAGCCTAAAGACATGGACCTAATAAAAAAACCTCATAGAAGGAATGAGATCATGTTACAGTGGCACTGAGGATTTGTTGTTTTTCTGCAACTGTGTGCTTTGTTGTAAGCGAAGCATCTGTAGTTCAGAAGTTATTTTGCTAAACTTGTGTTCTCTGCTTTCATGCTGCAATTTATCTGAGCAGATCAATTAGCAACTCCAGAACTCCCACAGCCAGGTGGAGTCTGGATAAATGCATCAAAGCAACTAGGTCTCAGGATGGCTAAGGTATTCACATCAGTGCCCAGACTCTAGGGCAGTAGTTCTCAACCTTTTTGGACTCAAAGCACTTTTCCACAAGTCTTGGGACTGAGGCACACTCAATTTTAAAAACATATTTATATATAATAGTGTTTATCTCCTTGCAGAGAGACTGGGGGATTGTTCAGGCAGGGACAAGCCTAAGTCTACATTTATCGACTTAGTTTGTCTGCTCATCTCAGTCATCACTTCTTTGTACCTTGCAGTACCTTTTAAAGGAGCTGGGAAAACCTCAGGATGCCCTGGAATCCTGGCTGAGACTCACAGCTCTCAGGACTCCTTGCTTAAGAAGGGTCATTTACAAGACCAGATAAGTATACTGGGCCATCTTGAGACAACACTAGAGTACAACAAAGGAGAATATTGGCCCATAATGTCAAAACCGTTCATTTTACTGAGGCCTGTGACAATCTATGCCTTCAAGATTCATGATGGCAAGATGGGGTGTGCGAACCGGGCCACATTCAATTCGGATTCAGCCCGAATTGGGGGACAGTGATTTGATTTGCTGATTGCAATCACCGTCCCAATTCAATTCAGCTGAATCCGAATCTGAAGATTCACTTCTGATTTGGAGAATCAGCGAATTGGCCACAGACATAGCTTTATATGTTTTTTCAACTTACCTCAAGGTACCAGGCATGGTGCATGAACACTGAGATGATGGGGCGGATGAAGTGTCCCACAGGAGCATGGAGAGAGATGGGGGGGGGGCATGTGCTCAGCAGCAGACCTGGAAATCGACTGGAAGTACTTCTGGTCCACTTCCAGGCCCACCACCAAGTGCGGGGTGAGCCCTCCACCCCGCCTTGGCGACTGGCTGTGGGGGGACCCCAGTTACCCCCCAAACCAGGGAGGCACCAGTTGCCAAGCCGGGGGGGGCGGGGTCCCCCACAAGCTCTGTGATGGATCAAGATGAGAACCAGAAGTGCTTCTGGTTCACTTCTGGGTCTGCCAACAAGGATACTGGGGACCCCTCGTACTCCCGTGGGAGGGTCCATTGTGCCCCACCATCTCAGCATTCACGAGCTGCCTGGTATCTTGAGGTATGTAGAAAAACCATAAAGCTGTTTCTATGGCCAAATTGGCAAATCTCTCTGAATTGAATTGAAGGCTTCCGATTCAATTCAAACAGATTAATGGGTGTCCTGATTCGATTTGGATTCAGAGATTCGGCCACCGAATTGGACCAAATCTCCTCCCAATCAAATCAGCAACAGAAGCTTTGCATAGCCCTAATGGCAAGCTATTAACATTGTTCACTACAGCAATAATACTGTACATACAAGACTCAGTCCTGATCTCACTGATGTGCAACTCCCACTAAAGTTAACTGGTATTCTACAAAAAACAAAAGAGTAGAACTACAACTGTAATATACTAGTTTTATGTTAAAAAACTAGTTTCTTGCTTGGGAACCTTTGATTCTCTGTAGAACTGAAACAAGACTCTTGAAGCTTAAAATCTGTTAGGTGTAATTTGTAGCATTTGATAAATACCGTAACTTTGCCTGCTGCTAATTAACCCTAACGATAAATCATTTAAAAGCCCATTAAAAATACTAAGAACTGGGTTTCAACTCCCCATAATTCCATCTAATTGGTTAGTGTTCCAATACCAGGAATCATATATTGATTTCTTTTTTTGGTTCTTCTAGTGGAACAGGTTTGAAAAGAAAGACAATTATGTAAAACTTAGAAATGGGATGCATGAAAATTAGGTCTAGGATTATCTTATTGAGGCCCTTGAAAGTCATCCGTTTTAATTATCAACTAAGAAGCAAAATTCAACTTCCTGCTTGCCATTGGACACCTTTGAGGTAAACAGACTGGTTCCAACTTTTATTCAAGCCTAATTTGCATAAAACAAACTTTTCCACCCAGAAGAACTTATACCATCCTCCAGTTCTCCTGGGCAATACAAAGTTTCATTTCTACCTGGGAAAAATTTTACAATCTTTGCATTCTCTTTTGCTTGAGGAAGGGTGTATGAGCCCAAAAGATTGCAGATATTTTATATATATATATTTTTTGCAACTATCTAATAGAAGAGATCACCTCTACCACAAGACTTCTGACTGCAATTGTCAACTAATGCAATTACATGTTGTTTGCAACATCATGGACGTACCGAGTGCATACTGCTCACTATGCTGTTACCTTCCAACAGTCAGTCATCTTTAAACTTTTGCCTCTTTCACACCCAAACTGCTCACTCCCTCAAATTGCCAGGTTTTTAGTCACACTGTTGACACTGTAATTTTCTTCTCTGACATGTCAGACTACTGATGGAAAGGAATGAGAATATGTAGCACACAGAACTTAGCAGCAATAGCATAGACTGCTCCTTTCCTCTTAGCCCCTGCAACCAGCTGGCTTTTACAGTTTTGCCTACAACAGTGCAAACCCCTAGCCCAAATTTTTTGAACACAGCTGGAAGTCCCAACCCTCACTCTGAGAAGCTATAATTGGGGACCTACCTAAACTGCAGTGAGACGAAGGGTTTTTTTGTGGCCTGCTCTTGGCATGCAGAGCCAATTTCACCGGAATTTGGCAGTGGCCTCACTGCCCGCCACCCTCCAGCTCTGACTGGCAGAGAAGCCCAACCCCTCAGCACCGACTGGCAGAGAGGCCTGGTGGGTAGAAAAGACGATAGGGAAGCCACCATGTTGTCTGCTGCCTTCCCCTCCTGGCAGCAAGGACCATGGGCTCCAACTGGGAAACCAGCATTTTATTTTTATTGAGGTTGGTTTTTTTGTTGGTTTCAGAGACAATCTGCAAAACCTATCTATAATGCAAGGGATAAGAGTTCTGCATTTTGAACACAGAATTAAGAAAGCATGCATTTGTTCCACAGACCTACAAATTTTTTAACTCCTCTCAGATATTAGTTAAGATCACTGGAGAAAAAGTTACTTATGCAGAGTGAACCCTTTCCTCAGAAATGGATGCAAGAGGAAATATGATGTATACCAAGACTGCCCTTTTGATGCTTACTGAATGGACTCAAGCTACAAGATTAGAGTTACACTGACTTCAGAAGGGGAGGTCCGTAGTATTCCCACACGGGCCAACGCGCAGCAAGATAATCCTGAGACAAACACAGGGAAGGTTTTAGAATGTGATTTGGCTTCTAGAACTAAGGGCCGCTATCCTAAACATTCCCATATCTACTTCTCTTAGTAATGAGGGCAGAGGTAAAGGTTTAAATTGTTAGCCAACTGAAAGCATTTGAAACAACTTGGCATATTTGTAATTCCATTTTAAAATGTTGATTGAGAAAGGGTTGTTCAAGCAGGACTCTTGTAACCATGACAACCAGGGCAGTGTACATGCAACTTCCTTACATAACATGAAGTCACTACCATGGAAACCAAGCTACGTCATTAGCTGTCCATGCCATCCCTGCCTCAAACCAAGTGAGCATCAGAGAGCAGTCAAGCACATCTGTTATATTTAAGCCACAGACTACACAGAATATTCATATTCATAAACCTAGCATAGAACTCCAGCCACTGATTTAAAGCAACTCAAAACATGTATTCCATTCTAAGAACCCGAGTCAAGCTCAACAAACCCGAGAAAGTGACAATTTTTTACTTTGTAAGCTGCTTTTTCTGCTTGAGTTTCTGTCATTCTTCAAAAGTTGCACAGCTCTACACAGTACACATCTTCCACAATAATCAAGGACAATACATGCTATATTAATTTACTATGGTTCCAGTGTATTATTTTGTGTATTTTGCTAGCATAATTGAGAAGCGTGGTACACAGGAATGCAAATATATTCATGTTTCCTAGTCATTCCTAAATTGTCTAAGCAGAATATTTTTATTTTATTCTTTATAATCGATTAAATCAGTCAGTAACCCAACCTGTGGCTGGTAGCAACAGAAAGATTAGACCCAGATCCAAAAAAAAAAAACAACCCAAAAAATCCACTGCAGAGGAAGCCCCACAGCCCTTAAGTTCAAAACCTTGGCTTCCTATACAATTCAAAAAGGGGCTTGTCCCAGACTTGAACCCATAAAGACAGCACACAACTATCTCTGGCAGTGTAAGTTAACAGAGAAACAGTCATAAATCCCTTCCTCCTTACAGGGGACTGAGGACCCTAAACTAGCACCACAAGAAGGTGCATCTTCCACTTGGGATTCACAGGCCTAAGCCATCTCTTTGCCAGGCCCTCAACAAGCCAGGCACTCAAGCCCCGCCCTCTTTTTTTCCAAAATACATTCTTCTAAAGAAGAGCAAAAGAAATAGTTCCTTTTGTACAATGGAGCATCACTGAGCAGTTCACCAAGGATTAGCAAAGCCAAGTTCAATTCCTTCCACTTGAAGGTTTCAGGAGTCCCACATGCCTGCCTGAGGTAGCAGGATATCAACTAATGAAGGCTGGAGGCCTACAACCCATCCTGCGGGAGCTGTTTCCGCTTATACAAAATAATTCGCAGTTCATTGGCCTAAGATACCACCCTGCACCCAAGCTCTAGGCAAGTACCCTAAATATCACACTAGAGAGTCAAGTTCACTCTCACTCTGTAGTTCAATAAGTGGTTTGATAACTTTTTTGTAGGATGGAACTGCTTCAATCCAATGGACTGAATATATCCTTACCTCAGAACAACAGGGGCAGGCAATTATTTCAGAGGAAGGCCCGCTTACTGAGTTTTGGCAAGCCATTGAGGGCCACGTGACAGGCAGCCTGGGGGCAGATAAAATTAATATTTATAATTTTTTTTAGGGGCCCCATGGGCCAGATAGAATGGTCTGGCGGGCCGCACCTGGCCCCCGGGCCACATTTTACCCACCCCGGCCTACAAGGTAGGAGATATGGGTTTAAAGTCCCTCAGGCAAAATAGAGAACTGAACTCTACTTACCTACACTTTAAAGTGTTGAAGCATTTTAAATCAGTAGGTCAGGGTGGCCAGCCTGTAGCTAGTGTACCATAAGTGGCACAGCCAGCCTCTGTTTGGCATGTGGCAGAATGGGGACACGGGAGGCAGCAGAATGCAGAGCAGCAGATAAAGCAGGAGAAGAGGATCAGAGTGGCACTCTAGGAGGGTCTTAATTTGTTGCACATCTGTCAAAAAGGTTGGTCTCCACTGCACTAGGCTATTTATTAAAACAAACAATACCCATTCCAGTGGGAATTAAGTAGAGAAAAACCCAGTCTGTGGGTTCCTAAGACTGAGACTTAGGCAAGACAAAGGCACCAGGGCTACTCAGTCCTGTCAAAGGCCATGTGCTTCTGAAAATGCCCAGAAGCAGAACTTTGAAGTTACCCTTGCTTTTAAATGTCACAAACCCAGAATGGAGCAGCTGAATGGAGAGTTTGATGACTGCAATTTTAAGTGAAATTTTGGGACTTAAGATCACTTCAGACACTGAAATCCATTTTTGACTGGGACTCAGTGCTAGAACTGGACACAGGCATATGTTGGCTTATGAACATATGTGTTGTAGGATTAATTACATTTATCAGAAGTGGAAGCTGGGAGATCTTTTTAGAGTTAGGGATATAAAATAATGAAAAAAGTTTAAGAAGAAACTGGGGGGTAAGATCAACTAGCATTCAAGTATCTGATGAATAAATATTTCTTGTGTGCTTTCCACCTCTCCACCTTTCAGGGGTATTAGAAGACTAAATAGTTTCAAATAATCGACAGAAAGAGACAGCATTCTAACTAAATACAATACAGAAGAGTTATAGAAACACCCCCTAACATAAATCTGCAAATCAAATACTAATAACTTAGAACTGAGTTGTAGACACATACATATATGAAGGAAAATTTATACTCAAGTACAGTAATGAACGTACCATACCGCTATGTTTAAAATGAAGAAACCTGCACTCTGGGCATAAGGTATCAAAAAAAGACAGAAAACAGTATACTGCAACCCTTGTATTAGTAATCAAAGTGTTTTTTTCTACTACAGAGTACACCAACTGATGTGAAGAAAGGATTCAAGGATTCTATGGGAATTCTGGGGAATTCCAGGAACAAAACCGTTACCACATTTACTCAAACATAAAAGACAGCCCTGATTATAAGATGATCTCCTAATAATTAGATTGCATATAAAATCTAAAGTTTATAATTTACAAATTTAGAAATTTTCCATAATTTTCCAGGTTTAGAATCTAATTATTGCCTTCAATTTGCCCCTCTTCCACTACTACAGCAGGGAAAATAGATCTGGCAAGGGAGTAGTCAGGTAACCCCTGCCCTCTGCTTCTCCCCAGCATCTTCCCCATGCAGCCCCTTGTCAGACCCTGCTCCCTCTGAGCACATGGAAGTGAAGAGCAAAATTGAAAAACACTGACTTTAAAATAACAGCTGCTGTAGTAATTTGCATATACTACCCCTAGACTTAGTTCATCCAGAATTGATCCATGTTATCTTTTTTGAAATTGCTAAAAGTTTTAGCATGGTACTCAAACATTTAAGCACCTACCTACATATAAGACAATCTTTTTTTTTTTTTTTTAAATCTTCATCAAGGCTAAATCAGTTCCAAATTCAATGCGGCAAAGCCCAATAGTCAATTCCCAAAATCTGACTAAGCAAAACTCAATCATCAAGTCCATGTGGCTCTACCACCAAGCAAGTATCCTCCTTTCCAGACCCATCAGTCTGGGGCTTCAGTTACTCCCTAAATCTATGCAGTTATTCTACATGAAAGCCCTACGCCAAGAGGCCTTGGGGTCCAGTGTCACTTGATCTTAACACTTCAGGCTGAGAAACGATATGTAGGACAAACAATGCATATTAGTCCACAGCCCAAAGGCTCATAATTTACCATATAGTTCACTGGGCTGGGCCCCAGCAGAGTCAACAGCATTTCAAGCCATGGGGACCCTACAGCTCAGCACTGCTCCAGATACTCTCCACAAAGATTCCATGTGATAATTAGCCTCGCACTCATGACAAGAATACCCAGTTCCAATCACAAATCCTGGGATCCTCCAAAAATTTAGATGTAGATTAGGCACAGGACAACTTAGTCCAGCTCCACCTGGATAGGCTGAGAGAAGAGCTGATAGAGGATCTCTAGGTAAACTGTTAGGGGTTCCACTTGGTAATGTTTGTCAGACATTTAAGGCTAGTGAAGAATCAGGAATCATTGGAAATGGGAAACAAAGGCACAGCTCAGCCATGGGAGTGAAGAGGCAGTTGAAATGTATGCAGTGTCATGGTTCACCATGATTAAAAAAAGTCAGCAGTGAAGGGGACTGCACTCAGTAAACACTACTCTCGGCCTGGCTCTCTGGGCTTGGGGGTTGTGTGCTGAAGCTGGAGCCACAGAGTTGTGAGTTCAAGCCTGGGTATGGGCTCAGATTCACAGCAGGATCCTCCCATCTGGGGATTTTGCGTGGCTGGACTGTATGATCTTCCAAAGTCCCTTTCAGCCCCTAACATCTATGAAACCATACATCTTATCAAATGAGCTAAACTAACTTATTCTTGAGCTAGGTTTCCATCAACATCTTTGCCCAATACGTGCCATGCATTTGGAGTCATGTTCAGCATTGGCTGCATTTAAATCAAATATGTAGTTGGTTTCCATTACTGAGTATACACAGTTTTGACAACACTTCAAAAATAGATAATGTATTTAAGTTTCCAAGCATGTGAATGCAAGACAAGGGGCTTTCTTCCCCCTACCCCATGCTGACTGGGGGCAAGAGGAAAGGGGCCCTTGGCCTGTATTCAAGTAAATACAGTAGTTTTTGTGCCATGAAACCTGTATCATCACATCTATACCAGCAAAACTGGCAGGCTAGAAATGGACATAAATAATGATTAAAATATAAAGTCACTTGTGAATATATCACATGTTGATGCCTCTGGACATAGCATTTTTCAGTAACAAGACACAGCTCTTCAATAGCAGAAGACCATACTATGCTCTTGGGAGATGTACTCTTTTCACAGGAGATGCACAAGAACCATGGACTACACTGGGGTACAGGCTAAAAGTTTCAGTAATTAAAATCTGCTTTGAAAGACTTTTCTGTTGTTTCACTTGAAATTATTCTTTACAAACCCCGGTGAAGTCTGAATTTAAAAGGGAATGTATTCATCCCTATGTATATTTTGGTAAAGTAAATCTGAAATTGAGCGTGAAAGACTTATATACAAGACACCATTATCAGTTGCACTTAATGTCCCAGGTTGTTCAGGAATGTACAAGGATCAATCAATAAAGAGAGAGTGTTCAACCAAAAGGTACATGAGAAGGAGTTTACTGAGGGAAAAATCCAGGTTTCTCCTTCAGTCAAAATACAATTTCATTAGTTTGCATATGAACTGTAGCAGTCAAACTCAGAAATGAGTATTAGTTACACAGTGTTAAAAGCCAATATACACCAATTTTTAAAGCAAAGTTGTAATAAAATCAAGACTTTAAGTATGTAGTAGCCACTTTTACAACCTCTTCAAAAGTATTCAAGTTATACTTTCAAAGCTTGTTTTTTGCTCATCAGTTCTAGTTAAGCAAATTTATCTTAAAACTGAATCTTCAAATTAGTTGCGTCTTTATACCTCTAGCTTTATCAAGAAATCTCCAAATGCACAATCTAATCACAGATGATTTTTAAAACAAAACATAAATGAATTTCAGCTAATTTAACTCTGAATTTTCATACAGAGGAGTAATATCCAGACTTACTTCTTTTTGGGGAAAAAAATTGGCTGCAATCTCATTTTAAGTTAAACCTAAAAAAAACATTCAACACAGGACAGCTATAAATATTCTATGACTATATAGTTGTTAATTTTCTCAAACTTTATAACAGAAATTCAAAAAAGGCATTTTTAAAGCAGAAAAATAATTGCCATGTCACCACTTGAAATATATACATCCATTATTAATGCATAAGAGACTGACAGAAATAGCACTTGATGTGTATTAGTCTAATATGGGGCAAAAGAGATGGACCATTATAGGCATCAGGCTCAAGGTACAATACATGTACATAATGTACTGTCCCTACCACTACACATCCATTTTAACTTTCATATTGCCTGCATTTAAAGTGTATAATGCTAACATTTTAAACTATATCATAATTTTAAACTCCTTTTATGACAACCTCAAAAATCATGAGTTATAGGAATACACCAGGTGTGGCCAGAGTTACTCACCCTGCCACATCCGATCCTCCACTAAAGCCAGACAGGAGGGCAGAGGGGAAGGAAGAGGTGCTGAGAGACGTCGACTGGAATGGTTTCCTCACCCCCCCACTGCACTGCCAAGCTGCTCTGGCTTTCCTCACGGGAGGCACACCCCGGGGTAAGAAGCATGGCAGCAGTTCCTACACCCGGCAACCTGGTTTCCCACGAAGCCACCTCGGGAAAAAGCGGGCAGGGCTTCAGCAGAGACGCTCCAGAGAGTCACAAGTACCATGCCAGTGAGCCACATGCTGCTCTCAAGCTGCGTTTTAGCCACCGTAGGAATAGACAGAAGAGGTTACTAGACCCCTGCTTAGCCATGCTGATTTTATGAAGTCTACTTTGAAACCATCTTTCGGTTTCTGCTCTGAAAAAAAGACTGAAACACAATCCCTTTATGCACTTATACCTACAAAAAATGGTTTCTTTATTACTTGTACTGCATAGCATCTTAGAGAGATGTTCTCGGTTGTGCTAGGCCCAGGAGAGAGACATAAAAAAAAACTCCTACCCACAGAGCCTGCAATTCAGAATAAAAAAGTTTTTCCAACATAAATTTGTCATTTATCTATAAGAATTGAAGTCATAAAAGCAAGTTTCACATTGTAGCTACAATGCTAAATATAGCATCATAGCTCCCATGGTCATCACAAGTAACAACATTCCCTGAAATGTTTAGCAATTATATGAGGTTTTTAGCTTAATCAAAAATAACAGAACTTTGTCCTCTGTAAAAACTTACCTGACCTACAACTTTCTAAATGTAAAGTTCTATTATATGAACTACAATTGAAGTAGAGGCCTTAAGTTCAGATACAACAGCAAGTTTCTTTCAGCTTCCCATGACAACACCAGCTGGAGAAGTTCTTTTCTATATGTTAGCTGAAAGCAAACATGCGACACTTCAGCCAACAAGAGTTTTTATTTTATCATTCAACCCATAACTTAATAGGCAGCCTTTAGGCACAAAAGGTGCCTACTACCCTCTTACTCCAACTACAACCTCAGGACAGAAGAAAGCATACTTAAAAACGTTCATACTTCAAACCAAGCCATTCAGTTAAACCTTCTACAAGGGTCCACAGGGAATAGTAGGGGTGGTAAATGCAAAGAACTGGTTTTTTTAAAAAGAAATTAAAGGCCTTTCAGTTTCCCTTGCATTGTTTTATTGGTGTTACATTTATTTATAAACCCAAATTAGTTGCCAATTCTGTAAATACAAAGTTATTGCACTGCATAAGGGAGCATATAAAAGGTTGAACATTATAGCACCAAAGTAGACAACAATCCTAGAAAAAGTAAGGGATGAGGTTCCACCAATGCAGTTTAGGCTTTTTACAGCAGGGCTTCATCTCCCCTTTCAGTTCCTGTATGTGGAAGTACAGAGGCAGAGATGTGGGGTAGAAAATTTTCTTGTGCTTTATTTTTCCATGGGAAATTTTCCACTTCTAAAAATTCATTGTTTCATTAGTAACCATAAATGGATGCCAGTGCAATATTAGGCATGCTTGGCAGTTTCAAAGTTGTATGTAATTAGTGTTTTTCAGGTGATTATCCCCAGGAAGTATATGAGAGAGTACATATATATTTTACTGACTTGTAAACAGGAGGGTTTACAGATCAATATATAATAATCCAAACCAAAAATCAAGTTATGAATTCACCTAATTAGCTGTGCAGGTGAAATAAAAAACAAATGAACACACTGCTAAGCTTGTTTCTATTTCTCAAAATCTCTTGTTTCTGGAGAATCAGTCAGAAGCCCAATCAGTGGAAAAGATGCAGTGTGATGATATGGCCCTTGCCCATAGACTCATTGGTAAAACCAAACCTTTTTTAGCAAAAGAGAACGTGGCTCACTTTTTATTTTGAAATGAAACTAATAAGTAGCACAAGTGATTCTATAGATAGTGACAGTGAAACTGGAGGTGCCACAATGACCTCAGTGGAAGAGAGTTAAACTCTGAAGTAGATGAGTGGACAACCATGGCATATCATGCACAGTTCTTCAGGTGTGCTAAAATTAGTATCACCTGTTTTCAGTGCCTTCATTTTTTTTTCTTAAACTTACACAATGTAAAGGGAAGTACACGGTACTGTGTGTCTTTACATTTTTACAAGTATTCCAAATGAAAATAATTTCTTTCCACATACAGCTTTGAATTTGTTTGAATACAACATTTAAACCACGTTAAGTGTGCGCTTATTTTTTTCTTAATCAAATATTTCAGTTCAAATACTGGTGGCTACTGAGACATAAAATTAACATAGGTGTACTTTTTTAGTTTTGTTTACTAAATATAAGTTGCATAAACACGCTAAATCAAATCATGCTCTATTTAGGGCAATGGAAAATTTTCCAATTCACAATTTTCCAGAAAACCCACATCTCTGTACAGAGGTGACTGAAATCAAAAGCAGAAAGGAGTAAAACTCTGTATTGCACAACCCTTAACAATCAACACAACCAAAGTTACTGCCAAAATCTAATGACTATCAAAATAACCAGCTCACTACATGGAAGCAGTTCGCACTTATCTGTAACTGGTTCAGGTTGCATACAGTCAGGAAGATACCAATGCATTAATTTATATTTGAGAGTTATTCTTTTTAGAAGGAAAAAAAAGCCCTGTGCCACTATGGGTGTAAAAACAATTTGCTACACAAGTCTGTGGGGGGCCGACAGAGGTGCAAGCCCCCACACTTGGGGGGGAAGCGGGGCGGAACTGAGCTTGCCTGCCCCACAATCAGGGCTGGGCAGATACAAACCTCCCCTACTCCAGCTCAGGCCAGGCAACCCCCAGCCCACAGCTCCCCCTCCTTTCTCCCCACTCCCTTCTTGCAGATAACTCCAGAAGCCACACTGACAGACTGAGTTCCCCAAGGCGCTCCACTTTGGAGTGCCTTCATCTGATCCCTCATTAGATGAGGGTTAATTTGTCATGCAATCAGCCACTTTTAAAGTGCTCTGCAGCCATGCATGCACATCATGGCACAGCTGTAGAGTAGTTCAGGGGGCTGATCACATGACAAGTATAACTTCTGCCTGTGCCCTGTGATAAATACTGACGTCACTTGATCTTAGCCAAAATGCCAAGAAAACCCTCATTCAAAACACAAAAGTTGGTCACCTGAAAGATTAAGTTCTTCCTAACTTCTCTCTCAAATATAACAGTGCAAAATTAGTTGTATTTTGTTGGTATGCAACTTTATTTTGAAGCACAAGCTCCTGGCCACTCCCTAGGGTCAATTATTGGTCCATGAGTCAAAGATCTAGATCAGTATAGAGCCTACCTGGAACTAGTGGTGTTTCCAATGGAAGAATACAGTGCATGGAAATTAGTTTAAAAGGTTGAAACAGTAATTTCAACAGATGGGGCGAGGGAGGAGAGTAATATCCTGCCTAAATTTCCCAAGAGATTCAGCTTTCTTTTGTCCACCCTTTCTGCTTGCTCTGCTCGCTACTTTCTTAGGTTCCTATCTGCCTCAGCTAGACCTACTGCCTCTCACACAGGTGTTAAGAAAAAGTTCTCAAGGCTAGTTAAGTAGGCAGCATTACTTTGCTGTGTGGAGTAGGACATAACATACTGCAGCATTTATAAAATGAGACTTGAGGCCTGTTTTTATCTGCTTTCAGGTAGAGTTTGGACCATTTTTAAGTGCAAGCTATTTCAGATCAATGTAACAATTTAAAGTTCTCTTATTTCACATTTGGAATATACTTCAAGATGATAAGCAGAGAAATGTTTATCTTCCAAAACATAATACTGAGAAACCAACATATCTCTTCTGATGATCAAAGTCAGACATATGGGAATAGCTTAAACAATATGCTCCCAAGCTAGGTTACCCTGCCTAGAAATTTTATGAAGATTGCAATTACACTGATTTTACACCCTGGGTTTTTTTCCCTTCAAAAATCCCCCAAAAGCCCACTATATTTTTAAACCCAACAAACCTGGAACAGTTCTGGTTTAGTTTAAAACATACTCTAGTAACTCTTTTTAATCAATTTCTTTCTACTTTTGGGTGAATTTGAAGTCACTACTGTGAACCACCATAACAGACTGTTTATTCAATACCGGTCAAGAAGTTATCTGATAAATTGCAATAGGCCTACAACAGAACAGATGGCTATACATGTGAAAGCAATATAACCTCCTAGAATGAAGTTCTAGGATTAAAACTTCCAGCACAATCAGAAGTGGGTATAACAAAATTGCACCATGCATCCATTTTGGTCCTACTCTGAGCAGAGAGTTGAACTAGGTGACCTCCTGAGGTCCCTTCCAACCTTAATTTTCTAAGATTTTCTATTATCTGAAAGCTGTGTCCTACCAATGCATGCATCTTACAAGCTGTGTCATATCCAAATTTGCAAATATTTCAGGCTCACTCAATCTCTGCCTCATGTCTTTCTCTTCTTCCTATAACCTTAGCAATGTATCCCTTCTTGGTTTAAGCATATGATTTTTTCCCCATCATAAAAGCATGCTAGTCTCTTTAGTGCTGTCACCATCTTCTCAATTCCCAGAGACACTTTCTGATCTTATTTCTTTCCTCTTACTAACTGCAACAGGTTGCAGTCCCAAAACTTCAGCTTCTTCCCCATTCCTCTGTAGCAAGGCTTTTTCATATCATATGACAGAAAGACTGGACTCAACAAGAGCCAAGCAACAGACTTTCTACAACAGGTGAATTCCAGGTAGGCACTAAAACTGTACTTCTAGAAACTCAACGCACAGAAGAACTTAGTTCCTTTTTTCAGGATCAAGAGACCCTTTAAGGACACAGGGGGGCTGCTAGCTTTACATGCCAATGAGGTACAGGTTTGGAGGGCATGAATCTCCAGGTGGGAGCATTTAAAACAGGCTGTAGCTGATGGTGGGAGAAAGAGGCTGAAGGAAGGTATTGCTTCAGGAAGAAGCAGAAGAAACTTTGAGGGCTGAACTGAAAGGACAAGGCTATTTTAATTTGATTTGCTTTGATAAGGATAATAGGCAGAACTACCTGAACTTCTGTGATACCACAGAAGAATCCAAACAAAGAACCTGTTTTTTAAATTTTAAAAAAAGATATGGCTGTGACTTGTCCTAAATCACTTGGTCAAAGGCATGACTAGCTCAATCATCAGTTGCTAGGTACAGCTACCAAAACTGAAGACAAGCTTAACTTTAAGAGCATCTTGATATTGGTTTCAGTCTCTTCCGTCTTAGAGTTAATAACTGAGCCACCCTGAAGTCTGCTATTGATATGGATATGCTAAAAAAATTCCTATTTTTCTTAAAACTAAATGTCTTAAGACCCACCTTTACTAGTCAACAGATTGTTTAAATAAGGTACAGAAGAGACTGGAAAGTACAATAAACACCTACATTCAAAACTAGAAAAAGACAAAGTCAAGTTTTGTATTTAGATCTTCTTAGGAAGAAATTTGAGATCTCAGATTGAGAGAACTACCTCCCCCCACACCCTAAGATCTGCTCTTTTATCCAGGAGCAACCTACAATGTCTTAAGCAATAACAAGAGGCAAAACATTATCAAAAGCCTGAAACAAATCAGCTTTAAATATTTTGTTAGCTATCACCACCAGAAACACAACCCTGAAAAAAGCTTGAGTACATGCAAGACTGAAAGTTCTACTATGCGATATGAAAACAGAACAACGGAATAGATACTTGCATGGCTAGTACAAGAAGCATTTGACCACAGTAAAAGTATTTCAGACTTCCAAAGGATAGTAAGTACATCCACTGAAGCTTTTCTTTTTATCAGATGCTTGCCCAGTTGTACAGTAATATGCTACAAAAGTTAGTGGCAGTTGTGCTAATGGATGGGTAAGCACAAGTGACCAAATTAAAAAGAATTAACAGGGGTAGGACGAGGATCAGCTCTGCAGTAATGCTGACAGCTCCTGCCCCATTTAAATAAAAAGTTAAGATTAGGCAACTTAGTCTTTAGCTTTTACTTACTGAAAGTCAACAGCAAGCATTTACTACAGAAGACTTACATGCTCAGCCCCTTGTAACTTGCTACAGTTTGATCATTTGTCCCAACCTGACCCCAGTAATGGACCTCAGAGGGTATACAACTTTGACCACTGACTTTGGTATACAGCTACCAAAAGGAGAGCAGTTCTATATTTTGGTTGTTGGCACAAGTAGTTTTCATTTCATTTTTCTGGTAGTGAACCTTTGTCGGCTGTCCACCTTTTACGGCCAAATCACAAATCTTATGCATTAGATTAGTTACTACTTCCCCTTAGGTCATCTCAGTCACCCTATAAAAGGTGTTTCACCTCCAAATGTGCTTCTATTTCTAATACTAAGATAATGATTCTCTTCTGTTCCATAAGAGATCTTAAACTATTGCCTTTCTGGTCCCACAAAGGAGGCTGAGTTTTGTTTACACAGATACACAAAAGATACACTGCATCCATCTTACTACTGGTAAATTGTTATAATCCCCTGCATGTTTTCATTTTTAACATTTGATACAAAAATATAGAAGATTTAAGACCAGCTTTGAAAGTTCTTGAGCAGGCTAAATATTATCTCCTTCAAATAAAGCTGTTGCAACCTTGACTCACAGGTGATTGTAGGCTTACTATAATACTTCTTGCTGATTACTCAGCTTTCAACCATGGAATTATCTTGAAAGGGAAAACAACTGATACAATATCCAAATATGCAAGTCAAGATTACTGTTTAAACTTAACAATATGGTAACTTACCCACTGCTGGTGCATCATATTCATCCCCAAGTAAAATTTCAGGAGCAGAATAGGCAAGAGATCCACAACTTGTTGTGAGCTTCTTCCCAGGCTGAAATTTGTTGCTGAAGCCAAAGTCAGTCAATTTCACAAGTCCTTGTTTTTCAAAAAAGACCACATTCTCTGGTTTTAAGTCTCTGTGAACTACATGTAGTTTATGGCAGTAAGATATGGCATGAACTATCTGAGCAAAATATTTCTTAGCCAGTTCCTCATTAAGACCCTCTTCATGTTTCATGATGTAATCAAACATATCTCCTCCATCACCAAGTTCTAAGATAAGATAAAGTTTGGTCTGGGTGTCAATCACTTCATACAAGCGTACAATATTTGGATGCTGCACTAGTTTCATGCATCTAACTTCTTGGAAAAGATGCCCAGTGGCTAAAGTGTCCAGTTTGGTCTTGTCAATTACTTTCACTGCTACTTTCTCACCTGTGAAGACATGTCGGGCAAGTTTGACCACAGCAAAATGGCCTCTTCCCAAGGTTTTATCCAAATCATACAATCCAGCAATTTTCCCATCATACCCTCGTTTGAAGCCTGCCATACTGTTCCAGGAGAAGGAAGAATGCTTAAACTGTTTGGAATTGCAACCTTCTCATATAAGAGTGTCTGTTGAAAATAAATAATCCATTGTCACTGACAAACATATCTAAAATAAAAGGAGAGAGATAAGATTACTTCTAGGATATATTCACGTTACCTATAACACGTCATTCTTCCAAATAAAATTTAACACAAGCGTTACAGAATTTTCTTGCAGTCATCCAACAAACGAGTTTTTTTAAGAGATTGGTTTGTGACTTTAAAATTATGCAGCTGTGACTGGCATCTGGCGGGGCAAAAAATCAAGCCAACAAGCATCTTTTATATAATTTACTTCAAATGCAATATAAAGAGAAATCATTTCAACAGTTTACTGAAAAGAAGGGTAGAAGAATCTTAATGCTTAAAATCTCTGCTAAAAACTGGATAAGTGATTTTCCTTAAATATGGAAAATGAACAAACACTTTAAGGAAGCTGTATCTTAGAAAGATTAGTTGTTTCAAGTTACAGTATTAAAAACTGGCAATTCAACAAGCATTTAAGCAGCAGTATATTTGTTAAAAGATAAAAGAGAAGAGTCAAAGTAATGCCAAAATAACTTCCCATCACAAGATAACTGTTTTGTGCCAAATGTTAAAATATACCAGAAACTGAGATGAATATGCATTCCCCACATCAGTGTTTTACTGCACCGACTATAAAATTAGAAGCATAAAAATATCTCATTTAAAAATGAGTATGATGAAGTAAAGGAATTCACATTATTCCTTTAAAAGAGACTAATAACTAAATATAAAAACAACAGCAATTAAAATAATAAGCCAAAATTAAGTGTTTGGAATGGATTAACGCATTGTACCAAATAAAGTTATTAGTATTCATATTTTAACCAGTTTTCGAATTTGCTATCTAAATACCTTATTTAAGCTTTTAAACTGAAGTACCCAGAGCTATAAATATTCAACAAAAGAGAGAGAAATCAAGACACATTACTTAAAAGCCCACATAGGAATATAGGTACTCAGCAACTCACTAATCACTTGTAATATTTAATACACTGGTAGCTGACTATTTTATGTAATGGTCAAATCCATAATCACTAGTGAAGTTCTTGAGCCTGAAGAGTCCACTGCTATTTTGATTTGCTATACTTATACATCTTTCTCCCAATATCTTTAACTTAGGTTTAAATAAAGTCAAACTGTAACTTCTAGTAGTTACTTATACCCCACTGGAATACACAACAACTAAAAACTTAAGCATTAAAAGAGATCATTTCAAAACAAGTGAAATGCAGGAAGAAAATCCTCACTGCTCTGATTCTACACCACAGTCAAGTTTCAAGCACTGCATACCAGATGCTACTGAATAGTTGGTTCACTTCCCTGTTAAAAACCAAGTACCAAATTTTGATATCAAAGTCAATGCAAAGACCCCCCATATGCTTCACTATACATCTCTTTTTATTTAAAGTTACTCAGGATTTTTTTGCAAGAGAAGTACTAGGGAAACTGCCAGCCATGGTACTGTAAGAATAACACCCAAAGAAACCAGAGTCAATGGAGTGCAATGAGTCACTCAGTTCCGGAATCCAAACCTAACACCACAGAAGACTCCCAGAGTACTTGTCAGG
This sequence comes from Crocodylus porosus, assembly GCF_001723895.1. NCBI lineage: Eukaryota > Metazoa > Chordata > Crocodylia > Crocodylidae > Crocodylus > Crocodylus porosus. The sequence goes on from NW_017728886.1 coordinate 74,505,365, forward strand.
AAACTACTCAAAGACTTCTTCAAAGAAATACCAAGATAACATGCACCCCATGCATGTGAGAACAGATGCAACTGGACAGACAGGAAAGTGCAAATGCATTAAAAGGAGAGAGCCACAACCTCCAATCCTAACTCACACCTTTGTCAGAGAGCAAACAGAGAATCTATGCCCTTGAAATATATATGCCCTTTGAGACAAAAGATGCATCACCTCCCTAAATAACACATGCTGAACTATTAATGAAGGAACTGGTATTTTATATTGCAGCTCTCATTCTCAATCAAGGGAGAAGCTTGCAAAGATCACCGTCAACTCCTCTTGGACACTCTCAATATACCCAGGGTAGGCTTCAGAACAGGACATGAAACAGTTGATGCCATTGATAATCTCCTCTAGGCCATGAAAAGAGTAACCTGCTGCCCCTCAAACATGGTAACCGTTATAAGCACTGGGTTCCAATGGCTTCAGTTAAGGATCTATCATGGGCCAGCCCCAACTGGCCACATGGTCAATTTAAGATATGATACAAATGAGCCATGAAGTTGTATGCAAAACAACTTTGTGGCTCATTCACTGTATTATCACACCTTAAATAGAATTCCCCTTAAATAACACGTCAGAGGCCAAAGAGAGATTGAGTGGACTCAAAAAGGACAATGAGGGCTTTCCTTAATGACACGGTCCCAATTTTATGGAAACAAGCTAAAACCAAGTTTCAAATCCTTCAACAAGCACTTTTCTCCTCCCAACTGTAAACCTGAGCTAAGGTGTATCCAAAACAAAGATACAAAACAAATAAAAACTCAACCCACCAAAACAAAGCAAACCCCCCCCAACCTTAGGATAAAAAGGACAAGACATCACATAATTTTATGCTTCGTACAAAACAGAGTACAACACATGCATGTGCCACCTAAATTTAGAGCTTAGAATGAATGCTTGACAAATGCACCTGCAACTCCCATTTTTGGTTTACAGGTTACCCGCGAACCCACGAGGGTTATTGTTAAAGCCATGGTTTATTCTTGGCACTACCACTAGTCTACCAGGCTGTTTTAAACAAGTAATAGTGTTAGTGCCTCAGTTTCCTCATCTGTAAAATAACAGACACTTCCTTTTTTTTGTGCAAGGTAGCAAGCTTGAGTGTTCCAGGCAGGAAATCCTGTAAGCAGCTGGAAACATTTTAAGTGTCACGTCAGTTATATCTACTTGAAAAACATTTTAATCAGGATTTTTGTAACTGTTCTAAATGCTGGTCATGCTACTCTACGCTTGCGTTCAGCCACACCCATCTGACAATAACTGTCTGCAATAAGAGTCATCTGCAAGTAACTAGAATTCAGAAAAACTCTAGAAGTCGCATGTCTTTCCTCATAAACCACTATGAACAGTTTCTACAAGGATCTTCAGAGACAGTTTTATTACAGAAAGAAGCATGCAATTGTTACTGAAACCCCAAATTAAGTGAGAATGCCAATAAAAAAAAATATATATCAAATGGACATATACTGCTCTCCTCCTACTTTCCCTGCCAGAACACACTAATTCACCTAGTCACTAACGATTTAGGCTTTGCGTCAGATCTAAATGGCATCTGCCTACTTCACTGCATCTAACTTCTACTTATTAGATAAAGTCTTGTTCCAAAAGTAGTTGTATTGTTATCAATAGCACTGAAGTCTTCATTGTTCTTGCCTGGGCAATGCACCTGCTCTCTAAAGAAGTCAAATCAAGGCACATCTATTACAATCCTGGTCCCTCTGCTGAACAAAGGGGGTTTCTTTTGTTTTTGCTAAGAATGGGACTGATGGCGCTTAAACCTATTTGACAAAAATGTAAGTGTAGTAAGACAGTAAGTGCAGAATGTCACAGAAAATAAAAGCACTTGACAAAGTAGGATCTACCTTACTTAAGTGCTTATTAGCTATTCCTTTTCATTTTATTTATTCCAGTAGCATCACCATAATTGTTTTATATTCTACTTTAAATAACTTATTTATTTACCTAAAACTCTCAGTCCGCCAAAACACTTTACCAGCAAGGAAAACTAGAAGACCTTCTGAATTTTGGAGCATAAGAAACCAAAAAGCTAATAATAAAAACAAAGCAAACAAGCAAGCAAGCACACTTTTATTTTATCACAGCAAGTTTTAGTATATTTATGTTATAAGCTGGAAATGTACTCCACTAAAATACACTAAATAATATACAACAATGTTTCAAGACACAAAAGATTAATTGAAAACAGCCACAAAAAATAGTTTTCCCTTTTCCTTCAGTGCTTTATTATAGTTGCACTGCTACAGATAAAACCATGCCAACATTCAAGTCCTATTTTCTGCATTTAACTGGGCCATTAAAACATACTAAGTCAAAACATAGTTTTTGAAATAGCCCAAGAAAAAATGTTAATTTGAAATGTCATGGAATTGGTAGAAGTACAAAACTAAAGTTTTATAGTAAAGGATGTTCTGCTCTACAAAACTCTGTTTTTACTGAAAATAAAGTGGATTCTCAAATGCATCTAACCTCATTCAATAGATGTTCCAAGATTTCAAGCCTGTGTGAAAAGTGGGCCAGGACCCCCAGCATGGGGCCTTGAAGGAAAATTGCAGAGGGAAGCAGAATCCAACTTTTACAAATCATCTGCAAAAGGAATGAAAGCTGAGACTACTAAACATTCAAAGTTTCTGTAGTTCTAACTGGATTTTTTCTCCAGTTCTGACTTTTTTGATCACTTGCTCACACTCTCTCTCTAGCTCTCACTCTTGACTCATCTCACTCCAAGCTTGCCCCAGTCTCCCTTATTCCCACAAACCCCTTCGTAAAAGGTTAGGGACCATGTTTGCTACTAAGATATTGTTCACTCAACATGTGCATCCACCACTCGCCCTGTGCCTGTTTGCCTATTTTAATCATAAAACACTTTGGGACAGGAATCATTTACCATGCTACACAGCAGGGTCCTAGCACTATTTTTAGTTGGTCCTTAGGCACTACTATAATAAACATTACCAGCAATCATCCTGCAATAGGGACTTATGTCGGGTCCCTATTATGTGTGGGTTGTTTTGTTTTTTTTAGATTTTGGTCCAAAATTAACAAAGCATCAGGTAGAATGTTTCACTAGATAAGAGGATGAGAAATAAGAGACTCTTTGGAAGTGCAGGTCAGGGTTAGTTTTCCAAATATGGAGACATTTGAGCGGCAGACTCCCCATGATACAGCTCCTGGACTTTTAAGGTTAACCAATTCTACCATATTTTTCTTCTTGCAGCCAAGGACCAAACCACGGTTCTCATCATGCCCTAGATCAGGCTTGTCCAACATATGGCCCCCGGGCCACCATGGAGCCTGCCAAGCCATTTTCTCTGGCCCGAGGTCCCTCGCTCGGGACAGGCAAGGAGTCCTGGTGCCTTCTCCACGGTGGTGGTGGGCCAGCAGCGAGGCAAGGCGGGCAGGGCAGGGCTGGACCACAGGCCCCAGCTGACAGCGAGCAGAGGGGAGCTGCTTACCCCCGTGGGGTCAGGCTCAGCACGTGAGCCGGGTCCTGCTACCGCTGCCCCAAGGGCTGTGCGGTGCAGGGCTGCCCCAGCCATGCCTGATGAGACGAGCTGGGTACAGTGCCTATTTCTCCTCTGGCTCTGCCCCTTGCCCCCAGCATCCAGCTCGCCTCTAGGGACCCACATGCAGCTAGCTGAAGCCAGATTGCCACGTGCTGCTGGGGGCAGGAGGAGCCCAGCCAGGTCAGCACCAGCCAGCAGAGGCAGAGCCATGTGCCACTCAGGACTGACTGGTGCAGGCAGGGGGAAAATGCAGCTGAGCCCCTGCCTCTCTGGCCGGGCTCATCCCGTCCCGAGTGGTACATGGCTCTGCCGCCACTTCTGCTGGCCGGTGCCGACCTGGCCAGAATCCTCCCGTCCCTAGCAGCAAGTAGGAAGCCAGCTTCAGCTGCATGCTGCTTTTCCTGGCTGGTGCCAACCCGGCTGGGCCCATCCCATCCAGGGCAGCATGTGGCTGAAGT
>NW_017728886.1:74509488-74515722 GCF_001723895.1 Crocodylus porosus
ACTTGGCCAGCCTCCTCCCATCCCCAGCAGCATGTGGGAAGCCAGCTTCAGCTGCATGCTGCTTTTCCTGGCTGGTGCCAACCCGGCTGGGCCCATCCCATCCAGGGCAGCATGTGGCTGAAGCTGGCTTTGCACGTGCTGCTGGGGAATGCCCAGCTGGGTTGGCACTGGCCAGCAGAAGCAGCAGTGGAGCCTCTTGCCTTTTGGGAGCAGCTGGCGCTAGTAGGGGGAAAATGCAGCAGCACGTGGGGAAGCCACTGCTTGATAGGGCACAGGATGGGCTGGAAGGGCTGCACCAGGGAAGGAAAGTTGTGGCTGAGCCCCCTGCAGCTGTGCTGTATGCTCCTTTAAGACTGAACAATATGCTCAAGAATAGAGCATGAATGATCTGGGTTCCTACATAAATTTGGAGCAGGTAAAAATCTTTGTAAAAATATTGTCCAGTATTTGGATTGTGTTTGCTTCTGTTTCTCTCTGTGCGGGATTGGGGGTTCAACTTGTTACTACTCATTAAAAATGTGTTACTAACAAGTTATTAATTCAATAAAAGTAAATCTTTTTGAAGATTATTCTCAAAAATGCCCATATTTTGTTGCTTTGATTAGCTTCCACCGTGGCTGATACCTTTTCCACATTTGATCTGTCGACTTGCATTATGCTTCTTTCATTCATTGAGAAGTGAGTAGAAGTGAAAGTGTTTATTTTAGTCAAGTGTTTGGTATTATTTCATTCTTGCTTTTATATCATTTTTATTTTGGATTTTAAACCACATTTCCAGACCCATTTCATTGTCACTTCCTGCAACTTCATTGGTGTCAAATGACATCACTTCCTGATACAATACCACTTCCTGTGAGATCTTTGAATATGGCTCACCGGCCCACTGGATGATAAAAAGTTCGTGATCCAGCCCCACATTCAAAAAGGTTGGACACCCCTGCCTTGGATCATGTCATCTGTATAAAAACATCTACCCCCCGCTAATGCATGGTACCCTCAAGACTTCTGGGGAACCAACTAGTGCATGCAGATACTGGGGTATAAGCATGAGCTTTCCCATGGAAAAAATAAAGTGCACCCTAAGACCCTAGTAAGATGTGATCCACGCTATGAAAATCTAAGAACCCCAGCACTAATAGTCTCCAGCAGAAACTTATGCTTCAGGCTGTAGCTCCAACACCAATTACTTCCTGTACTGTGTTTATGTACTTTGATCCTATACTGAACACGTACTAGTACAAAATAGTGTATAGACAAGTCATAACAGACAACATTCAGCAAAATAAGAGTTTGCAGAGTTCTACAGAGCAGTTCTCTACATATTTTCAAATAGTGCAGTGGAGAAAGATGAGCATTAGACTTAAAAAAAAATAATAATTGCTCCACCCATTCCATATTATTCCCACTGGCATTCTATTTTTGCCATTTTGAGCATTAGGCTTTTTCTTCTACTCACACCAAATAGGGACAACATCAAAATAAATCCATTTTGACACTAAATACAGCCAACTACTTTTTTCTACTGCAGAGCTCCCTAAAGTAGCAAAAAGCTCTTTCCTTAGCCCCCAAAATATTAATTAACTTGATTACAAACTAGCCAATAGATAAATGATGATAATATAATCAAAGAAGTGGCAAGCTTTTTGATTAACTTTCCTTGATTCCAGAAATAAGACCATATAGTCTTCTCATTCCAAACAGTTCGTTTTTCAAAGGCCGGTAGGCACTACCCAAGTAATTTTCGCTCCTCTTTGGAACTCTAAATCCCTTATCTTCCTACTTCATCCTACTCCCTATATTTTTTTTAATAAGCGGAAGCCTGAAACTGTTTCAGAAGGGCTGCCTATGCAAATACAATATGTAAATAATATTGTTGAGGGCCATATCATGATTGAGGGTACTGTTTTCTATCAAACAGAGAAATCTCAGTGTTCATTTGGAAAGTTATTTGTACGGATTTTATCGAAAGAAAGAAGAGACAGGTCAAATTTCTGTTCACCAACCTTGACAGTGCCCCTTCAGAGGGATCATTTGGGTCTATTCTTTGCTCATGAAGTCTCATCGATGCATTGTTTTTTCCAAGGGTCTACTTACTGGTGTCTCCAAAGGAAGTTCTGATGTCAGTTTTGCATTCTTTTTTCCCTTAGTTCCTAAGCAAGCAGAGATGTTTTTAATTATTACTCCTTACTATATGTAAATATTTATAGACCATAACAAAATTAACTACATTTCACACCATTTTATTCAACATTCTGATAGTACCTCAATGCCAGTCAATTCTTTCTAGCAACTGAAATACCCCAATACTGCAGCACATAATTCAAAGAAAACAGCAGAATAATGCAATGTGGGTTTTTTCCATCTCATGGACTGGCATAGGTAGGTTAAAAAAAAGTCTAACATGAACCAAGCTCTGAAAGCTTAGCTACAAATAGACACAGGTACTGCTAAAACCCAAAGCAAAATGTTTGTAAGCTCAAACATTTCCCATTAAAATAAGATTTCAACAGCACCTCTTTGACCTAAATTCAAGAGAGCTTCACTTGTTCAGCAAATGTCTCAGATAGTAGAGCTCAGAGACAATTGGTTTAAGCATAATATGCATTCATAATACTGAAACTTTTCCATCAGGACCTGCAACCACAAGCTACTTCACCTTAAGGATTCACAATGTCCTTCCTCACCTACAGTTATTCAGTTTGGTTTTTTTTAATCTTCATCACTAACCTCTTAAGTTAGTTTTGAATTGGCAGAAAAGTGAAATTCATTGTGCTTTAATACCTGTAGACTGAAGCCATAAAATCCTGAGCCACTGTCTTATATTTCAAGATCTACCAGGTTTGACCTGGTAGTAACTGAATGAGAGACTGCTGAAGAAGACAATGGATAATACAGGAGTCATGCTGGTACATCTTTTCCAAGCTGGGATAACATCAGTGCACCAAAACAACTATAAGGGGGGCAGTGTGCAGATGAGAGATGCAGGCTTTCAGATGAAAGATCTCATCCATTTACAATTATTCAAGATAATATGGCACTTTTCCTTCAAGAAGTTCTTAACAATAACACCCTGGCCAAATTCATTGCTGGATTCTACACTCCGCCAATTTACATTCTCTCCGCTTTTCAAATAGATGCACAATTTCTCATATCCTACTGCTGTGTAGAAGCTGTTGCAACATCTCTTTATATTATATATGGGGCTGCATCACAGATACATAAACCACAGAACATATTATTATGTGCCACCTCAAAAGTGGTTGACAACATGCCTAATAGTACTTTGCAGCACATGATGGGCTCATTGTTATGTACAACTTCAGGGTCAAACAGGGCCCACAGCCAGATCCAGCCCATGATGATGGGTCATCAACCTCATGGGGCTTCTTGTGAGCATCTTGGGGGGCCAGATCAATCTTGCAGGGCTCATCATAGCTGCTGCCAGACCTCCTGCAGTGACAGCATTAATCCCCATGGCTGCCAGACCCATGGTTTCAGTACAGCTCCAGAACCAAGAATGTTAACATCACTCATTTCACCTCCCCAGTTACCCCCACAGCTGAAGTTAGGGGGTTTTGGTCACCCTGGTTTCTAAAATTGTCTGCAGGGGAAAAGGGGAGCCAAGCAGCAGTGGTATTAACTCTCTGGGTTCCAGAGCTGCACTGAAACAGCAAATCTGGCAGCCGCAGGGATTTACACTGTTCACACACTGTCCCAGCTGCAGGGCCAAATGAGTTTGACATCCCAATATAACACATAACCTAAAATAAGAAACAGATGACTTAATTAAAAGAAAGCACTAGATGACCATACAGTTGAGATGCACAACAGTGCAGCAAAAAAGTTTTCAGGTTAACAATAAAGCGCTTTATGAGATTTTGGGGAGAAAAGAACAAGAGGAATAGTATTACTGGCAAGCCTCATGAAAAAGATGCATTTTGAGGAGGAAGCTTGCTAAACTCTTACTAGTGTGTGCCTGGCAGAAGAGACAGCATTGGAGATAGACAAGGCAGCAAAAAAAGGCAGGATAAGTGGTAGTGGTCATGCATAAAATGATGCCAAAATGAAGAGTGCAAGATTAGATTCGGATAGAAAAGAAGTTGCATAAACCTGATATAGAAGGCATACAGGGAGCAAGCAGAGTGAACTGAAGGGAAGAGAAGGCAAGGTGATCAGAACAGCATGAGACAAAGGTTATCTTCACTGTATGAATACAGAAAAAGAGGCTGCAGCTAAACTAAGAGGTTGGGTAGACACATATATTTACACCCATTTTAAAGCGATTTACTAATAGTTTTAAATAAATGGAATGTGAAAACCTATTGGAATTTAGACTACCTCTTTTATTGCACTACTGGAAAAGGTTATAAAGGTTTTAGATCACCTACACTGGGCTGACTTGAATCCTGTTACAATGCCTACTGATCCTAGAATGGGAGTGAATTTAAGTTCAGGGAACATCAGTAAAACTGAAAAGTTAAGACACTGACTATACAAAGGAAATTAAGTGAGTTTTTTAAAATTTTTGACTGTTTATACTGTATAAAAGAAAAACAAAATTTGCCCTTTTATTCAACCTTAGCTGAATCAGAAATGTCAAATCCAGCCTTCCCCAAATTTGATGGAAGCTTTGATGCTTCAGATGTGGATTGCAAGGTCTATAAAATGTAATTCAAAGGATGAGGACCTGAGGTCTTCAGGCATTTGAAATTTGCAAAAAATATTTGCATTTCCTAACTATCTGAATAAAAGTTAACTTCTCTTCCCAGTAATTCAGGTTTCACTTAACATAACCCTAATCACCAGAATCTTCTAGTGAAAATAGTTTAGGCAAGACCTGAATTGCTAATATAAAAAACAAAACAGGAAAACTCTCAAAAACATTGGTATTTAATATATCAAATAAAATAAGAACAGACCCTGTTTAAAATCGTGCGCAACAGATATTTATAAATTTGTTCTGTTTCACGAATTATAAGAGCTATCCATCATTGCTACCCAATGTAATCAACCGACTCCCCAGTACTTTTTGTTGATAACAGCTGAAGTCAGCTGCCTTTTCATTCTACATGATGTACCTCAAATAACAAACACAGAACTAATCAATTCCTCAGTGGGACATTTCTTGAGAGACCTGTTTAGCATTTTTAGAATCCGTAAAACACTAACTTTATTCCCACTTTGCCTGGATATGTATACTATCCCCCAAAGTCTAAAGGTCTCAAAGTTTTCCCCACAAAAATGCTCTCAAAACAACAGCCTGCATGACTAAGTAGTGGCTGCAGCACAGAGGGCAGGCTTAAACAGATCTCAACTCTCACCATTTGGATGCGATTCATTCATGCTAGAAAATGCCTATAAGTCATTCAGCCAATTTCTATGGTGCCAAGAACTGCTCTTTTACCATGGAGGCAGCTATTTCCCCTCCCCCCACATTTCTAGTCTTAACAAGACGTTTAAAAGGAGGATACACATAAAGCGGCCCAATAGAGCCAACAAGCAAAGCATTCCTACAACGTTTCTGTACCCCTCAGTCAAAGCTCTCTCCTTCAGGAACTGACTCCGTGCTGGAAGAGCCTTTCCACAGGTGTTTCAAGCCATAAAAAGGCCAACTGGAAGTAGGTCACATTGCTCTCCAGCCAGCCTCCCGTCACAGCGGGCATTTTCCCCAGTGGCAGCTCTTCAGCACTCAATGCAGCCGAACACCAAGACTCGCGCATCTCTCCCTATGGCTCCCTCTCTACGTAGGGCTTGCTGAGCACCTGCCATCCAGACCAGAAACCGCTGAGAAGTTATTTCCCAGAGACGTGGCCACCTGTCAAGCGGCTTTACTGCAGGAACCGCAGGGAGTGCGAAGGGCACGTCGATGCCCCCGGCCGGCCCTGCCCGCGGGCCCCGCTCCCCGCCCAGGGCTGAGATGCACTGTCATCTCCCCACCGGCCCGGCCTGGCGCTACCCTGACCCGCCCTGCCCTCCCCTCCCCTGCCACCGAGGAGGGCGAGGCGGCCCCGCTGCCACACAGGGGCAGCCGCCACGCAAAGGAACTGCTCTCGCTCCCGCGCCGCGGGGGGTGCGATGCCCGCACACGCCGCCAGCCCGCGCTCACACCTGCCCCCACGGCTGAGGAAGGCCTGCGGCGGCCCCGGCCAGCGCCCCCTCCCCTCGCAGAAGCCCCGGCCCCGCCCGGGAACTTACTCCCCGCCGCGTCTCCTCCAGCCACCGCCCCCTTCATGG
>NW_017728886.1:74516307-74531497 GCF_001723895.1 Crocodylus porosus
AATAATTGTTTTTATTATCATTATTAATACTGATAATATTAAAGAATAATTTTAAATTACTTGTTCATTTCATACCTATAAGTAGATAACTGTAGCATGGTACATATATTCTCTTGTCAGGGAAATTACAAATAATAAGGAGTATTACTATTATTTATAATGATATTTAATAATTCAAAGTTACTACTCATTTCATATGTATAGATAGATAACTATAACAGCACATGTTATCTATGTGTTATGTGATATACATGCTGTATAGAATAGTTCCTATATACATTACAACAGCATTATGTTATGTATTGGATTATATCACAACGTCAGAACATAAAAGTATAAACGATACAATCATTTTATCACTATAAATATATACATCAAATATTAATGGAATGGCCATCACACTTACCGATTGGGGCATAAACCAACACAGCGTTAGCTGCCTGCTGGGCTAATTCTCTGCTATCTGAGCTTCAGCTAATCATCTCCGTGGGGGTGGTAAATCAGAAGTCCACTTAAGGCAGTTTAAATGTCGACATTGTTCAATATTTCAGGCAGAAGGCAAGGTAGAGATGCACCTATTAGACTAATATATTTCACATCACAGAAGAAAGTAGTGGAGGAAGGAAAGGAAAGGGTAGCACCAAAGCCCAAAGTCCCATTGTGCTGAGAAAACCAAAAGAGAGGACTAGTGTGAGTGAACTGGTCTCCAGGTGTAGATCCTAGTAAAGGTTTAGTCTCTTCTAGATGTCCTACACAAATAGTGCTTGGTTATGGAAGCTTACGGTAGAAAGCAATATGTCCCTGGCCTGAGGAGCAGAATGAAGAAGTGAAGATAAAGATTGATGAAAGAATTAGATCAAAGGAAAGGGTGGAAAAATGAAGGGATGAGGTAGTGTGGCAAGAGAAAATGAGGAACTGAGGCTTCAGGGTGTTTGAAGAAACAACACCCTTGTACCTAGTTTACCTTTGTAGAGAGAGAGCATTGATTTTTCTACTGCAGTATCCAACACATAGGCAGATTAACGTCTAGGCCCAGGGGCCCCAACCTTGGTGTGGACAAAACCAGTGGCCAGGCTAGGTGGCAGGCTGTGGGTTCTAGGCGCCAGTTGCTGGGAGCCACTGCAGCCGGACTGAGCCTCGGCAGGACGAGGGGCCACTCCTAGAGCTCAGTCCACGCTACTTGCACCTGGCAGGCAGTGGCTCTGCACCCATGGTGCAGCTGCAGGGCAGGCTGAGACTTAGGGTGGGCCCTGACCAATGAATCTTATTTCACCTCTGGTCTAACAGCTGATACTGGACTGAAGATAGTGACAGAATTCCGGGCAATATCAGTAGGAGCGTTCAGGCTCCTAGATGCAGAAAAGTGAGAGAGAGAGGGAACAAGTATCTATCTGAAATGATTCTAACAAAAGGTGGAAAAAGGAAACTTCATGACCTTTTAGAAAGGAAACAGATGGTAGCAGTAACACCTCGCTACATAGTATCCTGCCTCTGAATTACATCTGGCCAATCAGAACAAATGACAGAGGAAAAAACCTCAGGCAGCAAAAACCTCACTTCTAGACAGATGCTTGATACAAGTAGCTCTAAAAAAAAATGTGGCTTTTTGTTTCTCTCCTGCTATGACAAAACTTATGTAGTACATTATTCCATTAAAACATGGCCCCAGGCGCTTTTATTAGCTAGCCACGCTAATTAAAAGCTCCCACGCATCATATGTATCTGTGTCCCCACACTGAAAAAATGGCAGCAGCAGGGGCAATGCGTAGGGGGTGCACCCTCTACAAAATGGCACTGCCACACTGTCAGCGGTGCCTGCAGCTGGTCCTCTCTTGCCATGTTCCCCCTTTGCCTCCCCACCAACGCTGCTGGTGGCATCTGTGGGCAGTCAGTGATCCCCCCTGGCTGCTGCCAACACTGCCGGCAGCATCTGCGGGTGGTCGCTGACTCCTTGTCGGCACTTGCCACCACCCCTGCTGCTGCCGACAGAGTCTGTGGGAGCTCCTGCTTACCGCAGCCATGCTCTGCCCACCGCTGTGCCCCTCCAGCCACTGGGGCCACGCATCATTCATGGGCAGCAGGGTACTTTGAACTAAAGCTCATTGAATGTGCTTTATTTCAAAGTGCCCTGCTGCCATTTTTTCAGTGCAGGGACACTGATGCACGTATTTTCCATTGGAGCATGCTCTGCTCATGTCTATAGGAGCCCATAGATTCATAGATGTTAAGGTTACAAGGATCCCTAGAAATGCTTCCTAATCAGCTAATTTTAGCCTTTAACACAAGGCTTTGGATTTCATGCAGAAGTTTCTGTACTGAGCTTAAAAAATTGTGGGCAAACTTTGATAACTCTTTCTGAAAGATATATTCAACTGAAGTTGTGTGAGCATATTAGAGGAAAAGGACTCAATATTTTTATAACAATTTCAGGGTATAAGGAAATATTCTAAATAATATACCAGGCTTTGGCCACTGTAATCTCAAAATGCTATACATTCCATAATCTTCATCAGAATTAGGAATTTCTCCCTTTTCATCAGCATTTACTACAGTTAACAGACCTGTTACAGCATTTTACAACAATGGGGCACAGTTGTTCAGTTCAGCACAGTCACACCAACATAAAACTGAAGTCACAGGTTGAAGAGGACCATTGTCTGGCTGCCTGACCATTGTGTTCTCAGTCTTGAGTCCTGAGTTGTCTTAGAAAGACAAGCATGCCCCAATCTGATTGCTTACAAAGCCACATGGAACCTCAAGTGTATTGTTTACTAGGAGATTGCTGTAGATTGTGCTTACTACTTTTCTAGTTAATAAACAGTGGTATTATGATTGCCATTTCCCTTTTTTTCCTCCTAGATTTCTTTTCCTTTTTCATTCCTGAAAAGACAGCATATTCTTACAGAGGGTACATATGCTTGAAAGTTATAAAAATCCATCCATGCAAAGTAAATAAAATCCTTCTGCAACAGATATTTGGCCTATTTGGCATTTTGTAGCTGCTAGAGATAGAATAAATTGCCTTATTTCTGTAAAACAGCTTAACAGATTGGCATGGTTCAATGTACATTGCTGCAGCATGATTACATTAGACGTATGTGAGAGAGAGTGTGGGTGAGAGGCCTTTCTTACTAAAATATTTTAAATATGTTATCATAATTTCTCCAAAAACGACTGTATAACTATTGGGATTTACAACATTTTTGTCATTCTTACAGAATTACATATTATTTTCATTTAATATAGTAACATAATGTTTGCAAAGGAATGGGTGAGATTTTTAAAGAGATGAGACAGGCAGGTGTCTATATGAAACTGAGAGTCAGACCCTGTGTATGTACTAAATATGTCTACGCTGCAGTCACTAATGTGACTGCAGCATAGTATAGACATACCCAAGCTAGCTTTAAACTGGCTAACTGGTACCAGCAGGAGTCTATCTGCAACAGCCTGAAACTCAGTACAGATTAAATTTACCCAGCCTTTTAGGTAGTTACAGCCAACACCAGAGGTCTGTGCTCCTGTTGCTGATCTGCTACTGGTACCTAAGCTAGCTTCAATGGCTGCTTGCAGATGTTAAAAAAAAAAAAAAAAAGGCATTTTACTGGAAGAAGCAGTATGTTAGTTTGACCCAGCTCCATAGCATCTGTATATATTGGGTCTTACAGTGGAACTTTGTGGTGCTTTTAGCTAAAGCTGATTCAATCAGCTATTAGATAAAAGTGCCGAAAAGCCCCACTAAAGCACCCAATCTATATAGACATCAGGTGAGCCAAGTCCAACTACTGCCTGCCTCTTCTGGGCTTGTGCTGGGATCAGCCCAGAAGCATGCAGAATTTAAAGTAAAGCACCATTTTGTTTGGTTTCTTTTAATATCTGCAAGCAGCCAATATGTCTATGCTATACTGCAGATACTGGGCACATTTTACATGAGATGTTTACTATGGAGGTAATTAGGCAATTCTGAAGTAAAGTCTCAGTGGGTGTGTCTACACATGCACTTTAATGCACAGTAGCCTATTCTACTGTGCATTAAAGCAGTACATTAAAAACCATGATAAAATACTAATGCTCAGTAGAATAGGCTACTCCACATTAAGCAATCAGCTGAAAAGCATGCGTTTGCACTACTACACATTAGTGCAGCACATCGCGCATTTATTTAGTAGCTCATATTGGAAGAACTAAATTTAATGTACATTAGTAAAAGTGCATTAGTGCACATATAGACATGCAGTGTCTAGACATTTTGCTGTATTCAGCTTCATTAAACTAACAAAGGCTGCTGTAGGTTAGTACTTGTGTTTACAAGTATTATGCCTCGGCAGCATTATTTACTGCACCACAGTACATGTGTAGACACTCATGATGCTATCTAGAGCCCAAGGGTGCTTCAGTGCTGCTGGATAGCCCTGCCCTGGAGCACCCTCATGTGCCAGCTAACCCCTCTGCAACACATTGGGCCAGGTCAGAGCAACCCTGGGCTGGAAGGCCAACTCCCCCGGGCCTCCTGCCCGCTGAAGCTGCTCTGACCCGACTCAACATGCTGCAGTCCTGGGTGCACATGCAAGCCTTGAAGCAATAAAAATCTGGCACAGACTGTGCCAGAGTTTAGTGAGGCACATTAATTGCATGTGTAGATGCCCCCACTATTGTGCAGGTATTCCCAGTGTCATTTAGATGATGTTTTGTCTTCACCAACAAAGGTGGTTTTTTTCAGAGAAATAACCTAACATGTGACAGTTATCCCCTGTAAAATCCTAAGAGTAGGAAAGGCAAGTTATTAGGGGAGGTCAATACATTTTCCTGTCCACAGTTGGTGTCCTCACTGTCACACTAATCGCCAATATTTTTCCACAATGAAACAGCTAATGCATGTTAATTCTGCCTCAGTAAAAACATACCTCATACAATGTCTGATATATTTGCCTAAGAATGGTGACAGCAGGAATCTTGTGTATGTTTTTGAAAGAGTTAATTGTGTGAATGCCTGCAAGGCAGACAAGACAGCACTCTCCTTTGCCAAGGGCAAATTTGTGCTAATAGAGAAAGAAGGTAGTTAATAATGTTTGAATTTACAGAGATCTTACAGCTTGCAGTAAGAATAACCTTACAAATTCTTAGAACCTTTTATTCTGATGAGTCTTGAGGTGTTTTACCACTCTCTCATATCCAGAATTTTAACAAATGATTTTGGTTGCCCAACTGAAGACACCAAAAAAGTGCCCGATATTCAAGTGCTTAGCTTCCGCTCAAAAAAAATCAGCTTTTGCATTCTCCTAATTCTTTAATGTGTCACAAG
The DNA here is from genome assembly GCF_001723895.1 of Crocodylus porosus. Lineage (NCBI taxonomy): Eukaryota > Metazoa > Chordata > Crocodylia > Crocodylidae > Crocodylus > Crocodylus porosus. The sequence continues at coordinate 74,521,610 of NW_017728886.1, forward strand.
ACAAGCACCCAAACACTGAGGTAACAAAAGCAAGAGTCATTTTTGAAAGTGTTGGTGACTACAGCCCCTCTCAACACTCCCACACACGATACATGCTTGATTACATATTATAAATCTTCTAGTGTGCCAAACAGAAAAAGAGAGGAATATACAGGGGGTCAGTTCTATATTACAGTCATGAGACAAGCACAATACAACTGATTAACCCACAATAACTTTAAGTCAGTCTTTACAAATTTGCTAAATGCTTTCACTCACTAATAGTGAGCTGTACCAGGACAATTTCAACAAAACAAAAGGAAAATTCACTACTTAGTTCTGCAACATACACCAAATTAGGCTTTTACAGGCCTATTTTGCCAAGTTGTTAGGGAAGCAGCATTGACTGGTAATTAGAGCACCAGTAGTAGTCAGGAAGCTTAGAATAAGGTTCTGTTCTGCACTTTTAAAAGGAACAACATAGAGTTTGTAGCCATGGAGAAAAGCTCTATAGTTGTTCTGAGCCACCTTTGTGTTCTCCCAATTCTGGGCTGCTCCAACCCAACTTCTTTCAGTGACCTATGTGATGGCTGTCTGCCTGTGTTATTGTGTAGGTCACACTGTTCTGCATACCCACAAGCCTTTGAAGGCCATCTTTAGGCTGTGGTCATGGTTTCTGCACTGGGGGAAGTCTGATCCCCAACAGGTATAGGGTTTTGGAGCATTTTTGCAGTACTACAGTCATTTTGCTCAGTGGCCTGCAATAAAGCACAGGGATCTCCCTCCTGGCTTCTAGTCTCAGCTTTGTCCTGATGCACTGCATGCAGTTGTCCAAATCGCTGCGCTTCCTCTGTAATATGGGAATAATATTGATCCATCTTTGTAAATAATTTTATATTCCTTAGAGAACAGGTGTTTTAAGTGCAAAGTATTGTATTATGTGATATTAGATTTCTAACAGTTACCCAGAGGAAACTAGCCAAAGCAGCTTTCTTTGGGCAAAGCAGTAAGATACATTTTATTGAATCTTATAGACATTCATAATTACATTTTTTAAATGTATGTCAATGCTTACATTTCTACGATAAGAAACAGCAATAGAATTCTGAAGGAATCATACAATACCTCTTTTTTGGATGCATATTGAAATTCTACAAGACACAGAGGATATTAAGTAATATAATAGGAGTGGAAATTGGATAGCCCAGGAAATTGGTGATCTTTCACCTCAGTTTCTAGTCTGAATTTGGCCTGTGTTGGTAACCACAAAAAAACATTACTCTGACAGCCATTCAATGAGCCTCAGTACACATGCTGTTAGACAGCAGTCCACATTACTGAAGCCACCTTAAACTAGTACAAATTAGCACCTTGGTTAGCAGCCTCAGCTAAAGGGACAGGGACTGAGACTTAACACATGTTCTGTCCAGGTGACGGCTGGAGTTTAGTTCACTACTCTTGCCCTTGCAGTCTGTTTAGGGCCATCAGTCCTCCTACACTGTCCACTAATATTCAGTTCCTTAAATAAAGTAGGGCGAGAAGAAAATAAGATGTGGAAATTATGTGCAAGTCCAGATGAGCATGCATGTGCACTTCGCAGCACCTCAAAGTCTTTTGAGGTACACCAAAACACATGCAGCACATGTGAAAAGGTTCTCCTGGCCTCATATTTTCAGCACAGAGCCAGAATTAGATACCAGGAAAATCACGGTATCTAAAAAAAAGGTGCCAAAAAAAGCAGGGCAGTGCATATGGCTGCAGCGTGCACCACCTGAAACTAGAGCCTGGCTAGCCACACTCAGGTTTCCACCGAGGCGCCATGTGCCCAGATCACTGCTGCTGCAGACTCAGGAGCCCCCAGGACTCCAGATAAGGCTGCTGGGGCCAGCCCAGGTGCAGCATAACTATGTGCCCACTGCTATTTGTCCCCAAGGAAACACGTGCATACTCATGTGGACATGCCCTACAAGTTACTACCGGTATGACATGCTCTTGTTATGCCTATGGTCTGAAGCATTGTAACAAACAGAACTTTCTATAAGAAGATAATGGCAACATGTCCACAGGCATGCCTTGAAGTACTTTAGTATTTTAAGTGATAAACTAATTAGATATGGTAAAATTAGGGATGGCTTTATAGCTCATAATTTGCATTCCATTGCAATTATAATCTAGGGCTCAGCCCTAGTTATTTAAGGCTCAAAGAACCCTCCTGGGAATTCAGACTAAGAAAGCATGTGGATCCTAGTTCTGGAAATGAATTTCCCAAATACTGATATAGCATGATAGCTATGATTATGTTTGTGGAGTGCTACCCGTCTTCTCCTATGGTGGGAAAGGTTCAGAAGCCTTCATCAGGGAGGTAACATCAAATATGATTATGCAGTGAACCCCTTGAGCAACAGAGGAAGTGTACTAATGAGCTTCTCAAAATTTCCCATCTAGTTCCTTATAGCCTGAAGGAAGATTTTGAAGGGAAGAGGGGGAATATAAAGTTTGAAGAAAAGGAAGGCAGGTCCACAGGATTCTGAAGAGCAAGTTCAGGGTCCACTAAAAATGAATCAAAATAAACATTATTTACAATATGGAAAGTGTAATATGAGGTTTGAATAAATCAAACAGTAAGAAGTACAACAATCATATGCTGGCTGCTGCAAAAAAAGTGTCCACAATAAATCTGTAGTAAATCTGACTTATTTCCTCATCATCTCTCTGAGCAGAAAGGAATATAATTAGAATAATGATCATATGACAGATTACTAGCTCAACCAGTGTATGTCATTCAGGCATAAGTGCTACTGGCTAGGACATGACCTATATACTTCATTTGTAGAGTGGCACCGCAGAGTATGATCGTTATGTCTTAATAAAAAAAATATTAAAAAAAAAACCTTATTACAGATGTATTATTGTTACTTATGTCCAAATATAAGGAAACACATGTATTAGTTAATGAAGTGGCCTCCGGACATTTTCCAATATGCTTAGCTGCTTTAACCAAAACAGTTCCTTTTATGGACCTAGTAAGAAACTTTAATTGTAACCTATGCAGTGTAAAAAGTGACAAGATGGTCATGAAGACCTGTAGCTGAATCCTTGCAAACCACATCTCAACAATGTGATACGATTGATTTAAAAAATAATAATAATTTCTACGAAAGAAAGTTGGGAACACAGGAACTTAGTTTTTTAGTACAACTTTAGTTATGGGACTGCATTAATCATGCTTTAGACCAATAAAACGTGTTAGCTGGAATAGCTGATATTTACCTTAAAGGGACATAGTCCAGCATTTAACAAGCTCAACACTTAGGGTTTGACATTAAAAAAGACGGGAAAAATACAAAATTTTAATGTGAACAAAAAAGGCAGGTTAACACTTTCAGGTTTAATAATTTAAGGAAGCACTGGCTACACTCACTAGGTGCGTACTCATTGGGATACACATGCGGGGTGCACATGTTTCCCATGGGACAAATAGCAGCAACACATATGTGCTATTTGTCCCCAGCTATGTCCCTGCACACACACTCTGGTGTGTGGCAGATTGTCCTGGGTGGGGTAGGGGAATGGCACCTATGCTGGCCCCAGCAGCATATGTGGCCTGTAGGCTGGCCCCAGCAGCTTTACGTGGGATCCTGGGGGCCTCCCAGGACAGCAGTGATGCCAAGACAGCTGCTCAGACCCTGGCCAGAAGCCAGAGCATGGCTGTGGCTGGCCAGACTCCATTTTTGGAGGTGCATTCTGTTGTCATGTGCTCCACACATTTTTTAGCAGTGGTTTTTGTGGGTTTTTTTGACCCCGGGATCTCCCAGTGTAAAAAAAAACAAAAAAACAAGAAAAAACAAAACAAGAAAAAACAAAACCCCACCACACTACAAATTAGCAGTTCACTGAACAGATGCATGTGCCACCTCAAACAACTTTGAGGCGCCACAAACCACACATACACTCATCAGGATGTGCATACTGGGTGCATCTACACATACCTTTTTGCTGCAATTGACCAATTAGCTCTGCAGTAAAGTGTCACCATCTACACATGTTGGTATTAGTACTGTATCACAGTAAACCAATTAACTCCACCTTAAGATGGTACCATTTCTGATAGTACTATCTTACTACAGAGTCATTAACTGTGCTGAAGTGCATGTGTAACTAGTGGCTGTGCAGGGGCCAGACTCCTTCCTAGCCACATGGCTCTGCAGTGACTAAGCACCTTTGTCCCCCAGCCAAGCCCTCCACCACCTAGTATCATTATTTGGAGCTTGGGGCTGACCCTGCCAGCCCAAGCCTGCTCCACCCTGGCTCAAATTGGTGCTCTCCAGGGCACACATGTAGATGCTATGCCTGGGAGCAGTTTACTCCAGCAAGAATTGTGCCAGAGTTTGTCACCTTAATTACATGTGTAGATGTACCTACTAAGGGCCTTTGTACATGCAACAAAATAGGCCTTTGAAAGCAGCTTAAATGCCTTTTTGCATTGCTTTAATGGCACTGCTATTTACACACATGGCAGTGCATTTCACTTTAAATGACTGTAGTGTAGCAAGGTAAAACCCCTCTGGGGTCTTTTCATTTACTACCTAACAAAATGCAATGGTGCACAGGGCACTGGAAGCCAATGTACTCAGGGAAACTCAGGCTTGGCAGGCTTCCAGCACCCTGTGCACCATCCCTGCCACCACCACCACACCTAGACACACTTCTGCCACCTTGCCACTGGGGCAAACCAGCTATTTTTGGCTGGTACCAGGCAGTGGGAAGGCAGCAGGTATGGTGCACAGGGTGCTGAAGCCTACCTGCCTCTCCCATGGTGGGGGGACGAGCTGCAGGCAGGCTAAGAGGTGCCTGAACTGCAGGGGACTCCAGTCCTTCCCTCCATGATGGTGGTACCCCCCCAGGCAGCACCTAATTGCTGGCACCCTAGCACAGCAGTCCTGGGGGGGTACTGCTGCCATAGAGGGAAACACCAGGGGTGGGGGGGAAGGGAGAAAAAAAAAGGATCAGGCTCCTTGCCACTCCGCCCCCCCCCCCCATCCCCTCCCCAACCCTGTACCCCAGTGCAGTGGAGCCTGTCTGCATGAGCAGACAATTTGCTGCATTCATCAATTTGCCACTGGGTCACACAGCCCAAGCTGCACGAGGCCTAGTGCTTCCCTCCACAGTGGCGGCACCCCCTGGGACCACCAGGGCTGGGGGGGTGCTGCCACCATGGGGGGAAATGCTATGCCCCATGCAGCTCAGGGACTGCTTGGCCTACTGGCAGCTTGCCCCCTCCACCACCACCGTGGGAGAGGCAGGTAGGCTGGAGGGGGAAGGATTGGGCCCCCACACCCATGCGCACACAATGAGGGTTTAGTGCTCCTTAAATTGAAGCGGTAGAAACAGTGGGTTTTTTAAAATCCACCATTTCAGTTTAGGGAGAATTAAACCCCCGCTGCATGTACAAGCACCCTAAGAATAGCGAAACTCCTGTGTTTTGACCTGTGCTACCTTAGAAGTCTTGAAGGAATTACATCAAGCTCCTACCTCATCTCCAACCTGGTCTGTTTTAAAATGCACCACAAAACCCTTTTGCTTAGTTTCATGTTTCTCAGTTTCTATTCCTTTTGTATCTCACATACCTAAAGAAATGCTATTGGCCCACCCCAAGATTCTGATTTACTAAGTTTTTAACAGATATATACATTTTCTCAATTCATGCTACAAAGAAAATACACTTTTCTAAAAGCGATGACAGTGGCTTTGATTTCGATAGTTTTAATGTATACTCAATAAAATTAAGCCCCTTAAAGAGGGAAAAAGAGAGAATCTTTCTGATAGAACTGCATTTGAAAGTATAGCAAGGCACCAGGACCTGTGTGCGACTTCAAAGGGCAGAAGTAGCCTGGCCAGGCTGTTCAGAGGGCTAGGCAAAGCTCCACAGCTGTGAGTTGCCTAAGCAACAGGCTAATAGGGTAATTGGTCACACCTGCAGGCAGGCAGTTGATCAGGAGAGGGCAGGGCCCTGGGAAACATATAAGCTAGGGTTGGAGCTGCCAGAAATATTCTTTATCTAGCAACTGCCAAGGAAAGGAGCCTTTGCCCAAGCAAGCTACCTGAGACTAGATGCTACTTAGGTTGCTGCCTACAACAACTGTGAGGATCCAGGGACCTAAGGTACCCAGGGCTAAGAGATGTGTTCTCTTAAAAGTTTTACCCTCTTAAAGAGACAAAACACAGGGCACAGGAGCTGGGTAGGGCCCAGAGAGAGAGGGAGGCATGGAGAAGTGGCCCAGAGAGAGAGGTGCGTGGAGAAGCAGCCCAGGCAGGGGCCAAGAGACAAGTGAACCTGGGGAGAAGATAGGCACTTAGAGTGCCAGCCAGGTGAAAAACATCTGTGAGGCACAGAACATGCGTAGGGGTGGTTGGAGTGTGTATTTATTGCCCATGTACAGGTGGGAACATGAAGGGCAACCTCCCAACTCATTAACAACTTAATTCAATTACAACAAGGCATGGCAGGTGAGCAACGTTAGCAGTCTACCCATAGACAGGTGGTGGGCCTGTGCAGAGATTTGGCACCTGTCACAAAAAGAAACAGGGCATTTCAATTCTTAATTGGCTAATCATTCATTTTAAAAGACTGTCAAGTGTGTAGTTTCTCTGCTTACCTAACCATTCCATGGTTGAAGTGTATGCATCACTGAACTCTCAGAAGTGATGTTGACACTTCCTTGAAGTCATAGGGTGTTGTATAATCTCCTTCCCTCACATCTACATAACTGTGAATCAAAGGAAAAAGTTTATTTGTAGGACTAACTGAGCAAGATCAAGCATGAAGCAACTGTTTTGCCTTGTTCCTTACAAAGACCATGACTCCTTAAGCCAGCAAAATCTGGGAGTTTTATTCTCCACTTCTTTCTACTACCTGAAAACTCGTGGAGCAGGAATGGAAGTAATAGGTGCTCTATTTCCAGCCTTGATTCCATCATTTGGATTTTCCCTTTGACTATTTGTATAGCAGTATTTGTCCCACATGACCAAAATTGTGTTATAGAAAATGGGCAAGATTTTCTAGTTTTTAAATTTCTCATAGATGTTGGTAAAATTGATCTCTTATTTTTAAACTGTTCTCAAATTAATTAAAATGTATTTATAAGTATCATCAGAACTTGGTAGACTGTTTCAGTTTCCTGTTGCTCATTGCCCTTACCACACAATGTGCTATGCAATGAACAAAGTTTTTTAGGCGTTGTTTTACATGACTTAATATCCTAATATATCTTGACATAACATCAAAGATGTATTCTCCAGAAACAGCTTATGCAATATTTGTAAAATTATAGTACAATGTCAGAAATATTAAACCTCAACTATTACTTACTATTTAAGAGAGTACATTTTTGTAGTGCTTATCTACAAGAAATATAATCCTCTGCTTGAGAGAGAGAGGCATGTTCTTTATCTATTTGAATGGAGAAATTTCCCCACCTTTCCTTAAGTAAACTATGTTTCTGTACAAAATCATGCCTGATGATTTTACAATTTAATAGAATATATTACTTGTCTGAAACATGTCTTGCAAGGATACAAAGTATATTTAAGATTTTACAAATGTTAATATCACATATTGTGTGTCATAATACCTTATTTTTCTTACTATGAATGTGAATTACAATCACAACTTGGAAAAGACTTCTTAAGCTCCCAATTTTCCCAGCACTTTTAAAATGACTCCAGGCACACACTAACTTTTAATTGCTTTTCTTAAGATGACTGATGATCATGCAGTTTGTTTTCATTGTATGTCTCAATGAAACACAAGCATGTACATGTAATAAAGCTATGAAGGTATCTGTGCACTTTGTATACTAGCTGACAAGGCACGCAATTATACTAATCTGTCTGTTAAACATACTTATTACTTATACTTGAGTTACTACCACATCTGTTTCCTGTAAGCAAAAACCATTTCAGAAAAATGTATTGAGGTACAATTCTCCAACTTCTTATTTCTATGAAACACTTTGGAAGAGAGAGTTCATCTCCAGAACCACTCCTCCTTTTCAACATCCCAAACTCTTTGATTTGCAAAATGAATCATTCAGTGAACAACCAGGAAAGACTGCAAGGATCACTGCAGGCTTTTTCCAGAAAAAAAAGGACAACACTGTGCCTGCCCTATGCTTGGTCAAAATACAAGAGGGCATAAGCAGAAGCTGAATCATTCTTCTTTGCACTCCCTATTATGGACTAGACATGATTATAGCATTTGCTTCCTACACTCAAGTCCAAAGGCGCATTAATTATAGTCGGTCAGCTACAGAAGAAAGTGTATGTGACACCTTCCTAAGGGGTGCTACTGTGCATGCATGTTCCCAAGGTATCAGGGAACTCCTGCATAAATAGTGTGCATCTACACTACTGCCAGTGGGGATCTGCGTCTTCATGGGCAACTGGTGCCACCTTAGGCAGGGGGCACCTGCCCCCCCAGCGACCAGTGTCCCCCTGTGGTCAATCTCGCTGACTGCGAAGCAGCTGCAGAGCTCCCAGAAGCAGCCATGGCACTATATCTGGTGCTCCCACTCCCCAGCCAGCGTTCCCAGGGGGGCACTAGCGCTCCTGTCTGGCCCCGCCCCGCCCAACATTCATGCAGGGAGTGCAGCCCGTCAGAGGACGCCCAGGTGCTCTCAGGGGGTGCACATGTTGCCACTGTGTGTTGCAGTGTAGTATGGCCTTATGATTTTCTTAAAGTGCTGGCAATCGTCTTTTTTTTGGATAAATTAGTGATGTATCTTTTCTCTCTTTTACTAAGCTCCGAAAGAATTTATGCAGCCAGGAACTAATCTATCCAGCCTCCTTCCCTTGCAGGTGCTCTTTAATCCAAGACTCCCCACATTTAATCCTACCAACAGCACTTCAGAGTTGAATCACATACCTACTAGCAACACTGTTTAGAGCACAATTGAATAACTGTCAGCTGGCCAAGCTTAAAAAATGCTTTGGAGAGCATCTTGTTTCCTAGGGAACCTCTTCTGTGTCCCTTTTGGATGTTCCAAGGCACCCAGGAGACACTTCATTATAGTTACTTTTCATGTTTTTGTACATTCCTAAATAATCAGCACATCAAAGGTGCATTTGCATTTCTTATTCTTAAAAGTTTCTAAAGCAGTAAAATGAATTACTGAACATAGAGAGCTGATGGTATTGCTCTGAGTAAAATACATCAGCCTTCCTCTGTAGTCTACCTTCCTAACCAGAGCCAACTTACCTCATCTACATTTCTAGTCTATAACATGGTAAGTGTAGCAGCAGGTGATGTCACCTGACATATACCAGCTACAAACAGCCCTTCTCTAGGGCTCATGCTCATTATCAGCAGGGATACTGTTTTTTTTCCCCTGTTTGTTTTTTAAAGCCAAATTCCCTGATATAAATAAAATTTAAAAAATTGCAAATCTTCCAGTTAAAAAAAACAAACAAACAAAAAAAAACCTCCACTGAATCTGCATATTTTCTTGATTAAAATAAAACACCACTAATACGTATGTATAGGTATCAGTTGATCACAATGTTTTATTGATATATTTATAATTTTAAAGCAATTTGGAAGTCTACCAGTCAGTCACTATCATAAAATAAATTCTAAATACCTATACATTTTTATGTTTGGGGGTTTTTTGTTCCCCCCCCATGATAAACCCAGAAGAGCTCCCCCTGGCCCCTTCACTCACCAGAACACAGGTCCACCTGAGGATGTCCTCCTCCAACTGCTTTGTGGTGCTGAGCAGCCCTGATATAGAATCTTAGAAAGTTAGGGTTTCATAGTTTCATAGTTTGTAGGGTTGGAAGGGACCTGAGCAGATCATCTAGTCCGACCCCCTGCCATGGCAGGAAAGAGTACTGGGGTCAAATGACCCCAGC
>NW_017728886.1:74531942-74628074 GCF_001723895.1 Crocodylus porosus
CTGGGTAACCTGTTCTAGTATTTTACTACCCTCCTGGTTAGATACTAGAAATATTTTTCTAACTTAAAACTTCCCTTGCTGCAACTTGAGACTGTTGATCCTTGTTCTGCCATCTGACACCACTGAGAACAATCTAGCTCCATTGTCTCTGGAACAACCCTTCACATAGTTGAAGGCTGATATCAAATCCAACCTCAGTTCTTTCTTCTGCAGACTAAAGAAGACCAGTCCCTCAGAAGTCATGTGCCCTACCCCGCCTAACCATTTTTGTTGCCCTACATTGGACTCTATCCAATTTGTCCACATCCTTTGTCATGGGGGGGGCTGGGGAGGGGGTCCAAAACTGAACACAGTACTTAAGATGTGGCCTCACAAGTGCTGAATAGAAGGGAAGAATCATTTCCCTTGACCTGCTGGCAACATACCTACCAATGCAGCCTAGTATGCTGTTAGCCTTCTTTGCAACTAGGGCACACTGTTGGTTTATATTCTGCTTATTGTCCACTGTAACACCCCCCCCCACCCCCGTGTCCTTTTCTGAAGAGCTGCTGTCCAGCCAGTCAGTCCCCAGCCTGTACTGGGGCATCGGATTGTTCCGTCTCAAGTGCAGGACTTTGCACTTGTCTTTGTTGAATCTCATGAGATTTTTTTGTGCCCAATCCTCCAATTTGTCTAGGTCACTCTGAATCCTAGTCCTACTCTCCAGTGCATCTACTACTCCCCCCAGCTTGGTGTTGTCTACAGACTTGGGGTGAGGGTGCACCCCATGGCATCTTTCAGGTCATTAATGAAGACAGTGAACAAAAGTGCCCCAGGACCAGCCCCGGGGCATTCCACTTGAGAATGGCTGACAACTAGACAGACATCAAGCCGTTACCCTCTGAACCCAACAATCCAGCCAGTTTTCTATCCACCTTAGAAAGGGGGTCATTCATTCAACCCATACTTCCTTAGTTTGCCTATGAGAATGTATCAAAAGCCTCACTAAAAATCAAGGTATACCACATCCACTCATCTCCCTGCATCCACAGAGCCAATCATCTCATCATAGAAGGCAATCAGGTTGGTCAGGCATGACTTGACCCTGGTGAACCCATGCTGACTATTCCTAATTACTTTCTCCTCCATGAGCTTAGAAATGGATTCCTTAAGGATCTGCTCCATGATTCTGAGGTACTGGGGTGAGGCTGACAGGTCTGTAGTTTCCTGGATCCTCCTTTTTCTCCCTTTGTTAGTATGGGCACTATAATTGACCTTTTCCAATCATCCAGGACCTCTCCTAATCACCATGAGTTTTCAAAAATGATGGCTCAGCAATCTCATCAGTTAACTTCCTCAGCACCTTTGGGTGCATTCCATTCAGCCCCCTACACTTGTATATGTCCAACTTTTTCCAAATAGTTCCTAACTTGTTCTTTCTGCACTGAGGGCTGCTCATGCCCTCCTCAAACTGCGCTGCCTAGTGTGGTAGTCTGGGAGCCAACCTTACCTGTGAAGACTGAGGTGAAAGAGGCATTGAACATTCAGTCTTTTCTGCATCCTCCGTCACAAGGTTGCTTTCCCCATTCAGTAAGGGACCTACATGTTCCCTGATCCTCCTTTTGCTATTAAAATACTTATAGAAACCCTTCTTGTTACCCTTCACATCCTTTGCTAGCTGCAATTCCAATTGTCCTTTGGACTTCGTGACTTCATCCCTGCATGCCCAAGCAATGTTCTTATACTCCTCCCTAGTTATTTGTCCAAGTTTCCACTTACAACCTTTTTTGTGATTTAATTTACTGAAGAGAGTTTCCTGCCAAGCTAAGCTGGTCTTCTGCTGTACTTGCTAGCCTTCCTGTGCATCAGGATAATTTGTTCCTGCTCTCTCAGTAAGGCTTTTTTGAAGTACAGCCAGCTCTCCTGGACTCTTCTCCCCTTCAGACTGGCTTCCCAGGGGATCCTGCCCATAAGCTCCCTGAGCAAGTTGAAGACTGCTTTTCTGAAGTTCAGGGTCCTTACTCTGCTGTTCTCCATCCTTCCTTTCCTCAGGATCCTGAACTCAACCATCTCATGGTCACTGCTGCCCAAGTTGCCATCCCCTACTACGTTCCCCACCAGTTCTTCCCCATTTGTGAGCAGCAGGTCAAGAAGAGCATAGCCCCTAGTTGACCACTCCAGCACTTGCACTAGGAAGTTGTCCTTAATACTCTCTAAAAACTTCCTGGATTTCCTGGACACTGCTATATCGCTTTCCCAACAGATGTCAGGGTGGTTCTCATGGGGGACTTTGAACAAGGCTTGGGACTGGGAAACTTCTGCTAGCTGTATGAAGAAAGCCTCACCCACCACTTCCTCCTTGTCTGGCAGTCTATAGCAGACACCCACTATAACAACATCACCCTTGTTGCTCTCCCTTCTAAACTTAGCCCAGAGACTTTCAACAGTCCTATCTCCAGTTTCATACTGGAGCTCTGAGCAATCATATGGCTCTTTTACATAAAGTGCAACTTCTCCTCTTCTCCCCTGTCCGTCCTTCCTGATCCACGACAGTGCTCCAGTTATGTGAGCTATCCCACCGAGTCTGTTATTCCAATCATGTCATAGTACTGTGACTATGCAAGGACTTCCAGTTCTTCCTGCTTGTTTCCCAGGCTCTGTGCATTCATGTACGGACACTTTAGTAGATTGCTCTGATTTCTCAGCAAGTACAAGAGCACCTCCCCTGTTGCCCAGTCCTGCTTGTTCTTCCTTCTGCTTCCCCCTTCCCCACTTTCCTCAGGGCTTTTGTCTGCATCCCCCAGCAAACCTAGTCTAAAGCCCTCCTTCGCTAGGTTAGCAAGCTTGTCTGTGAAGATGCTCTTCCTTCCGTCAAGTGGATCCCATCTCTTTCCAGCCATGGGAACAACATCCCATGGCTGAGCCTAACCTGGTCATCACTGGAAGGAACCTACAAGCCACAGTCCCCACACCTGGACCTGGGTGGAAGCCTTGATAGTGAGTTGTCTTGCCTAGATAGAAACCTCACAGGTGCAAGCAGAGGCAGTGGCTCTGGCATTGCAATGCCCTTCAGCCATTTCCCTGGATCTCTTAATCTGCTTTCTCTCTTACAGCTCTTTTTCCAAGCACACCTTCCCTAGAGAGCTCACCTGGAAGCTGACCTGTTTACTGCTCATTGGTCCCAAAAGGTTCCTCTTTTCCTGCTTCTTCACACAAAGCTAAAAGGCTATCCCCTCAAAAGCAGGGGTAGGGCCCAGCAGGGAGCAAACTGACCTGCAAGCTACTTACCCTGTTTGCTGGCTCCCTGGTCAATCAGGGAATTTCATTTTATACCCTGCTGGGCCTGGACTGGCTCCACCCCTTGTTAGTGCTTCTGTCCCAGGCAACAATCACTCAACATTTCCAGCTTCTCAGAGCATATGGCCCAAACACATACAGCTCACCAAACAAACACTCAACAAACCAAAGGCACAGGCAGCTCTGGATCATTTACTGTCTCTGGGCGGGATCTGGTGCCTGGTGTCAGGCTTCTCTCCCTTTCCTTCTCTTACCCCGTGTGAGGGGCTAGCTGGTAGTGACTTAGCCCAGGGGTTTTGAAAAGGCAAAAGATGATTGGAGGACTTGGGATTCCCTTTCCTCACCAATCAGGCCCCAGAGACTCACCCTCCATGTCCCGTGATTAGCCCCTTGGGTCACCTGGAGGGGGAATAAAAGGGGCAGCACAGGTGACTCAGGGGAGACCAGTGAGGGACCACAAGGAAGGAGCTTCAAAAGCTGGCAAGAGCTGAGCCAGTGGGGCAGGAGCAGTTGCCCCAGAAGCACCTGAAGGAGTGGGACCTGTAGGCAGCAGTTAGACCCTCAGCAGCGCAGCGTGCGGCCAGCAGGAGAGGTTACCCACTGGGCTCCAGGATTACCTACAAGAGGCTGCAATGAGAGGCCAGGCAGCTCAACATGAGGCCGTGGCTCCTGCAAGGTCAAGACCCCAAGCAGTTTTGCTTTTTCAAAACCCCTGGGCTAAGTCACTACCAGCTAGCCCCTCACACAGGGTAAGAGAAGGAAAGGGAGAGAATTTCTGCCTACTATGTGGGAGATCTGAATTTAAATCCCAGCTGGGGTGACTTGGGGTGAGTGAGCTAACAGGGAAATCCTTGTTGTAGTAGAAAGAGGTTGTCGTGTTTTCTCCTGCTCCAGGTACCTAGGCCCTATATATTCCTTGTCATCTGACATTGTGTATTTTGTGCCTTTTATATTTCACCAACCAGTATTGTTTGTTCTGCTGTTTGTGTTTTACATTTTGGTTAACCCTGTCTTCTGTCAACTGGATGAATATGTCTATGATTGTAAGTGTCTAATCTTCGTTGAATCCTGCCCCGTCAGGGCATTGTAGTGTCCCCTATACCCCTGGTTTATACTAGTTATGTTCCCAGTACTGTTCTGTCATTAAGATGTATATGATGAAGTCACCATTGGTGATCTGGCTCTGCTCTATAGGAGAGCCCCTACATCTTCCACAGTGCTTGCGCACCTGCTTTGATCTCTTCAAATTGGAGAGGGGGTACCTCTTGGAGTACTGCCTGGGTTATACTTGTTTGCAGCCCCTATTCACTGTCTTGGTCTCTGGCTTTAATATGTTACTGCCAGCAAGTTTCCCTCTAAGGTATGCATGTGCGCAGCTGCGCACAACTAAAAGTGTGGTTGCACACAGCCTTTTCAAGTCTGCGCACAAGGAGAGGCTGGCACAGGAACCTGGCATGGGCTCCACCGGCTCTGGGGAAGTACTCCATTCCCCCGCATCAGGGCTGGGGAAGAAGCACTTCCCCAGAGCTGGTGGAGCCCATGCCAGCCCTCCTGCCCCAGTCTCCATCTCCCCAAAGTGAGGCAAGGCAGGGGAGCCACTGCCTGACCTGAGTGAGGCTCCACTGGCTCTGGGACACTGCTCCACTCCCCTGCATCACCTCAGGGAGCGAGGAGGCACATGGCATCAGGGCCAGGGAGCAAAGCAGTGTCCCGGAGCTGGCGAAACCTCACTGGGGCAGGCAGCAGCTCCTCCCTGAGGTGAGGCAAGGCAGGGATGGAGGCTGGAGCGAGGGGCTGGCGTGGGCTCCAGGGAAGTGCTCTACTCCCCGGCCCTGTTGTGGGGGAGTGGAGCACTTCACCAGAACTGCGGAGCCTGCGGCAGGCTCTGGCCCCCAGCTCTGGCCCCTGGCCCCCAGCTCCAGCCACTGGCCCCTGGCTCACAGCCCCTGGCCCCAGCCCCCTTCAGTAAGTGTCTCACACCGGCCCAAGGTGGTGCGCTCATGGACCACTGCTCCGTAGAGGGAACATTGACTGCCAGTGCCCCTCACTCCTGACCCATAACCATCTGCCCCCCCAGCCCTGCCAGAGAGGACCTCCAGCTGCCAGGGCTATGCAGCCAGGGACCCAAGTTCCCAGCCCAGTCCCCCCCAGCAGCACCCAAGCCTGAGCTGCCACTCGTGGGAGGTGGTGGCTGCTGCAGCTGGAGCAGACCACAGAACCCAGCTCCCCCTTTCCCATGGGAGTGGAGCCTGTGGGGTGGTGGTAGATGTGTGCTGGTAGCTGCAGGCTTGGGGCTCCCCACCCTGCTGTCCTTCTCCCCAGGGCTTCTGTGGCCCAGCAGGTGGGACCCAGTGCAACAGGGCAGAATAGGGTGGGGTGTGGAGACTCAGTGCCACTTCTAGGAGCACTGTGCTGCCATGGCAAGTTGCCCCCTGCCCACCCAACAGCAGCAAGGGGTACAATTCTGCACTGCCACCCCCCTGCCCCGCTGCTGGGTGGGCTGGGGGGTGCCTCACCATGGTGCCTAGGAGCTCCCGGCTTTGGCACTGAGCCTCCCTGCTCACTTTTCCCTGCTGCACCAGGTCCTGCCTGCTGAGCCATGGAGGTCCCAGGAGAAGGGCAGCAGGGCAAGGAGCCCCGAGCCTGCAGTCACCAGCCCACATCCACCCACACCCCATGTACAAATCTGGGGGATACATGCTCCCCATGCCCCTCCCTCCAGGAACATACACAGTGGTGTGAAGCCAGCCCCCTTGCCATTCCCTGGAAGAGCAAGCCGTGGCTCTGTATCCTCACATTCTGGCCCTGGGCCCCAAGTCCTACACCTCACATACCAGCCCAGCTTGGCGGTGCCCCCAACCCTGCACAACTCCCTCCTTCACTATGGGGGCCTCAGTCTCTCTCTTCCATCTCAGACTTAACTGTGGGGAACTGTAGGAGCTGCTCTCCATGCTGGCGGGGGGCGGTGTGTGTGTGTGTCACCCCCCGCCTGATCACCCTCCTCCTCCCACTCCCCCCAGCTCCTTGCAGGCTGGAACTCTACCAACCTGCAAGGGAAAACCTGCCTTTTCTTGCATTTTTCTCCTTTAAAGGAGAAAATCCATGTTTTACCACATTTTTCTGTGGAAAATGGAAAACCTGGATCCTGATTATCAGACAGGGATACTGATATCCTATTTCTTACTCTCAAAAGATCCAAATTCCTCAGAGCCTAAGGTCCTCATATGGTCCAGTAATCTAAGAGCTCATTTTTTATCTTCCACATAAAGCCTGGAGATGGTGTTTCCCTCAAACATTTCCTCAAACCCAAGCTTTGTATCACTCTCCTACACATATGCAGAAGAGCCGATGTAAAAAAAATTCTCTCTCTCAAAAAAATTAACTTAGAAAAACAAACTCCACTGTAGGGTTGGGAGGAAGGGGTGGGCATATTTTTTGTTTTGAGTTCTAAACTAAAACTCAATACATTTCACAGAAAACAGACACTTTTTGCAAAAAAAATTAATTTTGGTGGCATATTTTGTCAGTCCTAATGTACAATATATATCACATTCACCTGTTTTATGAGTATCAGAAATTCCAACACAAATGCAAAGATGCTTGATATGCATATCTTGTCTACTCTACACATACTAGTCACAGATGTGTTAGTACTACATTTACCAAAACATGCTTAGGTTTTCCCTGGAGAGAGGTAGGAGCTAGAACATAGGTAGAAGACATTATAATTTTCATTTCTAGTGTTCAATATAAAAAGTTTCTAAAATTTGTCATAATAATGATATAGCCTTTCTCCATTAGGCAGAAAATGTGGTTAGAGATTTGGGGTAGCGCTGGAGTGATATTGTAGCCATAATGGTCCAGGAAATATGTAAGAAATAAGGGTGATTGTGGATGATATTTTTACTGGACAAATTGCATGGTTGGGAAAGATTTAGACAAACTGTTGGACACAACATACCCTTTTTCAAATCATTTGAAAAATTTGGAGTCATCTGAAGGTGTGAGTCTCTGAAAACTCCTATAAAGCACTTCCAACCATGCAGTTGGTCTGTTAAGGTATCACTCACAAAAATCCTTGCCTCTGGTTAGAAAGATGATTTTTTTTAAATTGAAAAATAACTTTTCTTATTATAATAACTCGTAAGCATTCACCATCACTTCTGTCTCATGTAATGAAACACATAAGCATATTGTTTACTGATTTTTATTCCTTATCTTTCTCTATTTAATATATTTCAACCTTCCACTTGGTAATAATTTACTTTTTTTTTTTTTTGATTCTCCAACACAATTTACAAGTCATTGTTTCATTCTCTTTCACTTTTATTTGTGGAGATAGGAAACATCACTAGGTCTTAATTATCCTTAGAATTAGGTGAATTCCTTACTTCTGCTGTTCATTAGAACTAAAAATGTGCATTTAAATAATGCTAAAAGTTGTGACATCAGGAAAGGAGACATTTCAAAGTCAAGGACAGCTTTCTGTCCTTAGCTAACTGTTGGAAGTTGGTATTGCATCCTTTGCAATGTCTTAACCTCCACTCTTTAGTGATATATGCAATATCTGATGTAAGAGAGTAACTTAGGGATATCAGTCAACATGTTCAAATGTGGATGACTGAAGAATGAAACTTGTAAATAAAAGATTTGGGAATGCAAAGGTGAATTTAGGAACCTAATAATGGGTACCCTGGCTTGAAAATTGGCCAGAATTCCATAGCTTTTATGGATTAAAATAAAACTCTCAATTTCATTTTAATTGCTTTAAAGTTAACACCAAGTGTCTGATATATGGGGCAGCTCAGGGAAAATTGGGCATTTTTATATGTGCTGTGGGAATTGGGTGGGGTCCTTTTAATTAGAGCAATTCCAAGAGCCCACAGCGTCTCATGTATCAGTGTCCCCACACTTCAAAATGACAGTGGGAAAGCTTTAACTAGAGCACCCCACTACCATTTTTAAGTGTGGAGATGCTGATACATGAGACATGGAGGCTGCTGGAGGCACACTGTGGTAAAGATAACCCCAGAGAGGAACTCATCTTGGGTTGGAGCTCGGCATGGTCTTGTGCCAGCTCTGATCTAAGGGAACAGCAGGCACAGAGCTGTGGCCAGAGAAAGTGCCACAGAAGAAGAAAAAACATCAAAAAAAAACCAAAACCAGCTGGGTTAGGAGCCAGGATTGGGTCACCTGCCAGCATGGTCATGCTTTATGGCCACGTACCGGTGCCGATTTGCCAGCCAGGGATAAAAACCCCGATGAACAGGAAACCTGGGGGACCAGAAGTGGGTTCCCCTGTGGGCACTCAGCATTCCAGGGCAGAGCCATGCCCTGCAGTGGGCAAATGGTGGCAGCCCCAAGAGGGGACAGAGAGAGTGTGAGCTTAGGAGGGTACCATTACTTACCAGAAGCAGATCCATGGATTCCAGATGTCTTCCAGGCAGACTGGGCTGTCTCAGAGCCCGTGGAAAGGAGAGACAGCTGTCCATGCCACAGCAATGACAAGCCAACAGGATTAAGACCCACACCGGGAGACCAGGTATCCTGGGAACATATAGAAGCTAAGTCAGTCCCTCGGAGGCAAGTGCCAAGTGAGGTGAACTGATGTCCATACATGGCTTACCATCTCAGATGGTCGAGACATGTACCAAGACTGTGACCCAAACCCAGAAGACCAGGATACGACATCACTGGTTGGCACGAGCTGGGGTGTAGGGGAGGCGAAGCCCCCAAATGGGAAGATCAAGGAAAGATCGAAAGAGGGGACCAGGTGGGACGGAATGTACAACTTCCTCCTTACTAAACATTTATTTCAGCAAAGCCATGGCAGGAAAGAACCACTGAGGACCCTCTGGAACCAGTCTCAATCACTGACTATCCTTCCTGTAGACAACACAATCACAATCTCGCCCGCCACGTCTTTGATGTTCTGGAGTTATGTAGGGAGACTGCCCTTCGTTCCCTTGGCTACAGTTCTGCTGGTTCCCCCTGTGGTTCAGTTCTACAATGGGGTTCCGGGCACCCCAGCCTTACGGGCTACGCGTGGTTCCAACTGCACCTGTGCCACGCCCCAAGCCTTGCAGATGTACCAGACATTGTTTGGTCTATTTCAGCAGTTGGTGTGTGCTCTTCCTGGATGGAATGATAATTTTAAGAGCACACACCAACTGCTGAAACTTCCTTAGTCTGATGAAGGGTTTTTGAACCCAAAAGCTGGCTTAATAATTGTTTTCCAACTATATAAGTTGGTCTAATAAAAGATATCAGATTCATGCAAAGAACCTTGTCTGCAAAATTCCAGAAGAAGTTTCAGTAGATGCCACTAGTGAATGGGATTAAAACAAAAGAAGACATTTTCTTCTTCTTTCTTCTTCTTTCTCATGGTGGGGGATGAGGAGAGCATGGGGGAATTGCTTCCTAGTATCTCCATTTTGATCTATGCTTTACTGCTTCAATGCAGTGCTTTTCCACTACTGATTGACTTTGGGCTGTTTCAGTGTATCGGGAGAAAAGATAATTGTACAAAGTAATAGTGGGTGCATCTACACATGCAATTAATAAGAAGCAATAAACTTCATGGCAGTTCGAGCTGGAGTAAACTGCTGCTGGGCACAGGATCTACGTATCTGCCCAGGACAGCAGTAATTTGAACCGGGGTGGAGCCAGGCCCCCAGTTGGCTGGGCTGGCTGGGCACAATTTACACCCCCAGTCAGCATCTACACATGCATTTCAGTGCAGTTAATTACTCCATCATAAAATAGTACAGTCCCCAACAGTAGTATCTTACAGCAGAGTTAATTAGTTTACTGTGCCCTAATACCAGTGCATGTATAGACAGTTATGCTTTACTGCAGACCGAATTAGTCTACTCCGTAGTAAAGTGCATGTGTAGATGTACCCACAGAATAAAAGTTCTCATGCTGCTTTGGAGCTCTGATGTAGATCTTCCAAAACATCTTCCAAATGTAAATGACTAGTCTTCAAAACCTCCAGTGTCTCTGCTGATATTGTTAGAGCTGTTCTTGTTATCATCTGCAGTTTCCAAACCTGCTGACTGAAAGGCATTGTTGCATGTCCTGCTGGTGGTAGGAGGAGTAAAAGGTTGTTCTTAGGATTTTGCCATTCCTTCTACACTGAGCTTTCCCGGAGGTGCTTCTGGATTCTGCCTTGCGGAGTTCCAGGTTGTCTCCACTCCACTTAAGTTTGTATGGGAGGCATCAGGAGAGGTAATAGGAGCAATGGACTTCAGTGTTGCAAATATGTTAACAAAAACCCACTCTCTATTTCTAGCTAAACTGACAGGCCTGTGCTGTGTAACATCTTGATGAATGATTGAGGAAGATTAAGGATTTGGAGAGAGCCAGATAGCTAAGCTTACCCACAGATAATGCTGCTGGGCCAGAGGAGGCAGTCAGAAGATATGATAAAGACTGTGACTTCCTCTTTTCACTGAGGACTGTCATTGTTGGGTTGCAATGTGAAGGTTCTTACTGAATTCCCAGCTGCTGTTACACAATCACATAGCAGCAGTTTCTAGTAAGTCCTTTTCTCATCTGTGTCTGGCCAGGAGATTGTGACAGGTCCTTCTTGATGCAAACATTGGTACTGCAATACATGTTGCTGTCATTTCAAGATTAGTATACTGTTACAAACTGTTCCTAGGATAGATTTTAAATCCACTCTTTCAGAGTAACCAGTCCAAAATGCAATCAAACCCTTAGAAAGTAGCACGTCTAACAGATGCATGAGGCAACAGTGTTACAAGGCCTGTTACTGGTTTTGACATGTAAAATCCAATGTGATTGGTGCCTGCCTACCTGTGAGATCTTATTTCCTTCTAGAGCAGTGATCAGTGGAGGTGTATGCTTTGGAGGCTTCTGGACACAGAATAATGACAGCTTCCTAGGAGGAAGACCTAGGATGAGCTGGACCACCAACATCAAAGAGTGGACAGGATTAAAACTGACTGATTGTACAAGGACTGCAAAAGGATTGAATAGAGTAAAGTTATTGTTACATCATGCATCAGTGATTTGGACAAGGGCATAGTGAATACACTGTCCAAATTTACAGATGACACTAAATTATGGGGCAAAGCAGACATACTGGAGGGCAGGGAGTGGATTCAGGCAGATTTGAACGAGCTGCAAAAGTGGGCAGAACAAAATAGGATGCAGTTTAACAAGGATAAGTGCAGAGTACTGCACCGAGGGAGAAGGAATCATCAACACACATACGGATTGGGGGAAGAGATTTTCTAAGCAAAACAGCAGCAGAAAGGGATCTTGGAGTCTTAGCTGATTCAAAGATGTACATGAGTCAGCAATGTGATGAAATGATCAATAGAGCTAACTGCACTCTATCATGCATTAACAGGTGCATCATGAACAGGTCTAGGGAGGTGATACTTCCCTTCTATGTGGTACTGGTAAGGCCACAGCTGGAGTACTGCATTCAGTTTTGGGCACCACACTCCAAGAGAGATGTGGATAACCTTGAGAGGGTCCAGAGGATGGTTGGGGGGCCTGCAGGATAGGTCCTATGAGGAGAGGTTGAGGGACCTAGATCTTTTCAGCCTCCATAAAAGAAGGCTGAGAGGAGATTTGGTGGCCATCTACAAATATGTTCGGGGGTGTGGGAGGGGGGGCAGCAAGGAATAGGAGATACTCTGTTTGCCAAGGCGCCCCTTGGAGTAACTAGAAACAATGGCCACAAGCTGACAGAACAGATTTACACTAGACATTCTGGTAACCCTTCTTTACAGTAAGCGTTACCAGAATCTGGAATGGGCTTTGAAGGGAGGTGGTGCTCTCCCCTATCTTGGGGGTCTTTAAGAAGAGACTGGACAAACACCTGGCTGCGGGTTGTCTGACCCCCAGGGCAGGGGGCCAAACTCAATGATCTGCTGAGGTCCCTTCCAGTCCTGAAAATCTATGAAATCTATTACTTTCTGGAGAAACTCATATTTTTTTTTTTTATCAAATATTTTTCAAGCAATTCTTTTTGGAATGGAAAATTGGAGTATCTAAATTATTCTTTTTCACAAAAATATCTGCTTTTGCTTTTCTTGAAAAAATGTTGAATTTTAATAAAAAGAATGTACAAAAACTGTCAGGACTTTTTTCCTTTAGGCAGTAACCATCCCATCATCCTTGGCCTATTCCCTTTGAATGGGAACCATCAAAGTATATCAGTTCTCTCTTGTCTGACATTTTCTTTGTTCTGGAGGATACACGATACAACCCTAACAGCATATGACTCTTCTTATAGTGAGGCATAAACTGAAAAGAGCAATTTGAAAGAGTCTATCAGAATGCATATTACATATGGACAGATTTCTTGAATCATATTTCTTGAATCATCAGAGTGGTCAAACAAGGCCTTAAATTCCCATTTGCCTTCTCTACTGCAACAGTATAATGGACCCAGAATTTAAATGTTAGGTCTATCAATACCCTCAGAGTCTTTCCCTCTATGCTATTAACTAACACGGTGCCATTTAAACTGTGCTTGCTCAGGCAATAGTTCTTCCTAAATGCATCACACTACACTTAGGCACACTCTTGTTTCATCAGCTGCTCCTGAGTCCATTCATATATTTTATCCCATATAATAGCTGCATGCTTCTAATTGTTTTGGTCTGCATTAAGTTGAAAAATTGGCATAGAAAAATGATCACAATAAAAAATGAAGAAAAAATTAATGAAGGCTTTCGACTAAATAACACAATTCATATTCCTAAGGAATGATGGCTTTTGCATATGGATACTGATTTTGGATGTTTGTGGTGGAGCACCAGGAGGGTGCTTGCCATGGAGTGTAGGCTGCACCAGGCTGGAGGAGTGCCTGTATGGAAGATAGAGATACCCCAAGGAGTCGATTTTAGCGGGGAGGTGTATGGCAGAGCACCAGTGGGGTACTCGCCACTTTTAGGGCTGTCACAGGCTCTGGGGGAGTCTGTTTTTCTGAGCAGCAGGGAAAGCCTTCCCTGCTAAACATGGTAAGGGGGAAGTTTAAGATCTGGATCAGGCAGCAGGCAGGTGTGGCCCAGTCCTGACGAGTGGCCATCTTAAGCCCTAGGCCAGCAGGGCTGGTGACAGCAGTTTGCTCCTGGACACTGAGGAAGCAACATCTCCCAGAGGAGCCACTGCTCTGAGAACAGCTTGGAGGAAGGGTGAGGCTATGGGGAAGGAGGAGACCTCATTGGTTCCAGACATGACCTAAAGCTGCACCCTGCTGGGTTAGAGAGGTCTGGTGGTCCTGCCTGTGGTGGGGCAGGGCCAGCAAATGCCAGGTTTGAGGACCACCCTGGTGTAAGGCAGGTTGGGGCACCTAAACCCCTAAAACTAAAAACACAATTAATTAATCTGCCCTGTACTCAATCTATGCATTTCATAAATGTATTTCTATTTAGTTAAATTAAGGTGGTAGTTCTAGTTAGTTTCTTAGAAGTCTACAATGAACAGAACCAAAGAAACCCAGTACCTTGGCATTTATATGCATCATATATGCCCATTAAAAAAGGAAAGAAACTTATCTTCTGGGGAGTAAGCTAGTGACCGTGCCCAAATATTGGTCTTCATCTCACTCTTCAAGCTAACAGTTACTGAAAGGGCTCCCAAATCAGAGTAATATTTAGTTGTGGAGGGGGAAGTAATGCCTAGATCACTCAAGTATTGGCTAGTTGGTCACACATGGTTAAAAATAGCATGGCTGACAGTTTCTCCTTTTCTGCTCAGCCTTTCTTTAGTAACAGGAGAAATATGGAGTTTCAAGTGAAATTGGGAAAAGTGAGAGGAATCTTTATTGCCCATCAGCAAAAGACCCATTTCTCAGGAAAGAGAAATTAATTTTCAGATGATTGTGTTGTAGTATTGTGTGAGGTCACTCTCACTTTGTGCATGAATAAAAGACAACACAGTTGTGCTACCGTCTGTCTCTATTAACCTACTGCCAGGTTAATTATTTCTATTTTACTTCCCACAAGAGAAGTACTGGCAATAGTTCCAGCTAAACCAGATTAGTATTAACGGGCCTTTGCCATAGATAATGCCAATCCATCCTTCCTCCTTGTATTATATGAAATATGCTCCGAGATTTTCCACTAGGTGAACAAAAATAATGCCAGAACTGCTGCTTTTCACTAAACCTCAATTAAGAGGTATTCACTAATCCCAAGACATATCATAGCTTTTTCCATGTAATTGCAATCTCTTTTTATAAAAAGGTGTTTACCTGCAGATGATTCTCCCTTCTCCTGGCATTGAAATTTTATGTGGGAGGAGACGGGGGGGAGAGAGATTATTTCAGGTCTAATTGTTCTGGTCTAATTGGCCAAATTCCAAAATTCTTTTTCAAACAAAATCTTCACTGGTTTCAATGTTTATTCATTGGTTGGCATTCACATACAATTTAAAAAATTCAGATATATGAAAAACTACCTCCACCCATCCAGTACTACATTATGAATTAAGGAGAAGAAAAACTTCTGTTTTGGGGAAATAAAAATCAGGCTATGCAAATTAGCGCTCAGTAGTGGTAAAATATTTTCTGTAAATAACAAATACTATGCTAGAGCCAGGGAAATTATTTCCAGCTACTAACCAAGTGGAGACAAAAGTTTTTAAATAATTAGTCATCATAGAATAGAAGGACCAGAAGGAGCCTGTAAAATCATACTTACAAAATTTAAAAAGAAAATAGTTCAAACTATTATTCAGTGGCCATTGTAAAAATCAAAGGCATTTTGTTACTAAAAGTGTATTTTAAGTATGTTATTTTTATTATTGCATTTGAAAAAAATCCTTTCTTTGGCTCATTAGTTTTACACTTAAAATTAAAATTGGGTTAGCAATTACCAAAACAACTTGATAACAGATATATCAGATCATGTTTTTAATATTTATTGCCATTCCATAAAAAAATACTGTATTTTTAAAGCTGCTGTGGACTGTTTTAAAAAAGTGTTTGTTAGCCATGGACTTTTAAGAGGCTCCCATAATGGTTATTCTGATAGTATAAAGCCTGATATTTAAAGTAAAAACATTATTCAGATGTATTAATTACATCATGGTTGCAATAAAAAGATTATAAGATTGAAGAGACCCTAAGGGTTCTATAGTTTTTAATTCCCCACACAGATAAAGAATCTTAAGTTTCTGAACCATTCCAGGCAGGGATCTATACTGTCTCTTGAAAACTTCCAATCAGATTCCACAACTTCCTTTTTATCTCACAGCTGGAAAGATTCATTCTCCTCCACCCTCCAAGATTTGATCTAAATTGGGTTAATGCACTGAATGTGCAGTCTCTGCTGTTGTCAAAAGCAATATTTAAACTTTAACTGATAGCTGACATGATGTCTGTAACTCCATTTGCAATGACTGAATAATGAATCATTGCTGGATTAAAAAATGCACTTACCTCTCTCCTCTCCACATATGCTGAATTCTGATTATACATCATATATATCACAATATTTTCCCTCCACTTCATCAGGATGGTTAAGCAGGTGGCATACAGTAGTTTGCATTCATTTAAGCAAAAGTGCTCAAACTGACCATTATTTTTTCCTTGGCAACACACCAAAAGTATTTCAGTAGTGATTACTTATCACAAGTAAAAACAAAAGTTTGTTGCACCCCAATTCAGAAATCATTCCTTTAGATGTAATATCATTCATTTTTTATAACTATACTATATCTTTATTGATATTTCATTGGATCGTGCGTGCGTGTGTGTGTGTGTGTGCGCACACACGTGCATGTAATGTATATATTATATTTACATAGGAGCAAATAGATTATACTACTCAGTGGTACCAGTCAAGAGGTTTGCAGTTTTAGTACTATTACAAAATGGAACATTCCTGCACGTTTCATGCATGTCTGTGTATACACACATGTGCGCACGGGTATGTGTGTGTGTGTACACACACGTGTGCACATGTGTATACACACGTACACAAGAAACGTGCAGAAATGTTCCATTTTGTAATAGCGCTAAAACTGCAGACCTCTTGACCGGTACTGCTGAGTAGTATAATCTATTTGTTCCAATGTCAATTGCATCTTCTCAAGAATCAATACAACAATATAGTGTTTGTCTGTTTACTGAATTGCCTACCTACTTTTTAGACCTTTTGAAATTGTCTTATTATTAGCAAATACTGGAGCTGTACCTTCATCCTGTACTTGATCTTACTCCCACTGATATCAACTGAAATTTGCTATTGGATTCAACAGAAGAACTAGAGCCTATACTTGTATACTGAGATTTTGACTTTTGATATTATGGAGTTATCATGTAGCTGTTACTATGAAAATTTGCTATTGTAAATGTCTCTCAGTGCTTACAAAGATCCAACATGTACCCACCAAACTACAGATAGTGGGTGGTTATTACATCTTAACGGGCTGTTACTGATATGCAAACAGCTTGGGACCATTGGCTAACTGAGTTCTAGCAAACTAGTTGGGACATATTTGTTTGGGCTGGAATATGAAGCAATAGAAAGTTATGAGCAACAAGATCAAGCGACGGAGATGGCAAAGAAGGGTTTAACAGGCTTCCCAAGCATGCCTTCACTGTTCCCAATGGGCCTATGGGTTTAAATGGACCTTTGACTTTGGATTTTTGAATGGTGCATTCACTGGTCGAAGCTGATCCTTACCATTGTGACAGCTTTCTCATGTCTATCACACTCCTATAGATCACCAGCCAAAATATGCCTACACTACAAGACTCAAACTTTTGGTGAGAATCTGAGAAAGGAGTTAAGGTAGGATGGACTTGTAAAGCATCAGAGCTGGATCAAGTAGGCCATGGGTTCCAGCTCTCAAATGAGAGGACTAGAGAATGGGTCTTCAGCCCAGGAGTCAGTCTAGAGGCCTCGAGACTGAAGGGCTGTGCCTAGACTCTATTATACTCCAGTGGCTTAAAACAACTGTAGATATTTTAGTGGCTGAGTCCTTCATCTGCAATCTGATAATTGGCCAAGAAGGGTCACTCAACCAGATGCCACTCCATTACTCCACTGGGGGGGTGGGGGTGTGTGTGTGTAGGTTACATCAAGATACGTGGACAGTTCTTGAAAATAGACTAGTTGAAGTCAAACAACAAACTTCAGCAAAGACCTTTTCAGTGATAAACACATATCATGTGCTGAATCTTGTGCCTCATCAGCACTCTGCTTAGTTATTTATTTAATGATTGCAAAGCTGTCCCTGGGATTTCTAAAACACGTGCACACAATGATGATGATATTAATGGAGTTGGCCAAGCGGCATGGTTTTATGCCTCTTTGAATTGCAAGATGTGGCTTGCCTGCACTGTCTGTGACTCCTCGAGGCTATGCTGGAATCTGAGTAGGAGAATTTATGCAGGAATGAGCTGAAGCATTGGCAATAAGCACATTTTCCACTGGAATTAACGCACAAGATTAACAAAGCTATAAAATTAGCTGGGAACACATGCGTGGTCCCTGTCTGTTTCCAATGCCAGAGATCAACATTTTTTGTCACTGAAAATGAGTGTACATGTCAATTAATTACCATCTTTCAATTCATTGTGACTGTGACATATTTCCCTAAAAAAATACTATTGTGCAATGCTAACAGCAGTACAAAAATTTGAACTAACTCCGTTACTGCTTATGTTTTTGCAGGCAGTGTTTATAATTTCTACAGAACAGATATCCCACATTTCTTCAGGTAATGAACAGAAGCACTGAAGGGGTAATTCAGGATAGATATCTTTATTCCAGGACCTCATTGACTAACACTCAGCTTTGTTCTTATCTTGTCAAATTAGCTGTGTGTGATGTTGATAGTTCTGTTAGTCAGTAGTCTCTATGGAGATTAAAGAACAGGGATGTTTGCAAATGACTGCATAGTTTCAGTATAATAGCAACTAACGGAGGATCTCTCCAGAACGCTTCATAATTACTTGTCCTTATTAAAACCATGCTGATGACTAGCTCTTTCCTGATTATTATAAAATCCTGGACAGATCAGTTTTCTATTTTTTATACCCTTAAATCTTGTCTATAAGAACTGTCTGTGAAATCTGATGTATGCGTAACCTGGGTGCACCCTATTCTCAATTGGATGGGGTGGGTAGGCAGGAGGGGGTGCTGTGAGAGGGATGCCAGAACTTCGAGCAAATCCCTCTTTTCTCTGTAGAGTTAGCCCAAGCCCAAAGTTCTTAACTTGAGTTATAATATACATAAACAAAACTAAATATCATATACATATATTTACACAGTGAACATTAACCAATAACCAAGGTCAAACTCTAAATAATACTATTTACCCATCACAGTAAAACAATTTCACCAGCATCAACACAATACAACATTTCAATTACAAAATATAAGGCGCAAACAGGAACAATCTTAATAACATCTATTCCTTAATATAGTCCCTGACCCATGGCAAGAGAGAGTCGTCCTTCCAATGGGATTCCTTGGGGGGGTGTCCAGGAAGCATAAGCACCCCCCCCACCTTCAGGGCCTTGACTAAGTGGCGGGCTGCTTACCCAGCCCCTTCTCTGGGTTTGCCCACCCCAAACGTCTTTCTCTTGTGGGACCCAAGGGTCCAATGACTTATGCTCCCTCAGGTGCTTGTGGTCAGGGTGCAGCTTGACGGGGTCTCCTCTGCTGGAGCATCTCTCCAGGCCTTTCCTGCACTGCTGGGCTCCTCCCCACCCTGTGCCCCACTCTGGGCACTGAAGGCTCAGCTCTTCTCAGCTGCTGCACCACCGCTGCTGGCTTCTGGTGCTGGGTCTCACGCTGCAGCAATACTATTTCCCCGTGCCCTGGCTTGGCACTGAGGGCTCTTTTAGCACAGGCCAGGCCCTCAGGCTCCAGCCATACATCTTCATGGTGGGTGGCTAATCCAAGCAGCCCCCGCTGCTCCCTGGCTCCTAAGGCTTGGGCCTGTGCACTGCCCTGCACACTGTGGGACCTGACTGCTTCCCAGGAGATGGGACCTGAGATGCTTCACTGTGATCCCCAAGGTCCTTGCCCCATGTGCTGCCCTGCACACTGTTTGGCCCACTGGCCCTGCTGGGGTTGCAGACTTGAGCTGCTGCTTGCAGCTCCCAAAGCCTGGGCTCAGTGCACCAAACTGCGCACAGTGATAGGCTCGAGCAGTCTCACACCACTCCCAGGGCCAGGTCATCCCATACCGTCCCCATACACCAACAACAGCCTGAGCGATCTTGCACCACTCCCAAGGCTGTTCTTTCAGTGGCAACTTCAGAAGCCTTGAGTCTATTGCCGGCTGGGGGAGAGCTCCCCAGCTTTTCTTGGCTCTGCTCTTCTTGAGTCCCTTGCTGCATCTGCCTTTATGCTGGGCACACAGCTCCTTTTGTACTCTCCAGGGCTCCACCCCTGAAGTCTTCCGGACCTGACAGTGTTGCAGTCTTTAATCAGATCTGGAGGAGCTCTTCTCCCTCTCCCCTCAGGAAAGGGGTGTGACTTTATTTTTCTTGCTGTCTCCTGATTGGTGGGTGGGCTCCACCAATCAAAACAGCAGGGTCTCAAGCCTGGATTCAACCCAAGCTCTGAAAGGTAAGCCTGCTACATATGCAATCTACACAGACCCTTAACCTAAGCGTAAAAACTGGTGTTTTGAGGTAAGTTTTGGAAGCTAAATTGAAAGCTCAGTCTGTAAATGTTTCTAAATCCAAATGCACTGAGTGGGTCAAATTCTGCTCTATAACCACTTAGGTTAGCAGAGTTCAGCTTCATTTCTCACCTTCAGTTTACTTAGACACTTTTCCAAAGAGTGGGAGCTCAAATTCAAACAGGCAGAGACTTCCTGTGGGATATACATTAGAAATGAAGTCAGGGTAGATATACACTTTATAGACTACATCAGGGATGTACACCTTTTCTTCTATGTTCCTTTGTAATAAGGAACCCGATATTACTGAAAGAAAAAAAATGTGTTTTTCTTAAAAAGTATTTTCAAATCTCTGCTAAACTTGAAAGTTTCTTGAAAGAAAGGAGATATCCAATTTTCTGAATGGAAAGCTGGGGAAGTAGTGGAAAGGAGGTAGCTTTACACTTGGCATCCCAGTGTGTATCCCCCACCTGCAACAACTTCAGTAGCAGCAGCATCTCCAGTATACATCTTGCCTCCTGAGCAACACAGAACAATACAAAAAAAAAAAAAGTTAAAAATAAGTGAATAGGGCTGGAGGCAAGGATTGTGGTGGAGCTGATATCGTTTATTGGACCAATTTCATAATTGGAATAAAGTTTGAACACAAAATACTCTTTTTCAGGTCTGACCTGATAAGTGAATAGTGTAAGATGGAGGTTGTGAGTGAGCAAAAAAGGATTACAGTATGTGACCACCGGGCTTCAATTAACCGTTCTCGAGTGGTTCTTGTCAAACACCTGTTGGGATCTTGTCGGTGTCAGAGTAGCTCTCTTCTCTCCATGTCCCCAACCCCGTTCTTGCCCGCCATGACTTGATGTTCTTCAGTGTAAAGGGGTCGATACGTGGGATACTCCGTGGCCCAGGATCCTTCGGCAGTCACTTCACAGTGCTCCGCCACCCCTGCACCCTGGCCTCACGCCATCTTCAGTGCGTCCTTTATCTGCAGGTCTTGTTCCCCAGTCATGGGGTAACACTACCTGACCAGCCCTTAAGCGACCACGACTCCCGGTCGTGGTGATCACCAGCCAGCTGGTCCCCAGTCTTCCTTGTCTGCTCCCCTCCCTTCAGGGGACAGAAAATCAAAGAAAACTCAGGTTTCACTTAGGCTTCCCTTCAGCCCCAGACAGCAGGCACACTCCCTTAGCCATCTATCCCTTATCCAGGGTGAAACGAACAAAATAACTAAAAGAAATGCTGCCTGCCCTGTGCCTCCCTATCCACTAGACAGTCTGCTCTGAGCTCTTCCCAGCTCCCTTCCAGCCCGTTGCTCTCTTGATGCCTGGCGGCAATGCCTGCCCTGATTGTACCCTCTTGGGGCTCTCCCTTGGTCTCTCCCCCCGGTGAGACTCTCTCCATGCCCCGTCATCCCAAAACCCCACCTGTGGGTCACTTCACTCCTGGGCGCTCTTCCACTTGCAATCCCTGGTGCTGTGTCTCCTGCTTTGGTGCTGCCCGATGCAGTCTCTGGTTGAGAGGTCTGGTCCTGGTCTGTTCCAGTCTCTGCCGGCTCTTCTCGCTTACCCACTCTTGCAGCAGAGGCTATTCCTCTTATCAGTGATGGTTGCTGCTCTCCACCTGGGCTATCTGCCCCCTCCTTGGCCGCAGCTGCCGTTTTTATCACTGCCGGCCGGCGTCCAATGGTGATGTCATCAGCTGGCCATAATTGAATAAAAAGGTGGCTAACGAGGGCTCCTCCCCCTGCCTCACACACGTCTCGTCCTGAGCTGCTGGTGAGTTCTGTTCATTACCCTGTTCCCCAGGACACATTACATTACAGTAGAAACCTGGCTGGATCTTTTAGGTGTTCCTTCCCAGACATTATATGCTATTTCTTTTTTCAGTGTTATAGGATTTTGGTAGAGCAAGTGTTACATTGTTTTGGGGTTTTACCTGGGTTTCGCTGAGGCACCCTTTCAACCTTAACTCCTTATTGTTCGCTTGTCTCTCTATTTTTATTGAAGATGAAGTAGTATCCTCTCTTCCTCTATTGGATGGTGGATAAACAGTCATATGGCCTGAATGCTGTTGGTTTATTTAATATCGCTGCAAAACTACAGATGGAATAAAAAGGCATTTATATAAAAAAAGAGTGTACAAAAGAGAACTTTTGCATGTTATCTTTTCCATTGCTTGTGTCATCAGATGCAATACAACCCAATCTATTTTCTCTGCCAAATCAATTTTTTTCTGCATGAAAATAACCCACAGAACTTGGGGATTCATAAAAGGAGCTGCTTAAGAACTCATTTTTTTGCCCAGCAGCAAGATTTTTTTTTAAATTTTACCTACCACTGACACATACTCTGAAAGCTTGTAAAATGGAGGTTAGATTGTTGGTTTGCCATTTGTTGATGGCAATGGTGAATTCTTTGCTCACTCAAAACATTTCAGCCATTTTTTAAAAGAAGAAAAACACTGGCATATTAAAAAAAAAAGCCAAATTAGATACATACTAAGCATTCCCATAGATTGCCATAGATGTATGGTTTGTTGCATTGTATAGCTTTTTCCTAAAATGAGCAGAAGACTTGGTTAACAGGCATGGTTTAGATTGCAAGAGACAAAAGACAGGCAACTTCTTCACATTCCATTTGATCTTGATCCTAGTGG
The DNA here is from genome assembly GCF_001723895.1 of Crocodylus porosus. NCBI lineage: Eukaryota > Metazoa > Chordata > Crocodylia > Crocodylidae > Crocodylus > Crocodylus porosus. The sequence goes on from NW_017728886.1 coordinate 74,554,503, forward strand.
GGTGCTGTAACAGGGAACCCTAACCCTGTTACAAGCAAGCATGTGCGCCATGTGCATCCAGAACTTTCTAGGCATGGAGGGATGGTGAGGAAGGTGTTAACTGCTGGACCTGGACGGCTAGTCAGCTGACCAGAAGAGGCAGAACTATAAAAACCCTGGGTTCAACAGCAGTAGGGAAGCTGGCAGCTGAAGGGGAAGCTGTGCCATTGAGAGCTCCCTGAAGAAGCTTGGAGAGACCCACAGCCAGAAGGGGGAAGCTACGGAATGATGATAGCTGCTCCCCAGCCAGGACTGTGGACAACAGTGTGGAGCCGAGGCCTGAAATAAGTTTGTGTAAGCTGACCTGCTGCTTTGCTTTATTATTATTTTTTTTTTTTGTGATTAGTGAATAATCTGGTGGTTTGGGTGAGGCTATTAGGGGATGGAGGAGGCCTCATTTTTGGGGAACCCTGGTACCAGCAAGGATGCAGGTTGGGGGGTGGGGGCGGGAACACAGCACCAGTGAGGCAGGGCTGCGGAGAGCCCAAGTGCCAGTAAGGGGACAGTTTGGGATGACACAAACACCGGCCCTCAAAGGACGATCTTTAAAAGGCCAAGGAGGCCGGGTGCACCTGGGGTGCCAGTATATCTTTATTTTCGTTTGGACTGGCAGGGTGAGGGTCCAGGGTTACACTCTGGTTTATGAACTGGCAACCCCCTGGCTCTGGGGCCAGCACCTATGCCTCTGGGCCAGGGAGTGCCATGCTCCAGAATAGAGCAGAAAAGGGGGCCACGAGCCTCCAGACAATGGAACTAAAAGCTGGAGCCTCAGAGTCAAACCCTGTTTGGTGGGTTTGGACTGGGAGGCCTAGCTAAAGGAAAAAGGGGTCTAGCCATCCTAGGAGAGACCCCAACATACTAGGCAGTCTCCCACTTGCATAATAATTTCCATCAAGACATGGCAGGCGAGATTAGGGTGGGACAGAAGAATTCCAAGGAGGATTCCAAGGGTGCCCCATGTAAGGCGTAGATGACCAAGAAGATGATGCTGGGGAGAGTGACCTGTTACAGGTGCCATACATGTTTTGTTTGTCTTTTCAGAGAACCTGATTAAAATGATAGAAAACCAATATTGTTAATTCTGTAAGGAGCATGAACTGTAATTAAGAGCCCTTCAATTTACACTCCTAGTCTAGTTTTTTTGCCTTAAATTCATATTGTGGTTCTGATTTGTAATCTGAGGTTAAAAATTGTAAAAGTGTTTGCACTACTCAGTTTTCATTGCACTGGTTTAGCTACCTAGAATTTATGCCAAGGGATGAACTATTAATTTACCAAGATCATTTATATTTATTTTAGCTCTAAAATAATATACCTAAAATGCATTAATTGCTCCAGATACAGCGCACATTGTTTTAGCTGTAAAAAAACCAAAACAAAATACATTTTAATACCAAAGCAGAAATCTAATCATTTGTCTAACCTAATACAGACTACAGAATTTCATCCAGTAATTCCTGCAATCTTTAATTCTGAGCTGTCCAAATGTAGTCACTAATTAATATGGACCCCTGCTGCTCCTAAGTATGTCGTATAGATGGAGGACCAGTATGGAATTCCTTATCACATAAGTGAAACACCATTGTTAACAAAGCTGTTAAATTGCTGCTGAATGCACACATCTTGGTGAATAAATCATCATTCATGAATAAAAAATTTGCATGAGTTTTCATGCTATTTCCATCTTTGACCAACAAATGAGGTAGTTAGTATCATTTGTAATGGTGCCTATTGTGATGTCAGCACAGAGGGTCAGATATTCAAAGATTCAAAATGCAGATGGGTGCCTAGCAGGATTTTCAAAAGCACCTAAATGGGATAATTGATCAACTTCCTTTGAAATCTCTGTGGCCCTTACTACTTAGAAACCAGAAAGAGCCCAACTAAGCATGTTTCATACAGGACATCAAATGATGCCACGTAATCAGTGCTGCTCCAACACACTGTCTCACTATGATATAACAGTTAAGATTCACAATTCCACATTCAATTTCTATAACAAGCATCTTCCCCCCTGACCTTATGGTAAGGCTCCCAACTGTTGGAACCTAAATCAGCCAAACAATTCCTAACAAAAATCATTGCCCATTTTGCATTATGAACCTCAAACATAATGGTAAACATAACATAAAAGGTTATGAATCTTATAATTTTCCATAATGTAAATGACATTCATTTAAAATAAGCAATAATATTGCTAAAAAAACTCTGGTTTTCATGAAAGCAATGCTTGCTGTTGTATGGGATGGAGATAAAGTTATTTCAATAGTAATCTCTTAGATAGGAATCCTGCCCTAGATCTACAAGGTGGTCATAGGAGTTGCCCCTTTAAAAAAAAAATTATATATGTGTGGTTACAGAAAAATAAAAGTTCTGAAACCTGCCAATTTTCTTTAATAATACAAGTGGTTCTTACAAGAGCCAAAAAAAAGTAATACTCTTAAGTGTGGCTAGGCACTTAGATCTTACTTGTGGCTTGTAGCCACAGCCAGGGGCAGCATTTAGCATCATAAACGACCCTAGAAATCAGAGGTTGCAATTCATGTATCCACCATTCAAGGAATCAAAACAGACTTTAAATGGGAATAAAGTGGTACAGAGACAGTATTTTTGCTAGCCCACTGCACAGAGAAATTCACTTTGTATCCTATCTCACCAAAACTCCAGCTTATGCAAAGAACTGGCACAATGCCCTGGATAGGCATCTGGCTGGGGTCATCTGACCCCAGCACACTTTCCTGCCTAGACAGGGGATTGAACTTGATGATCTGTTGAGGTCCCTTCCATCCCTAGCATCTATGAATGCCCTTTTGAGCACTTTCGATAGAGCACTTTTGAGGCTGGAATGTTGCCTTCCATTTTGTGAAGGAAAAATAGTCCAGAGAAATTATTCTAATATCCTCATTCTGATGAATTGGGAATTGCAGTGTTTAACAGCCTTCCAGATCATGCTTCAGCCACAAAACTAATATTAGCTGAATGAAGATGGACAAGCAGTTTGCATAAGGGTCTGCTGCTCTGCTGGTTTTCCTTACAGCAATGTAAATTCACTGTCCTTGACCACACATGTAACTGGAGCTCTGTGATTCTTGCATTTGTGAAAAGGCATATTTTAGGAGAGCTAATGGGTGTATAATGCTGGTATATTGTGATAGCTTTTACCTGGAAAGGTAAAATGTCGTCTTGTTACAAGCCTTGTAAGAGTTAGCTCTTAAGACACTTTGGGCTAGATCCTCAGCTGGTCAAAATCAACATAGTCCTGTTAAAGCTGGCCTAGACTAGGTGAGGATCTGGCCAGCATAGGCATATAAACAGGCTGTTCTTAGTTTTCCTAACTCACATGGCTTATGACTTCAGCAGGTTGTAAAAACTGGGACAAAACACTTGAGTTTTGTAAAATAAGTACCCTGGAATGAGCCCTGAACAAAGATACTCCCGGAGCTCAGGAGCACATCATTGCCTGACCCTTAGGCAGAAGTCAGGGTGCACTTTCTAGACTAACTGGCCACATCCAGACGAGCATGGGCATTTGGTTCCCTGGGGAAGACTGGCGGTGGGACACCCTTGTGCCTCTGCTAGTTGTTGCTGGGAAATGCCCATGCCACGCACCTCTGGCATGCAACAGGTTACCCCACTGGCCAGGGGTAACCTCCGCAGGGGTAACAGGTTACCCTGGTCAGTGCTGGCCCCAGAAGCCTTACCTAGAGTTCTGGGGCTGCAGCCACAGCAATGCAGCCACTGGTCAGTCTTCAAGTGGCAGAAGTGTGGCTCTGGCTGGCCAGGCTCTGGCTCTGAGTGGCATGCGCTGCACCCACATGTGCCACTCTGCTTTTTTGCTCCGTTTTTTTTGACTTCTGGATATCCAGGGGTCAAACCCCACCCCACCCTGCGCTGCTCCCTTGCAGCATGGAAAACAGCTGAGTGTGTGGCATGTAGCACCATAGATGTGTCTGCAAGGCCACCTACCACACAGCCACGCTCGTCTAGACATGGCCGCAGAGTCAGAGATGCACCACTACCCTGACTTTCGCCTGCCTTTAGGCTAACATAGCAGCTACCTCTCTCCTAATACTTCAGCTGAACAATAGAATTCACAGCCTATATTAGGTGCCTGGGCTCCCTATTCAATGCATTGGGAAGAGCTGGCACCTAGGAATGAGACCCATAAATGCACACTGGGCAGGGAGTCACCTAAGTTTGCTAGAAGGAAATGCTGAGGAGAGGTTTGTTTTAAGCCCTGTTTCTCTCCAAGCTCATTACTCTGCACCATAGGGAAGCACTTGCATTAAACCAGGATTTATAACTTGGAACTGTAAACACGTATGCCAGTCTTTCCCCACAAAAAATGGCTGAAAGAGAGCTAGTTATGGCATAGCTCAGTGATCGGATCATTCATCCAGAATGTGAGGAACATAGGTTTAATTCCCTCCTCTGTCTGAGGGTATTTGAATCTACATCTCCTGTTTTCCAAACTGCCAGGTAAGCAGGTATTTTGCAGTGGAGTGTACTCAGTCCTTCCTGTTGAAGCTGCTTGCTTCACTTTTTAAAGTGGAATAATTAAATATTTGTTATTTCAATTCTTACGGGACCCAAATATTTTATTTTTTCCCCCTATATATTTACTCCTGCTGTTTTTTGTTTGTTTGTTTTCTGTATTTTCCCTTCATAGTATCTGAATCGTTGACCTGTAGTTATCATATGTCTGACAGACTTCAACCAGGTGATGAAGATACCAAAAGGTGAAAATGTTTTGGACAGAGCTGCATTGACATTTTGCTGGCATCCAAATAATGTCAAAGTTTTGCTGTCTGTCTCTGAGGAAAACTTTACTTGTGCAAAGTCTTCTAGGAAAGGTTATTAGCAGTTTTCAGAATCTCCATATACTTAAGATAGGGGAAATGTTGAGTGTTTATTTTGCAGTGAGTATTTTACACAGCTCCTTGTTTAACTTCTGGTTGTAATAGAAGAAAATAAAATGAATAATGACTATTTGTTTCAGGTTTTAAAAAAAAGCACATACAAACAGGGCCTATCTTCTTTGCACATTCACGACTCACTTACTTCACTTGGTGCTGTGCATAACTAGTAGTATATATTCTTTCGGTCATCTCCCTGTCCTGAGAAATCTGAGCTAAGATATACTTGTGTATCTTATTAAAAGACAAATTACATTAAAAGTCTGTTATTAGATAAGTTGCTCCTTGGAAGAGGTGTAGTGAGTTCATCAGTGCCTGGGACTGGGGTGGGGGAGGTATGCTGACCACTGTGGGGTGCAGGGGAGAGAAATGCAGCTGCTACTTCTACTGCCACTGAGTGCAGGGCTGTGTCTAGTGTGAGGAACAAACACCCAGGGGGAGAATGGGGAGTACCATTCCACTTGCCTCCTCAACCCCCAGATGCAATGTTGGATGCAGGGGTGTTCCTGTGGCTAGGAAGGGGCTGCTTATGGCTGCTGCTGATGTGGTAAAGACTCTGGGGTGGATGGGAGAAGAGATTCTGGTCCCTCCCCCCTTGTAGTTGGTGCCAGGGAAAGGTACCCTGCTCTACCACCTGTACTGCTCCTAGGACACTTTTCATAGACTTACATTTCTATCATTGACTACACTTTCATGAAACACTTTTTCTAGGTTATAATTCAAAAGATGTTGATTGACTCCTGTAAGCTCTGGACCAGGCACCTAATGTAAAAGAAAACTCCAAAGATTTAATGGGAGGGAGTAACAGATGTATTGCTTGACTCTGAGATCTGCTGGAGAAGAAACTCCTGCCACTTGCAGCTTTAGGTCGCTCCCCCCACTTCTTCCCATTTCTGCCTCCCCTGCCTGTCCCTCAATGTTCCCCTCCCCCGCCCTTTGATCCATGCTGGCAGGCTCCATCCCTACTGCAGCCCAGTCCCATAGCAGTGGTGTGCAGCTGGCAGTGCTGGTCCATCCCAGCCCTGTAGCAGCAGCAGCAGCGGTAGACTGGTGCTGCTGCTATGGAGCTGGGCTGGAACAGCAGTGCCAGCTTAGTGTATCAGAGAGGGAGAGAGATGGAGAAGTGGTAGGGATGAGAGAGACGGGGGCCTGTAGGGGAGGAGTAGCAGGGTGTGCAGAGCCAAGGGCATTGGGTGGCATTAGTGGCTCCAGCTTTAGCCCCAGCCTTGAGTTGAGGGCAGAGCCACAGCAGCTGCCTGCCCAGCCCCACCCCTCTGCCTCATGCTTGATTGTAAGGCAAGGAGCTTCCCCCCTGCCATGTTAAATAAAGGGAAAACCTTCTAATTGAGTAAATATGGTAATATCTGTATTTTTTTTTAAATCCCCATTTGCTGCAATTTGTAGTGATACTATTAACAGAGTTCCATGTTCAGGATTATACCTTGTTGTGTATTTCCACAGCCTGATGTGATCAATAGCACCATATTAACATTTCTCTTCGGTGCCTGCTCAAAGCATGACCTGTGTGGCAGAGTTCCACTCCAGATCCATATGGCAAATGTACCTTTTTAAAAACTATGCTTTCCCTAAGGACGTGATCCAAAGCTCATTGAAATCAATGGAAAAGCTCTCATTGACTTCAGTGGCTTTGGATCCATGCTTAAATGCATTGATCTTCTATTGACATCAGGCAGTTTATCAGGGGCAAAATGTGCTGTGCACTTCCAAAAGCAGCATTTTGCCCTTGGGGAATGCTCTTGCTTTAGTATGCTTAATATTTTGAAGGCATGGTGTTTTTTTTTTTTCCTGTATCTCTCCTTTGGCATGCTAGACTCCACTTCTAAAGCTAACTCTTGGTAAGCAGGGCATTCTTTTTGGCAATATGTATGTGGATAAGGAAACAGAAGGACATTTGCATTAAGATAATGAAAGTTCTTCCTCTTTACAGTTTAAACATCTTTGTACAATATGCACCATAACTCAGGAAGCAGGACTGAATGTTTTAATGATGATCAGTGGTAGTAGGAATACAGGAGAATTGCTCATCAATGTTTTCATTCAGTGAAATGGGGAGGCAGGCAACCTGGCCTCTTGGCTTCCATACAGGACTGGTAACTCATGTGTTCAGACCCCAGCTCTGCCAAGACTTGCAATCAGGCTATAGGCAAGTCATGTGGCCTTCCTTTGTCTCAGTTTTTCCATCTGCCAGAGGGAATAACAACCCTGATGCTTAATCCTACCTTAAATAGGTCTTGCAAGTTCATTCAGTTCATTAATTAGTGGACTTGATTCTGCTTTCAGTTACGTGTTTAACACCATTGGGCAACCTACAGAGTTACCTGGTTGTTAACAAGAGTCTCTGGTGAACTGATTGTAGAAAGTTTCAAAGATGGAAAATGTCTGTATAAAGGCCAGCTATGAACTGCTTAAATCATGGTAGCAAACATACTTTTGCAAAACCATTATTTAAGGGTTTTTGACATGCAATGGAAAGTGAAGACTTCTCTAAGAGTACTAAGTTCAATTCTCTCCTAAATCAGCTCTTTGCTGCTGCTCCATTGGGACAAGGACCTAGATTCTGTCCATACCTGGCCAGCTAAGAATTACTCGAACAGTAGGCATTCTCAGCTGGCAGCACCGTGGCAGTCCAGAGTAGCATCCTGGTCCCTCGGGGATCTTTGCCAGCTGTCTTGGATTAAAATATCCCCCAGGCTGTTCCCCATGCTAGGCTGGGGAAGCGGTTGGAGCTGGAGCTGTGCAGAGCAAAGATAGTTTGCACTGGTATAGTTGTGCTGATGTCTTGCAAAGGAGAGTGTGGCTCATTGTGCTTGCTATTCCTCTGGCTGCAGGCTATCCTGGTAATAAGGACACTGTAGGTTAACACAGAGTGGAGAGAAAACAGTTCAGCTTTGTCTGCAAATGGTAATTCTATGTGAATGGTAAGTTTGAACTATCTTTTGTGCAAATGTTATCTCTGACATCAGTAATCCGTCAATCCTGTAGTCCACTGCTAAATCTCTTAAAATTATTGTAATTGCAGCTACCAACCCCTAACATAAATTTAAGGGCAAGCAGCTACAAAATATACACTCAGAAATGTCTTCTCATCAACATGTAATATCCTGCTGTTCACAGTTTACAGTATTTTTTAGAAAACATCCAAAATACATGCTTAAATCATCTAGAGAAACTACTTGCTATCTCCTTCCTTAGAGTGAAATTTCTTTTGCAGAGGCCCAACACATGACTTCTGTGGCCCTGAACTGGAGAACAGATCATGTTCTGTGTCTTGGCCCAGATATGTGTTTTTCCTTAAAAGCAAACTTTTACACTCAAATTGGTGAGGTAAATTTCAGCTCTAAAATGTTGACTTCTTTAGATACACGTCTTCTATTGAGAGCAAAGTATATCAGAATTGACAGCCGCTGTTCAAATATGAGACCAGATTTTGCACCATGAATTATTTTTGTATTGAATACTGGCAGTGTACAGTGCTGTACACAACATACGGTAAAAAAAATCGTTGTCCCAAGGTGCTTACAGCCAGTAGACAAACCTGACAATGGACAATACAATTCTGACACATGATGAACTAGGTAGACAGAAGAAAAAGGCTGGTTTTAAGATTCCAATGCTTGACTGGCATGTAGCCATTGGGGTGTCTGTCACATACTGCCTGTTTGACCAGAGATGAGAGAAAAAAGACACAAAAGAGGCAAGTGAGAAGAGTTAAAGAATATGATTTGGCCAGAGGTCTCGGGGGAACAAAAAATGTAAAGAGCTGGGAAGGGGAAAGGGCTGTCTAATGTACCTACAACCAGCTCAACAGTGGCCATATTTAAATCGCTGATGGCTACATTTCAGCAGAGGGTTGTAACACTCTGCCATAGGTGTTCATTGTTCAGGCAATAGAAATGCTACATAAATGTAAGCTCATTTCTCATTCAGCCTATTGCCCGCCTGCATTCTTGAAGAAGGTACATAACCATATTGTTATCCTACACAGGTCCTTGTTCATTTTTTAATTACAGTTCACTATAAATCCAGGGTTTTACAACGCATCATCTCTACCATTCAAAAGGACTTATACATCCTGGGGGAAAAATAATACCACTGAAAGAATATGTGCATTTTCTGATGCCCAGCAAAAAGTAAACTGAAGGAGATAAACATATAAATTTATCTACAACTATATATATTTGCTAATATGAAGCCAATGGGAATTATCTGTGCAAATCCCTCATGCATCCATATGTAAATGGACCCCCTCAGGCTGGTTTTCATAAATAAGGGAAAATATAGTATTTAGCAGCTGACTTTCCCTTCACTAAATCAACACTTTTGCATTTGGAAAAGCAGTTTATCCACAAAACTGAGATCCAGAAAAATGACAGTCATGAGATTTTTTTTTCCCATACAGGCATTCACATCCCCATGCTGCTGGCTGCTGAGAGCTGCAGAAAATGAAATGTTGCCATCAACCTAGGAACTGCAGGCAACATTTCCCTGCTTGCCTGTGGGAAATAATCCTCTTTTAATTTAATTATTCATTTTTCAAATTATTTAATGCAGTACCCTGGGATAGTGGTGAAGCTTTTGGTTGGCTTTCAAATTACTGCCACACCAGACAAGTACAGTAGTGGAATCTAGCTTCAAGAGAGGGAGAGAGCTATTGTCACTGAGTCTGTGTTTCCATTATGAGAGATAGTGAGGACCTTGTCGCTGGGATATCCTTTGGGATATCTCCATTTACTCTGCCAACCCACACAGGCCCCTAACATGGCAACCCTCACTCAAGGGCTTTATCCTGTTCCCATTGAAGTCAATGGACAATGGTAGGACAGCTGAATGTGGCACCATCTGGAGTCTGTCAGTGCTGTTCCTTTTGTCAGCCAAAGGGGTTCATTAAAGAGCAATGTGAAAGGCCTCTTTTCTGCCAGGAGCCGAGAATGCTTCTTGTGCAATTCTTTAACCTTTTCCCGTATGGGGGTAGGAGATCGGAAACAAATGTATACACTACTTGGCAGCACATCATGTTGTTCTGCCTTAATTCACCAAAGCAATCTTTAGGTTTGATCCTAGAATTACAGGGGTCTTTTATTTTGACTAGTATCTCATGATAAGAAATACTGGGGCTAATTTTTCAGCAATTTTTAATTCTGCCATGGTAGGCAATGGCATTATTCCAACATTGCTCTAAAGCCATAAATAAAAACATGTTTGTACAGTACAAAACAACAAAGACATATGGGTTGGATCCTGCTCCTACTTGTATCATCTCTGGGTGGTATTGATTCCGCTGACTTTGCTATAGTTATCCCTAATTTACATTGGTATAAATGATAGCCTCAGGCCATGATACATATTTTCTAATTTAGAATTAAAGGCTGCCTATACACATTCTGGTTTGCATTCTAATTAAACTGCATCAGAGGAGATATGATAAATCAAGTCTGCTCTGCATTCTAATTAGAATGCTCCAGTTGGCCTCATTGTCACGTGTATAAGCCCCTGCATATTTAAAAAAGGCCACTGGGGCACTTTATCTACACCTTCTCCAATGAGATTTAGATAAAGCATTCCACAACTACTTAAGCCTGCAGGGGCTCAATACACAGGATGGTGAGGCATTTCAATTAGAGCAGCTCTCTGGGAACCACTCCAATTAAAATGCCCTCCTGCCCCAGAGCATGACTATAAGCAGCCAAAATGACTTTTTGCTGAAGGTTAACTCTGGGCATGGAGGCCTGGAGTGTACTTTAAATAGAGTTGTCAGATGCGTAGGGTGCTTCTGGAACAGGTAAAGTCCTCAATTTAATTTAGTTTTGTTCATTTATAAAATGTTTATACATTTAAATTTTTATAAGTTTTAAGTTTCTTTTCTGCTTTTTCTTTATAGTGTGATTTTTTTTTTTTTTCCTAGTGAAGAGCTTCTTTCAAGAGTTGTGTAGAGGAGCCAAATGGGGAGGAAGCAGAGGTGTAGAACAGCCAGTCCAAATAACGTGTCCCCTTAAAAACACAGAATCCCTGGTGGAAATCTTGTTCTAGGAGGAGGATTAACTTCAGCTATATACCTTCACACTTGGGATGAGGAGACAGGATTTAGGACATGTATGTTGCAGGGGTTGCTAATGTCAGCGCTGCTTTTGAAAGGAATATGGTGCTAGGACAATGGTTAGAAAGTCATGCAGAGGATCCAACTTGTGCATGTCCCAGCATCCTCAGGGGTAGAGTGTGATTCTTTTCATTAGAAATGTTCTGACTCTATTGAGGTAAAGGGCTACATTCTCCCTGAACCCTTCATTCTGCAGTAAACACTTCTTTATGGGGAAGAAGTGTTCAGTTGGGGTCTGTGCAGCTTGAAAATCAGAGACTTTTTTGCCTTTATCCATAAAGAAGAAGCTTCCATCATGCATAGAACACTAGTCATTATGAATTGAAAAGACAAATAGTATTTACAGAGGAATGCTTTAAGTAGAGAGGTTCTTGATGTAATGGGAAATTATAGGGTCAAATGTTCATACTGTGTGCATGCAACTTTGCATGCCCAATTAGTTGTGCAAGGAAACAGCACAGAAATGCATTGTCTGTATGTACAAGTGAGTATACAAAGACTGTGCTAAGAAGTGAGTTATACTTTCTAGGTTGCATATCTGCTGGATGAGAACAGGCCACAGGACAGGATGCTAGCCTGAGAAAGCTGAGACCATCATTTAATTGCCTTTGCCGCTACCTGCTTCTGGGGAAATGCTGGGTGATTCACTTCCTCTCAATGCCTCAGTTCCCCATTCATAATATGACTTCACAGGGGTGTCACAAAGATGAATAATATTAAAGAATGTGACGGGGGCCATATATGTAGCATAGGAGGAAACAATTGTAAAAAAATTGCTATTTAAAGCCCCCTTTTCAGTTGTAAGGCATACAATCAAATTTAACTGATGTAGTTATATTTGGCCCCTACTTGGTCCCTACTTTGTTCCCTATTTTCTCCATCTGTGCCAGGCACAAATTCTGTTGTGTTGCAGAATGAAATAAAAAAAACTATATAAAATATGAAGAAACTGAAATCAAAGGTACCTTTATAAAGAAGAGAAAAAGAGGAATGGTACATATAGTATTATATTAGTGTACCTAACTGGAGCTCTACAAAAGCTGTAAGTCTGCCATGTTTAAAATAGCAAATACTTTGTGACCTTTTTCTTTATTTTTGTTAAAGTAACTTTTCTCTGGACTCCCATTCTGTTATAGTTGGAAGCATAAAGCCTTTCAAATCTGTATACCAGAGGACTGAATAATCTATTTGTACCTGAGGTGAGTCTTTCCAGTTATGTAAAACAGTTTTAATAGTGATTGATGTCAATGTATCTTTATATTCATTGTCATTACTTATTATTTGAAAGCACTCACAGCTGTGCTTGATGCTCTGCAGCAGGTACCTAGAAGCCAGATATCTGCCTGGAAGAGTTTACAATGTAAAGCCCCAATCATTCCAAGACTTCCTTATGTGATTAACAAATCATGTTGTTACCATTCCAGAGGTGTGAGCTCTTGTCTCACTCTACCTTTACTTTAGGTACAAGTGGTCAATGGGTACTTGGATCACTTGGGCTGGGCTGAGAAGTCTAAACTGGCTGCATGTGAATACTAGCCACATCACTCTGTTGTGATCTGCTGCTTGCAGGAAGTAGGGTGCCTTATCCATCCCTTATCATGGACTTGTTCAACTCAAGTAGACATTTGAGTATATCCAATTGATTCACAGGGCCTCTACATACCTGAGTGTTTACAGGACAGGGTTCTTTACTTTCTAACATTTGTATCGGCTTTTTTTAATGCCTGTGATACAAATTCTCATAAACCAATTGGGTTACTTGACTTTTTTATGTAATTTAATTTTGCTTAACTTAATTTTAAGCAGTTTCTCTTCTCAGAAGCCTATTAACCTTACAATGAACTCTTCCTGTAAAGCGAGACTGGGGAAGGAGACTGTCTACATCTGTTAAATTCTAGTCTGATTTTTTTTATAAGTTGTAAAGGTATTATACAGGAGAAAAATACTTGATAGGCACATTGTTTAGTCAGCTGGTATCTCCCTATGTGCAGCCACGGGATACTGTACTGAGGTAAAGGCTGATCTTTTCCCACTTATGCCAGGAGAAAAATTAACACTGGCTTTAATTCAGCTCGTTGGTTCCAATTCATTCTTGTGCTGGTACAGAAAGTAAGAAGTGGCTTGGGCTTCTCGCATTTCAAAGTTGTCAGGAGCTGGCTTGGCCCTTAGCAGAGGTTAGGGCGACCCTGAGGAATTGGGCCGTAGTGACACTGCACCCCTGCTGTTAGGATCTCCATGGGACATTGTAGGCATTCAGAGTCAGTGGTGCACAGGATTTGCCTTACTACTTCCTTCTTTCCTGGCTTGCCCGTGCTCCAGAACATCTCTGCATTGCAGGCTCATGCATAGGTGGTACAGAGCTGTGGGGTTAGCTCTGTGCCTGGTGGGGGCCTCCCATAGGCCAGGGAAATTTACCTGTGAAGGAACATGGCTGACGTGCAGAGCTCAAATCCCATTTAATACTTATATCAGAACCTCCTCTTCCCTGCCCCCCAGTATTCACCATTTGGTTGAATAGGAACCTGTGTTTGTGTTTACTTTCATTTGGACAAACAAAAATTCCACCTACTGAGTTTACGTCTTCCACTGAATAAAACTGTCTTTAGCGGTTGTACGATTATAATAGATTTAGAATTGTTCCACCTGTTTCTGTTTTCCATAACTCTGTCCAGCTGGTAAGTGTCCTTAATCAGATCACTGCTCTGAGCTAAATCCAATATAGATAGTGGCCAAAAGTTAGAATGTGCCTTGCTAAATCTCACTGTAAATCGGCAATGATTTTTTTCTTTTTAGCAGTACCTCAAAGAATGTCAGTCTTACAATATTGAGATTAACATGGTATTAGCATAATTCTGTCATTTCCCCCCCCTCCACCCCCTTGCAATTTAATGTTTTGGGTTTTTTTTAAATGAAACAAGATTAATAATAAAGGGAGTTTAGCTGAGAAGGGTCTGGGGAATGTCCAATTATAGCACTGTTTATAATCAATGGATATGAGTCATTGCTCATTTATAAGAACAGAACAGCATTGCCAACTGTGGATGTTTAATATCATGAGTCAAATGCTTCAGTCTTTACTCAGTTCTTACTCAGGAAAAATTCCCAGCAACTGCAATTGAGTTTTGCCTGGGTAAGGACCGTGGGATTAGTGACTGAAGCTGTTAAGACTTGACGTTTCTTTTGAAAATAGGTACCTTACTACTCATACCATTTACAGTTGATGTGCAATGCATCTCAGTAAACCGACAGCTCTCAATCTGCAATCTCTGGAAAGGTGGCCAGCTACATGGTGCTGGCTCTTTTCTATTAATCTAGTTATTAGAAAGAAGCTAGAACTTCACTATTTTTCCCCCTAGAATTACAGCAACTGTTTACATAGGAAAGTATATGCCAAAATTGAGGCTACGTAGTCATGAATGGAAAGAGAGGTACTCAGTGTGATTGTGAATGGGCTAGAAGAGATCCACAATATGAATGAGTTTGAATACTCCTGTAATGAACAGACCTGTGTCATGCTGTTGTAAAGTATTATTACTATTTGTGTTACTCTAGTTCCTGTGCCCCAGCTGAGGTCACAGCTCCATCATGCTAGGACTGTTTTTACAGATGAGTTTATATTCCAAAGAATTTATAGTTCAAACAGACAAGATGGACAATGTTTGGAAGAACTTTTACATATGTGGATCTAGGATACAGAACAACTTAAATGACTTGCTCGAGGTCTTCCAGAGAATCTATAGCAGAGCCAGGAATTAACCCAGATCTACTAAGGGTGGTGTCACATGTTCAACTAAACACTTACTAAGTACAGTTAAAACTTAAGTAACCTCACATTCAAGCAGTTTAGCATGTGTTAAGAGTGCTTCTGTGAAGTTACACATTACACTTAGGCCATAACAAAGGCACTCCTGGCTTCTTGGAGTGGGGAGTGCCAGCTGGTACCCCCCCAAGTACTCCCTCCCCTCAGCAATCAGCCGCTGGTGTCCTCACGTAAAGTCCTCAAGTGTCCTCATGTGAAATCTCACTAACTTGTGCTAAGTGTCTTCTGAGAATCTCAAAGTTATGCCACTTTAGGCAGAGTTAACTCTGGGCCTTGCTACCTAGCTCATGTGGTGGTAACTTCAGTCTGCTCCATGGAGATAAAATGAGCAATTTCCAGTCCTCCAACATCCTAAAATGCACTGCTCCCAGCCTCCTCCTCCCACTTAGACCAGGGATAGAGCCTTGGTGTCCTGCCTCCTAGCCATGCCTCTCCTTGCCAGCTCTCTAGTGGCAAATCAGAGTTGTGCAGGCAAGAAATGGTATTAACTCTTAATGTGCGACTGAGTGATCACCATAGGTGATGTGGAGAGCAGGCACAGGAGGAGGGGGAGGGGGGGAGCACACCAGTCACCCATGCTGCTCACAGCTTGTTATAACTTTAGCAGTGCTTAATATTCCACAGAATTTAAGTTGGCCTATGTATAATATGTAACTTCACACTTAGGCTAGGGACAGAAATTACACATAAACTGGTATGAGCAATCAGAAACTGGTTCAAATCTGTAACAGAACAAATTCAGTGCACATAAACTACTTTCAAAATGACTGAAACCAGTTTAAGATAAATCTGGATGGAAGTAGTTTCAGATTTAACTGATTTTAGGTTAAATTGGTTTATTGAACTTCTGTCCCAGATCCTGTCCAGATTCAAGTTAACTCAGTTCCCCAGCATCCCAGGATACCTTGCACCTCCTGTGTAACGCCCCTCCCCCCCATAGGGTAGGCAGCTAGCTTTTGCTCAAGCTGTTGTCTCTAGCCAAGCAGAAAAATGTGCTCTAGCACCGCCCCTCCCTTTCCCTCCCTCCCCCACCCACCCCCCGGTTTCTGGCTTGGGCCACTGCAGGCATGTGGCTGCATTTCTAGAATCAAAAGCGAATGTCTGTTCACTTGGTTATCAGTTCTATCTATACAGCATAGACTAAACTATTAACTTTAAAGTCACAGCATTTCAATGACTTGGAAATGGAAGTTGCAAAATAAGAAAAAAGGTTTCATATCGATCAAATTTTGTGTTTAATACTAAATGTCCAATTTTGGTTTTGACCTCTAAAACGTTTTAAAGATATGTTTGTAACATAATATGGAACATGTTGAAATTAAGCATCGTTTAGTAACAAAATTAAATTAAAATATGCCTTCAAAATTGGATGTTTCAACCTTGTTAAAACACTTTTTTTTTTTTCTTCTTGTTTTCCTTGAAAATTTTCCTTGAGCTAAGCTTGTTCCTACAGGAACTGTTAATTTTGACAAAATGACATTCATTACGGATCCATTCAGTCAAAACCCTTTTGACCAGTTCTGTTTAGCTAACCAAAGTGAAGCTATGTTATATGTAGCAATGCTTCTCCACATGCTGCTTGCAAAGTCATTAGTGTTGCGTGAAGAATTGGCTTATTACATGATTTTAACAAACCTTGTTTTGATCTTCTAAATCACAATAAAAAAAGAATAAAAATATGCTGTGTACTTACTGATCTGATATATACTGTCCACCTAAACATTTGAAGAGTGTGTGTTACAGGTCCCTCTCTGACTAATCACAGAAGAAGGATATGACTTTTTGACTAAAACTCCAGCTAGAGTGGATTGCCTTGCTAGCTCAAGCTGTAATTCTGCATGTTACTCATGTTTGGGCAGTTAGCAAATTAGAGGAGAGATGCCCGCACTTCAGGTTTACTATTAAGGTATTCTAGACGCTCTGAAAGCCTTGAAGAATGTCTAAAATCAGTACATTTTAAATCAATGCTTTTGCATTGTAAACTGAACTTGCATGTACATCTAACCATAACCAAACTCTTCTTTACATGTACTGGTATGATGCTGTTGAAATCAGTGGGTTGCCATATAACTTTTGAGGGCAGAAATTTGGCTCAGAATGAAGTGAATTAGGCACCCACCTTCTACTGAATCTCAAAAAATTGTGGCTCCCTCAGGTTTCTTTGAAAATCCCAGCCTTGCCTCATGATGAGTAGAGACTGCTTTTAGCTCAGTGTTTGGATTTCTATATTGCTTCTCCTCTCATCTTTCATTAACTATTTTATCCACAATCAGAAGATTTCAGATCTTATTCTTACTGTGGCAGGGCACTGGTTGTGCCTGCCACTTTAAGGGACTGAAGACAGGTGCCTGATGAGGGCAGCCATTTTGAATTCAGGGCTGCCCATATAAATAGGGCATTTTGCTGCTGGAAGGCCAGGCAACAACATTGCCTGGTTGCAGTGCTGCTGGTATCACCTGGAGGAGCTGTAGGGGATGGATAGAAGGTTTCTGGTCCTAGGCATGACCTGAAACTGCACCCTGCCAGGAGTGGGTGGCCCGGTGGGGCTCTCAGTGGTGCAGGAGCCCCCAGGAAATGCCAGGCTAGTTACCACCCCAGTGAAAAGTGGATCAGTGCACCTTAACCCCAGCTCCCACCTTCAGGTGGGTTAGGACATTGGAGGTAGAGGGGGCCAGGCACAGCAATGGCCACCTGAGCCCACCCAAGGAGGATATCAGAGTAACACCATGACTCACTGCTTCAGGGGGGAGTGAGAGTCCCCTGTAAGACCCTGGAGCACCGATTTGTCATGCAAGTCACCCCATCTCCCTACATCCAGGAAGGGGGACCTGGAGAGAGTGTGGGGCAAGTGAGGACAAGGGTAGAGTGCCCCCTTGACTGGTCCATGCTGGAGCCAGGACCAAGAAGGTCAAAAGGGCCATGTGCCCATCACGACAGGCATCCAGAGTTGTGGGCCTGGGACCCTGCCTGGACTTAGAGATAAGGCCAGGGCCTGTGTATGGCTGAAGGTCCCGAGTGGGGACCACGCCCAAGAGGGGAGCCAGCTACAAGGAGCTCAGCAGCCTGAATGAAGGTGGCGTAAGCCGCCTGAGTGGAGAGATCAAAGGAGGGTCCTTCCAGGAGTATTCTGGAGCCTGCCATCTGGATGCCATCTGTGAGGTTTGGGCCATGGTGTAGGGGTGGTACGGAGCCACGGATACCCCCCTAATAGCGGGGTGCAAAGAAAAATAGGCAGCCTCCCACCTTATTTAACAACTCACTAATTATCTAACAAGCCATGGCAGGAGAGACAGGCTGGCGGCATGCCTAGAGGCAGGTGGGAATCCAGCGATGGCTAGCCTGAGTGAAATCTACTTTGCCACGCTTGCCCTATATCCAGTTTGTCTGTGAGAGACAAAAAACATATATTCTAAGATAACTCCTTCATGGCAGAAGTGAGCAAAGGAGCCAGTCCTATTAGCAGCTATACAGTTATAATTTAATCTTTTCTATAGAGTTATGCCCTCTTATTTTGAGAAAATTGAAATTAATATTGCAGAAGCTAATACTCTGGCAAGTCCTAGTACTTCAGCCTCAATAATGTTAAGCCTCTCCAGCTCTTATTAACCTTAATGGGAATAGTAGTGGCTCAGTATCTTTTAGGATCAGCTGCATTGAGTTAAGTGCGATTTATTTTTGTTTAGGGCTTCTGTGCTGCTTATAGGTCCTATTGCAGAGGAGCATATGATCTCTTTTGAATGACACTTGATCCAGAAGAAGTACATCTTTCCATCTGTAAGTGTCTTTTATAGCAGACTGCAGAATCTATTAGATACTGTGCTTATGGCATACATTTAAGACCAAGGCTGTTCAACAAGCAGCCCATGGGCCACATGTGACCCAGGTAACCTATGAGGGGTTAAGTTGTGCAACAGCAGCTGGAGCCTCCAGGCTCTCTCTCCCTCCTCAGGCTTATACATCCGGCCCTCAAGGGGCCCAGCAGCATGATGTGGGGAACTGTGGGTGAGCCTGGGGCCATGTGACTACACAGTACAGTAGCTAGCAGATTCATGGTGTGGCCATAGGGATGGGACGCAGGTATACAATGTAACAGGGTGGTCACCTATACGGTGGGGGAGGCGGGGAGGGGCACCTGGCACTGCAGTGGGGAGCATCAATGCAGCCTGGGGGGCCTATGGGTCACACAAGTAGGAAGAAAAGCTATGCATGCTGTGAAAGATTTCTGAATACTTTTTCTTAGGAGCTGCATGGATTCCATTGAAGGCTTATCAAATTATCCCTTAGTCTGATATTTTGAATACTTTGTCTCCTTGACAACAGACAACATCCAGTAAGGAATGTTCCATCGTCATTATGTGCAGGTGTCTGTCCTATTAAGTAGCTGGCAGTCAGTAGAGATTAGCTGAGGTCAGGAGGCTATTAGGACAATGTCTGGCAAACTGTAGAAGTGACCAAGTCAGCACACCTCCAGCACAGCTCCTGTACTAAAGGCACAATAAATCTGAAAATCCATGAATCACAATAATAACTTTCATGCTTTTCTTAAAGGTAAACCTCATTGCAATGGAATAATTAATGCAAAAGATTAAAGGAAAATATTATGCATTAACAAAGGAAGATAAGAATTTAATTTCCAACATTATTGCATTTTAGACTTGAATATTGGCTCCAAAGGTGGCTGAAGACATGTTTGCTTTTCAATATATATAACTGATAGCAATCTTTCACTCTGCTTTAATAATATACTTAATTGCTTCCTCACCACACCTCAAGCTGGTTAAATTCATTTCGCAGGGAAAAGATTATTTTCACTTGGCCTTTAGAAAATAAATTGTCTGCCATCCTTAATCTTGGTACTAAAACATATTGCATCAGCCTGCTACTGCAGGTCTGAATACGGCGTCTGCTCCAGTACAAAGTAGTAATGACAGCTATTTTCCTTATGCCATCACAAACAAATTGGGTGCATAAAGTGAAATGTAAAACCAATAGATTTGTTGGGGTTGTTTCCATTGTCTTCCATTACTGTTGTTGTGACACTAACTAAATTATCTGCATATGACACTTGCAATACACATTACATACGGGATGCTATTTTAAACATTCACCATGCATTATGGTAGAGACTAAATATATACAGCCACACATGCCCTGTAAACTTGTATGCACACAAGAAACACTGATACAGCCTCTGTTTTGGGGGCGGGGGGAGGTTGGTAGGCTTCCTCCACAGGTATTAGATGGATGAACACACAGAGCTGGAAATAATAAAAGAATCATGGAATACTTAAATGAAAGAAGAGACTGTGGTCAAAGTGGATTATTTTCATTGAGGAAAAACTAAGGACAGTTTCCTAATATGATATTTTTCTTTGGAGAAGAGGAGGGGGAGTCAGGGATCATGAGGCCCACTTCAGCTCTGTAATGTGGACCCATTTAACACACAAAGGCCACAGTACCATGGATCATCTTCTTAGGGAACTCTTCCAATGTACTTATTCAGGTCCTAGACTGAATAATGTAGCTAGCTTTCAGCTATACTCTGCAGCAGATCTGGTCACAGAGCTATAGCATTAAATCACAGTAAACAAGTGTTTTAAATTTATAAACAGACACTTTCCCGTATTGGGTCCTGAGTTTTCCATGTTATGGTAAATGGAAGCCAATATGAAAATATCAGTTCATGCTGATGTAATTAAAAAAAAAAAACTAAAATAAGATTTTGACAGTTGCAATGGAAATGAGTTTCTGGAGTTTTTTGTTTTTGGATCTCTCTAGCCTTGCACATGATCAAACCAAATGACCTCAGATGGTGGTACTATGCAAAACAAAAACTGGTTAAAGCAATACAAATAATGGGAAGATTTAGTAGCAGGGTACCCAGTGTACATATCCTCATTTTTAGATTAATCCAATGAGGAGATAATTTAAAGAACATGTTAAGGCAATTTCAACAGCTTGCTTGCTTCAGATCTGCACTTCAAATTGTGGTGGCATTTGTTCTTGTAATTCATTAAATGCATTCAGTGAAGAAATACACAGCACCTAGAACATCCCAGCTGTTTTATTTTTATCAGAGAGAAAGTGGAGGAGGTCACTTTTTTCCTGATAAACATCATACACATTTTACAATTAACTTATCACAAAATAAGGATAATGCTAAGAAATGTCGGTGCAAATTACGTTGTTGGCCCTTTTTGTCAGTTTTGTGCAGCTTCTTGTCAATTCAATGCAAAGGAATTATACAAAATGACAAGAGACAGGGAGACTGTGGGAAATAGAATGCTTGTATGGCAGAAAAATTGATAAAGATTGATTCATGACATTAAAAAATGCAGGAGACTGCATGATGGATGTGGTGTGTATGTGTGGGTGGGGGGTTTCTGGAAGCCTTAAATGCTCTTCTCATACTCCCAGCTGGTCCATATTTAAAACCACCAGACATTGAAACAGATGGGATATATTGGTTAGCCTGGCTTAAATTACAATAAAATATCATTCCCAGCTCAGGCAATGGGTGCTTGGGGTCTCCCCAAAGGCAGGAGGTAGAGGCAGTAATTAAAGTAGATTGAAAGAGGATGATGAGCTCTTCTTGCAATAACAAATGAAGAAGGGGAGATGTCCTAGTGCTTTTAGCAGGTTGGGGGGAAGCTATACTTATTCCTTTCTATCTTATTTTAACTCCTGGGTGGAACAATTCTTTCCCCAACCTGTGGAATGACAGAACTACTCCATTGTTGTTGCTGAGTACTAAAATAGCAGTAATCCCAAGGCTATGTCTACACCAGAAAATATGCATACACTCTCACACATGGCCTGAAAATTTTGTAAATCACCCTTCCCCAGTCCATGCTGGGGGGGGGGGCGTGTTTCTGTCCATGCCCAAAGCCTAGCTTGCCCATATCCCCTCCGTGCTTAGTGGATCTCATGTGTAGTGCTAGTATTTGTAGAGTAGTCCCAGCCTCCCTAGGACCATACAGAACAGAGGCTTTCTAGGAATTGAAGGGTGCGTCTATACATGACACTATTGTTATAGCAACACACTATGGTGACATAGCATCCACGGGCAAAAACCATGATGCCACAGCTACGTAGCCATAGCGACATGCTCCCTCATTACAGCACATCACTACAGTGACATAGTACTTAAAAATAACTGGGCATGATGTGCACAGTACAGTAACAACAGCACCATAGTGGTACATGCAGACGCGCCCAGTCTGTGGCATATTGTCGGGCATCTTATTTTTCAGTAACAGCCTTGAAGGTGGAAGGTATATTAGCTGGCCATCCAATGCGGCTTTCATGAAATCATAGAAACTTAGGGTTGGACGGGACCTCAGAAGGTCATCTAGTCCAACCCTCTGCTCAAAGCAGGACCATCCCTAACTGGATCATCACACTCAGGGTTGTGTTGATCCAGATCTTAAAAACATACAAGGATGGAGATCCCACCACCTCTCTAGGGAACCTGTTCCAGTGTTTCACCAAACTCCTTCTGAGGAATTTTTTCCAAATATCCAACCTAAAACTCTCTTGGTGCAACTTGAGATCATTGCTCCTTGTTCTGTCATCTGTCAGCACTGAGAACAGTCTAGCTCCATCCTCTTTTGCACCACACTTCAGGTAGTTGAAGGCTGCTATCAAATCCCCTCTCAGTCTTCTCTTTGCAGATTAAGTAAGCCCAATTCCCTCAGCCTCTCCTCAGAAGTCATGTGCCCAGCCCTTGAACTGTTTTGTTGTCCAATGTTCGACTCTCTCCAACTTGCTTGTTCACATCCTTTCTATAGTGGGGAGCCCAAAACTGGACACAGTACTCCAGATGTGGCCTCAACAGTTCAGAATAGAAGGGTATAATTACTTTGCTTGATCTGCTGGTAGTGCTCATACAATGCAACACAGTATGCTGTTAGCATTCTTTACAACAAGAGCACACTGTTGACTCACATTCAGCATATTGTCCACTGTAACCTCCAGGTCCTTTTCTGCAGAGCTGTTCCTTAGCCAGTTGGTCCTAGTGGTGCATGGGATTCTTCCATCCTACGTGCAGGACTTTGCACTTGTTTTTGTTGAACCTCATAAGATTTTTTTTTTTTTTTTGGCCCAATCCTCCAATTTGCCTAGGTCAATCTGAATCCTAGCCCTACCCTCCAGCATATTCACTATGCCCTGCCAGGCTGGTGTCATCTGCAAACTTGCTCAGGGTTTACTCAATGCCATCTTCTAGGTCATTGATGAAGATATTGAAAAAAAACAGTTCCAGGTCTGAACCCTCTTTTTGAGGCCAGCTGCCAACTAGACATCACGCCATTGCTTCCTACCCTCTGAGTCCACAATCCAGCCAGTTTTCTATCCATCTTACAGTTCATTCATCCAACTCATATTTCCTTAGCTTGCTTGTGGGAGAATGTTGCAGGAGACCATATCAAAAGACTTGCTAAAGTCAAGGTATATCATGTCCACTGCTTTTCCTGCATCCAAAGAGCCAGTCATCTCATAGAAGGTAATCAGGTTGGTCAGGCATGACTCGCCATTGGTGAATCCATGCTGACTTTCTAATCACCTTCTCCTCCATGTGTTTAGAAATGGATTCCTTGAGGATTTGCTCCATGATTTTTCTCGGGACTGAGGGGACTGAGACTGGTCTGTAGTTCCCTGGATCTTCCTTTTTCCCTTTCTTAAAGATGGGCACTATATTTGCCCTTTTCCAATTTCCAGAACCCCCCTGATCACCATGAATTTTAAAAAATAAAAGCCAGTGGCTCTGCAGTAATATCACTCAGCTCCCTCAGCACCCTTGGATGCACTCCATCTGGTCTCATGGACTTGTACATGTTCAGGTTTTCTAGACAGACCTGTTCTTTCACCACTGAGGGCTGATTACCTTATCCTCAAACTGTGTTGCCTGGTACACTGAACTTGCCTGTGAAGATGGAGGTAAAAAAGGCATGGAGTATTTCAGCCTTTTCCTCATTTGTCGCTAGGTTGCCTCCCCCATTCAATAAGGGACCCACACTTTCACTGACCTTCCTTTTGTTGCTAACATACTTGTACAAACTCATCTTGTTGCCCTTCACATCCCTTTATGCCTGCAACTCCAATTGTGCTTTGGCCTTTCTGATTTCATTCCTGTATACCCGAGCAATATTCTTATACTGCTCCCTAATCATCTGTCCAAGCTTCCACTTCTTGTAAGCTTCCTTTTTGTGTTTAAGCTCACCAAACAGTTCTCTGCTAAGCCCAGCTGGTTGCCTTCCATTTTTGCTATTCTTCCTGCACATCAGGATGTTTTATTCCTGTGCCCTCAGTAGAGTTTTTTAAACTCTCCTGGACTCCTTTTCTTCTCAGACTGGCCTCCCAGGGGATCCTGCCCATCAGTTCCCTGAGGGAGTCAAAATCTGCTTTTATGAAGTCCAAGGTCCATACTCTGCTGCTTTCCTTTCTTCCTTTTGTCAGGATCCCGAACATCTTGTGGTTGCTGCTGCCCAAGCTGTCATCCATTTCTACATCCCCCACCAATTCTTCCCTGTTTGTGAGGAGGATGTCAAGAAGAGCGTAGCCCGTAGTTCATTTCTCTAACACTTGTACCAGGAAGTTGTTTCCAATGGTCTCCAAAAACTTTCTGGATTTCCTGTTCACGGCTGTATTGCTCTCCCAGCAGATGTCAGGGTTATTGATGCCCCCCATGAGAACCACAGTCTGTTATCTGGAAACTCCCACTAGTTGTCTGAAGAAAGCCTCATTTACCTCATGATCCTGGTCTGGTGGTCTATAGCAGATACAGACCACAACATCACCCTTGTTGCTTTCCCTTCTAACATCACCTCAGAGACTTTCAACAGGCCTATATCCAGTTTCATACTAAGCTCTGAGCAATCATACAACTCTTTTTTACATACAGTGTACTTCCTCCTCCTCTTCTCCCCACATCTGCCCTTTCTGAATAGTTTGTACCCATCCATGATAGTGCTCCAGTCATGTGAGCTATCCCACCAAGTGTCTGTTCTTCCAATCGCATCATAGTTCAAGGATTGTGCAAGGACTTCCAATTCTTCCTGCTTGCTTCCTAGTCTTTGTGCATTTTGTGTATAGGCACCTGAGGTAACTAGCTGATTGCCCTACTTTCTCAGGAAGAATGAGAAGGCCTCCTTTATTGCCTGATGATGTTGCCATCATTATGACGTGGACTAGAGGGAAAGTAGAAGGTCTTTTGGAATGTATGTGCAATTTGTGGAGAGAACATGCAGGACATATTTAGATAGCATAATGTCTGGAATGGCTACTACCCTAACCACCACAGACACACTAATGTGTCTAGAAAAGGAGAACTAGGGAAGCATAGTGGGATAGTATCCTGATGCACATGCAAGATGACCAAGAGTGACAACAGAACTTCTGCATGAGGAAGCAAGTCTTCATGGCCATGTGTGAGGAACTTGTGTCAGCTTTCCAGAACTGAAGCGCTGAGGGAACCTATATTGGTACAGAGGTGGGATTCTGTTATTAACAGAAAACTGACTACCCAGACCATTATAGGTCCACAGCCATCCGGTTTAGTGTTGGCAAGTCAATTGATTGCTAGTGGTGGTGGTGCTTTGTCATACTTTTATGAAAGTTGCTTACCTCTGGTTGCTGGAATCAAGCATGATAGCTGGCATTTAGAAAATGGAGCTTCCTAACTGTATTAATGTGAAAGCTGGCACATATATGCCCATAGTTTGCCTCCTTTCCCAACAGAGTTGAAAAATATTTAAATTCCAAAAGGTACTACTTCACAGTTCTGCAGGATGTGAGAGACCAACAGTACATAAATACCAGTGTGGGAAGTATGGGCTAGGCCACTAGGTGCATGATTGTGTAAGTATCCATTATGACATGGGTGGCCAGAGTTACTCACCCTGGGACCCACATCTGGTCTGTCACAGAAGTTCAAGAGCCAGAAGGGGGTGGAGGGGTGCTCAGCAACCCCGAACGGAGCCCAGGGGGGAGGGAGTTAAGTGACCCTGAGTGGAGCCGGGCTTTCCTATGGGGAATGCAACCCTGGGGTAAGCAGCGTGGCTGCAGCCCCTGTTCCAGCAGCCGGCACCTGAGCCGGCAGTCCTGGGAGAAGTGGGCAGGGCTTTGCCCAATTTCCGGCGAGTCACACACATAGTGCCAGCGAGCTGCAGTTTGGCCATCTCTGCATTATGAATTTGAGGGGACCCTGCCTATCATTTCTGCCTGTGGTGTCTTGAGCTACACAGAATATTCAATGGCATTCTTGGCAGTGGCATAATGGTGGCTGAGTGCATTTGGAAGACAGAAAGAAAGAAGGCACTGTCTTCAGATTAATTTGGGTGTCATATCTCTCACTGTGGTATGCTGAACTCTAGGAAACATCTTTTGGGTTAGAGGTCAGGTATTTTCCATGCGCCATATGCTAGATATTGATAGGCTCCTTAGCAGATTCACACAACTGGAAAGCACCTTATATGCAACATAGGCCTCAGGGTCAAAGGAGGAAAGGGAATTTAGAGACAGCATATGGGTTTGCATCTATGCCATGTGTGATGCTTTTGATGAATAATCACTTGCTAATGCATGAGTTGTTTTGGAGACTGCCAGATACTGTGAAACGGGCAGTACTGACTTGGTATAGAGCTTCATATAGCTTGATGAACTAATTTTTTTCAGGTTTTAGACTGAGGGGGCTGCTATTCTGTATTGGGTATTTTTTCCTGATTAATGTTATGAAACATGGTGGACAATAGTGATTTTTTTTTTTTCCAAATTAAATATCAATTTAAATGTATGTCTCTGTGTTTGCTAGTTTGGGGTCTTGGGATGCCATTTTATTGCCCTGTATTGCTTGTTTACTCTTTGTTATATTCCATTAAAACCATTTGGCAAAACTGCAGTCTCCCTTTCTTTACAACTGCATGGGGAGCTACTAGTGATTAAACACTGAACTTTCTTAAGCTCAGACATGCATGCAGGAAGAAACTCCAGAACAGTGAAATCAGCCCAGCGTTCTACTGATGGCAATAAATTCAGTTTTAACTTTAGAATATGGTGCAAACTAAAATCACAATGCAGGCACTGATTTCTGGCTGAGGCTCCAGTTCTCCCAGGGTGTTCCGCTGTGGAGATATTTGCAGACTTGCCATTGAACAAGCTTTCCCAAGACATCCTGAGGAACAGCTTGCTGAGCATCTGTTCCTCATTCAGACAAGAACTCAAAAACTACACGTGCTTTGAGGTCATATCAAAATTATATGACCACATCATTGTGGTCATATCCCAGGAACCTCTCCATGACAGCCACGTCTCCCTTTTATTCCTTGTATAGTAAGACTCCAGGGAGAAGAATGGGGTCATGGGGGATGGCTTAAAAATGGTATTTCAAGGTTTGCTTTCTGGGAATTGGCTTATAGGGGTGCACGTGCATGTCTGTGCATGTGTGTTAGAATGGTTCAGGATGGGCAGCAGGGGCTAATAGATTTCTAAAAGCCTGGGTGTCTTGCACAGTTTTTTCAGCCTTCAGGAGCAGATAGGCTGTCTAAACCGGAAAAGCCAACAGATACATGCATAGTCTGAGAAACGGGGCATGTACCACACTGCTCCATAACTTGAAATAAGGTGGCACCAGCTCAGAAGGCCAAAGAGGGGGACCTGAAATTCCTGTTTTGGGAGGAGTGTGCATGTGATGAGCTTGGAATGTGCTGATGGTACAGAACGTGGACAGTGTGATAAACACAGAGACTAATCAGCAATAGCCATGGATGGACAGTCATCAGGAGGGAAGAAGAATACAAAAGCAGAGACTTGAGAGTAACAAAGGGTCCTCTTCCTCCCTGTCCTCTTCACCAGGAGGGTCCCTGAGAGGGGTACCCATCCCCCAGGAGGGGTCCCTGAGGCCACCATGGACAGAAGGCACACCACCAACCCATCTCATATACTCCACTGGGGGTGGGGTCAGTGGCAATGCGTAGGGGGTACACGGGGGTGCACATGCAACCCCTGAGGGCACTGGTGCACCCCCTGACAGCCAGTGTTCCCAGGCAAGGGAAGCAGGCAAGAGCGCTGGTGCCCTGCCCCTGAAGCGTAGGCTGGGAAGCGGGGGTGCCAAGAGAAGCGATCTCCATGGTTCCCCCATGGTCGATTGCACACACCCAGAAGTGCCAGCAGCACACCCGGAAGTGCCAGTGGTGCGCCACTGCCACTTCTGGGTCAGCGTGATTGGCCATGGGGGCCCCCTGCCCCCAGTTGTTGCAGTCAGCTGTGGGGGGACCCCCCCAGTCACTGACTGGTTGCTGGGGGGGCAAGTGCATCCCTGACTCAGGAGGCAACAGTCACACATGGATGGGGTGGGCCTCAGCATGTCACCTCCAGGCTGCTGCTATCTGACACCTAAGAGAGAGCCTTCAGAGTGAAGCTTGCATCCTGACCAGATGTTTCTTGGCTCTGACAGCCCTAGGGTTGGTAGATATGCAGAATTGCTTGATTGCCTATATTGTTTCTTTTCTTTTATCACTGTGTATCGATACATTTTCCTATTATCAAATGGAAAGGTCATAGTTGATCTGAGAGTTGGGTCCACCCCATCCGCCCCCCAGAACAAGGCATCTGGGTCCTAAATCCAGGCCCAACAATGGGCAGTGGCAGGTCCAGTTCTCAAGCAGTGGAACTCGAGTCCGTGTTCTGAATTCCATGTAGCAACAACATGAAGCAGCAGCATTACTAGACCTGTTTCTTACATTAAGCAGGTCCAAGGAGGTGATCCTCCTCCTCTATGCGGCACTGGTCAGGCCGCAGTTGGAGTACTGTGTCCAGTTCTGGGCGCTGTACTTCAAGAGGGATGTGGACAACATGGAGAGGGTTCAGAGGAGGGCCACTCGTATGATCAGGAGGAGAGGCTACGAGACCTGAACCTGTTCAGCCTCCACAAGAGAAGGCTGAGGGGGGATCTAGTGGCCTGTTACAAACTAGTCAGGGGGGGATCAGCAGGTACTGGGAAAGTCCCTGTTCCCCCAAGCACTGCCAGGAGTGACCAGGAATAATGGTCACAAGCTGGTAGAGGGAAGATTTAGGCTAGATATCAGGAGGCACTACTTCACGGTCAGGGTGGCTAGGATCTAGAACCAACTTCCAAGAGAAGTGGTGCCTGCTCCTACCCTGGGGGTCTTTAAGAGGAGGTTAGATGAACACCTTGCTGGGGTTGTTTGACCCCAGTAATCTTTCCTGCCATGGCAAGGGGTCGGACTAGATGATCTGCTCAGGTCCCTTCCGACCCTAGAAACTATGAAACTATTGTTTGCCTTTAGCTTTGATACTCTACAGCAGTAGTTCACAACATTTTTTTCATTTGTGGACCCCTAAAAAATTTTGAATGGAGATGTGGACCCCTTTGAATTGTAAGTGTGGGTATTACATACTTTTGAGTGATCATAGGCATCTTTTACAGACACCTTGACAATAGATTGAAACCATATAGGCATAGCCATCTGGTCACAGCTGAACAAGTTGGCTTGAAATAAGATAATACAGATGAATATTCCTGCTACAATTACTGGAATGTTGAAGTTTTGGGTATTTCTTTCAGATATTGACTCAGGTCTACTGTGCTTCTCTGGCCATCAAGCTACAAATTGGGAGCAAAGCAGGAGGTAGCAGGCTGCCTGGAAGAGTCCCCAAGGAAAATGAGGGGTTAAGAGCTGAACAGGGAGTT
Organism: Crocodylus porosus; assembly: GCF_001723895.1. Classification (NCBI taxonomy): domain Eukaryota; kingdom Metazoa; phylum Chordata; order Crocodylia; family Crocodylidae; genus Crocodylus; species Crocodylus porosus. The sequence goes on from NW_017728886.1 coordinate 74,584,100, forward strand.
ATAAAGTTCCATCCTGTTCTGGGGGTTCAGTCTGTACTACAAAGTTCTGCTGAAAGAGCTATGTTGGGTAGGGTTATACACACAGTTAAACTGGGAAAAGGTAGCTTCTGTGAATAACGCTTCTGTCATTTGGAGGATCTGGTGTAATTTTGATGTCAGAACTCATTCTACCTTCAACGCTTTATGCAAACAAATAGCTCAGCTACCATAATGCAGACATTGCCAGGGAATAGAGGAACTGAGGACAGGGTGGTAGAAGGGCCAGGGCAGGGGACACAGGAACATGGTATTATGAGTTTGCTGATGGAGGACTTCTCATATCTGAGTCCTGAAATTCATGGCTACACAGCAGGGACAATGCAAATTGGCCCGGTACAGAGGTGGGAAGTTGCTTGATAGGTTATAGATTCAAAGCACAGGCAGAAAAGCAGCTTCCCATTGTAACTCACTTACAACACTCCCCTGGACCCAACAGAAGTTCACTGGGCTTGGAGAATCCAGCTGCTGGCTGTGAGCCTACAGCTGGTTTCCCCTAGAAACACCCCTCCTTCCTCCCAACCCCAGAGCTGTTTTCAGAATGGGAAGGGGGAAACGAGGTAGAGAGAGCTCATTCTGGGGTTCCAGCAACTAGAGGGTGGGCTCCAATCCACCTGCCCCATGCTTCAGCACTGGCGGAAAAAACCCCAGACTGAACTCCCTCTGTTCCCTTTTCCCCCACCTCTTCTGCAAACAGTGCCAGGGCTGGGAGGCAGTGCAGACACAAGTTACTGAAGCCACTCCATTTTGGTGCATCAGATTTTCATGGGATTGGGCCCTGTTTGTGTGCTTCTGTTGGGTCATGGCTGTAGAGTGCTTTCAGGGGCCAGATCAAGTGAAAATTGTAATTTTTGTCTGTGTCTTCAGAAACTAAATTAAGCCTACAGATTCATTCTACAGGTGCTCTGGGAATAGAAGATTGGGACTTCTAGTGCAATGGGCACAAACATGAGACTGAATGTACTACTCTACTGACTGTCAGTATTGATGTATCTTATGTGATTCATGCAACTAATCCTAACTGAGTGGAACCTGGTAGAAATAAAGGCCTCCAACCTCCCATTTTGGGAACAAGAATTAGGGTGATGTGATTTTTGGAGGGAGGGGTAGCTGCATTTGGAGAGTTGTTACAACTGTAAACCCATTCCCTCCCTCTCATAGTCCTGACAGAATGCATTCCTATTAGTGTTGGTAGTCCCTGATTATTCCCACAGTAGTGCCTACACAGGGAGCTGGATTCTGTTCAGAGCAGATTCATGCACTATCTCCAGAGTCTTTTTAAATCCTTCCTATCCCTGCATAGTGGAATTACACTGGGTCTGTAGCATATGTACCATTCACAACTACTGACAAGCTTTATTGCTAGAATGTCAAAGTGGATGGAGCCGTATGTCAATGTGGGTAATGAATTAGGAGCACTGGCGACGGGTAGGGGGTGCACATGCACCCCCTGAGCTTGGCGGTGCACCCCCTGCAAAAAGTGCTGCCGCTGCTATCGGTAGCACCTGCAGGTGTTCGCCTCTTGCCATCCACTCTCCACCGCTGACACTGCTGTGGCTGCCTGCAGAAGCTCCCTGCTCACAGCTGCCACATTCCCACTGCCGCCACCACCACCATCGCCTGCGGACAGTTGCTGTGCCCCCACTGCTACCAATCCTCATAGTTTCATAGTTAGTAGGGTCGGAAGGGATCTGAACAGATCATAAAGTCCGACCCCCTGCCATGGCAGGAAAGAGTACTGGGGTCAAACGACCCCAGCAAGGCGATTGTCTAGCCAGCAAGGTGATTGTCTACTCCTAATCATGAACACTGTTTCAGTCAAAATAGAAGGATTTCTGTGGGTGATATCTTTTATTGGACCTACTGCATGGAAGAAAAAGAAGAAATAAATAGAAGAAGAAATTCGGAAGTCAAAATTTTCTGTTTAGCTGAGCCCTGGGATTAGATTTTAAATTTTCTTTTTGGTAGAAAATCAGCTTTAAATGGTATGGGTTTCTGAGAAATGTAGTTATCTGTTCTCTTTCTTCTAAAAATGAGTTCAAACTAAAACCCTGGATTCAGACCCATCTGAACCCCAGTGCTGAGCACAAATTAAAACTTCACAAACAGCCTCCATTGTTATCTTGTGCTGAATCTAGGTTTAGCACGTCAGATTCAGATGCCAGTGAATGTGAAAGTGTTCAAAGTGCAGATCTGGATAGAAATTGTGCATCTTGAGTCTCCTCTACTTAATTTGTTTCTAATGAGATCTGGAGTGATATGTGTATATAAATCACTCTTATTATCATATTTTTATTATGACACCATATGTGCTCGTGGCACTTTCCAGACATAAAAATACTGTTTTCATAACTGTGCGTGTATATTTACATATTGTATATGGGCCTGATGCTGTCAATTCTCTACACATGAAAATCCCTCTGCAATGTCTATAGCAGTGATGTTTGCCTACTGTGAATTTTCATGTTGTCTCATGTGATATAGAAAGCAAAATGAACATCCTGAATTGTTTCAAAACATTGGTATATGGTAAGTGAAATTCTGTTTAAAACTTCTGTTTATAGTGCTCACACCTGAATTCCTTACTGATGCTAAACCTTAGTGAACCTTATTCTGTGACTTTCTGGGCTGAATACATAAAAAAGTACTGAGCACCTTTAGATCCCATTGGCTGTCAGTGAAGTCAGTGGGAGTGAAGGTTCTCAGTATGTGGCAGGATTTAGCTCTAAAAGCATAGAGGGATGTAACTTGCTGCTTTTGCAGTCATTGACTAAAATGGAAGGAGCCATCCCTTGATCCATTTTAGGATAGAGTTAGGCAACAGAGTAGTAAAAACAGCCATGCTATCACATTCCTACTTCTATAAGCCTGGGTACTGCCCCAGCCAGTGCCAGAGTAACTGGAAGGGTTGCTCATGTCAGTGCAGACAAAGCCAAAAACTGTTCCAGTGGGAGCAGTATGTTATCAGTTCACCTGAGAGAACATCTGTTGCATGGAACACGTCCTGTTTCCAGTTATGTTTAATGGTTTAAGAGCCATAAAGACTTTTTAGTTTGGAGCTCCAAAGAGACTATTTATTCCCAGTCTCTATCTCTTTTATTCTTTAATGCTAAAAAGTGCTAATTGTCTGGAGGGGCATGGAGCGCACCTACATTCGCTCTAATGGAAATGCAAAGGACTCTGGAATAGACTTTTAGTCCTTGAGCAGCAGGGCAACAGTTCCTATTTGGCACAGAGAAGGAAAACTAGTGTACCACCAAGGATTCTGAATAGAACAGAAGAACTGCCATTTACAGGGTCAGACCATAGGTCCATCTTACCCAGTATCCTGTCACACAGTGGCAGAGTGGATGCTTAAAGGGAGAGTGAACTGGGTGTGACCAATGTCTCCCCCTCCCTGTTCCTCTTTTACTTGCAGCCTCCAACATTTAAGGTCTAGGAAGTTCTGATTCAGAGACTGGATTCCTAACTCCCATGCTCAACAGCTACTGAGGCCCCTTTCCTCCAAAAATATGTCCAGTCCCTGTTTGAATCTAGCTCAGAGGTGGGCAATTATTTTGGGTGGAGGACTGCTTATTGAGTTTTGGCAAGCCATTGAGGGCTGCATGACAGGCAGCCAGGGGCAGATAAATATTAATTTTCTAAAGTTTTTAAGAGCCCCGCGGGCCAGGTAGGATGGCCTGGCAGGTGCATCCAGCCTGCGGGCCACATTTTGCCAACCCCTGATCTAGCTGAACTGTCAGCTTCCACAACATCTGGTGGCAATGATTTTCCTTTTTTAATTACATACTATGCAAAAAAAACCCTTTTGTTTTGTTTGTTTTAAACTTACTACTTACTAGTTTCATTTTGTGACCCTCTAGTTCTTATGCTCTGAAAGATAGTAACTAATAAATTCCTAGTTACTTTCTCTTTGCCATTTAGTGTTCTGTAACTATCATGTCCCCCCACCCAAGCTTCTCTTTTCTAAACCGAATAGACCTAGCCTCTTCAGTCTCTCCTCATATGGAAGCCCCTCCCCACCACTAATCATCCTTGTTGCCCTTATTTGTACCTCTTCTAGTTCTTCTATGCTGTTTTTAAGGTATGGGGACCAGAACTGGGCACAGTAATCAAGGTGTGGATGCACCATGGATTTATAAAGGGGTATAATGACACTTTAGAATTTGTTCACAATTCCCTTCTTAATAATCCCTAACATTTTGTTTGGCTTTTTGACAACTGCTGAGCACTGACCCAATTATTTTTAATGAACTGTTCACAATAAGTCCCAGATCTCTTTCCTGTGTTGCACCAGCTAATGTAGAGTCCACCATAGCATAGGAATAACTGGGGTTATTTTTGCCCACATGCATCACTTTACAGTTATTTATATTGAATTCCACCTGCCATTTAGTTGCCCATTCACTTAATCATGCCAGATTGTTCTGTCATTATCATAGTCTGCCTTGGTCTTTACCACTTTGAATAATTTTGTGTCATTGGCAAGTTTGGCCACCTGCTACTCACCCCCTTCTCCAAATAATTTATGAATATGTTGTTCATAAACTGCCCCAGTGACAACATGGATCCCTGGGGGACCTGACTGTTTACTTCTTTTCATCCTGAAAACTGACCCTTTATACTCACATGTTGCTTTCTATCTTTGAGCCGATTTCTAATCCTCGAGTGGACATTCCTTGTAATACCATGACTACCTAACTTAGTTAAGAGGGTCTGATGAGGGGCCTTATCAAAGGCTTTTTGAAGTCCAAATTCATTGCAATGTATTAGTCCACTGCTATGAAAGACATTAGCATGTTTGTTATAAGGGGAACCTGCACAGAATGACCAGGGGAAGCATCACTTTGGAACTCAGAAAGCAGAGCAGACCTGTGGAAAACTGAGTGGCTGTTTAATGATATAGTAAGTGTAAAGGGTATAGGAGCCTCCCCACTTCTTGTCCTCTTCCCTAGATTATGAGAGGAGAGTCTGTCTCCTGAAGATTAAACCATGGTTTCTTATGGATGAAAAGGTTTCTTGTGAAAACCTTAGTGCTGCAGCACATGCTCAGGACTGAACCAAGCTGCTCATGCAAGCCCCAAGCTAACTATGCTGCCTAATTTGCAGTTTGGAGCAGAGGTAAGGGGGTGGGACGTATTTCTTGCTGGCGGTTAGGCTCAGTCAGGATACAGTGTAGACATACCCTAGGAGGCAGACTTGTTCTCAATGAAAATATTTGCCACCAGGCTCCTTTTCTCTGGTCTGTCCGAGATGGATGGTTTTTCAGGAAGCCTTTGGTTGTTACTTAATCTCCTTGCCACCACTGAAGAAGATGGAGACTTCCAGATGGAAAGTAGCCTCCAAGATTTCCCCTTGGGTTGCTACAGCAGAGAGGAGAAGCTAAATTTGAGCAATCCCAACAAAGCCAAGGGCTGTTTTCGTTTCTGGGGAAAATGGAAGAATCCATCTTCAGAATAATGTGGCCAGATATCTTCTAGCAAGATGTGCTATTTGGGAAGGATATCCTGTAGTGAGAAGATGTGCTATACTTGGGAAGGATATCCATAAACCTATATGTTCCTACCTAACGTAAATGGCCTGATTTTCAAATGTAGGTGCCTAAATATGCGGCCGGTGTCTATTGTAATGTTTAATAAGCTCCCACAAGGTTTGTCGGGAGATAAGACAGAGCATTTTTTATTAGCTCAGCTCAGTATGACTCTGCTTACTCTTCTGGAAACAGCCAGTTCACACTGCTCAGAGGCTTAACAGAGCAATTAGCATAGTCACACACATATTATTTAAGTGCCAGCAACATCCTTTTCACTGTGCAAGACACAATAACATTACATTATCTCATCTCACACACATCCATAATTTGATATTCATCCATTCAACTATCATTTGGTGACAGATCATTCTTTTTCTTTAGAAGAGATACCTTTTCTCTTCTCTTTTGCCTGTGCATAGCAGTGAACAGTATGTTTTGTGTGTTTTGCATTCAGTCTGAGCATCTGTTTGCAATGCTTTTTTAAAAACAGCCACATATGATGGTTCACACAGCTTCCCAAACCTCATCTCACATGCTGGTGTGCTTTGCCATGCTACTGGCACACTTTGTTCACCAGGACTCAGGCCATGATAGGCTCCATTAAGCTAATTAGGTCATATCTGTACAGGAGCTGTGGAAGTCATCCAGTGTGTGGGTGGGTAGAGGGAAGGGCCCACACCTTCACCCCTACTAAGGATCCTCAGAGTCTAATGCTGACACTGTCCCTGTGATGATGCCATTCCTGTTCAGCCTGTTCTGTACTCCTTTTGGCCCCTTACCTCCCTCCCTCCCTTATCTTATCTTACCAAACAGCACATAAGGGTGTTCCTCACCCAATGCACCACTTCCTACACGGCTTCTCCATGCACAGGGATGTCTAAGATCCCCGTGAAGCTGCAGTCTATCTACCTTAGAAGAGCAAGTAACATTTGCATGTTTGTTACTTGGAATGCTTGTTCAGGCAAGGAAGGGTTGTCATGCGTGATCTGCAATACGGCAAGGAAGGAGAAACAGAATATTGAGTATCTGTGTATGGCAGGAAAAAGAAGATTAGGTGTTCTTACAGAATGTAAGAAAAACAGTTGAGGTATTTCTAGGGAGGTAAGAGACTGAGGGCCAGATTCTCACTTGGTGTAAATAATTATAGCTATATTGGTTTTGGCTACACAATTTTACACCAAGGATCAAATCTGCATGTGCGTTCCAGCAATGGCAGCCTCACTCTTTGGATCCAAACAAATGCACAGAAGGCAGTTGCCTCTCATTGCTGTCTTAACATTTTTATGGTAAGTAAACTTAAAAAATTGGACAAGCTGAGGTGAATTTTCAGCACAGTGAACTGGGAATTGCTCACAGAACTCACAGTAATGATATAATGGGAAATGCTTATGCATCATAATAACTGCTTTCAAGGGAGACCATTTCATTGAATATCCTATTAAGCAACCAAGCCTAGTAACAGAATACATTTCTAAGCACCAAACCAAAACACACAGATATTGAAATGAATTTTGTTTTTTCTAGTGGCTGCCTGATAAATTAATTTTTATTGGGCAGATCCTATTCTTCATAATGTTTCTATAGGACAATTTAGCCATATGCTTAAAAAATTAAAATAAAACAGGACAGAGAGAATGAATCCATTAAAAGAGTGATTGTTTGTATATTAAACAGAAGTAACATTTCCAACTTGCAGTAACATATAGTTTTAAATTAAGTACAGTTTTTGAGTTGTAAGTATATCTAGTTATGTCTACATTTGTAGTTGTGGAAGGAACACCAGCAAAGAATTAAAGCCCAAAACACTGGGTGTATAAAACAAAAGTCTGATGGGACTTTTTGTTTCAATTAAGAGAGTTTAATATAGTTAAACAATTCCCATTACTACTGGAAATTGAAACAAACCAAGATTTCCAAATGAACGAGAACCAGAAAGTGACATTTTGTCAGTCTAGTTTCCACACTTAAATTTAATATAAAACTTAAATCCCCTGAATAAATAGCAAGAAGTATATTACATTTTGAAAATATGTTCTTCTAAGAGGTCTTAAATGTAACTCAGGTAAGGACAATTTTAAAATATTAAGGGGTTAAATTCATTTTCATCACAACATTGTTCCTTGAAATAGGTCTGTAATATATCTGACAGTACTTCACACGTCTCAAAACACCTCCTTACTGAAGAACTTACGGGTTATATGAGTATTTTGCGTTATTTTCTTAAACACAGTCCATTTCTATGACTACTAATAAAAGATCTGTGTGTAGATCCATCTTCAGTTTTACATTGCAGGGATATTGGTTACTGTGAAAATTCTGAAAGCATTGTTCTAGTGCTTGCCATGCTCTCAGCTGAGGCTATTCTACTTTAATGTGTTTTCTGCTTCCTGGTTGTATTAGGAGCAATTTATTTTCAGTGGTTTAAATTTATACAGCAGTTGTGGTAACATAATTGAGGATTTGATCCTTCAACACTGCCTTCTTAAAATGATATAATGGGAAATGAGGCTCTTCTCTGTGCTATTTGAAGTTATACATAAGCACGTTAGGGAAGAAGAACGCTCAACAGCTGGTCAGAATCCATTATTTGCATGGAGTGAGCTAAAGGGTAGGCTTGGGCCACCACCCATGAAGAAGAGTTGTAGAGGTTGTTCTTTTTAATTGCTTTAGTCTGATTTCCTCCTGAGGCTCCAGAGAAGACGCATGTTTGAATAGCACCCCAACTGCCTTTTCAAGTAGTGCAGAAGACATTCACCTCCTTGCTGGGGTACTCTGGTGGCCACTGAGGAATGAAAAATCCCTGTTCTCCTTCCTTTTTTCACTGACCAGTGATACCAGTTGGGAAACAGTGAGCAGAGCTTCTGTTTTGATTGTATCTGGCCTTTGTGCTGGGCAAAGATTAAGAGGAGGTCACCTTGCACCCTCTTCCCACTATTACACAACCAAGGAGGGCCACCTCAGCTCAGTTTGTAGGTGGGAGAAGCCAGGTTTTCTCTAGACATTAACAGATGAACTGCATAGCCATCTCAAGAAATTTGCAAGAAACCAGTGATTGGAACAACATGGGCTACTTTAGGTTTGTAGAATTATGACCGGGAGCTTTCCTGAGATTCAGAATGGGATGGCTGATCCTTGTCTTTGTGGAAGTAGGTTCTTGCTGCACAGTCTTGCATTCCCCTGGTAAAAATCATACATTCCATGAGAAAAATATCACAGTCTGAAACTTGGTAGCTTTAACCAATTTATTTTCTGCTCCTTATTAGGGTTCAGGTTTAAGTGGTAGCATTCCTTGTAGTTGGTATTATTAGCAAAGGACATATGTGCTGTACTAGAAAAACTTGCAGGTTGCAGTTTGGTGACAATGCCTTGTGTTTGTACAGTAAGGTTAAAAAAGGGGGTGAGTTTTCCATCTGCATTTCTTTTAACTGTGGTAATTTATGCCCTGTTGAAGTGGTTCCAAGCCAAAACAATAACAAAAAAGGCATGGTCTCTATCATTTGAGGTCTTTAAATCAAGGCTGGGTGACTTCTGAAAGATATGTGATAGTTCAGTGCAGTCTGGGTGAGATTCTGTGGCCTGTTATGCAGTGTTATATATAACAGACCCTTCTGGCCTTAAAAATCTATGCATCTATTAATCAAAGTACTGTGTAAATCCTAGGGGAGATCACTCAGCTCAGGGGAGACTGCAGCATCAGGAAGACTGCATGTCAGGTGGATCATGGCCTTTGGGGTCACAGATGGAAGAATACTGGCTTTTCCCTGGAGGACTTTGGAATATGCACTCTGTTGGTGCTCCAAGGGGGGAAATAAGGCAATTCTGAAAATGGTATCTCCAAATGTTACTGTACTATCTAAAGTCAGGATTTTTTGTTTGTTACTCTGTTTGCACAGTAACCCATATGAAAACAGCCTCTGTGAAATCTTAGTGCTCCACCAGCTATTATGAGCTCCTGTGTTCAGTGTAGCTGAAGGAACACTACTGGCTTATATCTTCTGAAAGAAGCACTGCATTTGTGATGGACCAAGTGTGGTATGAATAATATCCAGATCCCAGCAAAGGGTTCAGGTGTTAGTTCAGGCAGTGGGACGTGCCACTTCTGTTAGAAAGTAAGATTGCAAACATTCCTTAGAGTAACCCCCGATGGAGAATCAATGGTAAAAGCCAGTAGTATGCACTATGGATACCCAATACATGTCTGGGTTATTTAGTCATACAGGTGCCTTCTTTGAGAGAAGCCCCTAATAGCTGGTGAGATGCAGGAAACTTAAGAATTGGTTTCATTTCTGAACATAGTCTTCCAGACATAATCTTTAATTTTATGTTGAAAACAGATCTGGTTTTTGCAAATTCCCCTCTCTAACCTGCCTTTCAGCCCTAGGTTAAGTGATGTACCCAGCTTTAGCTTCTCTTGCTTGGGGTAGGAGATGAGAAGGAAGTAAATGTTCAGGACATTTGAATGGTGATTAATAATGAATAAAATGCTGCCATTCTGAAAACTAAAGATTATCCCTTTGCCAGAGGAGGAAAGCACAGCAGGAGCAGGTGGCAGAAGAATGAAAGCTTCACACTGCCTTTTGTACTGTCCCTTGAGCAGATGGTGAAATAAAGTTGAGGACTTGAATTAGGAAGCTTCAACTTTTATGTTCACAGGGAAAAAAAAGAAAACTAAAACCAGGGAGTTCTCCTTTATTAGGTTTCTCCAGCGCCATCCTAGCCTGTCTGGTTTAGGCCCTGTACAGATTCCAAGTCTATATTTATCATATAAATATGATAAATATAGACTTGGAAAGCTAAGCCTTTCGCTACTCACTAGCTATGCCTCCTGGACCTTAGCTACCACCTGTCAACAACAAATAGGATGTTTGTTTTAAAATAAAATAATATTTAAAGCTGGATGCCAACGGAATATTCCAAAGTGCCTGCCACTGCAGTGCCACACGCAGCTGACAGTGGCAGACACAGGGTAAAAATCTTTATCCGGCCAGTGATGTAAGTGAGGACCATCAGAAACTGGGCAGCTGGAATTTTTTCTTTATTTTAGGAAGAAATGAGCCTCAGGGTGACTTCAAAGCAATTCCCAGCTTTCACCGGTGAATCCCAGTCTTGGGTCCCTCGTGATGGCGAAACAGCCAGATGAAGTGTCTTAACTGTGCAGAATATCTGCAAACTTTACTGCACCATGAACCATACACAGAGACAGAGATGCACCATCAGGAAATAGCACTAGCAGAGAAAGAGAAGTGGCCCAGGTGCCCAGGACATTCACCTTATTCCTCCTCCCCCCAACCTAGAGCAAAAGTTTATCTCTTTTAACTCATTCTCTTCTAGCCAGGTCTACAGTTTTAGGGAATGATAAACTGATCTTATTGGTAGTCTGGGTGTTTAAATCTTTTCCATAAGTATTTCCAGGTGACAGGAATAGCTATTCTCAGTTGAACCAAGGCCACTGCTCATGCAGGTTTCTCATCCATTCACATAGCTGTGTCCTGTGATGAGCATGCTTCTCTATCAAGAGTTCTTGGAATGCTTATACAGTTCTGGATCCCGTCCCCAGAACATTTGTTTGGCCTGTGGGGTCATATTTTCCATTAAGTGCTTCCAAAGAAAATATAGTGCAGAGGCTCAGGAAAAGAGCTGGTTACTGACATTCCTTTATACAGTAGTGTTTGATCACAAATATATCCCCTAGCAAAAGAAAACAGTTCTTGTTGCCCTGGGATGGAGGTCTCAGAAGGCTTCTTCTCACTTTTATCCTCCAGGGACTGAGAAGACAAAGTCAGTGAGAGGGTTTTTGGAAATTGTGATGAGCAGCGATGTGCCCTGAAGGTGGAAAAAGGCTTTTTGACTCCACCTTTTACAGAGGTGAATGTTTAAGGCAATCCCCACAGCTAGTATAAATGAAAATGGATGTGGCTCCACTGACTTCATTGGACCCACCCTGGCATAGATCTGAGCGTTCTTGTCAACAAAGCTACCTTTTTAGGTCAGTGGTGTCAAAATATGGCCCACAGGCCAGATTCAGCTCATGGAGCCTTCCCACCTGACCCATTGGGCTGCCAGAGGGCACCAAAAGTTGGGTCCTTTGGCCCTGGGGGACATGGCCATCAGCAGCAAGCAAAGATTGCTGCCACCAGACCATGTACTTCTGTTACTCTGGCTCCTGCTGGTCCTTGCACTGCCTGTCCTCCGTCCTCCCACACCAGAGCTTGCACCACACCCATCCCTGCTGGACCCTGTGCTCCTGCTGCCACTGTTTCCAGTGGACCCTGGACCACTCCTGCTCTTGCTTTGTTGGACCCTGCACTTCAGCTGCTGCCAGACCCCGGACCACCCCCAGCAGCTCTTGTGGTAGTCACTGGGGCACTCAAGCCTTGGGTTGGATCTGACCTGGGGCAGAAGTAAGTTGGACACCCCTGCTGTAGGTGGTACGCAGAGAGCTCTATCAGTTATGTATCACATATACAGCACTCACTTCAGTCTCCCTTTTCACAGCAACCTCTAGTCCTGCAATAAACAGCAATGACACCCTGTCCCTTCTTTTAGCACACAGGTCCTAACATGAAAGACAACTGATCAGCTTGCTCCTTTGTCACTCCAGATTTTGAGCTCTGCAACTCCAGTTTATCTATTGTGACTGTAAGGACCAACATTTCTTCCTCCTTAATGAAGCCACAGGCATTGGGAAGAGATTTCAATTTGCCTGTCTCTGTGTCCCATTTTAACAGCTGGGACAAAATGGCTGCCAATTTTATCCTCCTACTAGTGATACCCATAGAGAACTTCCATCCCCCGCCTGCAATCACAAAGTGAAACAGGAGATAAGAAGCAGTCTCAGAAAAAAAAGTTTTTAAAAGCAAAAGTCCAAAAGAAAAAAAAAAAACAATTGGGATTTTATCCCTAAATTAATGAACCCTGGTTGATGGGTGAGCCACAATATCTGGCTAGCACTGGGATGACCTGCCTCCTCAAAGCTATTTTCCATTGAACATGCTAGGAAGGCCAGGTTTTGTTGGGTGGAGGTTTCCATATAGGTTCTTTCTCAGCTTTAGGTAAGAGGAATGGACTGGTGGCACAAATCCAAACAAGCATCTCAACAGTAGCCTTGCTAAGACAGAAAACTAGAGTGGCTACAAGTATTCAACAGAGTCACTTGGTTTTTTTTGGAGTCTTTACAATTCTGGTCAATTCTGGTCTGACTGGTCGATCAGGGAGCCCCTGACAGTTGCTCTCAGATCAACTGAGATTGACTGTTAAAGGCTCCGTGATCGGGAGCACCAAGACGGGTGTGGGGAGTGGCCAGGATGCAGTCCGGGAGTGACGGGACATACCAGCGGCAGGATGCATGTGGCTAGGCTGAGCTGTGCCCCCTGCCACTGGTGCTGGGCCAGGTGAGTGGGACAATCGCCCTCTGCACCCCCTGTCACTGGGTTAGTTGGGCCCTGGCCAAGACAGGATCAGAGCCAGGGTGGCTCGTCCAGGCACACGGGGGAGCTCCCGCTGCTGCACACACCCCGATGGAGGCCTGGGAGGCACGTGCCCCCCCAATCTGTGTGCAGGGCATGGAAGCTGCTGCTGCGTACTGGGTTTTGCGCCCTGAGTCCTGCTGCAGCTCAGGGCTGAGGGTGCAAAGCCCAGGGCACCAAGCCGAGTGTGCAGTGGCAGCTGCCTCACCCCATGCACAGATTGGAGGGAAACGTGTCCCCTGGACCTCTGCCAGGGTGCGTACAGTGGTGGGAGCCCCAGCATGCACCTGGACAAGCCACCCAGACTCTGACCCTCCCCTGGCCTGGCCCAACCTGGCTTGACTTCCACTCACCCCTGTCCCTGCCTCACTCCCTCCCTCATTGTGGGGGCCTTGATCTGTACCCCCTCTCCAGACTGACATGCTGGGTGGGGTGGGGCGGGGCGGGAAGCGGCAGGCGGTGGGGAGCGTGGTAGATCCTGGGTTGCCCTTTACTTCAAAAAGTGATCTTCACCTTAAAAAAGTTGGAGACCACTGCTTTGCATAGAATTATTATGTGTAATTCAGTCTTTTGGAGTGATCTTCACCTAGTGCCTGAAGCCTGACCCACTGAAGTCAGTGGGTACAGAGCAAGCTCCTGTAAATTTGGATCACATTAAAAAAAAAAGATAATATATCCCTCTTTGTACTGGGGCAAAACTAGCAACTTTTGTATGTCAAGAAAAAGCTTGAAGTGAGTAATGCAGTTTTGACTGATGAACAAGTGATTTTATTACCACCCACCTGCCCAACAGTTGCTATAATAATGTGAAATAAATATCCCTCCCTCACCATGGTATCATTTTACAAGGATAAAATGACAATCAATGAAACTGCAAGGCAGCAAATGTAAAACTAATAATGCAGAATTCTGATTCACCTGTGGAACACATCCCCAAAAGATAGCACTGAAAACAAGAACTAGGTAGGAATTAGGGAAAGGACAGTGCCTTTATATAGATAGAGCATCCAGATTTACAATAGCTATATATATATAGAGAGAGAGAGAGAGAGAGACATATGATATATGTCCCAAAGGATGAAGAAGTATATCCTTGCCAAGGTTTGGCAAGGATATACTTCTTCATCCTTTGGGACATATATCACCCTCAGGCTTATAAGGTTTAGAAAGAAACTTTCCATGAAGCAACTGTTCTCATAACTGTCCTGCAAGGTGTTTCTTGCACTTTTTCCTTAAACAGTGGGTGCTAGCTGGTCGAATCTAGATAGGCCATATGTCTGATCCAGCCTGGCAATTCCTGTGACAGGCACAATGCATAAAGGTAGTTAATTATGGCATAAGGCAACAGAATGTGCTGTAGCTGTGGTTGCTAGCAGTGTTACCTGTGGGCTTTATGACATGACTTCAAAGGGTTTCTAACTTTCATAGTATGCATATGTGCATAAAACTGCAGTGCGGCAGTCACATTTACAGTGTCAGTGCTGCACCTTCTCATGCTGCCAACTGCATGAAAAATCAAGAGTAATTTGAAGATTGTGTCATAAAATGGCACTACTTCTAAATTAATCCTGCTGGCTACCCAGTACTGTGCTTTCAATTTTATTTATAATTGCCCTTGTTATAATAATATCACTTCATAATATCTGCTGGGCAAGCTAGAGCAATCCTAAAATAAGGGAGGAATATTTATGTAAATAAAAATAATTTGCAGGTGTGATAATCTTTTTAATTTGTTATTCATTTTTCATACATAAATCTGCCTATCCCATGCTCTAGGCAAAGGAACAGCTTTATGCAAACAGGTTCAGATTGGACTGAGGTCAATGGGAAACCTTTCCTTAATCATTCCCCTCTCAGCCTCTCCCAGGCCATTGGAACCAAAGACACCTGACTGTCTGCAACACTGAATTCAGCATAAAGGGCAGCATATTTCAATTCACACTTGACTGTGACCAGTGACTATTTTTGCCACTAGCTTGGTGGTTAAAGTTCTTGCCCAGGAAGTGGGAGACCTGGGGTCTAGATCCTCTCAAGCCTCAATAGACTCAAACCCACATCTCTCAGTGTGTGGGTCAGAGCATGCCCTAGCCACCAGCCTATAGGTTTGGTTAGGAAGGAGACACCCCCTGCTCCTCCTGTGAAGCTGGGCCATTTGGCAGCCAGCATGGGGCCACAAAGAGAGCAAATAAGTGGTGTAATGGTAACTCAGGGAGCGGGGAGTCCTGAACTCCTGATCCTGATTTAAGGACTGTTTGTGCATGTTAGACAGGTGGTTAAACAGGCTGCAGAAGGTCAATGTGACATCTTTAACAAACACTACCTAGTTCAAAAAATAAAATAAGATAAAAGTAAAATACACCTCATCTTCAGCTTGTGAAGAATTAAATGACTAGTATATGCTCCCACTGTCAATGATGTGTTCCAGAAACAGTATTGTTTGCTGCAGCCATGATCCTGAAAATCTCATGGCAAGATGGGGGTGGTTATCATTTTCCTGTTGTCTTGGGAGGTCTGCTGCTTGCCTGAAGCCTGGATCTGTGGTGTCATGGAAGGATTATCAGGATTCATCCAGCCCTCTGACTACTACCCCATGCTACTCCTCCATGTGGGGGCCAATGATACTGCCAGGGGTGACTCTGAGCAGATCAAAAATGACTACAGGGCTCTAGGTGCAAGGGTGAATGGGATGGGGGCTCAGGTGGTGTTCTCCTCAATCCTTCCTATCAAAAGGAAGGGCCCGGGCAGGAGCAGATGCATCCTGCAGATCAATGCACTGCTGCACAGAGGGTGTCGCAAGAAGGGCTTTGGCTTCTTTGACCATGGGATGTTGTTCCAAGAAGAAGGATTGCTAGGAAGAGATAGGATCCACCTGATGAACCGAGGAAAAGAATTTTTGCAGATAGGCTCACTAACCT
Source organism: Crocodylus porosus (assembly GCF_001723895.1). Taxonomy (NCBI): domain Eukaryota; kingdom Metazoa; phylum Chordata; order Crocodylia; family Crocodylidae; genus Crocodylus; species Crocodylus porosus. Next base: position 74,600,050 of record NW_017728886.1, read on the forward strand.
AATGAGGAGGGCTTTAAACTAGGTTTGCTGGGGGATGGAGCCCAAAGCCTTGGGTTAAGTGGGGAAGTGGGTGACCTGGAGGAAGAGCAAGCAGGCAACAAGGAGGAGGAGCCTGGAAAACAAGCAGGAGGAACTCAAAGTCCTTGCACAGTCCTGGAACTATGATGCAGTTGGTATAACAGAGACTTGGTGGGATAGTTCCCATGATTGGAGCAGTTTGGGTGAGTGAGTATAAACTATTCAGGAAGGACAGGCAAGGGAGAAAGAGTTGCTCTTTATGTTAAAGAGCTGTATGATTGCTCAGAGCTCCAGTATAAAACTTGATAGGCCCAGTAAAAGTGTCTGGGTTAGGGTCAGAAGGGAAAGCAACAAGGATGATGTTGTGGTGGGTGTCTGCTATAGACCACCAGATGAGGTGGATGAGGCATTCTTCAAACAGCTAGTGCAAGTTTCCTGATCACAGGCCCTGGTTCTCATGGGGGACATCAAGTACCCTGGCAAAGCTGGGTGGGTGAGCAGCCAGACTGGCTGTATGAGGATGCCTGGCCACTGCAGCATGACTGGCAGGGGGGGAGTCAAGCCAGGAGCACCCCAGAGAGCACCATGATAGATCTGCACTGTGCAATCCTGGGTTAGCCCAAACCACACTGCATCCTGCAAGGGATGCTGGCAAGAGGAGCTAGCAGACAAGGTGCCTACCAGTAGGGGCAAACAGCTCAGACAAGGGCAGGTGGAGATGGTGTCCTAAGCCACCCAGGACTTAGTTTACTACCCCAGTAGGGGGATGGGGCTCAAATAATGCTGGAGCATCAGTGCCATTCCTTGCCAATTCACTTGAGCAATTTACACTTAGTTACCAGTTTTGTTGTAATACTTTGGGAGTAAAGGCACAGGCACTGTCCTGAACAAGAGACGAATAAAGCATGACACCTGGAGGAAGGAGAATCAAACAGAGACCTGACTTAACAACGGCAGCACCTGAGTGGAAAGGAGTGAGATGTAGGGGAGAAGGAGCCCCACAGAAGACCAGCACAGATCCAACCATACTATACCTATCAGGTAAACAAAGGATAAATGCTCTGTGACTTAAAAACATGCTTGAGCTCAATATTTTCATATATATAATAGTGTTTTGGTAGCAGCAGGGAAGTGATAAAGTAGTGTTTGATGTAGCTCAGCAGGGATTAATAAATCTTCAAAACAGCTCATAATAATAATAATAAATATATGAAGAGTTTATTTCTCTTCTCAATCTAGTTAGGAAATGAGTACAAGGGAATCCTTGCTAGCTACTGGGACTCTTTAAAATGATTACCAAGGCAATCTATTTGCAGCCTGTGCCAACTTCAGCATCTTAATAATTAAAAGGTACAACTTGTAACTAAAGTTGGGGAAGATAAATGTTTCTCCTTGGTAGTTCTTTGACAATGCACAGGTTATATTGATTTTATCTAAGCCGTCCCCAAGTATCTTTCAGTTACATAAAAATGTGTATTCCCTTAGATTCTATAAGCCTATTCATGTCCAACTTTGAACAACTGGCCAGTTTCATTAGGGATAATTTCCCTTTTTTCTGAAATAGTGAGTATTGACTACTTTCAAAAAGCAAGAAACTGGATCTGATGGTCCAATGATCCAACTCTGGAGGTACAACTGCATGTGCGCTTTACTGTGGAGCTGACTAATTAGCTCTGCAGTAAAATGTCATCATCTACATGTGTGCCTGTATTAGGGTTCAGTAGATTAATTAAATCTGCTGTAGGATAGTACTATCCAGGACAGGTACTATCCTACAGTGTAGTTATGTGTGCTGAAATGCACATGTGGATGGTGACTGGGGCTGGCTGGGGCACAAGGGTACTAGTGTGGTGGTTGCCTCCATAACATGTTGAGCCTGGGGGGAGAAGCCCTGGCTGGTAGGCTGACCCCTCAGGCCCCCTGCCAGATGAGCCTGCTCTGCCCTGGCCCAATGTGCTACGGTTCTAGGTGGATGTGTAAACCTTGAACCTGTGAACAATAAACTCCGGAACAAAACTGTACCAGAGTTTATTGCTACATGCTAATTGCACATACAGATGCACCCAGTGTAACAAATGTGATATTTTTCTACTGTGTGCACACTTCATTAGGTACATGCAATAGACTTGGAGCCACAGTCTCTGTACTTCAAAGGTAAAGTGAATCTTAATTCATTCAAGTTTGCTAAAACTGTTGGTGCCTTTTGAAGTGCCACAGCATTACAAAATACAGCGTGTCCACATAAATGTCTTTATAACACAATCCAGTTCAGTTAGTAATTATAATAAGGACAGACCCTACACTAATGCAATAGAAGGTGTCTAAACAATGCATCACATATTCTAGTGTATTGTCCTACACTGCTCTGATATTGTAGCTTTTATGATATCTGGTCTGTCTAAATAGTCACCACCACACACCATGTTATTGTTACTTAGTAATTCCAATGCTGAACATGCCAAAGTCATCTGGAAGGAAGAAGCTTTTTCCCTTCCTAGATGTGATCATAGCCTTTTGTTTCTGTGGTAAGAGAGTATTTAATCTATAACAACATCTCTGAATGTGATACATACTCCAGTCTGAACAGCTTGGTTGTTTTTCTTGATTAATTTGTACTGTGACACAGTATCATTGCTATTTGTCTTATCACCTGAGTCAGTTATTAAAGATGTGGGACCTGAAATCTGACAGCTCCAGTACCAGGATGCTACAGGCCACAAAAGCAGATGCTGGCAACAAAGCATTACAATATTTGCTTACTTTAAATTGATTTTTTACATGCCAACTGTAAGATTTATGATCCCACAGAACCCAGGACTTGGCTAGAAGATGAGCAGATTTACTATTTTCTGGTCTCAGTGGGGTACATGCTGTCCTTGCAGGGCTGTGACACAGCAGCATAGCAGCCTTATTAAAATAGTCTCCTCATCTGTTAGCTTGCCACTGCGTAGACCTGATCCCCTTAGTTATGCATGGTGCACAAAGGACATGACAAAGCTTGAAGTGACTGATCAGCTCCTCTGCTTGGAAAATATACATGACTTTAAGCTGTAAAAAGTGCATGAAATGCTGGACACCTGTTATAGACTAAAGCAGCAGTTCCCAATCTGTAGTACGGTTACCACCAGTGGTACGCAGATAACTTGTCTGTGGTACACGTTAACAGATTTACTATAATTACTTTGTAAGACAAAAATTTGCTGGTGGTACTTAAGGTTGTATCATTTTAAATTGCTGGTGCACAATCTGTCAGAGCTTGGGAACCGCTGGACTGAAGGACTAGATTGCCAGTTAAGCTACACTGATTTATCCCAGGTTAGGATCTGACCTAATGCATGCAACTCACTGGCAGCTGCATCAAAGGTCTTAGGGCTGCTGTACTCAGCAAGCACACTATGGCTGCAATGCTGAGGGGTGGATGCTAAATCAATAGGGGATTGAATGACCAAAGCGAAAGGAGGCTGAAAACCCCCTACCATCTCTTACATTCAGCTGTGCATGTTTATGCACTGCTTGTGCATTTAATACACTGAAGCAAGTTGGCCTGCTTTACTTTATGCCAGGGGGCCCAATACACAATCACAACATAATGAAGCATCCAACAGGGCTCAGCAGAGCCAAAAGTTACAGAATCCTGCATTAACTAGATATGGGCCATGCAAGCAAAAGTGTGCTAGAAAAGAGAAATAAAACAGAACTAGTGGCATAACCAATTGCTACTGCCAACAGTGCACTGAGGCATGGTATGGTACAACCCTGGACTATAGGTCTGTCTATGGATGGACCCTGCTTCTGTGATACAATTGTGCCTGTGGCTTTTTCTCTTGTTGCTGCTAGAGCACAAGTGCTGCCCAGATTGGCTACCAGTAACCCTGGGAAAAGGAAGGCAGAAGCAACAACCCCTCAGTCATTGCACTAGCACAAATACAAATTGGAGCCTGCATCTCTGAACACAGTTCTTCCTGATGTCAAGAGAAGTGATGCACACAGGCTGGTCTGTGGCACAATTAAGCTTTAAACTTTAAATTCCTGATATATTTGTATCCTTCATGCAGTACTGGGTGGGAGGGAGGTTGGGGGAAGCATGACTTGAAATTGCCTTACTTCTGCTTGGGACCTGAACACTTTTTGCTCCTGAATTTTACAGTGTGGGCTTGTGACCATCCAGATCAGGCAGCACCTGTGTGTCTTAAGGGGAATTTTTAAGTAAGCACTTTAGTGACTTTGGAGCCTTTGTCTTATTGGAAGTCAATAGAAGTTGGGCTCCTTTGAAAGTTTCCCTTTGCCATTGAAATGTTTTTAAAACCACTCATGAATACGTAAGTATTTGAGTACAGTCAGCCACATTCTAGACAAATGAAATAAACTGCAGTGACTCTTGAAGATGCCAGCAACATGCTGGCAATCAATCTGAGATTGTTGTCTTGGTTGAAGCTGTCAGTCTTAGCTTGCTCATTTGATCAATTTGATGTTTTGATCCCACCTCCTCAACTTCAGGCCTCTGAAGAGAAATTAAGTGTCAGAATTTATAGACAGACATTAAGGTATGTGAGCATTTCCAGTTATCTACCTCTCTACCCACACCACTACTAAAGACTGCTGTACTCAAGAGCTCTCTGAAGAGAGGCTTATCTAAAATGAATCCTTGCACTCATCACCCGTAAAGATTCAAAAAGAATCACCTCCTCCTCCTATTATTGTCTTGTCTGTTATTTTAATTCATTCATATACAGACAACAGCATTAAGCCCACAGGAGAATGAATGAATTTAAATGAGTCAATGCAATAATGAAGTAAGAAGCAATTCTTTTGGAAAGTTACTGATGAAAATGCCTACTGGGAGGTGGGATCTATTACAATTAATACACATACACAAATTCCAGCCACATGCACGCATAGCTTTTGAGGATTAACCAGATCTGCTGAAGTTTTCTCTTGCGAGCATGTGCTTAAATTCATACTTTAAATACTTTTCTCCAGCTGAAAAACGAGAAGCTCAGTTTCTACCTTCTTTTCCCAGTTTGTTACAATAACCCATCTCTGTCGCAAGTAGAGATATGGTCAGAGCCTTGGATGGAAACACCCCCAAACTTTAGGAAAGTTGGGATCTAGATTAAGGGTACACATGAAAAGTATTATGGAGTAAATTACCCCAGATTTTACTCTGCAGTATATTTACTCTGGAGTGGGTGCATCTATATGTGCAAATTTTACTCTGCAATAATTTGCTCCCAATGGATGGGACACAGTAATTTACTGCAGAGTAAACTCATCCAGCAGTATTTGTGAACATGACAGATTAAATATACTGCAGAATATATTGCATGTGTAGTAAATTACTGTGGAGTAAACCTACCCTGGCAGATATCTACACGAGTGGGCATTTAGGAGAATATTTGCTTCCACCCTGTTTTGCCCCCTGCAGCAGCCAGGGACCAGCAGGGAGCATGGGGCCACGAGACAGCTGTCTCCTGGAAGGGGACTGGGAGATTGCGGGCTCTAAATCTGACAATGTCCCCGTCTTGGCAGCAGGGAGCTCCTGGCCCCAGTTCCCTGATTGGGGTTGGGGGGCTTTGAAAGAGCTGTGGGGAAGGGGAAGGTCCTAGCCCCCTGCCCTGATCCACTGGTGGGACAGCTAGCAACAAGATTATCCACCACTGGGGCAGCTAGCAGTGAGCCCAGCTGGGCTCTTTCCAAGCCCTATGCCCCAATTGCCCAGAAAGAGCTGCAGGGCTGGGATCGCAGAGCCAGGGCAGAGAGCTCCCTATTGCTGGGGGTGGGGGACATCGTCCCAGCCTGGGTTCCACCACTGGAGCCTGCTCTAGCAGCAGGCATCTCCCAAGGACATGGAGCAATCTCCCAACCCCTGCACCAATCTCAGAGCCAGGGCCAGGAGCTCCCTGTTGCCAAGGTAGGGGGACTTTGTCCCAGCTTGGGCTCCCTCACTGGAGACCACCCTAGCAGAAGGCAGTTCCTGGGGGCAGGGAGTAATCTCTTTCCCCCTGCTGCCTTACTGACCGAGAGCAAATTTGCTCCCCGTCGGCCATCTACATGCGCCTTACTGTGCAGTAACTACTTGGCAGTTAATTTGCTACCTGCATTTGCAGAGGTATAGAGCAAATTACTGTTCAGTAAGGGTCTGCAGGTGTAGAGAGTGATGCTTACTGTGCAGCAATTTGCTTTACTGTGCAGTAAAGTGTCTTGTGTAGATGTGTCCAGGAAGGAGTAAATTCTGAAGCTGGCTGTCTGCACTAGGCACTATTCCAGCACCTGACTGAAAGGTAGCCAGGAGCCAGCCTGCATAGAAATGAAATCGACTAGAAGAGCGGACACATAACACATTCCATATAATAACTTTTCTACCTAATAAAGTGACTATGCATTTTCTGAGAGAGAGCTTTATCCTGTGTTTGAGTGATATACTGCATAGCAGGGTTGCGCACCATGTATCTACTCTACTTTCACTGTGTACTGAAATCAATGTTACTACTTAATAAATGTATCATGTGGGAATTCTGGATTTTGTGATCATCAGTAATTGCAAAGCACACCTTCAGTTGTTTACAGAACAGACTGTCTTCCTAGAAAAGGAAGGAGGCAGAAAAGAGACGTGTATGGAAGATGTGTGCGTGTATGATAAAGACTGTCTAATCTTGAACAAAGACTCCTTTGCCAACTACATTCTTCCTAAAAAGTGTACTGCCTTTATTCATTGTTAGCAAGTCAATCTCCAGCACTGTTATGCTACTTCATGATTCCTTTTTAAAATCTTCCTTTTACATTGTAGATGTTCACATGCCCAAATATGTCTAAAATCCGCTTTTCTCCCATTCTCTCTCAGTAAACAAACAGATGCACAAATGCAGCCTGGGGAGCTGAGAAGCAGTGTTGAGCAATGGGCTTTAGTAGCATGACAAAGGGGTAGGGGAGCGGCAGGCTCATAAAAATGGATGGAGAACATTTTTGTTTTATTACTTTTAATAAAAACCATGAGCGTGTTCAATGTTTTTATAAGAAAGGAACTCGAAGTCCTGGCCTAAATGGGGAAATTTGGGCAGACACAATGCAAGCTTTCCCACATAGGAACCAGTCCTTACCTGGCACAGCCCTTTTGTTATAGCCTGTGGGGTCACCTAGAGAAACACTGTACTCTGCCAACGCAGTTCTTAAAGGGTCTTGGATCCATCACCATGTTTCATAGTTTCATGTCCCCATCCCTAATTCAGCTTTTACTCCTCTGCTTGTTCCCCATCCCTAATTCAGCTTTTACTTCTCTGCTTGTTCCTCTGGGCCATTATGCTGCATCAGTTTTTCCATTGCTGCAATTATGTAATGCCAGATACAGTAACCTCTGGAGTCCATCAGTGATGTTCTTGAAATGGCCAGAGGGAACAATGTGTGATGCAAAGTGCTTTCTCTAGGTCCCATAACCCCCCTCCTCCCCATGGCCTCTGGCAGCAGGGAATGAAATCTGAGCATTCAATTCAGATTCCACTTAGGAAGCTGGCCAGAGTAAGTCACATTTACAAACTTTGATCTCTTGGCCTGAGTCAAGGAGATACTGATTGCCTCTCAGGCAGAGCAGACCAGCGTGGAGTTTTCTGTGGGAAAAAAAAAACTGAATGAAGGTGCGAAAGTGTACACAGAAAGTGTCTACCTTCTGATGCAGATTTTGGTTTTTAAATTGTTTTTCAGTTTTCTGAAAATGAAAACTTTCGTTTTCACTGAAAAACTGGAACTCTCCTAATGAAGTGAGCATTTTCCAGTAAATATTTTGTTGTAAGGAAAAGAGACTATTTTGGGTCGAAAAGTTTAGGCATCAAATCTTTGACCAACTCTACTCCATACCACACCACACTATACAAGAGGGGCTCAGAAGCTCCCAGAATGGCATCTGTATCTGTACAGTGTCAGTTACAGGTTCTGAAATAAGTAGATTCTTAAAAATACAGTTCAAAATAATGAGAAGCCAAAACGGTGAGATATGTTAAGCCAGGTAGGAAATACAGGACCATAAATAGCTATATTGGTATTTGAATGCCCTATATTATTTATTACTCATAGTAAGGTAGAACCATTATCTCTGGCATTATCAATCACATATATTGAATATCAATGCAAAGAGAGGGCAAGAGCTGACAAATAGGAGAGAAAGAAGAAAGATCAAGAGCATGGTAGGGGTCACTGGAGAGCATGTGTTAGGACTGGGGTGCAATGGTTATGTAAGACTGAGGAGAAAGTGGCTTGCCAGCTGGACTAGGAGGAGGAAGTTCTAGGGTCATGGAACAGAGCTGGGCTCAGACCTGCGCAGTAGGTGTGTGGAGAGCTGTTTAAGCAATCTGGAATCAGTGAGGGCTCATGGTAGAGAGGTGTCTAGTAGGTGGGATGAAAAAGACTGGAGTCAGAGAACAGAATGGCAAGAGGCCATGGTGTAGGAGTGTCCATGTATCCGCCAGGGAGCTATAAGGCAGGGGAAAGTTGGTGAGATGCACTTGTCAGGCAATGGCCTCACTTCCTTAATCCCAGCCATTGTATTCTTACTGCCTCTGCTATAAAAAGCTGAAGCTGCTGTAAAAGTACTACCATTTTGCTGTTCTGACTCCCTAACAAGAAAAACAAACCACAGATGTGTAAGCAATCTGTGCTGGAGTGTGGTTATGGTCAGAAGAACGACTTTTCAATACATCTCCTCTGCCAGCCTGCCAAGGACCAGTTCTATTGCAGAGTGAGTGGTAGGGAGGCTGCATAGGGGAGCTGACAAAATACAACCCAGAAGTTTGAAATGCCATTAGTATTCATTTCTCTGGCATGTGCACATTTCCCTATAATTTCAGTTTCCAGAACCAGCATTTCTGATGTCAGTAATTTAGAGTAAAACACACTGAGCTAGTACTGGGGTTGTGCAAGACAAAATAAAGTTTGTATCTAAAATGAATTATAAAACATTTAAAGCTTCCATTTATTATTGTGACCACTTTCCCTGCTGCCATCCTAGTACCTGTGTGACTGTGATGAGCTGGCTTTCAAAGCCACATTGCAGGTGCTTTCATGGCTGGCCTTTTTTTCCTCTTTGCTTCTGCTCACAAATGTATTTCACCTTGGATATATATGTCAACCCTTACCTACTCACCATTATGTCCAGGATAAACTCTTCTTACCTCCTAACTCTTAGTAATTGCCCTTTCAGTCTGAGAAAGAGGGTAGGGAGGTAAATTTGACTTTGATTATGAAATGAGTTGAATGAACTCAAACTTCTGACTGATGACACTAGAACACAGATAAGAGAACATTTCTCACAGAAAAACCTCCCTTTCTGACCTTACAGTTTTCGAGTAAGCCTGGGAACAAAAATTTATTAGTCTACTATAGACACTAAAAACAGAGATTTAACACAGACACTGACTTCATGGCTCATTATAACCTACCTGATCCCTGATAATCTCTCTGCACTCCATAGATGATAAAGACCCTCTTGAATGGTCTTGCTCTTGCATTTACCAGGTTATCCTTTCTACTGACTTTTTCCTGTCTGTTAGCTACCTCATAATGTCTCTTATATCCTGTTTTTTTTTTAGAGTGAAGTTTTGCACAAGGACAAAATTTCCACAATTTACATTGAAGTTTTGCACATAGTTAATTCTCTTTCTGAGGCCTGAGGAAGGGCACTTTAAAAGCTTGTCTAAATCCCTCCCAACTATATTCCTCCTATATCACCCACAAAAATCCTTGCCTGACTGGTGACATGTAATTACAGCTGAGAGGTGCTCAAGTTTATATAATCAATCATAAGCCTAATACTGTAGGGTCCACAGTACTTTCTGGGCTGGTTCTGTGCTCATCAGAATTCATGGAAAGCCTTCCACTGACCTCAGTAGATTATGTCCCCTGTGAGATGCTCTTCCCAACTTCTGCTCCAGAAATGTGAAGAAACCACTTTGAACCCCCAGGAGATGCTCAGTATCATGCAAAATCAAACCTCATATTGTGCCTTTTGAAGGCAAACTATCACTGAGTTAATGAGAACAGGTTACCAAGTTGTATGCTACATTCTTATATAAAAACACATCTTTACAACTGGATAACTAACTTGTATTGAATCATCCTTTGTATGAAAATACTTCCTTAGCTCAAGCTATTTTGGCAGTCATGCTTTACAATCATATATACTTAGAGTGTTTTGGGCATTTCTGGTAATAAATAATAATAGTGTAAATCTTATATTCATCAAAATTAAAATCCCAGCTTAAATTTTCAGCCCAAACTGCAGAGTCATTTAAGAACTCACTAACATTTTTTTTTCTCTGAAAAAAGACTAAATGCTGCCCTCTGTCAGAAATTTGGTAGTACTGTTCTGAAGTCATTCTTTCTAACGCGTAAGAAACTTGCATCCTTTGAATAAGATTAGCACAGTTTTTAAGCACTAACCACTCCTCATCACATACTTCTACATACAAAATCTGAGAGGAACTGTTCGATGGCTTTCAGCCTTCTTGTTTGTTTGTGTGGACCATAAGACAGATCTTGCTCTGATTAACAGCTCACCTCACTTGCTTAGCTATTTACAACAGGCCTCTAAATTATGGAAAGCAAGGACTCTCAGAAAATATTACTGCCTAGGAAGAAAATGATGCTGCTATTAAGCTTGTATTCCTTGCAAATTAATTGGAAAGAAGGAACGTGCATATGCTTTGGCCCCTATTTTTAAATGAAATAGCTTGCAATCTACTTTCTTCTAAACATCACAATTCTATCTGATAAAGTCCATACTCAGGTGCCCTCCTCAGTATCTGGGGAAAGAGACAAACCCTATGATATTTTTACACAGTCCTCAGCTATTTCAATTCACTCCTCTACAGAGTTTAAGCAAGGCCTATCCTATGTACCACTTGAATTTCACTTGACTGATTCTTGCTGGTAGATGGAGCATTGCAGTCCTTGTGCTGTCTGTCTGGACCTCTGTAGAGCTGAGAATTTAACTTAATAGGATAATTTATTTCCTCTTGAGAAATTAAATACAGCTTTAACCCTGGTAACTACTGAATAAAAAATTAAACTCTGGCCTGCGCCACATCAGTGCACAAGAACGGATCATAATCTCTTTACAGTGATCCAAAGAAGGTGCTGCCCTAGGGGAGGAGGTTGGCTAATTCACCCATCTATCTACAGGATACATCCCCACACAGGTCTGTGTGTTAAGACATTGTTTAGCTAATTTGCATATTGACATCTGCCCCAGGCACTAACTGAGTGAGACTTGTGTTTAGGCTCTGAGGAGTGGTGCAGAACCCTCCACAGCCAGCCTTGTAGTCTGCTATATTCAGTCCTGCCCTAGACAGCTATAGCAGGGGAACAGAAATGTCCCGTGGCCTGAGTAGCCTTGAAACGCATCCTTTCTGCTGCCTGCTGTGAGCTAGCCTGGGATCTTGCTCCAAAAAGGCATGGAGCTGCAGGAGTTGAAAGAAGTGTCACAGTTCCTCTCTTGGCTCCCAGCTTGCTCCAGGGGGCATGCTTACTCATACCTCTGCAGCCAAATCTGGTTCTGCCACTCCACTGAGGCAAGAGTCAAGGCCTTATTCACCCACCACCCTTCTCTGGCCAGCACTGAGGGCAAAGAGGAAGCACAGCTGTATTTAGTGCACTTTTCTTCAGCTTAGATCTGACCCTCTGCTTCCTCCAGAGGTAGATACAGCAAACAACAACCCTGCCTCATGTGATGTCAGCATCATATTTTTGTCATTAAAACAATCAGATAAGTCTTTACTTTTTCCTCCTGCTTAACATGGCAGAGCCAATGCAACAAAAGAGTGAGTGGGATTCTTATTTGTTTGTCCATTATCAACTCAGTGTTTACTCAGTCTGAATCAAACACATCTATTCACACCCATCCTAGGTTCTACAATTGAACAAAAGATTCAGCAGACAAATCTAGAAGACCATGGGGTGGTGATTGGTGAGGATGCTTGAAAGTTGGAGTACACAAGGTGAGCAGTTAGAAAAAAGCAAGTTTTACTTGTAAATGTAAAAGTCATTGAAGGACAATAAGCACAAAGCCATATATTGTCAGTTTTCGGAGTGGAACTGCTCTTGAGGCTGTGAAGAGGGACCTTCTGCTGGGAAGAATACCACTGAATGAGAGAATAAATGACTAAAGAAGCAACTGATTTACCTTAGTTTCATAATGAGCCACTCAAACTACAGAAAGGCAATTCACTGGGGAAATCAAAAGGAGTAATTAAATGAACATGGTAATTAAAAATGTATCCTAAGAGATCCCATACGTGACAACCCCACCAGACACAGAAGCACACAATGCTAGCTTTCCTTTTACCCATCCCAGGTTTAAATTAAGTCTCAGTGAAACTACATCACAAAGTTGCCATGGATACAAATAGGCAGAATTGAAAGCTGTGATCAGTCCTGTTCTGTTGTGACCATACTGTGCGTCTTACAAGCACCACTGTTTAATTGACTTTGCATTAAGGAATTTAGAGATGAAAAAAGCAAAGGTTCGTTAACATTGTATGGGGTACGTAAACTTGTGAAATAGAGGGAACCTTATAATGCACGCACATGCACTCTTTCTTTCTCTGTCTCTCACAGACATACACATACACTGTGGGTAGCAGATAGCATAGTACAGTGGTGTTCAACCTCTGGCCTGCAGACCAGATCCGGCCCATGGAGCCATATCATCCATCACACAGGGCTTCCAACTGGTGTACAAATTTGGCAGTGGGGGAGTGGTACAGCAATAGTTGCCACTCCCTCGCTGCCAAATTTCTGGACTCATGCAGAGCTTCACAAGCCAGGTAACATAGCCCTTCTCTCTAGATCATACTGGCATGAGGCCAGATACAGCATATAAGGCTAGGCTGGTGCCCTGGATCACACCTGTGGACTAACCCTACATCCCAACCCTGCATGGGATCTGACCTGAGAACAACTCCATGTCACTTATCTGGCCTCTGTGGCTGGAAGGTTGGGCACCAATGTATAGTACGCATTTGCAAATGTGTACTAAAGGTGTATGGTAGTCTTCACTGTCCTGCAAACGATTTGCACAGTATGAAGTTAAAATCTCTTTTTCGGAGGTTAGCCTGTTATTTTCCTGTGTGCTGACCTCACCTCCATCTTGATGCTGGGGAGGTTTTCCTTGACCCAATAAGTGCTGCTTCAGTAAACTCGGAGAGAACTGTTCTGTTTCAGATTGTACAAGCGTGGCCCTTACTGCTGGGGAAAAGAAATAATGCTTCACATATAGGGGCCCCAAGAGACAGGAAAGCCTCAGTCTTATACATGAGAGTTGTTGGTCTAAGGACATAGGCAGATAAGGCTATTTAGGTACATCTGATATCTTTTATTGGACTAACTAAATAGCTGGGGGAAAAATTCCAACTATTTAGCTGGTCTAATAAGAGAAATCACATCTACCCAAAGAACCTCATCTGTCTTGTCTTGTGCATGTTCTTAAGAATGTGTCTAATATGTGGCCTGTAACAAGCCCCTTTGACCTGGAGGCTGTTCTTTCTATATAGACTTCCCTTTTCCCTGCTGCAGCCAGCAGCCAGAGGTCTGAGAGAGCAGGGCTGAAGCCAGACTTTCATTCTACCTTGACTATCTCCAGCCCCATCCATGACAGCTGGAGAGATGGCAATTAAACAACAGATGCTTCTTGCATGGGTATGCTAGCAGAAGGTAAGCTCTCCCTCCTCTAACACATCCACACAAAGGCAGGCATGATTTAGTCCTCAGTAAATTACACATTTGGTAAAATAGCTCCTTTGAATGCATATAGTCTCTTGCTGAGACTTTAGTGCACCAGAAAGGGCATATATGCATAGTTCCCACTGAAGAGTTTTAGGTACCAACTTGCATTAAATTACATGGTTACTTGCATCCCATCTGCTAGCTATTGGGATTATCTTCTGAGGAAAAGTGAGCTTTCAATTGAGGCATCAGAAATGCCTGATAACCTGAGGAAATTTTAATGGTCCAAGCATACCATGCTTGTGGAGGGAAAACTAGTAATTGTTTGCTGAGAAATTTAGATTTTCTTTTCTTTTTTACAATGATAGAGTTGTTTAAACTTGTAAATTATGAATAAACAGCATAAGTATAGTAAGTATATTGATTTCCTTAAGAAGCACTACAAATACCTACTGTGTGATATTTATCAACAATAAGGTATAATAAAGTGCAATAACTAAGGATCAAAGGCCACTCTTGGTTTTAGAAGAGCAAACCGATGAAAATCAGTGAGCACATCTACACATTCATTAATGCACCCTAGTTACTGCCATTAAGTTTAGTACTCAGTTAACCAAGTACTAATTCAATGCACAATAACTCAAGCTATTGCACAGTAGTGCCAACACAAGGGGTGGGGGTTATACTTACTGAACAATAGCCTAATAACATTGCTCCGTAGCATATTAGCATGGTTTTTGACTGGCACGCTACTGTGCAGTGTTATTAGGCTACTGCACAATAAGTATCTCGTGTACACGTGCGTGGTTGGTTACTAAATGATTATACCCACTGGACTGGTAACTGAATTTAGATAATGGACAATACGAAGTAGAAGAGTTATCTATCTGCTTACCTGTAGATGATCCACATCAGTCATGTCACATAACCTTTTTGCCTCACTTTTCTTATGAGTGAAGACAATACTGCTCACCATAATGTAGGGTTGTGACCATTCAACATCTTGTTCAAGATTTTGAGTTAAGCTGTACTTTGTGGCCCCCATCCAGCTCCAGTTTAAAATCAGTGCAGGGGCTCCCATTGGCTTGACTGAGAGCTGCATCAGGTCCTCTAGGTGCAAAGTATTACAATCCTCAATTACTAGCGACTCTTAATCATTCAGTCTTAAGAAGACAGACTGCATCCTCTGGCAGTTCTCAAAATCATCATTTACTTGAGAGAGAATTTTTCACTTTGTTTCCAGTTCCTTTAACTGTGTGCACCATTCTGCAGTAAGCTTCCCAGCTCTGCTGCTCTCTTACTCCTACAGATTTGTTTCAAGACATTGCTTTTTCTTTTGTATTGTTTGGATATCAGTAGGGGGCGTTATTGTCTATGCTTGTCTTATCTCAGTATATTTCTACTATTCTTCTCTAATTTAATGAAACAACTATCAGTGAGATTCCTGTGTAACTACTACATGGCTAACTCTTACTCATGTGAGTAATCCCAGTGGGATTTGATGGGACACACGCAGGAGTAAGAGTTGAGTGACTGGGTTTATGTTTAGTTCCCTTGCTCATTAGATCTATTGTCTGGAAAAAAATGTCTATCAGGTGAACACATCTGTAAAACTCCTGTCATCAGAATACGACTTTATTAATTGATCAGTTTTATGCTTACAAGAAAAGATTATAAATAATCCTTATCCATCAGTGGAGGGCTTATGTTCTGCACTATGGAGGTTTATTCAGCTTCTAAACCTGTTTGATGCAACTGTGGATATTCTAATTATCATAGTGGTATCAACTCACTTCAGTCTTGCACTAAAAAAGGGCAATATTAAAGAAAAAGTAAGGCTAGTAAAATGGTGTATGTTCATGTGTTTAAATAAATGCATATTAAAATATTGTGTCTAAAATAAATATCCACATTGTTAATATGTTCATGCCACAGACTGGCAGTTATCCATTCTTAACAGAATCATACATTGTGAAGTAAACTAACTTTCTAGATCAATTCAGTGCCTTAATTATTAAATATGTTTTGCAAAACTCATCTGCAAGGAATAATTTTTTATAAAATGATTGGAATGCCAAAGAAGCTGTCTAGCATGGCTCCCTAGTTTCAATGGAAGCTTCTCTTTTCACATGAAGCATCACTTTTGCAGGTGGAAAGAAGATTAAAATCATTTCACTACTGCGTGCAACTGTATAGAATCACAGAATCATAGTGTCACTAATTGCTACACTAATCTGCAGAAGTTCTTTTGATAAAACCTTTTTTATGTGCTGCACAGCAGGTTGTTTAGTTTGTCTGTGAAGAAAATGGGAAGAGACCCAGTAGGGGCCTGAAGTATTAGGTGTTTATTATTATCAATCTCACTCATCAGAACATCCTCTGGGTAGACGTGCTTATGATTTCTTTAACTATCTAATGCAGTCACTAGGAGTTACCACTGCAGTGGTTCTGTCTCCTGAAAACAAAAGAATCCAAGGAGAAAAGAGAGATTTAAAGTGCAATATAAATTCAAATGTCAGAAATTTTAAAAAGGCCTCACTTTTTTTTATAAGATGTCAAGAGCGAAGCACAAGTGCTAAAATAAGTGATCCCAGGGAAACCATTTTAATAAGATGGTATGCATAGCCCCTAAGTATGGGAGGGGGCTCACTTAAGCTGCCCTTACTTCAGTGTGCAGTGAGATTTAGCCAAAGGAAAATAGACTGGGGCTTACAGGTGAATAATTCTGTCAGCAAGAAGTATAGAAAGGCAAAGTTTCAGATGGATTTGCCTACACCTGGTAATGGGTGCTCCATGAGACGAAAAGCTGATACTGCCTCCAGGCTGCTGTGTGGCATGTCACTGTGCTAGCTGAAAGGAGCCAAATTCTCTGACCAAGACACAGTGTCTGAAAAATGTTAGTTTTTGCTACAACAGGCCAAAAACATGGGCCCAGAAAATAACTGCAGCAGAAAGCTCATGGTTCAGGGTACAAATTCTCTCACAATCAGCCAAATGCTGAGTATACACTTCAGCTTTAGGGTCCTGTTTCCTCAGCAGAAAGAGTCTTCTATTTTTCAGTTGTGTTTTGTTAAAATTCAGGTTGCAATTTGCCCTGTATTAGGCAAGACTCTGGCCAGGGGGACCTAGATTTAACCACAGCAGCTGGTGGGCTTTGAAGATGTCCACGGTTTCATTTAGCCCTTACAAATAAAGGAGCAAAGAATTCCAATAAGTTCTCTCCAAGTTCACAGATTTTAAACACACTTACATAAAGGCAATGCTATGCAAAAATTATTTAATCTTTACAGTATGGCTGAACTGAGTCAGTATAAGATAATTAGAAACCTACAGATAGTTTCATTAAACAATAATAGTTCATGTATTTAAAACATGAAGCGGAATTCCAAATCAAGAGTCTGCTTTGGTATAACATCTACTATTAATGTATATGTGCTATGGATGTATGTTGACAAAAGTGAGGTCCGTATTTATCTGACCTTGCTCTCTGAGCTCACCCTATTTTCTAGGCTAAGCTGGGTCATCAAACTAGAAAAAAATGCTGCAGAAAATGGGAATTATGGTTTGGTTGATGGCATGCCCTGAATCAGTTTTGAAGCAAATCCTCAAGATAGATGTGACAGGATGTTTCTTTACTACTGCTGCCCTCTAGGGTCTTGCTCCCAGCACAAAGTCCCTCTTTACTCGCTTGCCACAACTTGATTACTCAATTACGTGTGTGTTGTTGTCTTTCACAAGCAAAGACAACTGCATCCAGCAGGGGAGGCGGGAGGGAGAGAAGAGAAAAAAGAAGTGGAAATAAAAAGAGACGGTGAAAAGAAGGAGGAGAAAAGAAAGGAAAAAGGAGAAAAAAGAGAAAGGAAAGACAAAGAAGTGGGGTGGAGGCTAGGTCACATGGGTACATAAGTGACTTATAAGCCCAATCTTTGCTTTGAACAGTCTGCTGTAGCAGGGGCAGGAAAGCTATGAGGACTGGATATGAGAAGTTTTCGTTTTCCTGGACATATGTTTCTTCATTGCTTTTGCTGTGCATTGCTGTTTGAAGACCAGTGCTCCATTCTAGATTGATGACCTCCAGGATGGATGGTTGCAAGCGATTTGCTCCCACAACTCTGGGTTCATGCCAAAACTCTTTAGGGATGCGTTTAACCTTGTACAACTTGGTCACTGTATTGGACGGCATCCAGCAGCATGGCAGAAAATATCATGCTGAAGAGAGTAGGTGTGAGCACACAGCCCTGCTTAATGCCATTTGTGACTAGAAAGGGGTCAGAGCATTCGCCATTTGCAAGGACACATGTCATCATGCTGTTGTGGAACTGTCAGACCATACTGATGAATTTTTTTGGGCATCCATACTTCATGATTTCCCAGAGGCCTTCACATTTCACTGTATTAAAGGCTTTGGCTACGTCGATGAACGTGAAGAGAAGGTTGATGCTGTGCTCCTGGCACTTTTCTTGAAGCTGCTGGGCTGCAAACACTATGTTGGTGGCTCCATGTCCTTTTCTGAAGCCACATTGACTCTTAGGCAGTAGGTCATTTAGATGGTTGGCCAGCCAGCTGAGGAGGACTCTTGCGAGTATCTTGCTGCCAGTTGACAGGACGGAGATGCCCCTATGATTGTCACAGAGCTGGTGGTTTCCCTACCTTTCGTACAGGTGGGCAATGGAGGCATCCTTAAATTCTTGAGGGACTACCTCCTGAGCCCACATACTGCAGAAGATCTCAGTTAGTTTCTCCATGACGCCGTGACTGCCAGATTCGTAGACCTCCACTGGAATCACATTGCCTCTAGGAGATTTGCCACTAGACATTTGTTGTATGGCCTTTTGGACTTCCACAATCATAGGCAGAGCTTCAAGTGAGGTGTTGATTGCGATTTGAGGCAGCTTGCCTATGGCGTCCATGTTGATGGAGGATGTTTGATTGAGGGCGGCCCTGAAGTATTCAGCCTCTCTGAAGGATCTGGGTCTTGTCAGTTAGCAGTGTCATCCTGTCGGCGAACAGCAGGGGGGAGGATCTGTGGACTGTAAATAGCCTTTAGGGCACTGAAGAACTTCTCTGTGTAATTTCAGTCAGCATAGTGCTGAAACTCATCTGCTTTGCACTTCAGTCCTGTGTCCTGTGTTCCTCACAACTTGTGTTGAATGGTCTTCTGTATTGAGCTGCAAGCATGTTGTGCTGATACAGACTTATCATAGAGGTAGATTCTGTGGAGACGTTGTTTCTTTTCCAGCAGCTATTATTTCTCCTCATCATTTTCATCAAACCAGTCCTGGTGTCTGCAGATGCTTGGTCCCAGGGTCTCAAGGGTTGCAGAGTGTATAGGTTCATGGAGCCACTTCTAGATGGCTTTGATGGAGCCAGAATGGAGCAGTGTAGTGTGAAGCTGATTTTTCAGATGGCTTGCTAAAGACAGTCTGGTGCTGTCATTTATCAGCCCTGCAGTGTTGAAGTGCTTCAGTCCACTATATCCTCGCAGACACCTTCTAGTTTTAATCACAATCTTTAATGAGGAGATGATGAGTCAATGATCAGTCCAACATTCAGTGGCACACATTGCTTTGGTTACATAGACATCATGTCTGTCCATCCTTCAGATGAGGACATAGTCAATAAGATTCCAGTCCCTGGAGCGAGGGTGCATCCATGATGTCTTTTTCCAGCTGCGGAGATGGAACACAGTGTTAGTAACCAGGAGCTCATGTTCATAATCTAAGCAGGAGAAGTCTATTGCTATTGCAGCTTCCGATCCCATGCTTCCCGATGATGCCATCCCATGCTTGGCAGTCAGAGCCAATCCTGGCATTGAAGTCGCCAAGGAGGATGAGACTTTGGTACAGCAATAATTATGGAGTGGAGGTCATCATAGAACTGGTTTTTGACTTTGTCAGAGCTGATCATAGCAGCAGCATACATACTGATGATAGTGGCACACTTTTTGCCAAGCAGGGGGAGCTTGAGCACCAGCAGTTGGTCATTCACTCCCTTAGGCAGGTAGGTCAGCTTCTTCATGAGGCAGTTTTTGTCAAAACTGACACCTGCTTCCTGTTTGGCTTTGCTGCCATGATGACTCCAGAAGAATGTGTAGCCAGCCTTTCCTTCTGAGCTGTCCTTCGTCAGATAGGTGAGTCTCACTGAGGGCAGTAATATGGACATTGTATCTTTCCTGATAAGGGCAGTTCGCCTTTCAGGTCTGTTAGTGTTTCCATGCAGTACTCCTGAGTGACTTAGCAGCCCTATTCAGGATTGCACTCCTCACCTCCTAGAATGTGTAAGGGGCTAGAAAAGGTGCCTCAAATATTGCCTGTTTCACATCACCCTGACCAGCATACTGTGGCTGGCAGGGGTCCCACTACAGTGGTCAAAAAGGAAAGAAATCAATTCCCCTTAAACTGCGCGGATGGCATTAAAAATTGAGGCAGTGACCTTGTACTGGACTGTATGTTTTGTGTGGAGTTGTATAAAAAAAAGCTTATTTTAATGCTGCATTCTGGACAGCATGTTAGGCTGCTGTAGTCTGAACATGCTGGGGCTTCTTCTCTACATAAAGCGAGTTGCAGTAACTGTAAGGAGCATGCAGGTCAGTGGTTAAGCTTGCATTTTATTGTAGTTAACACAATCTTCTGCCCAGTTGTAGATAGTAACAGTTATTTCTACTAATGTAGGTGTTTGTGTGTCCTCACATATTGCAGTCCAAGAAAGTCTACAGGACCATTTGACAATCTGAGGGTGACAACCTAAAATGGTTGAAGAAGGGTTTATTGAGGTACTTCTCCCTTCCCACTAGCATTCCCTCAGACTAGTCTAAGTGCAACTTCAGAAAAACTACTAAGAAAAGCAGTAAAAAACCTTGAGGTGGTGGTATGTTTTCATTTAATGCAAAGCAGCTATACAGCTGGCTCACTTAGACACAGATGATGCTTCAGCACAACGATAGGGAGAGTGAAAAATGAGCTCTGCAGGATGCTGTAAGGAAGGTAACTGCAGAAGAGCAGTTACCCATGATGATCATTTTCACTTGATATGAGACGAAAGATATGAATCATTGTAGGGAGTTCCTTTCATACCTGCTTTCTCTTGGAGCTGAGAGAAGGGTTTTGTGGTCCACAGTATCAAATGCCACAGAAAGACGCAAGAGGATTAGTAGGGCCATACAAGTACTTCCCCTAATCAATACAGAGGTGGAAGGTCATCTTCAGTAGTATCATTTTCCCAGGCCCAGGCTTGGCAACCAGACTGTGAGGAATCAAAGGAGTATTAGCAACAGACAGATGGCATTGAAAAGAATGTCAGTGATGCTTTCAATTAGCCTGCTTAGAAATGTAAGGTTATAGAAATAAAGGCAGAGCTTTGAGATTTCACACAGCTACCGACCTTGAGCAAGGGCTCTTTTGATAACCTGAAGAATATTGTGATTTGAGGACTAGCATTAGAATTTCTCCTTAATATTAAGTACTGATAATATCTGTCAGTATTAGTCCTAAATGTTCCACATTTTCTTTCACAAACCAGGAAGGACACAGGTCAGAGATGCAGGTCAGAGATAGTACAATCATGTTCCTGGAAAGACTCAAATTGTTTGAAAAGGGAGAATTGACTCCCTTGCCTTGTATGGGTGTCATAAACTTGAGAGGACAAGGCTATGACTGTTCTGAACATTGGGACACCATTCCCATCGTGACCAAGTAAATTGAAACAGCTGTAGTTTGAGTTTTCATGACAGTATAGCTATCAGGGGATAATCTCACCTCATACTTTTTGGGCTTGTGATATGGCCACAGGGAGGTAACCTTCTTCCCTCATCTCTAAAATTGCTCCTTGAGGCCATACTTCTTCTATACTTCTTCATGGGAACAATCTGCAGACTGAAATGTGCAGACTATCCAAACTCTTCAGTGTTTCTATCTGCAGGAATAATTTGGGCTACTAATGCCATATTACATCTACAGAACCACATTAATATAGGAGGACTCCAAACTTCATAAAATATTTATAATGCCATGGGTAATTATAGTTTTGCCACCACTGAAACACAGGAATCTTGAGGTAGAATAAAGCAGTGGTTTAATAATGTGCAATAAAACATTTTATGGATAACAGATATCACAGTGAGTTGTAACTGCAAAAAGTGAGAATGTAGAATGTTCTACACAAGAAATACTTTTCAGATAACAAAAATTGAATTCAATTCCATATCTTGGCCAAATGTCAGTTTCAGTGATCACATAGAATTTCAAGTGGATAATCTTTAAGTGACAGCTAGAAAGACAGCCACCAGTTGTGTCAATACTGCATCCATCTGGACTGTATTGTTTAGTTAAAAGTGATGTGGTAAATATAGTTGGTATATTTCTCTTTGGCTACTTATTGATTTGCATTTAAATGTTCAGTTTTTAAAAAGTATAATATAGTGAAAAGAAATAAAGTATTCGTATTTTGCAATGCCATAAAGTTCTCTGTCTTTTTTTCCCCCAAACTGGATTTCTTTAATTTATTGTCTTCATATAGTCATATACTTTAAACAGCTTTTTTGTCCTGATGTGCAGCAGATATTAAAACTCATATAGCAGCAACTGGACCTAGATAGTCCTATGTTATTCTCACTAGAAATCTCAACAGAAGTTCAAAAACCAACACTGAAATCACCTGTTTGCATAGGTTTCCCAAAATACAATCTAGCCCCTGGCTATAAGACATTTTAGTAAAGAATTCAGCTGGATAGTTAGAAACCACAATACAGAGATAAAAAGTACAGAAAACAAATATATTTCTAACCGTAAGTTGGCATAAAATCTGTTCTAAAATCTCCATCCCAGAGGATCTCATGAACAAAGGAAAGAAATTCTTAGAAAAGAGTAAAAGATAGAGTGTATGAGAGAAGAGATACAGCCAATCTTCTTTTTTTGTCAGCATGGAATGGAAAAAAAATACCTGATACCCTCGCCTTTATTTTGTTACAAGTGGTCACATTCAGTAAAGGTTTGTCTTCTTTGTTAAGATGACATAGTTGATATAGTTGGGGATGGTCCTGCCTTGAGCAGGTTATTGGACTAGATGATATCCTGAGGTCCCTTCCAAACCTAATTTTCTGTGATTCTATGAAAACCTCATTTAATGGTTTTTTTCCCTCAAAAAGGAACAAATATCATTTTAGGTTTCCTGATTATCACTCATTGATGTCACTAGTCCTGTTGCTCTAGTAGTAATAGCCCATATTACAGTTTTGAGCCCCTGCTAATGAGTCATGATGGGAACATTTTTCCCACCTTTGTTTTCCTTTAAACAAAATGTAGGTAAATACATGCCCCCCCACCCCCAAGACCATTATATAGGTTGCAAAATCCAAGTCCTGAAAGTTAGGCAAAGCCAGATTTATGGTTGCTGTATAACCTTTAATTACAGGAGTATACACATTTTTTTTCAGTGCACAGGATGAACAGGGTTCATTTAATGACATCCTCTTTTGTGACATAAAGACAACTAAACAGTTTAGTATATGTGACTGAGAGAATGAGGAGGACATTAGCTGTGAGAGACCTGTGAACCTGTAAGTTAATTTTAATATGCTAATGATCCAGAATTTACGTGGCAGCAAAGTCCCACAGTCTGCCCTACAGAATTTGTTCACTGTTTAAGTCAAGCCAGGATTTTTCAGTAGTGTATTTATAATTCAGCTGGAGAAGTGGTTCTTTTCCAGATTTAAGCAATGATATTTTGGGTTGTAGGAGTTAAGTGAAAATTCAAATAAATTGCATGTTTTCAATAAATCTTGCCTCCTGACAACAATCCTGACTGGACTGGTGACTGATCCTTTAGGATCCTCAATAGGACCGATTCCATCACATCCAGGATCCCCAACACACTCACCTTGTTCAGTTGCCCTGCCCATGTAATTATTCTCTACTTTTAGGGGATGATTATTATTAATAAAATTGTTCATGAATGAGGTAAAACTAAGAAGAGAGGTAAGGTGTTCCAAGGACAAGCAGGATTGGGGATCTGAGAGATAATGGTGGATGAAGACAAGGTAAGCTTAGCAGGAGGACAGTAGGTTGAAGAAAGGGGAGGAGAAGGAAGCCTTCATGAAGTGCATTAGCAGCAAATAGCAGCAAAGGACCTTCTGTCAGGGGGAAGAGGAGCCTGAGGAGTATAGAGCTCCAAATGAAGGCCCTTGCTTATAGAGAGCAGCGGGAATTAAGAGGTGGTGCAGGGCAAAAAGGGGATAAAGAACTCCCTGTCAAGTGGTGGGGGACAGGCACACCACAAGATGGGAGATGGGAGCTGAAAACATAGGAAGGTTCACTTATTAATATCCCATTTCTCCATGGTTCATGAGGAGCTGTTCAGTGTTGGGGGGGTTCTAAATACTTATTCAAGTGTAGGGTGCTTTGACATGACAAGGCAGGTGGAAAGTGGGTCTCATATCAGTTTCTAGTCACTGATAGCTGGGTGAAGTGGAAGAAAGAATAGCTGAGCCTGTGTAAAAGTTCATTTTGTTCTCCCTGTTTATGTGGGAAAGTCCTTTCAATCCAGGGGTGCTCATGACAGTAGGCTACCACAGCTCTGGAAGCTAAGAGTGCTCGGAACATCACTAAATTGGGCCTTGAGATCCTGGACTGCAATACAAAGTTGCCTAACTCTGTTCAATTATCCTACCATAACTGCCTACTCTGTCTAGCCCTACTGGACTGAACCCTACCTCTGCTATTAAATCTATCATTGAGTCATCCTTTATAATGAACAGATTGCAGAACACCAAAAGCAGCAAACCAACATCCGCTCAATCACTGAATGACATGAAATGCTAAGAATGATGAATCTCTTTTACCTAGACAAGAAATGATTGATTTAAATAATTGCCTGAGAATATTCACATGACACTAAAACATCATCTTCTGTCATGATCATCAGTGTCTCTCCTTCTTACAGCAAGTCTATAATTGACACAAATGTCTTAGATAATTTATATAGCAACAAAAATTTCACACTTTCCTAATTGTGGATAGCTGCTAATATATCATAAGACAATCACTTCATCATACAGTGAACCTTGTAGGTATCACAAGGTTTTTTGAACATCTATTGATGCAGATTGTTACAGAGTCCCTCAGTTTTGATCTTTTCAGCTTATTGTCATTATCAGCCACCTACTCACTGTTTTCTATTGTGGGTACTTTTGCTTAGTCATGCTCTTAGTTCAGTGGTTTTCAACCTGTGATCCATGGACCCCTGGGAAGTCTGCCAAAGATGACTAGGATCAATCAAAAGTATGTGAATACCCACATTTTCACTTCAAAGGCATCCACATCTCCCTTCAAAATTTCCAAAGGGGTCCACCTCCATTCAAAATTTTTTAGGGGTCTGCAAATGGAAAAAGGTTGAAAACCACTGTCTTGGATTCGTGTCAGCTTTTTCTGTATCCGAAGGGGGCATCTACATAAGGTCCTGTAAGTAAATCTCTGTTGTTCCACGGCAGGCAAATTATTCTTTATTTCTTATCCTCCTTTATTGCTTGCTTATATCACACCACGAATGCTGTGTGCCCCCGCAGGCTGGGGGTGGGGCACAGCGAACTCCCGCAGGCAGCGGCCAGCAGGGAGCTCCTGTAGGGAGCTGCAGTGGTGTTGGCGGCAGCGGGGAGGGAGGTGGCAAGCACTGATCGGTGGTCAGCAACCACCCGCAGATGCCAACAGCAGCATTGGCAGTGAACAACTGCGATTCGGGACCACCCCCAGACACTGCCGGCAATGTTGGCGGCAGTGGGGGAGTGGAGAACAGCAACCACCCGCAGGCACCACCAGCAGTACCGGCGGTGCCTTTTTGCAGGAGTGCTACCACCAAGCTTAGGGGGTGCATGTGATGCATGCCTCACCAATGTACAATATGGTTTAATAAACTTATCCTGCATATTCAGACATATTTGTTAAACACCATTTGGAGATAATTGCTCTGTGATATCAGACCAAACTAAACAAGCTCAGTTGCCATTTCTCTTTGATGGCAGTTAAAAAAGTATCTTTGATAGTTCTGACAAGGTACTTCCACATGAGATGGACTTCTGTGACCTGTTGATGCAGATTGTCACTGCTGGGCACTGTGGCTTTGTGGACTGATCATGGGGCTAAAAGCCAGGAACTCCTCATTTCTTCTCTCAGTTTCACCACAAACTTGCTGTGTGACCTTTACTGAGTTTCCTCAGCCCTGTAACTCAGTAATCTCATTAAAAAATTGGCCTAGTAATTCTAACCTGCCTTGCAGGAGTGTTCAGACACAGTAGCAATAAGAATATTAGCACCAGAAATATAAGTGCTGTGGGTACTCAAGTGTTATATAAGTCTATATATCTTACTTAATATTCTATTTGCTTGTATAAGTTATTTTGTTTTTTATACTGTAAGGTGCCCTGAGCCTTTTTAGCAAGGGTGGCACATAAATAATGATAAACAAACAAACAAACATTGCGATGCAGCTATAGAGGTGAAAGCACCAGTTCCTGTATCAGGAAACATTTTGCCCACAATGCTGATAGGTGCTGCTCAAAGCTAATACTTGCATCTCATGTTGGAGTTAGTGTGAGCTCCCATTCTACCTACTGTACTTCATCAGCTAAGGCAGCGGTTCTGAACCTTTTTCAGTTGATGTACCCCTTGGTCTCAGAGTGAGACTTCACATACCCACTTTCAATGGGAAATTAATTTTTATGTCAAACTACATGTAATCCCATATGCACATTTTATGGCAGTTTCAAATTGTCAAGACTTTTTTTAGGCCCTTCGACCTGTGTTAGACAAGGTATGAAATATATCTCATGCACTCCTGATGAGGCTTCACGTCCCCCCTGGGGGTACATGTACCCCTGGTTCAGAACCACTGAGCTAAGGGAACAGAGGTCCTCTGTTTTCTCAGCAATGAGAACAGGTCTTATATCCTTATGTCCTAACACTGCTACATATTGATCTTACTCCACTTTTATTGGTATATAAATTGTGTACACTCCCCTCACTGTGGCACAAACACGCAAGCCAAGCACAATGTTATAGAAAGTGAGGATGCTGCTGAGCAGCAACAGTAAATCTCTTTTGTTTTTCAACCTTGGAAGTATCTGACATGACTTTTTTGTACTAACTACTCCAGGTGAGGACTCTGTAATTTGTAACCTCTGGTGTAGGTTTTCCAAGGAACACAATTTATATCAGATGTCATAGGTATGATTGATATGAGCCTTCTATTGTAGACCTTTGTCCTTGTTATTCAGCAAGCAGAAGTCAGAAAAGTTGTGATGTTTGCAAGAAAAAATACATGTATCCAACACCTGCCCATCAAGACCAATTCATACACATTGGGAACAGTGATCGATCTCAATGCATTTTAAATATTCACTAGATTTCATGCAGAACTTTGGGACAAATAGCATTTTCAGACTCCTTAGTGATACAAGCTTTACCACATTTAGAATATGCACAACATATTTATGATGACCCTCACTTTAAGATTGTTTTTTTTTAACAACTGATGTATTTCCTTGAAGCAGTGCTCTTTTTCAGTCTCATCAAAAGAGTACAAGAATATACAGACTTTGTTTATTAAGACTTAAACCATTGGTGTTTGTCCATGATTCATATATTTACATGTACTGATTGGCCCACAATCTATAATAAGCTGTGACTACACCACAGACGCACATTGCCACATTCCTTAATTGTTTTCATTTAACAAAATTTGCAAGACTGACAGTTTTAATAGACTTTTGGTTCAGGCTGGAAGACATTTGCAGCTACAAACTGCTTTAAATTATAGGCTTACTCCTTGTTGATAGAGGTTAATAGGATCCTTAACATAGATGCACATTATGTTTTGACACATACCAAAAAATACTGAAAAATGATAGTGGATTTTGGGACATTAAACTCTTACTATATTACTATACTACATAATTAAATATATGTTACAGGAGAACAGTGGGGATGATTGGACAAATATGTACAGCAAAAGAAAAAGAATGGCTTCATTTGTGAATGGTTACTTGACCGTGCCAGAGCATGGACATATCCCTAGAGGGTTCCCTGTTGGAGAGACCTGAAGTATTTCTCTGCCGCCCTGACCCCTTAGCCCGGGAAGTCTGCTGCTTCCCGTGGGCCTGCATCCGAGACATTGCAGAGAGGATCCCACAGCTCCTCCGGCCCACAGACCACTACCCCATGCTCCTTATTCACGTGGGCACCAATGACACAGCTCGGAGCACCCCCAGCCAGGTCATGAGGCGCTATAGGGATTTGGGAGCGGGGCTTAGGGGT